>NW_027397069.1:74392079-75084341 GCF_003265705.2 Callorhinus ursinus | reverse complement strand
GCGCAGTATTCCCCTAGCGCTGGAGTTCTGCTGTTCTCCTTGATCGGTAAACTTGGCCTTGGCTGGCTGTTCTTGCTGATCTTCTGGTGAAGGGGACTTTTGCCGTGGTTCCCAAATGTCTTTGCCGGAGGCGGAATTGCTCCGCCCTTGCCGGCCCGGGCTAAATAATCTGCTCCCGTTTGCTCTCGGGAGCTTTTGTTCCCTGCAAGCTCTCGGTACAGCTTTGGAGGACAAGAGTGAAAATGGCAGCCTCCCAATCTCTGCCCAGAGGAGCCGAAAACTCGGGGCCCCGCTCCTCAGTGCACCCCCAGAGGAAAGCAGTCACTCCCTTGTCCCCGGTCTCCGGCCGCACTCTGTGCTCACCCGGCCTGTGACTGAGCGTTGCTATCTGTGGCACCCGACCCCCTGTGGGGTCTCCAAACCCAGCAGATCCCTGCAGTGCGTTCCTGCACCGCTCCTCCCCGGGAAGGAAGGGGAGTCTCCCCAGCTCTGCCGCTTGTTGGGTCCCTGCTGGAGGAGCAGTGGCCCGACTGGGCCGCGGATCACAGTTTATGGCCACCCCGGAGCTGAGAGCCCGCGCCTCAGCTCTGTCTCTGCAGCCGGTTTCCCTGCTCCGATACCTGGGAGCTCTGCCGCACTCAGGCACCCCCGGTCTTTCTGTGACCCCGAGGGTCCTGAGTCCACACTGTCCCGCGAGGTTTCCACCCCCCGCTTAGCCACTGGAGCGACGTCCCTCAGCGGAACCGACTTCTAAAAGGTCCGATTTTGTGCTCCGCGGCTCTAGCACTTGCCAGAAGCGGCCGACGGAGGCCCCCTCCCCCACCGTCTATTCTCCCGAATATCGCCTTGGATTCACTTCTCTGCACGTCCTACCTTCCAGAAAGTGGTCGCTTTTCTGTTCAGAGAGTTTCTGCTATTCCTTTCTTCAGTCTCCTGTTGAGTTCGTAGGTGTTCAGAATGGCTTGATCCTTATCTGGCTGAATTCCTGAGACCAGATGAAATTTAGGTCTCCTACTTCTCCGCCATCTTGCTCCTACCAGCTCTGATTCAACAATTCTATACATTACTCAGTACTCATCATGGTAAGTCTACTTTGAAGGGATTTCTTAATGATATGTAATTTTAATATGTGCAAGGGCATACCACGGTAAACAAAACAGATGAGCTTCTCGCCCTCAGGGAGCTGATTTCTATAAGGAGGATCAGAAAATAAAGCTAATGCATGAACTACACATTAAAGAGTTTCATGAGCACCAGGCAGAAAATAAACAGGGTATCATGACAGAGAATGCAGTGAGCTCACTGGAGCTCAGGGGATCAGGGAAAGCCTCTCTAGAGAGAGAACATCCGAGCTGAGACCACAAGGATAAGAAGGAGCCATCCATGTGAACAGCCAGTAAAAAAATGTTCTAGGCAGAGAGAGACCAGCACAGAGCCTGAGGGCCAGGAGAGGGAAGTGAGCAAAGACGGATCTGTAGGATTTCACAAGCCAAGGTAAGGAGTCTGGATTTTATTTTCAGTGCCAAGGGGAAGGTGCTGGAAGGTTTTTAAGCAGGATGGTATTTGATGGGCATTATTAAAGGTCACCCTAGCTGCCATGTGGAGAGGAGCTGAGAGGGAGCAAAAGTAAGAAGGCTCTCAGTCTCAGTGGGGCCCAAGGGTTCCAAGCAGGAATTTTGCTGGGGAGTGATCACCCAGGCAATAGTGAGGACCCAAAGCATGAAAAGGGAAGGAGGTGGAAGCCAGAGCCACTGGTACCCTGTGCTCTACCCGAAAAGCCTTCTGAGGAGCCTAGTGAGGTGTTTCAGAATCATCCAGGGAAGAAAAGGGGAAGCACGAACTGATGTGTCCCAGCCCTCCTTTGGTCAATGGCGGCCCCACAAGGGTTGGCCCGCACGAGTGCTGAGGGGGCCTCCCGGGGCATCTCCCCTGTGGTCAGCACAGGCCCAGAGCAGGAAGAGGGGCATGCAGAGCCGGCAGGGCAGGGGCACTGCCGGGCTGCATGGCACCAAGCTAGCTGCAGCCGGCATGGAATCGGTGTCCCTGTCCTAGGGTGATAGCACGGGATGCAAGAATTTAGAGCAGTGCAAGGAGGGGTCTGATGCTCCTTGAGACAGCCCAGGAATTGACAACGTGGGGAGTTCTTCTAGAAGCTGAGTTGTGGTTCTGGTGGGACGTCTAGGTAGGAGCATGACCCCAGTCATAGGGAAGGAAGGGTAGCAAAAGGTGGGTCCCAGACTGAATAGAGCCCAGGCCTGCGGATTGTCCCCTGGGGTTAGTCAAGGAAACTGAGGTAGAAGCCTCAGACTGGGCAGCCCTGGGGAGAGTTAGGGGCAGTTGAAGCAAAGGGGGCACATTACAGCCCACGACTTCTTCCCAAGCCTGTGGTAACAAGGCTCATTCCTGACTCCCATGGCTAAGAAGATGGGTGTCCAGTCCCTCCTCGTTGCCTGGGATTGGCTCAGGAAATAGAGGAAAGAGAGGCGGTGGGATCACCAAAGTATCACCCAGACAGGGAAACTGTACCACACTGTGAGGCAGAGGCCCCTCTTCCCCGGGCTTCAGTTACTTCCCACTCTGTGACTTTCCTCCTTCCTCCCTCCTGTTTCTTCTCTGTGTCCCTCAATGGTTGCTGCATCCCCTGGCTCAGGCTCACTTCCCTGACTCTCACCTTCAGTTATGATGCTGCCTCCCTACATAATTTCAGCTACACCCATGGCTTCCCTTATCACAGAGATCCTTACAACTTACAAGTTTGTTTCCAGCCCACACTTCCTTTCTGATGTCCACCCTCATCCATCCCTCCCCCTGCTTGAGACCTCACTCAGATTTCATGGGCATCTCAAATGCAGTATGGCCAGAGAAAACTCAGGCCCTGTCTGGGTCCCCACCTCAGGGCAGGTCTCCATGCAAAGCCACAAAAGCCTGACGCCGGGAGCCATCTTCCCTCCTCACCACCCCCATACCTGACCCATCACCAAGTTCTGTTGTCTTTCCCTTCCAAGGAATATTCCAAATATTCCATTTCTTTATCCATCTCCATTATAGAGCTAGCATTTATGGAACTCTGCTGAACCACCATGCACAAATGCAGCTTACACCGACCAGGGAGGGACTCTGGGAGGCAGTGGACAGTGCAGCTCGGTTATCCCAACCCGGGGTGCGGGAGGAGAGTGGGCTATTTGCCTGCTCTCCAGCCTGCCTTACCTGTGGGTTGAGCATGTTCCCATAGTGAGAAGAAAACTCTGCCAGAGACTCCCAAGTGATGTGGGAAACAAAGGCAAAAGAAAAAAATTAAATTTTTTTTACTACTTACAGCCCATTGACAAAACCTTGAAATAGGTAGAGTGACCTTCCTCTGGGAGCTCAGCTGCCTCGATGTTACTACTTTGCTAAGGGCAAAAGGCAATCCCACAGGATCATATGAGTCTACTTTTACATATAAAAATTCCTTTGGAAACTTCCTTTATGTCCTCTCCCAAGATATATGTTAGCAATCACCCCCCAAGCATTTGGGCCACTGATACACATCTGAAGGGTCTCGTGACTGGAGTTTTATTAGACAGTAATAAATGACCTTTTCCCAACAATAGCTAGCCCCCTCAAGGTCCTGGAAACCTTGTTTCCAAAATTCCTTAGAGATTTATGCTATCCCTAAACCCCTCCCAACTTGAAAGTCTATAATGGGCTGCTCCTCATGACCCCACTGCAGCTCTCTGCCCACAGGTCCTGTCCCCCGGCTTTCATAAAACCACCTTTTTGCACCAAAGACATTTCAGGAATTCTTTCTTGGCTGTCAGCTCTGAACCCCAACATTTCCTACAAAAACAGGTACTCACAGTACATAGCTTTCTGCATATAGATGCTAGATCCCAGGGTATGCCGGTATGTCCGCTAGAGTCAGGCACTCAAAGCACTCCCACATAACTTAGGCCTCACACAACAGTTATTTGAGGTAAGTTCTGTTATTAGTTTCATTTTACAGATGAGCAAACAGAAATCCTCTCTCCCTAGCTTTGGTCCATTAGCCTGGGAAGCTTCAAGTTAGTCTTCCTGTCTCAGGTCAAACAGCATTTCCTGAGGGAAGTCATCCTTGACAGCACCTTGCTACACAAACACACAGGGGACCCTAAACAAAGTGCTGTGTGACTCAGGCTGTCACAGCACACATCTTCTCTCCCACAGCACCCACACAGTGGGTGGTTTTTGATGGCTGTCTATGTGTTCCATGAGAGCCAGTGCATGGCGAGCCACCTGTGCGCGCTTGTGGGGCATAGACATCCAAGCCCCACTACACATACATGCACTCAAACCATGACAGAACATCTCTGTGCAGAGCTCCACTGTTCTGGAACTTTCCATGTAGTCCCACACCCTTCATTAAGGCCCCTCTCCTCATGTATTTTCAACCTAAAATTTTCCCAAGAATTCTGAGCCTCTTCCAACTCCAGCCCAAAGGATGGCCAGTGATGCCCCAACTGAAGCCCCACAATACAGTCAGGGAGAAACATGGGGCCCAGAGACTTCCTGGCCTGTAATCTTGTCTAGATATTGCATGAGGGAGTGTGGCCTCTAGATACAGATTTCCTGAATTCAGATTCTGGCCCCAGCACTTCCTGGCTCTGTGAACATCCCAGTCTCCTACTTCAAGGCCTGTGTGAGGAATAAATGAGAAGATAGAGTGTGCACAGCATCCTGCTGAATAATGTCCATATTCAGTGAGGAAGGATCATCAAGATATGAATGTGCCCCCCCACCCCCGCCTTTCTGCCCTTTCCGTGCTCTGCTTACCTGGTAGTACAGGATCGGGATCGGGATGTCTGCTGAGTGAGAGTCTTACCTTCCCGCCTGCCTGGGAAAGTACAACCCAGAAGTAAATCAGGTGGAACCAGGAGAAGATTTAGGAAGAGATCCAGGAGAGCTGGTGAATGGGCGGGGCCAGGCAGCTGTGACCAGGCAAGATAGAAGTGGTTTGAGAAGTGTTGCCACGGATTCTCCTTAATATTCTTCGGTAGGTGCTATGGACCGAATCGCATTCCACCCCCCAAATTCATATGTTGAATTTCTAACCCCCAGGATGACTATATTTAGAAATAGGGCCTGTAAGGAGGGAATTAAGGTTAAATGAGTTCATAAGGGTGGAGTCCTAACTCAGTAGGGTCAGTGGCCTCATAAAGAAGAAGAGATCTCACTCTCTCTCCATGCACAAGGAGGAAAGGCCACGTGAGGACATAGTGAGAAGTCAGCCATCTGCAAGCCAGGAAGAGAGCTCTCCCCAGAGCCTGACCATGCAGGCAGCCTGATCTTGGACTTCCAGCCCCCAGAACTGTGAGAAATAAATGGTTGTTTTCCAAACCACTCATTCTGTGGCATTATATTATGATAGCCCAAGTAGACTAATAATATAACAGGTGAAAGTAGCAATCAGAATTTCTTTTTCCTTTTTGATTCCCTTTGTCCCTGAATTAGGCTCTCTACAGGTGGCACGATGGAGAGACTGGGTAGGTGCCTGTGATGGTTAATTTTAGGCATCAGCTTGACTGGGCTAAGGGATGCTCAGGTGGTAAATCATGATTTCTGGATGTCTCTGTGTCTGTGAGGGTGTTTCGGGAAGTGACTAGCATTTGAATCATAGACGGAGTAAAGAAGATTCTATCAACACAGTTGGGCCTCATCCAATCCACTGAGGACCTGAATAGAACAAAAGCGTGGAGGAAGAGCACATTTGCCTTCTTTCTGAGCTGGGACATCCAACTACCCCTGCCCATGGACACTGGCTCTCCTGGCTTTCAGGCCTTCAGACTCGGACAGGATTGCACCCCAGTTCTCCTGGGGCTCCAACTTGCAGACAGCAGATTGAGGGACTTCTCAGTCTCCACAACCACATGAGCCAATTCCTATAGCTATTTTGGTATATTTGTACATACCCTCTTGGTTCTGTTTCTCTGGAGAACCCTGCCTAATACAACACCCTTTGACCTGAGTCATGCTCACCCTCTAGCACCATGCACTGAGCCATGAGGGACACAAGGCACCGCATGTTCTCCTTGCCACTGCCATCGGGAAAATAGGCCAGGGAGCAGGGAAGGCATGCACAATGAGCACTGTAGGGCATTTGTCATGGTGAGTAAGCACCATGGGTACTGTTGGAGAGGACCCTCGTGTCTCCCCAGGCACTCTCCCCTGCTGCTTCTCCTCCGTCTGCAGCAGTCTGGCTGTTTTCATGTACTAACTGCATCTGCTAGTAACCCAGTGCTGAGCATGTGCCCAGACCCTACAGCAAAGATGATCGCTACCATCTCAAACTGCACAACAAGGTGCTGCAGTGACAGAACCCACCACATGAAGTAAGTGAGACAGACATGTGAGTATGGCGGCTCCGTGCAGCCACACCACAACCTGAACTCAGGCCGTCTGGGCCCGGAGCCCGAGCTCCTGATCCCTGTGCTCTGTGGCTTCTCCAAGAGCCAACTGAGCCGCTGGGAAATTGTGTAATATTTATTTTCAACTGCTGTCCTTGTGTGTTTGCTATTGTGTTCTCCTGCAGCCTGCCACTCCCCACCTTCACAGGGGGCCGAGTCTGTTGCACTCTGGTGGAATGAATGGTGCTCTGTCCCTTAGGTCTGAGAAATGTAACTGTTGGGCCATGTTCTTTCATCAGCCTTCACAGGATATGTGACCAGCTGTGAGCCGGGGCACTGAGAACTGAGGGCAGACTCTCCACCCACAACCAGCCCCAGCCGTGCCCACCCCAGTGTTCCTGTGGTAAGCCCTGGCGTTCCATCTCCCACAGGCCCCAAGCTCTTTTTTGTCATAAGGATCAGGACAGCAGTTTCAACCTTCAGGCTTCCCAAAGGCTGAACCACTGGCACCAAACAGGTCTGACCTGCAATTTGGATAGCAAAGGTGCTACAAGACTTTCTACTGCACATCCCAACCACCAAGTCCTGTTGACTACCTCCAAAGAAACACCCAAAGCTCTCCTGCTTCCTCCCGTTCTCCCTTCCCAATCCTTGGTCTTCGCCAGCACTGGGTGGCCTGTGTTGCTGCAGGGCCTCCGACTTCCTCCTTGAGCCAGGCCTGCCTTCCCCAATCCCTCCCAGAGTCTAATCCCACCTGCCAAAGACTTTGCACATCCTAAGCTAAGCGTGGGCTTTACATTTAAATGGTAGGAAAAAAATCAAAAGAACAAGAGTTCCTGATGTATGAAAGTCACATGAACTTTAAATGTCTGTAAGCAAGTTTTATTGGAATATAGCCACACTTATTCATTTTCTTTTACCTATGGCTGCTTTTAGGCTACAATGCAGTGCGGAGTAGCTATAATAGACTCCCATGGGCATGGTATGAACTTTTACAGGAAAAGCTGGTTGACCTCTGATTACACAGGGTTTTTCAAAATGCAAATCAACTAGACTATACCATGTCCAGAGCTTCCCACTGCATTTAAATCAAACTCTGACCTAACCCACACCCCACCCCCCATCTGTGCTCTCCTGCAGATCCACTCCCTCTCCCCGCCATGCAGCCTGCCCTTGGCCCCCTATACCTGCTCACCTGCTTAGACCTTCACTTCCAGGTCTGGACTCCAACTGTGATTTCTCCCCTGCAGCTCCTTCTCAGACTGGAACAGTGCTGTGTCCTTCTTGTCGTCCATGTCTTGGATAGGCCTTCCCAAGCACCCAGCAGGAAGCAGACATTGGGCACACACTATCCTATCACTTGATTTCATTCTCTGATCAGCACTTTCCACTATCTGGCATTTCATCTGTTTATCCACTTAGTTATTCTTTTTTTTTTACTGCCTCCTTCATTTAGAACATAAGCTCCATGAAAGTAGGGACCCGGTCTTATTTCAAGAGGTATCCCCAGGGGGCAGGCACCTGGATGGCTCAGTCTGTTAAGCATCTGCCTTCAGCTCAGGTCATGATCTCAGGGTCCTGTGACTGAGCCCCACATCTGGCTCCCTGCTCAGCAGTGAGCCTACTTCTCCCTCTCCCTCTGCCCCCCCACCCCTGCTTGTGCTCTCTCTGTCAAATAAATAAGATTTTTAAAAAATCTTAAAAAAAAAAAAGTTTTCCCCAAGATGTAGGACAGTAGAACCTCAGGGGCTGTTGAAGGGTAGACGATGACAACAGTGAGCTGGCAGGTGTGCAGCCAAGTCCTGGGGGACCACACAGCTTTATACAGAGAGGGCATCCCTACACATCTCTGGGCTTGGGCTCCCCATGGTAGACAGCCAGCTCTGGCTCCGCCGGACCATTCAACAACTTACAAACACTGTCCATATGTGAAACTGTCTACATGTGGGCCTGTCCACATGTGACACCAGATGGGAGGACACCAGAGGTCATCTCTTCTATGCTCTGGTTTTGATGGTCATATGGAAGTCTCCATAGCAGACAACTCATGTTAACCACATTGAGCTTTTTAATGTAAAAATAACATGTATGTATACTAAAAGTCATAGTATAAAGAAAGCCATAAAGAAGAAATTTAAAACCATCCCCTAAATAACCAAGCTTAGCACTTTGGTATACTTCCTTTAGGGTGTTTTCTGTGTAAATATCCTTATGTGAGCTAATGACCTGTTTTCCTTCCTTGAGAGATCAAGGCTCTCTTTCTATATTAGGAAGAACTAGATTGACCTGTCTTAAAGGTTTCAAGAAACTGGCATGACATCTCTTTCCTCAATAGGAAGCTCTAGGGTTATCAACATTTTCACATTAATTGACTTTCATATGTTGAAGCATCTGGGCATCACAGGGATAAGACCCACCTGGTCATGGTATATGATCCCTTTAATGCTGAATTTTGGTTTGCTAGTATTTTGTTGAGGACTTTTGCATCTATGTTCATCAGGGATATTGCGCTGTAGTTTTCTTTTCTTATAGTGTCTTTGTCTTTCAGTATCAGAGTAGTGCTGGCCTCATAAAATAAGTTTGAAAGTGTCCCCTCCTCTTCAATTTTTGGGAAGAGTTTAAAAAAAAGTGGCGTTAATTCTTGAAATGTTTGGTAGAAATCACCAGTGAAGCCATCTGGTCCTGGGCTTTTCTTTGTTGGGAGGTTTTTTCATTACTGATTCGACCTCCCTACTAGTTATAGGTCTGTTCAGATTTTCTATTTTATCATGACTTAGTCTTGATAGGCTGTATGTTTCTAAGAATTTATCCAATTATTCTAGGTCATCCAATTTGTTGGCATATAATTGTTCACAGTTAAACATTAAACAGTAGTCTTGGGACGCCTGGGTGGCTCAGTCGGTTAGACATCTGACTTCGGCTCGGGTCATGATCTCAGGGGCCTGGGATCAAATCCCACATTGGGCTCCCTGCTCAGCGGGGAGTCTGCTTCTCCCTCTGCCTGCCACTTGCCTTTCTTGTGCTCTCTCTCTGACAAATAAATAAAATCTTAAAAAAAAAAACAAACAGTAGTTTCTTTTGATCCTTTGCATTTCTATGACAACAGTGGGTTTTGTTTGTTTTGTCTTTTCTTGGAAACATCTTTATTACAAGTGTTTTTAAACACTTCTCCATTGCAGAATGGGCATGACTTGGATTGTCTCCTCTTTCATTTCTGATTTTGAGTTTTCTCTCTTTTTTTCTTATTCTAGCTAAAGGTTTATCAATTTTGTTAATCTCAGAAAACCAACTCGTTTTCATTGGTCTTTTGCTATTGTTTTTCTAGTCTCTATTTCATTTATTTTTGCTCTAATCTTTTATTATTTCCTTCCTTCTGCTAACTTTAGGCTTAGTATTTTGAGTTTTCTCTCTTTTTTTCTTAGTCTAGCTGAAGATTTATCAATTTTGTTAATCTCAGAAAACCGACTCTTAATTTTGTTGGTCTTTTTCTAGTCTCTATTTCATTTATTCCTGCTCTAATGTTTATTACTTCCCTCTTTCTGCTAACTTTGGGCTTAGTTTGTTCTTTTTTTGAGTTCCTTTAGATGTAAAGATAGTTTGAGATATTCTCTTTTTTTTAATGGTGGCATTTATTACCATAAACTCCTTAGTACACTTTTACTGAATCCTATAAGTTGTACAGATGACATGATCTTATATGTAAAAAAAAAAACAAAAACCTAAAGATTCCATAAAAAAACTATTAGAACTAATAAGCAAGTTCAGTAAATTTGCAGGATACAAAATCAACATATCAAAATTAGTTATTGTTAGTTATTTCAAAACACTAACAATGAACTATCTGAAAAGATTTAAGATAAAAATCTCCTTTATAATAGCATCAAAAAGAATAATATACTTAGGAATAAACTTAATCAAGGAAGTGAAAGACTTGTGCACTGAAAAACTACAAAATATTGATGAAAGAAATTTAAGAAGACACAGATAAATGAAAAGGTAGCCTGTGTTCATGGATTGGAAGACTTATTATTGTAAAATGTCCATTCTACCCAAAGTAATATACAGATTCAATGCAATCTCTATCAAAATATCGATGGATTTTTTTCTACAGAAATAGAAAAAACAATCCTAAAATTATTATAGAACCACAAGAACCCACCCTGAATAGCCAAAACAATCTTGAGAAAAAAGAACAGAGCTGGAAAAGCCAGAATTCTTGATTCCAAAATATATCACAAAGCTACAGTATTTAAAACAGTATGGTACTGGCATAAAGACAGACATAAAGACTAATGGAACAAAATAAAAGGCCCAGAAATAAACTGACACATATATGATCAACTGATCTTAAACAAGGGTGCCAAGACCACACAATGGGGAAAGGACAGCATCTTCAACAAATGTTATTGGGAAAACTGGACATACAAATGCGAAAGAATGAAATTAGACCCTTATGACACAAAAATCAATTTAAAATGGATTGAGAACTTAAGTATTCTGAAAAGACCTGAAACTATAAAACTCCTACAAGAAAACATAAGGGGAAAGCTTCATAACACACGTCTTGGCAATGATTTCATGGATATGACACCAAAAGCAGAGGAAACTATAGACAAGTGGGACTACATTAAACTAAAACCTTCTGCACGGCAAAGGAAACAATCAACAGAGTGAAAAAGTAACCTATAGAATGGAAGAAAATATTTGCAAACCAAAATCTGTTAAGGAATTCATATTCAAAAATGTAAGAAACTCATACAACTCAATAATACAAAACAAATAATTTGATTTAAAAATGGGTAGAGGAACTGAATAGACATGTCTCCAAAGTCAGGCCAACAGGTATATGAAAAGATGCTCAACATCACTAATCATCAGGGAAATGCAGATCAAAACCACAATGAGATATCACCTCATTCCTGCTAGAATGGCTTTCATCAAGAAAAAAAAATGACAAGTATTGGCAAAAATGTGGAGAAATTAGAACTTCTGTGCACCTTTGGTGGGAATGTAAAATGGTGCAGCCACTATGAAAAACAGCATAAAGTTTTCCCAAAAATTTAAAAATAGAACTATCCTATGATCCCGCAATCTCCACTTCTGGGTATTTATCTAAAGAACTGAAATCAGAATCTCAAAGAGATATTTGCACTCCTGTGTTCATTACAGCATTATTCATAATAGCCAAGACGTGGGAACAACCCAAATGTCCGTTGACAGGAGAATGGAAAGAAAATGCGGTATACACATACATCAGAATATTATTCAGCCTTAAAAAGTAGGAAATCCTGCCAATATACTACAACATGGATCAATCTTGAGGACATTATGCAAAGTGAAATAAGCCAGTCACAAAGATAAAAATGTCATAATTCCACTTATGTGAGGTATCTACAATAGTCAAACACATAGAAGCAGAGAAAATGGCAGTTGCCAGGGGCTGCAGGACGGAGAAATGGGGAGTTGCTGTTCAATGAGTGTAAAGTTGGTTATTCAAGATGAGTAAGTTCTAGAGATCTGCTATACAACACTGCCTGCAGTTAATAATACTATACTGTACGCTTAAAAATTTAAGAAGGTAAATCTCATGCTAAGATACAAAGTATTCTTACCACCAAAAAGAAAAAAAAAAAGCTCTCTGGCTTCCCACCTTGTGCAAAGAAAAAGCCAGTCTTCATCTTGGCCTTCAAGAGCCCCCCCTTGCCCCTGTGCCTCATCTCTGACCACTTCCGCCCTCCCTGCACAGAGCCACATTGGACCCCAGCCTGTGCCTTGGCTGTACAGGTTCAGCTCCCACTGCATGGGCTTTGCACTTCTGTCCCTTCTCCCTGGGGTGTCCTTCTTTTCTGGATCGCTCCATGATTCTATCCCTCACTTATTTTAGGTCTCTGCTCAAATGCTATCTTCTCATCAACGCTTCCTTGATTACTTCCCTAATGCTGCGTGCACACTTACACCCACGTGTGTGTGCGCGTGTGTGCGTGCGCGCGCGCACACACACACACACACACACACACACACTACCTGTACTCCCTATTACTCTCCTCTGCTTTATTTTCAGCTACATAACTGGACCCCTTCTGACATATTCTGTAGTTTGTCTATTGATGGGTTTGTGTTTGTTCTCTCCACTAGAACTACAGTATAAGCTCCAGACCAACAGGTGGTATTTGCCTGTTTCATTTATTAGTGCATCCCCAACTCTTGAAACAGAACCTGGCACACAGTAGATGCTCAATAAATGTTTATCAATTGAAAATGAATGAAACTGGCATTCTGGTGCTTACTTTAGTCTTGTGAACCTTATTAGCATGAGAAAAATCATCTTATAATTCATCAACTACACGTGCACTAACAAAATAGTTTCTGTACCTCCAAACTGAGCAAGAACCAGCCATGAATCATAGGGACTCCACTGCTAGCCCAGTCTTGGACATCTTTCTCTGACTTCCATGGGAACAATATATGGTCTCTATTCCAAAGCAGCCGGTACCTCCTCCAGTGCTGCAAGAGTGCTAAGCTGCTAAACTGAAGCAGGAGGAACCAGGAGACCATTTGGATCCTCGTGTGCACAGAAAGTAGACTGGGCCTTTGGGAAGGAAGGCATCTGGAAGCAGAGATCAACGAGCAAGGAACTGTGTGAACACCACACTGTGGATGGAGACTGACAGCTTTGCCATTCAGAGAAAATGACTCAGAAACCAGTCAGGACAATATCTGCTTGGGCTAGTGCTTCCAGTTAATTTCTTCTTTTCTAATGGTAACTCACCTGCAGAAACCTGGCAAACACTTCCGATGAAGGCTAACTTCCCCAGGGATGCCATGTGGCTATCATGTAGCCCCTGATACGATGTGACAAGAAGAGTTCTTCACCTCTGGGGCATTCTTTCCAAAGCCTAATCCCGGTCTGAGCATGAGAAAAACACAAGACAAACCCAGACTGGGGATATTCTGCAGAAAACCTCGCCAGGGCTCTGTCAGGGTCACGAAAAGCAAGGCCAGACTGAGAAACTCACAGACCGGAGGTGACTGAATGAAGGTGGTGTCTTGGATGGGCTGCTGGAACAGAAAGAGATCGCTCATGGTAAGACTGGTCCATGAATTATATACTTGCTAAACTCACCAAAGCAGGCAAGCCCCTTGAAAGCCAGCCCCCCAGGACGATGAACTGAAAAGCAGAAGCTGCTCAATCTTAAGCCTTACGGTGCATCTCTGAGAGACCTCTGTGTGCGGCTGTGCTCACCTACCTGTCCTCCTTTGGGTCCCTGTCAGACCAGTTCCTGGCTCTGTCCCGTTTCCAGGGCTGCATCCTGCCTTCCTTCCAGACCACAAACACGCTCTCTGCTGCTCTCAAGATGGAACACTGTCATTTTTTCAGCCTGTGGCTGTGAATGAACACACTGGCTCTCTCATCACTGTCGTGGCCAATCCCGTGTGTTGACCCTTCCTCGTTCTGCACTGTGACAGCTATAGGCCGAGGCCGAGTGCACCTCTGCTGCATGTCACAACGGCCCAGGCGGGAAAACAGAATTCAGACACATATGAATGTGCCCCCGGACTGCCCCGACTTCTGTCTTCCACGCTCACGACACCACAAGGGACACCAGGGTGCTCCTACCTTGCTGCTCCTCGTACTGGCCTGCAGCTTTGGGCCAAATGGCTCCCTTGGCCACATCTTCTGGAATTCCCATGGCTTACTGGTGCTGTGAAACCAACAGGCCATGTATGACATCCACCAACATCCCCATCCCCCAGTGAAGTCAACTTCTTATCAGGGACTCCAAACCTGGGTCCAGAGACTCTGGCGGCCTCCACGGGCCCATGAAGAGAAGGACTGAGACAGGCCGTGAGAACAGTGTGGCAATTCTGGGAAGACAGGAGGGCGGGTGGGGTATGTTGAAAGGAAAGGAGCGGGAGCCAGAAGCTGGAGGGAAAAGCGGGGGCTTGACTTGCTCAGTTCACAACCCTGTCAGCAGGTCACAGAGTGACGGGTTGAGTCATCAAAGTTTAAGGAGCATCTAAAACTCAATCAGTTTTCAAGGCTGAAAACGTTCTTCACGTCTTGCTACATTCTCTTTTTTAGTTAAGTTTAATACGTGGGACATTCAGATTTCCTGCCCCTTCTTCCTAATTTCCTTATTTTATAAAATGGCATCGATACCTGCGTAGGTGCCAGAGCTGCCAACTTAGGAAGCTCTGGTGTCCCCCTTCTCAGGTCAGTGATGGCTGTCAGTTCTACCCCCAGGATACTTTCTGAGTTCACTGCCTTATCAAGCCCCTACCTGGACCACAACAGCCTCCGCCTCCAGTTCAGCCCCTTCTGTTGTCAGAAGGGACTTTCTGAAATCCCAAGAGGACAGGGCCACTCACAACCTGCAGACCATTTAGGCTCCCCAGTGCTTTAGGTGAGGTCTACACATTGGTATGAGCCCAGCGCTCTTCAGCACCTGTATCTGGCCCCAGCAGCCATCCACAGAGCTCTTTTCGGGTGCAGGGAACCACCCCCTCTTCCCGGGGCACCCAGCAGCCTTCTCCACTCTGCTCCCCCTGCCAGGAAGGCTTGCTGACTCTCACCTGTTACTCAAGACTCGGCTCAAAGGCTGTCTCCTGTGAGACCTTCTAGGGCACATCCAGGGACGGTGAGTTATGATCTCCTGTATATATGATCCTCTGGGGCACTATCATATTTTATGCTAATAGTCTGTTGTCTTACAGTAAACTTCTGAAAGGCAGGGACTACGTGCTTGATATCACAGCTGCTCAAAAGATGTTGTCGTCTAAATGAGTGTGATGGATGAGTGTATGCGCACACGGAGCCTGAATAGCGAATTCCACACAGTTCCTCACTGGGGACACTGGTTCTCACAACACCATAGCCTTGAAAAGGCTTCTCCCCACTGGGTGAAGCTGGGAAGCTGGTCACCTGAAAGCGAAAGGCTGGAGTGTCCCTGGGCTGGGAGCTGTCAGAGAGCCCTGTGGTGGCATCCTGTGACCTAAGCTATTGTGACATGCTGGCCTCACGGGGGGTGGGGTACCTGTACTATTATTTGCTAGAGTATTTGGGCAACTAACACTAGGACAAGACTCCATGTCAAAGAAGATAGTGGGGTGTTGGGTTAAACAGGTGTATTTACTGTAGAATTTCGGAGCCTTTAATTTCCTGTAGACACGTGAGTGCCCAAGAGTGGGGCAGTGGGAGGAGTTTCCCAAACACATCTGGCCATAGAGCCCCAGGGTACTCACTGTGGAAACCACTTTGGGAAACACTAGCCCAAAGTGGCGGATTTTTACTGAATGGATGACAAAGGACCCAGAAGAAAGTTTTTGCTTATTCACTCATCATGGTCACTCTGAAATATGTCAATCATCAGAATCAAACACTGTCTTTCTCAGGGGACCTGGGTGGCTCGGTCGTTAAGCTGAGTTATTAAGCTGAGGCTTTCGCTCAGGTCATGATCCCAGGGTCCTGGGATCGAGCCCCACATCGGGCTCCCTGCTCTGTGGGAAGCCTGCTTCTCCCTCTCCCACTCCCCCTGCTTTGTGTTCCTGCTCTCGCTACCTCTCCCTCTGTCAAATAAATAAATAAAATAGTAAAAACAAAACAAAACAAAACACTGTCTTTCTCAGACAGACCAGAGGAAAAAGGACATCTTTATGCAATCAAAAATTTTTATTCAGAATAGGCATTAACAAAATGAAGGTAGGCGCCTCATCAATGCAGGGCCACAGGGTAATCAGAAGCCAATTGGAAAATAATTACAAAACTACTTTGCTACAGATTAAAATAAACATGAAACCACAATCATTGGCTACAAAATGTAGCCGCACAGAAATCACACTGAAAATAGAAGGTAAAAATCTTCAGACAATTTGCTCTCGTTTGCCCAGGTGGCAGGGAGTCGACAGCCCTGGGAACCCAAGGCCAGGGCATGATCAGAAGACCCCACAGCCCCACGGCTGTGGCCTGCCAGAGGGAGGAGGTCTCGTTCCAAATCTTTGGGAAGACCATCTGGCTTCCCACTGTTTCAGAGCAGCTGGATTAAGTGCTTGTAATTCCGCCAACAAAGACTCCCAATGAAGAAGGACAGTAGCTACTGGGACTGCATCTGCCTTTTCAACTTGGCAAGTCTCAGAAGACACTCGTCCCTCCACTGCCTTCTGGCAGCTAAGTGCCCTGGATCATCGGGAACTTTCACACACATGGCCTGGGAATAGGAAACAAAATGAAATGAAAAGGAAATGAAAGAAAAAAACCAGAGCATGAAGAGGAACTCATTTACCAGGAGAGTAATTGTTCCTATTTATGCAAACTGTGAATTTGCTTTCGAAGACAAAAGCTTAGGAAACCCTCAAGTAACTAACTTTCCAAATCCACAGAGGCCTACAGCTCGTCTAAGACAATCAAGATGAGCTACCCGTTCACTGGTCACCTATGACCATGACAGGACTGTGGACAGGCAAAGTTAGGAATGAGGAACCACCAAAATCAAAGGCAAAGACTCTGGCTACAAATAAAACCTCACCCGTGGCTCGGCCAGCACAATTCTCTACAAGGAGTCTACGTACCTGATTAACTTTTTCAACTGTGGCCCCAGAAAAGTCTGGAATGGGTCCAAAAGTCTTTAGGACACGTCGCATGCCTTCACTGTATTTGTCACAGTAGCTCAACATACCTGAAATCATATGAAAACAAGAATGCACAATATCAGCAAGAACACTATATGACTCCAAACTAAGAAATCTGTTCAGAGGGTCTCACCCTAGGTCAGATTACTACATTCCTTTCCTCTGCAGATGAAGAAGAGGTGCAGGGGGGATGGCCACCTTGGTCAGCCAGCACTGGGGAGTGAGCATCCTCACCAATGTCACTACTCAGGCTTTCCATCAGATCCTAAAATCCTAAAAAAACGATGGGACCCTAGGGCCTCTGTCAGTGCACCTCATGGACTCTCAGGTAGGCCTGTGTTCCTGCACTGATTGGATGAATATCACATGAAGTCCTGTTTTCATCACAAATGTCTCTTTCAACAATGTGTCTACAAGGTTACTTGTGTCAATGGCTTGAATGCCATTTCTAAGAACCAAAGATGTCAAAGCTCCATCAAATCTGTCTCCCATTTCACTCTTACTCCATGAGTTCTAGTTACCACTTTATTAGGTGTCTACCAGGCAGCAGGTTCCTTAACACAGGCTGTATTTCTCGCACAGGCAGGCTCCACATGTAGACCTCAGCTTTGGCTAGCGGACGAGAGCCCCGTCACCCGCACCCCGGGGCGTCTGTCCCTGGCTGCATGCACCTGCTCTGCAGTGCTTCTGTGGCTTCAGGGCCTCCGGGAAGGCAGTGTCTCGGATCCTGAGATAGGGCCCTGGCAGTCTGACGGAGAAACACCTGAAAAGGAGGCTTATCCTGGAGGGGGAAGGGAGGGAGAAGCAGTTGCGGGCTGCGTGAGGCTGAAGCTCCTATTTTGTTAGAATCAGAGATGTGCCCAGAGGAAACACCAGTCAGGCTGCACCGCCTCCCAAGTGGCCAGGCCTGCCTTAACCCGCTCTGCCCTGCAGACAGTGGAGCTCCTCTCGTGCTTGTCCCCCGCCCCCTGCCTCAGGAGGCAGCCGAGGCTGGGCCAGTGCAGGCGTGCACTTGGACATGAGTCAGCTCAGAAGCCGGGCCCAGATACATGGAGGAGGTGTCTCCAAGTCCTGGGCCCCACTGGGGACAGGGGCTGAGCTGCAAGCAGTTCTGCCTTTGGCCCATTTCCAACACTTTTCAAAGCCAGAAAGACTCAGCGGTTAGTCAGTTAGGCTAAAAAGATAACAAGGGAACAAATGAAACTGTAGAAATTGCAGAGATCCCAGAGCTTGGCTCTCACCTACCCCGCGAAAACTGTGTACGATTAACTTAAAATAAAAATGACCACCACTGGATATTCTTTTAAGCAAAAAATCAAAAAACAGCTTCTTTCGGGTTTAGTTTTGGTGGACCTACACTGATGTGAAAGCCTAAATTCACTCGGTGTCAATTTTATTTGGCTCAAATCGTTTTCTTTCAGTGTGCTAAAATCAAATCCAATTCCCTCTTAGAAGAGAAACCGTTTTGAAGGTAAACATTTCAAACATACCAACCCTTCTGATGTTAGCACCTACAATGAAGTGGTGGATACTCTCTTTTTTTAAATAAGGAGTTTCAGGGCATCTGGGTGGCTCAGTAGGTTAAGCAGCTGCCTTCGGCTCAGGTCATGATCCTAGGGTCCTAGGATCAAGCCCCGCATCGGGCTCCCTGCCTGGCGGGAAAACTGCTTCTTCCTCTCACTCCCCCTACTTGTGGTCCCTCTCTCGCTGTGTCTCTCTGTCAAATAAGTAAATAAAGTCTTTTAAAAAAATTAAAAAAATAAATAAAATGAGTTTCAAAAATTCAATAAATAAATAAATACAGAGCTTGGTTTCATTTAACATAAGCGTAACTTGACAATTCAGAATTTGGGAAGGCTCCCTAACTGTTCCAGCCCTGGCCAGTTATCCTGAATGGCTTTGCATTTCTGGAACCCAGAAAACAACCTGTATATTTATTTCCTTTTGGAAATTAAATATTTACATCAGTCTATCCATTTGTTTATTTATTTGAACTAAAGGTAATAAAATCTAGACACAAATACAGTTTATTCCCTTTGGGGGAGCAGAGACACAAGAATCGCATAAGCTGTAAAGCTATTACATGAGAAGAAAGGGAAGACTCAGGGTAGCTGTGGATTCCTCTCTTGCACTGAAAACGGAAGCTCCATGGCTCCACAGATGCCCTGGCAGGAACCGACTCCACCTGCAGCTACGTGCGCGGCAAGAAACCACAGGATTCAATTCCTGTACCATATGTCACTTCTGGATTACTTTACATCTCCTGAATGCCCATTTTTATCTCCCAAGGGCTTTCGAGAACTTTTTTCCTTACTGCCTTTTATAAAATTTGTAGTTTTAAAGAGCATTTATTCCTTCAAAATGGAATACAATATGGTAAAAATCCTAAAATACATTTCATAACTTCTCCCGTCTTGCTCAGGAAATGAATTATAATTTCACTTTTATTAATATAAAAACACTTTCTATCACATGCACTCAGGCTCTTGGGATAAATAGCCTCGTTGTTTGTGGTGCAGCTAAGGAACAAAGAGAGCAGGTGTGTGCAGACCCTCCCACTTCATCTGTAGAGAAGCCGGACACCCTTAGGAGGGCTCTCCTACTTGCCCAAAATACAAGTTCATGGTGACTTATAGTCAAGATCTACACTGTACCTTTAGTATTTACAATGTTCTGGGACATTTATCACTGTCACTGTTATTGGTAACATTTTTTCTTCCATTAGAGAAATATTAAAAGGATTTTACTTCATCTCCAACAATAATTTTGGCTTCTCTACACTATGAACAGAGAATTGAGTGGCAATCATTCCACAATACCAATTTCACCGGAAGTGTCAAGGAGAAAAAAAACACTTCACCTTTTATCTGGCTGCTAATGTGTCCTTCCTGTATATTACTATGAAATTTGGCCTTCCCCTAGATTTTTTCTTCTACACTTCCTTGTCCCTTGTTCCCCCGTACAACAATATTCTTCCCAAAACTCTCTAGAGCTTAGCTTTTTAGAAGACTTCAAACCTGATTTCTTAAGAGATGCTTATATGGAATAAGAAAAAATGAGGAAGAACTGATTCTCATGAGATTAGACTTAGCTTATCTTGCTGCTTTCTAACTTGGAATTCTTTAGTTGTGAGCCCCCAAAGGCAAGACAGTGTGCTTTCCTGACCCGTCAGCACAACCATGGTGGGTGGATAGGCAGAGAGCCTTCCTCGGTTTGCATTTACAGAGCAGGCACGCAGCCCCGCTGGACCGTGGAAGTGGCCACCGTGACAGGCTCTGGGAGTTCAGTTTCTTGGACAGCCCTAACTGCTACTCACACCAGAGGAGTCTGGTTTTCTCGTAGCGTATAAAACCACACCTACATGAATTCACCTGCTTTCAAGAGAAAGAGTTTCACAGGAACTTTTTAAGGAAGATCAAATAGGCCCCAAAGCACAGAGCAACATTATCTAATTCCCACCTGAGTGAGTGAGACCTCACCTGAGGTCAGGGAGGCGAGGCGGGTGGAGACAGAAACCTCCCCGGGGCCCCTTAACTCCTGAAAGTCCCAGTGTTAGCAGCTCACCCGTTTCACTGAAAATAACAGCCAAACCCACCACATAGGCATGTCGATTAGTTAGAAAAAAAAGAGAGAGAGAGAGAGAAAGCATCTACACACAGGAGGAAATTTTATGAGGCAGGATGGTAAACATTCGCTTCGACTGGAGATGATTTCCAGAGGCTGCCGATTCGAGACAGTCATTCCCCAGGCAGAAGTAAACCCAGGAGGCGCCCAGAATGCTGCCAGGTGTAACACGGAGCAGTTCTCTTTGCTGAACTAATGGTCTAAGAGCTTAGCAAAGAAACAAACCAAACGGTTAAAGTCTGGAGATTTCACCATTCTATTGCAAAAATGTCCTACTGTGTATTCATTCTCTATTTCTTTTTGGGAGAGTTAAAAAACTATAAGAGTAGTGAATAAAAAACGAGACCGAACTTTGTATGAATATAACACCGATTAAGGGACTTCATCTGTGTCAGCCATCCAGCCAAGCATTTCCACCTGGCTTCATTCTCACACCACCCTTGTGAGGTGAGCACTGTGGCCATCTTCATTTTACAGGTGGGGGAACCCACCTGCACAAAGCTAGTTAGCTTGGCAGGCAGGGAAGCACCCAGGTTGACTGGCTCTACTGACCAGATCCCCCATTCTGAGAGCCTGTCCTTCATGGGGGTTGCCTTTAAAAAGCAGCCAAAAGGCAAAGTCAGCATGCTGGCCTCCAGCTTTTCAGGTGCCATTTTATTAGATTAAAAACTGCTAAAATATTTTTACCACTTCTAGGTAAACTGTAGCTTTAAGACTTAATAACTAGCCTTAACCTGAGATGCTGGCTTTATGAAAACAACATTAGAAAAAAAGAACTCTCCCTCTCCCCCCAATCTTGATATATTCTGGATGACACTGTGAGGAATAATGAACATTTCCATTGGTTCCAAGCCAGATCTTATAACAGTCTAACTCTGGTCTTTGGAATGCTCTGAAGTTGAAAACTACATCCGTCCACCATTATCATATTAAGCCAATTAGGGTTTTCTTATCATATCTGCTTTGTCTGAAAAATTTTTATAGGCCTCCTTCCTGTCTGCCACACTATTTGGTTCTTGAGTTTCTGGTTTCATTGGCTTCTCTTTCTATTTGAGAGTCAAAGCTGCTCTCAGTTGTCTCCCTATTGATGTCTCGTGATACCTGAACTATCTTATTTTTCTGAAGAAAAAATAATTTAAAAAAGAGAAAAACATGGTGGTTACCAAGCAGTGTCTATATACATTCAAATGTTTAAATATGTTTGCCACTTTTAAGGTTCTGGCTGAAAAAGCATTTGAAATTCTCCAAGACTTTATTTTAATGATACTTCAAAACTCTTGTTTCACTTTTAGGAGGGCCTCTTTCTTTACATTATCTTCCTGTGTTCGACTGTTATCCCACCACAAAAGTAATATGCTCGTGCTAGGACAGAGTCCCCTGTTCCTCCAGTACCTCTCGGTCATGCTCAATTGTAAGGAAGAATCAAGTCAGTTACTGAACCACATTTGCATGACACACAAGACCAGTCCACTCAAGCCATCCACATATATGTGTCCCTACAAGACTATGACTGGTAAAACTGCCTTGACTTATACATTGGAAATTATATTTCACTAACTACGGTGGCAAAAATCGAACTATTACCAAAACATGGTGGAATTATAAAATCTAAGTCAAACAGACTCCCACAGGTCACTTATCCCAACTTCCCACTTCATTACAAGTGTCTCTGCCTGATATCAAAACATCCTGACAGGTGGGCAACCAGCCCCCCGCCGCCCCATTCACCCACTCATAGCATGGCCCTCTCCCTCAACGTCAGCTTCAGTTACTAGAAACTTCCTGCCATGTACTGAGCCCAAGTCTGTCTGCCTGCCATGTCCACTCCTTCAATCTGGTTCCACCCCCACATAAGACACGGACAGACAGATGCACACACGCGTGCTCACCCATGCTTTTCTCTGGTCACCTTCTCCTGGATATGCTCGTTTCTCAACATTTTGGTTAAATGTGGACCATGGAGCTGAATACAATATTCCTTTTCTCCTTCCACATAAGTTTTACACGTTAATAACAATTATTAAAATAATATGGCAATAATTGTAGAAAACTATGACAACACAAAAAAGCAAAAAGGTAATAAAAGTTACTTATAATTTCAACACTAAGAGATAGCAAGTAGTCATGACATTTAGGTGACAGTTTCCTAGATTTTCATTCATACCTTTTAAAATTTATTTTGTTTCAGTTTGGTGTAGGTTTTAGGGCTTGTTTTTCAAATGGTGTCTTGTTTTTGAATCACTTAAAATGCGGCTGACACTTTCATTCTCGCAGGTTTTCTCAGCCTTCTCAACTTGTCTTTCTGGTAGAGTCACATGATCGTGGGCCTCGACCTACCTCCCCAGGCCCTGTGAAGTAGGCTTCTGGGGTAAATGACCTGCCTGCCCTGCACTGCTGCCCATGCCCTAAACTAGGCCAGTCACACGGGGAAACTGCTCCTATTTAGGCAGAAGATATGTACAGCAAAGGTGGTCACTTCCCTTATCTATTTGTCTTACCTCTGTAAATAATGGCATCATCTTTCTCAGGAAAACACAACTTTGTCTTCCATCAGGCTGGATGCCATGTGGCACAGTCTCCATGACAACACCTTCATCTGTCTTTTCATTCCTGCCTGAGTGCTGTCTCCTGCATAGAGCCCTGAGGTTCCTGGATTCTGTGTGCACTGACATCTCAGGACACGGCCCTATCTGTGAGTTCCCAGGGCTGGCACTGTCTCCTTCATATGATACTGTTTCTATTCAGTTGTTTAAAAAAAAAAGGCCAAACTGTACTGTTGACAAAACCCATAAGACCACGAAATAGCACAGAATTGCCATCTTCACCCCTGTGGAAGCAAAGCATACCTTCTGCATTGAGATGCATAGTTTCTAGGGGTCCGATGAACGCATACCGCATGCCCAGGCCATCTGACATGACAAGGTCAAGGTCACTTGGAGAAACTATTCCTTCCTGAATGGAGAAAATGGGGCAGTGCACAGATGAGTCCTCTGGAAAGACAATTTTCTTGCCTTCACTTTTAACCTAACTTCTTTAGAGTACGATCCCAAAATACTCTCCAAGGTGATCTAATGGGATTTTCATCAGACTTTGCATGACAAAACTGTAACATATAGACAGATTCTGAAAAGAGGGTATTTTGTGAAATGGTCAAACACCAACTCACTTTTTCCATGGCTGTAATAAAGCTGCCACCTTGCTATGCCCACCTCCACCTCCTGTACAGCTGTGTGTCACTCACAGCTTTGGAGAAGGGGGAGAGGATGAAGGGAAGGGGAGAAGTAAGAGCAGGTACTGGTGGAAAAGGGCAAGAAGGACGTTCTACATATTTGCCCGAGATCTGGACGCTAAGACTAGAGTCATCAAAAGAACTAAGGAGGCGTTCTCCAGGCTTTGCCCGCCTGCAAGCCCGGCCTTGTCCAGCTCTTAATCAGTGTGTAAAAATGACATTCTTTGATGAAATGCAGCTTAGAACTGTGTGTTGTCGGCAAGGTGGGGCCCTGGAATGTTCTGTAAATGTGAATGGCAAGGCAAGAGGCAAGTTGTTATGTGTTCAGGTTAGATGTCAAATTGGCCCCTCTGTGTTACTCGGCCTGTTCTTCAGAGAGCCTCAACCTCACACCGCTTGGGAACGCGCAGGGACGCATTAGCACAAATCTGCGTGATCCGGTGCTCCATTGCCAGTCCCTCCCGGCCTGAGGCCATTTTCACCTTGGGCATTTCAGCTGTCAGGAAGGCAGACGTGGGGAAGCCATCAGATTTCCCCCAAGTCTACACTGGTCACACTGCTAGAATTTACTGTTAAGTCTCCAGTTATTTCCTGAGCAATTTCTTCCACAGAGCACGGTGAGGAGAGAGAGATGCTTCTGCCTGACAGGCCAAGTCTGCCTTCTGAAAGAGGCCACCAAGTGACGCTACTCAGGTGACACCTCTTCGGTCAGCAGCCGCGGTGACCTCGTTACTGGAGCCCCGGGGCAGAGGATGAAATGCTCTGCTGTGGAAATTTCAGGTCTGCCCCTACCCTCAGGGGCACATCCACCCAGCTCCCATGAACAGGCTCAGACAGATGACCCCCCCTCCCCGCCCCGCCTCATTTGCTCTGGGTTACAGAGCAAATCCTCTCCCTTTCCTTGAAAGGGCTGTCGTCCTATTTGAGAGGGTGTCCATATGGCTGAGGAAAGCTTTCATCAGAGGGCTTTCCCAGGCCCCACGGCCTGTGGGGAGAGCCGGTTTGCCCACCAGGCAGCCAGGGGAGGTCGGTGCTAAGCCCTCCCTGCTCAGGACCCTGCTGTCCCTCCCCCTCCGGGGCCTCTTTGGCATCTCTGCTTTCCAGACTTCCAAGTCACCCGCGAGGTTGAGAGAGCAAGGGAATTTGTACCCTCTACCTCGATCACCTGCATCAGCTACCGAGGGAGAAAACACCAGTGTCTCAGGTCGAGGGGGTGTGTGGACCACCATGGTGATGCTGGGGTGGGGGACCAGAAAGCGGATGGGGCCAAAGAACCGAGAAGACAGAGCCACCCATGAAGGGGATGGCATGTACCATTTAGACATGACTGAGAAACTGAGAGAACTTACCTTCCGTCTGTGTGCGTGTGAGAGATAAACAAAGATGTGCACAAACTGCACATAAGTGGTTTAGAGAATAATTACAAAGTGTGCCCCACCCCCCGCCCAACACCACTGAGCCTGTCTTCCCTACCATATCCTTCTCCCTCCTTCCCAGAGGCAAATATCCAGACTTTTGTTAAGAACCATGTTTCTACATTTAAGACTTGCCATCTATGTTTATATTCCTAAACCACAGTTCACTTTTTGCCTATTTTCGTCTTCTTCAAAATGGACTCACCCCGTGCATTCTTTCACTCAAGTGACTTGCCTCTTTCACTCAACTTTATGCTTTTAAGATTCACCTGTGTTGTGTGTAGCTGTGGTCTGTCCACCCTCGTTGATGTGTAAAATCATAGTTTACTTATCCATCCTACCGTAGTTCATGAATATTTGGAAACGTTCTTGTTCCAGGTTGCGGGGCACACATCCAAGAGGAGAACTGCTGTCCTAGGGCACACACAGCTTCCATGGTATTGGATAATGCTAAGTGCTTTCCAGAGTGGTTGCACCCATGCACACTGCCTCCAGCAGTGTATGTGAGTGCCCATCACTCCCCAACCTCTCCAACACTTAATGGTATCACACTCGCAAAGTGTGGTTCGTCACCTAGGCTATCACGATGTCTCCCTGGGTTTCCGATTTCTATTAAATCATCCTACCGTAAGTTCATCTGGACTGCTAAGGAGAGCAAATTAATTTATTCAATTGACTCAAATGCCAACAGGTTTCACCTCCCTTCACTTCTGATAGCTAAACTTTTAAGCGACAAGGGGGCAGCAACGAGGAGGCAATGGTATCACGGTCGTGTCCAGAACTATCAAGAAACCAATTGTTTTTTGTTTTGCTTTTTAAAGATTTGTATTTATTTATTTGACAGAGAGGGAACACAAGCAGGAGGAATGGAAGAGGGAGAAGCAGGCTCCCCATGGAGCAGGGAGCCCGATGCGGGGCTTGATCCCAGGACCCCGGGATCATGACCTGAGCCCAAGGGAAACACTTAACGACTGAGCCACCCAGGTGCCCCAAGAAACCAATTGTTGAAGGCATTCCTGACTTCCTCTCCCTCCTCACCAAGCTCTTAGGGCCGGAAGGGTGGCTTCTGGTCCTCTTCCCAGGCTGCCTAAAGGCATTTGCTGTGGCATTCCTGAACCCTGTGAGCTCTGGAATGCCGGGAAAGGCAGCCGGCAGGGGCTCTGCAGACCAGCCCTCACCCTGGCCCTCCTTCAGTTTCCAGGTCAACACCCCAAACAGCCTGAAGTTTCCATACGTTGCTCAAACTGTAAAGGATGCAAATATGGAAGGCATCCTACACGTGTGATGCTTTTTGCCTCGGCTCTCTTCTTCTACAATTGTGTTTAGTATGTTTAGAGCTGACTTCGCAGGACTTCAAAATACCCCAAAAGTGAGGCACCCAAGAACAGTAATTTTTGATCTCTAAGTATGTGAGCTAAGAGTGACCCCAACTAAATAAAGCCTTAGAAGGATTGTCCACCTACTTGGGGGAGGAGGCACACTTTCCTCCAATTCCCAAATTTCTCCAAAATGACCATCCATGTTTTATCAGTTACTATTCATTCGCTGAAGAAGTGAGAAGAGAGAAAAGTTTTAATCTTTTCTTCCTAACTCCTTCTTTCTGCCCCATTTGGATTTTCTGAAGTAGATTCTCTAAGCTTGAGTTTTTACCCAGAAGTACATGCAGAGAAAAGAAATGGTCTTAAGTAGTAATGAAGCATCAGCTCGCCAATCCGGGTTTTGAGCTTACCCCTACTGAAACAAAGGTTCGCGTTTAGTATATTCTGCAGTTCAGCTGCTTCATTCTGCTGTTAAGCTCCACTCCACCCAGATCCTCAGTGACATCTGTGGCCCTGATGCTAATATTATCAATAATAATCACAACTGATAATCATAGTGGCCTAAAAGGCAGAAACAGGCACTTGAATTGAACACACTGATCTGATCATCGATTCCTTGGAAACAGATCCTACACTGCATGCTTGTTTGAAGACTGAAACCCCACCCACTCCAGTGTGTCTGTGGTTCAATTAACATTTGTCAGTAAAGCTATCAGTACTTCCTCCATTTTGTGGTAAAATTCTCAAGTCACACGTACAAAGAAAAGCCCCAAGTGGTTAAAAAGATTCCAAAAACTCATACAGAGCAATGAACACTAGATCACCATTAGTTTAAAACCTGGTTTGCATCATGTCCTGAAAAATCACTCAGCAAGGACAGGCCGGCCAGAGTGGTAAGGAATCCCCTTTATTGAAAGCTTCTTTCCCCTACTTCCCTTCGCTAAACCCGAAGACTTCCCACAAGCAACCAGGACACACTCAGGCTGGCACACACACCCTGTACCTTGCCCGCTGGGAAGGAACGCCCATTCTGGGGAGGGGGGCAGGACTGCCCTCTGTGAGTAAAGACAAAATGCAAGACCGTTAATTAAGTACTCAAACTCCTGTGATAGAAACTTTAAGTATAATTAAAGGTTTGGGGATGCATCAGGCAGGGTCCTACCTGAGAGAGATAGCTAGTAGGTTATATACACATAAAGAGATTTACTTCAAGAGATGGGCCTATGTGATGGAGGGCATTGACAAGTCTGAAATCTGGAGCAGGAACCGATGGTGGGAACCTCCATCCTGCTCTGAAGGCCTTTCAACTGATTGGATGAAGCCTGCCTACGGGATTGAGAATAATCTCCTGTACTTAAAGTCAACTGATTATAGATGTTAAACTAATCACATTTATCAAATATCTTTACAGCAACATCTAGGCTTTGTTTCACTGAATATCTGGGCACTCTGGCCCAGCCAACATGACCCTCACAGTGGATAGAAGTTCAGAGCATGGTCCTCCCCTTCAGGTATCTTGGATCTAGCCCTTTATTTGTGGGAGAGAAGGAGAGAAGACACATCGAATGGCCAACAATAGGCAAAAGATTGATCTGGTGTTTGGGACACGGAAGAAGGCGGGGGGGGTCTGTCAAATTTGGGGATGTATATTGATGAACGAATCTCCTGGGACTATTTCCCCTACTGATTACTAGCGACACAGAATTATTCTTCCTTCTCTCTGATCATCCCATTCTCATTTTCAATTTTCTGATTCATGTATTTTTTTTGCATGCCCTCATTTTCATTTACTTTCTTCATGCCATTTTTCTTCACACCATCCTCCTTGTCCACTTCTTTTTTACTAATCCCCAGCTTTTGATCTTCTTCTATTTTGTTTTGCTCTATTTTTCACCACATTCGATCCTGAATTTTCAGGTTTTTCTTGTGCAAATACTGCTCCAACTTGGCAGACACATCACCCCCGGGAATGTGGGCTTGCTACCCAGGAATCTGCACTAGGTCATGCACAAGTCCTTCTGCCCCTCCCCAGCCAGAGCTGTTTGGGTGTAAATGCACTGTCTCAACTGAGAAACAGGAGCCAGAAACAGTTTCATCTTCGAAAATGTCAAATAATGAAATGCAACAAACAAGGGCATGAAGGGGCCACTGGTCTTGCTTTGCTATTGCTCCAGTCAGAGACCAAGGAGCAGGGCTTACAGAAAGAGAGCCCACCTCAATCTCTAATTAGAGCGAGGATGGAACAAAGTTAAACTTCAGTGAGTGCCGTCCACCCCCACCACCACTGCAAAGACGTTTCAGGGATAAGCTACACAAGATTAATCACTGAGGTAGAAATAACTCAAGTATGAGCAAGGGGTTCAGGACTCTTTTTTAGCAACATCCAACTCTGGAGTCCTGGTAGAGAATGGTAGAGAAAGTAATATAGTTACAGTATTTGAAGTATAAAATAAGGACTATCATGATGGTTCACAGCGTTTCTCATGAGAAACAAACTAGAACCATGAGTTAGTTCCCTCTATTTTATATATTATATAGTTGTGTTTTCTATACTCTTTGACAAGCATTACTCTCCTCCATACAACATGAAACTAGCTCCAGAGCAAGAGGGAAAAAGACCTGCTCCAACCACCCCCACCCAAGCTACCTTCCAGGGAGAAGGTGAAGCAAATGCAAGATTTTAATAAGAAAGAAAGAGAAGACTGCTAAGTGCGGCCCCGCTATTACTCAAAGGCTTGTGGTCAGGTTTGTGAGCTGCTCAGCTTCTTGCCAAAACCTACAAGTTTTCTTGGAAGTGAGGCATAAACATTCCTGCAGGATGACTCAAGCAAATTTTGCTAACTTGTGGAAGAACTGATTGAACACCACATTTGGCTGATGCAATAGGACACTGATTCATAAAACACCCATTGTCCAGAGCCTGCTGAGGGGGCGCCCAGGGGAAAGCAGATGAGAAGGACACAAGGTGGACTGTACCGGGGAGGTGGTGGGAGGCGAGCCCACGAGCACCACTGATGGCAAGAGACGTGGGTCAAAACCTCTGAAGGTGTCTTCACTACATCTGGCAGGTGGCAAAGACATTGCTCCTCTCAGACAGGGAGATCCCAGCAGTTATTCTATGAAATGTCCCCAGAAGAAGAGACTCTACCAGCAAGGACACTCACAGAGGCATTATAGTGGCAGAAAACTTGGAACTACCTTAAAACATTTACAATAGGGGAAAGATCAGATTTTTTTAAAAAGATCAACTAAAAGAAAAATATCGTTAAGCCATTAAAAATGGAAACTTGAGGAAAGTATTCCTTTTTTGTAAAAGATTTATTTGAAAGAGCAGGCATGTGCATGCACGAGTGGGGGGAGAGGGTGAGAGAGTCCCAAGCAGACTCCATGCTGAACGTGGAACTTGATTCCAGGACCCCAAGATCATGACCTGAACTGAAATCAAGTGTCGGATGCTCAGCTGACTGAGACATCCAAGAGCCCCTCAAGGAAAGTATTCTTAACAGAGACAAGACAGGAACACAGTAAAATAAAAGCAGTTGACTACTTTAGGGTGGGGGAAACATAGGTGGTCTTTTTTCCCTTTGAATATTCTTCAAATTAAACTGTTTAAATGGAAACAAATAAAAAACAGGAAAGGGAAAGAGAGGAAAGACTTTGTCCCACTACAAGGGATGCTCCAGAGCTCTTTAGGACCCAGGCAGTAATAATTCGCTGGTGTTTTTTCTTACTGCGCCGTGCGTATAACAATGCTTTCAGGGAGAAAAACAATGGTATTATAGAGTCTGACAGGAAAGGAAAAGTCTTGACCTGAAAACAAACACAGCAGAAGGAATCCACCCTTCCATGCAAATCTAAGTGTCAGCAAGGGCAGCGATGCCTTAACTGGGGGGTCCTCTGGGGACAAAATTTTCACAAAGAGGTTTGCACCAAGAAGTATAAGCACTCCCTCCAAAACCAGAAGCACAGCATGGCCCCATCTCTACCTGCCCCTCCTTCCTAATTCCAGCAGGGCTTCCTGCCCGTGTCCCCAAGTCACGGGCCGGCCTGCTGGCCCGCTTCTGCCTGCCTCATGGAAGGCAAAGGAGGCCAGGTGACAAGGCCACACAGTTTCACCTGCAGCCTCTCTTCTCTGCCCTTCCTCTTGGGGACCCCTTCCCTTCTTCTCTCCTCTGTTTCAGGGCCCCTTGCCTGCTGCCTGCTAACGTTCCAACTCACCCTGGAGGAGCTGAAATCCATCATTTATACTGATTGATGGCCTGTCGGTGATGATAGGGAGTCAGGAGTTAGCCTAAGAGCATTTTCATTTCGTTTTGTTTAAGGGCTGTTAGAATACTAGCACTGAAGTTTTTACTTTAAACACCATTAAGGAAATCCAGGCATGCCAAGCTGGTTTTACAAAACTGAGTATGTGGTTGATGTTTTCATTATGTTTGTCTGTTAATAGGTCTGGAGGTGTCTCCAAAATAACAAATCAGCAGGAGCTCTCCTTTCAATAGGGTTTTGTTGCTTACCAGTGTGGCTACTCAGAAAGTAACCTCCCATAAAACAGTAAATCCTATCATAAAAATTGTCTACTTCTTAGAGACCATCAGGACTGGAAGGAACTCTAATTAACTGACAATTCCCAGCCTAGCAAATACAGCTTTCAGAGGAGAGCGAATCCCAGCTTCCTCAGTGGCTTACCTCTTCCCTGGACTGCTCTGGAGAGAAACTTGTTCAGGGTGTGCTGTAGACGAGTCTGATTGCTCATCAAGTCAGACACAAGCTCGGGAACTCGGGGCCAGACCCAGCTCTGTGCACAGGGGGCACATGGACCTCGGCTCCAGCGTGAGGCAGGAGGAGCTGTATAATCATGACGGGCCCTGTTTCTGCCGAAAGCCACCTGCCTCCACAGCCCCATGTCCCAGCGGCCTGTCCCTGCATCGTCACACACCTTGAGTGGTATCTGGATTGAGTCCTTCCGATACACCGCCTTCGAATGGCCTCTACTTAACTTCCTCCTCTCCCGGGGTCAGTCTTGGACACTAAACACTTGCTGAGCCATGGCTCTGGGTTCTGATATCCTTCTGGGGCTTCTTAAAATGCCAAGATGCTCAGTGTTCTTTCAGGGCTGCCATACAGATGAGAAGCACGGCCTTCTCTTGGTATCTCTGAACAGAAGGCCATGGACAGGAAGCTCTCTGAACTTAAAGCCAATGTGAAAGGTCTCAACTAACTTGGAAGATGGTCCTGGTGAGTGAGGGGACACATCTGCTCCAAAGGCCCTGCACTGAGAAACAGGATGGCAACGAGAAAAATGACCGTTGTGATGGATTCAGGACAGCCTTTGGGAAAACTTCACAGGGTAAAAGATCTAGAAGAATTAAAGCCAAGAGAACTCTTTAATGTCCTCAGGTGATGAACTTGCTGGTCAGACAGCTGACCCCAGGCTTTGGAAGGCAAGAAGGACAGAGGCCAGCTGGCACAGGACAATGGGCCCAGGGCGTATGAATAAAGTGGGAAGGTGGAAAGGTGAGTGTGCTTCAGGTGCTGGAGGAGTGGGAGACAGGTCCCCCTCATCAATACCGATGTCTGGGCTATATTTTCAGGAGGTAGAATAAATAATGCAGAAATGGCAGAAAAATGTCTTAAGAAAGAATTTTGCTGGGTGAATTTTGCCTTGGTGAGAAAGAAAAAAGAAATGCAGAGCAGAATAGGACACGCTGGAGATGGGAGGCTGCAGGACTCCATGCATGCAGCACCTGAAGCTGAGCAGATGAACACAAAAGAAGGAAAGACAGCACGAGGCAGGCAAGGGCACAGAAGGACGCAGGACAGGAAGAGGAAACATGCCTTCCTGTGTGATGGGCCCCGAAGGGAGGCCCAGGCCAGGAAGGAAATAGGCACAGAGAATTGGGGCGCCTGGTGGCTCAGTCGTTAAGTGTCTGCCTTCAGCTCAGGTCATGACCCCAGGGTCCTGGGATCGAGCCCCGCGGCGGGCTCCCTGCTCAGCGGGAAGCCTGCTTCTCCCTCTCCCTCTATCCCTGCCCCCTGCTTGTGTGCTCTCTCTCTGTCTGTCAAATAAATAAATACAATATTAAAAAAAAGAAAAAAACAGGCAGAGAGAGATGGCATCACTTCTGGAAGGACGTGAGGCTCAGAGCAAGGTAAAGAAATTCCCAGATCCAGGAGTTCAGGAAGTAGGGCTGCTGAAGGTGGGTTCTTTTCAACCACAAGGAGGTTCAGTCAGACACTTCATATATTATCTCTTTAATTAAAAAAAAAAAAACAAAAAAACCTAAATTTTTAAGTTTAAATTTTAACACACATAAAATGTAGAAAATTCTATAGGTGAGGGTATGGTGTGGAGGGCAGGAGCTTGGGTCTTTCTTGGCGCCTATAACCTCCCTTTACATGACCTACCCTCCTACATGACTCTTCTTGCCAAGTACACAGACAGATGTTGCCAATGTCTGGACTGTAATATTTTGCTCAGTCAAGCCTCAGCTTTTTCCTACTGGACACATTCCAGGTTAGCCATAGCCTGGAACAGTCCACAGTGTTTCCAACACCTTCTCTGCAAAGAAAAGCTTCTAATATAACCCTACCTTCCAAGTGCCTGTAAGCAACTGCTTTGAACATGCTTTCTCTTGTCGAGCCTCTCAAGCCACAAGACTACCGTTGCCTTCCCAAAGCCAGTGAAACAAGTGACTTAGCCTGATGCTGCTCTATTTTCTTCTTTTCAACCTCACTACCCTGTCTTGTACTGTTTCTCTTCCAGAGAGAAGGCTGAGTGATTGGTAGGGAACATACTTCCTTCATCACAGGGTACCTATGCAGGGGGACATTTTATGGAAAAGAGCAGCCAGTGAAATGCTGGGTCTCCCCAGGCTGTCAGAAAACTACGGGACACAGAGGCAGCTTACTGTCCGATATGGCTTCCTTCTCAGAATGCTGAATATGTGGGAAGTAAACTTCCTGAGGATTAATGTGAACTTGGAGAACCAGACCTACACTAATACTGGCTTATAAAAGGAGAGAAGAAATCAAATAACCCCCCCATCTCCACATGATCACAGCACATGTGAGAGAAATGTTCGAGTTAGAGTAGTAAACTCACAATTTCATCATCTTTGCCCTTAAAATATGTTCACCCCATCAGTTCCCTTTTGTGTCACGTCCCATTCTGTAAAAGAGCTTACTGTACATTCTGATTTAAGCGTGGCAATTCATGATGAAGCAGGTTGCTCATTCATCTGGCCGATGACACAAGACCAAGCGCACGCTGCACAGGTACACAGGATTTGCAAGTACAAGGAGCCTGCTCGTTTCCGGCTGTCACCCCTGGAAGGACCCACTTCTGTTCACACAGGCCCGTGACTAATAAGAGGAAAACCTGGCCATGATTTGCATCCCTATTCCGGAAATCAAAAGGCTAGATGAGGGTGGCTGATGCAAAGTGTGTGGCCAGCATGACAAGGAAGACGCCATCTGGGCATCCATCCCCAAACCAGTTCCGTGGGACACGGGGGAAGGCCAGCTTTGATTTGGAATAATGACTGACATCTCCTGGGCAGTTACAACCTAGCATTCTTTTGTTCTAATGTGTTTGTGTTTTAACTGAAGTGAACTAAATCCTTTTTTAAAGTTGATTTTCAAATAACTTTTGGGATAACTAGAGGTATTCAACGTCACGAGACTAGGACTGGAAATCATGGCTTCGAAAGTGACCAGGTAACAGTCTCTCCACTAAGCAGAAGCTGGTTAGAATTGCATGTTTATCTATCATGAGCCTATGTCAAGTAGAGAGAGTTGGAAATAATGGACATTCAGAGACAGAAGAACATGAAAGGAGAAGAGACAAGAATGACAGAGAATATACTCTGTCTCACTGAAATTAAGACTGGATCAACTGAAAGTTAAATTAGTATTTAATGTTCTATTAAGGAATAAAATGCCCATAAAACTAAGATGTTAAAATGCTAAAAAAAAAAAAGAAGTTATACCTTAAAACAGATGAAATATAACACATCAAGACTTTGAGATCAGGGTGGCACAGGGAGAGAGCCAGGGCTCCTCCAGCTTCAAGGAGCACAGGAATGTCCTGCAGAGCTTATTAAAATGCAGAGTCTGGTTCTGCAGGTCTGGGGGTGGGCCCTCAGGTGCTGCATTTCTAATGAGCTCCCAGGTGAGGCCCCTGCTGCCTTCCAGGAGCCTCAAGTTTGTAGCCAGGATGATATCCCTCACATTTCCGCTCAGAACTAACACACTGGTGGCAGCTCTTGCAAACAAAAAATTACATGGGATTCAAGGACTCAGAAAACATGGGCATCATTACCGGGACCACAATCCGTAACACTTACTAAACCATTACTTTATGCCGACATGTTCTAAGCCCTTTACATGCATGACCCCATCCAATCCTCATCACCTCCCGAGGAGAACCAGATCCACTGGCGCCTCCATTTACAGCTGCAGACACTGAAGGCCAGAGGTGGCGCAGGTGTGGATCCCTACCAGACTGCAGAATGTGGATTAAACCACTCGCCCGCTTTTTTTTTTTTTTTTAAAGATTTTATTTATTTATTTGACAGAGAGAGAGATAGCAAGAGCAGGAACACAAGCAGGGGGAGTGGGAGAGGGAGAAGCAGGCTTCCTGCTGAGCAGGGAGCCCGATGCGGGGCTAGATCCCAGGACCCTGGGATCATGACCTGAGCCGAAGGCAGACACTTAACGACTGAGCCACCCAGGCACCCCAACCACTCACCCTCTTGAGCCAGTGTCTTAATCCGTAAGGGCAAAAATAACAATGTACCTCTCATGGTTTTAAGATGGGATGATCTGCAAATAACTGTAAATCATGAAAAATTTAAAGGAGAGTGCTTTGTAAACTTCTAAATTCTACACAAACTGAAGTTACTGATGAGTAGACAATCCTCAGGGGTTCCCTGTGCTAAGACTCCTAATTCCTCTGTTATAGTCTCATAATTACATTCAACAGAAACCCCTGAATGAGTTTATCATAAAAAGTTTCCTCAGTTAATTTTACCACATGATCTCTGAGATACACTTTATTAACTGAAACGATTCTTCATAAAAGGAATTAGATCCACATCCCATAAAATATACCTGTCTGACAAGAAACCAAGAACTGAATTTCTGCAGCTCAGGGCGGGAAGAAAAGAAATCTAGCCTCGCAATTATATTGCTCAGAAGGGTGAATAAAACCTGAGATAAGCAATTTCCAAAGCTCATTATCAACACATTCCAACAGGCTGAGAATCTGCTGATGGCTTCATGATTCACTCCAGCTCACCTCCACCTACCCTACCTGGAAGGGGCAAGAATTTATGGGCAGTACAAGCTCAGCTGTTGTCTGGGTGAAGGTTTATGATCACAACGCAACTTCCTTTACTATGATCATTAGCTTAAGAATATTGATTTAAAATCACATTCCTGGCCAACAGGATCTTGTCCCCTAGTGACCTAATCTTGGGCTACTAGACTATAGCCAGACTTGTCCATCTGGCATTTCCAAGCCTACAAAGGGCTGCTCCATCCCAATTCTGAAGCCAAACTGGAAGAGAACACATGGGGTGAGCATTGGTGAGACAATGCAACAGAACCCAGCAACCTTGTCCCATCAGATACCTGGCTGGCCATCTTGCTCCCAGACAGCCTTTGTCTTTGCCAAGCTGACACAGCTGTGTGGGGCCAGACAAAATCACAGTTGATGGCAAGACTGTGTCATGGTCTAGGCTGCCACGAAGACAAGGTGTGTCTTATTCCCAGCACTTTCTCTTTCTGACCAGGAAATGATGTCTGCAGCTTACCTCTCTCTTCTCGAATGGGCAGGTCTGCACAGGAGCCTCCCTTACCTTTCCCTGCTCCACCCTTCTTAGAGTTTCTCACCCATGCTTCACTGCAAGTATTAAAATACATCCTCCAGAGTTGGTGAATGAAACTCAAAACAGGAACACCATACAGAAAACCAATGAAACAAAAAGTGGCTTCTTCAAAAACAATCATTAAATTGATAAGCTCTAGCAAGACTGACAAGAATAAAACAAGAGCAGACACAAATCCCCCACATCAGGAATGAAACCAGGGATATCACTACAGACCCTAAAGACACTAAGAGGATTTAAGAGTATCGCAAACAACTTTAAGCTCATGAATTCAACAACTCAGAAGAAATGGAACAATTTCTTAAAAACCACGAGCCACCAAAACTCAACCAAGACGAAACAGACAACCTGAATGGTTCTTATAACCACAAAAGAAGCTGAACCTGTCATTAAAAAGATCTTAGAAAAGAGCCCTCCCAGGCCCAGGTGGTTTCACTGGAGAATTCTATCAAACATTTAAAGAAGAATTAACAAAAACTTTATAATCTCTTCCAGAAAATAAAGAGGGAAAATTTCCCAATTCATATTATGCATATTATGCAACCTTGTTGGCTAATGCAGCATTACCTTGATATCAAAATCAAAAAAAGCAGTAAAAAAAAAAAAACCCACAAAACTACAAACCAATACTTCTTCTGAACTTAGAAAAAATTCTCAACAAAACATAAGCAAACTGACTCCAGCAAGGTCTAGAAAGAATTACACTCCCAGTGGTATTTATTCCAGGTATGCGAGGCTGCATCAACATGGGGAAATCAATCGATCTAACTTACCAGATCAACAAAATTATCAAGTGGCCAACAGCACCCTTCTGCTCCTCTGACCACTGCGTTAAGACACTGCCATGGCTGAGCGGAGACGCAAGCCATCCTTCTGGCCAGGCACCTGCTGACCCACTGCAGGTCATACCCAAACTCGTGGGTAGGACCCCTGGAGATTCACGCTTGGACATGATTTGTGCAGAGCGGTTTACACACAGACAACATGGGACAGTATTCCTCAGTCCGCCCCAACGCACACCCGAGAAGCCCAGACAGCGGCATGCAGGCCCATATGCTGCACAAGGCATCTCAGTGCTCTGCAACCAAGTCACCTTGTAGCTTTCATACCTGAAAGCACATCAGCCCTAGTTTGAGTCAGAGAAAAAATTCTGCCAAATTTCAACTTGCTCTGTGCATCAAGAAAGGAGTGAGACGGAAGCGCCCACAGTGAGTCCTTGAGTAGGGCAACCCTGCTCATCTCAGCTCATTGTGTTCTCCATGTCAAGACTGAGCCTTAGTGCTTTGGCCCACACGTGAAACCCACCCCAGAAGGAGAATGTCTTGGAAAGATAAACTCCGTAAGATCTTTGGATCTTTTGAACTTAAGAAGTACAAAAATCTTCAATTTTTAACGTAAAACCTCCCCAATTCAGCTCCTTTTTATATTAAAGTTGCCCTTACATGTTTTGAGGTAAACTTGGAACACCCTAAAATCTAAATTCAAGTTCAACTGGCTCTGAAATTGTGAGTCAAAACGGTGTCATTTAACCCCAGCCCTGACTGGGGCTCAGCACATGCGTGCAGATTTGCACAGAGCAAGGTGGGGCTTGCGAGAGGTTTTCTCACCTTGCCTGACTTTCATGTCTTAAGTGAAAACAGACCACAGGTGGCACAGGTTTTCCTTCAAGAAATTCATGTGATAAAGTCAAGCCTTCTTAAACCAACCCACCTAATGGGCAGAAATACTGATCCACTATTCCCAAGGGGAGGGTGGTGGGAGGTAGGGGGAGGTAAGAAAAACGTGCCTTTTGTGTGTCTGCTGGGCTGCAGTGTTGAGAACTCAGAGGGAGGAACCTATGACCACTTAGGGTAGCCGGGGAAGAGTTCTCTCTGGCTCTGCTAGCCCCAGAACCTAAGGAAAGCAGGGCCTGCTGTGTGGATGTTCAGAGCCCACACCTGCAGCTTCTCTGCCCTCAGAAGCAACTACTTTGGCAGCAGGTACACGGCCAGTGTGCTAGTGGCCCTCCCATGTCTGGTTGGCCAACAGAGCAGGTGTCTCTGAGCAGCAAGGGTAACAGCACCTGGGGCGCCATACTGGTGACGCTACCCCCTCTGCGCATTCCCTCTGTGAGCCCCTGCCCCACAGCTGAAACACTCCACCTGTCACTTAAGTCTCAGCAGAGCTCAGGGATGCCTGCCGCTCTATTCCCGCCTCACACCACCCTGCAGAGAGGGGCCTGCAGTTTCTACACCTGCCTGAATTCTGTCTGTAGATCATCTTTATTTTTATTTATTTTTTAAGTATTTTATTTATTTGACAGAGAGACACAGTGAGAGAGGGAACACAAGCAGGGGGAGTGGGAGAGGGAGAAGCAGGCTTCCCGCCGAGCAGGGAGTCTGATGCAGGGCTGGATCCCAGGACCCTGAGATCATGACCCAAGCCAAAGGCAGACGCCCAACGACTGAGCCACCCAGGCATCCCAATCATCTTTATTTTTAAAAGTGAGTTATCTTCTACCCATTCACCAAAGAAAATTCTTGAGGTTCTATCCACACTTTATCTTCTCATTTCTGTAGCCTCTTCTCAATTTGTCACAAACTGGACTATCCTGCTGGATTTTAGCACTTGGTGCCTTACAGGGACTCTAGGCACATGAGTCCCACAGCAGCCAATGTAGAGACACATGCAGGATTCTGAGGTATGTCATCCCTGAGAACATTCCTGCCTGCCAGTAACATGAATATACTCAGTCCACCATCAGCCCCTGGACACAGGACAATCAAAAGGAGGGCGGACAAAATGAGGCAATGAGAACACCCAGAGCGGCCAAATTCAATAACCCTTCCAGCCCTCCTTCCACGTCCAACCAGTAAAGGGTGACATTGGACTCCTCCACCGCTCTTCCAAACCTGGAGCTTCCAAACTGCAGCTGGTTCCACTTTGTGGTCAACACAGAGAGAACTCTTTGTGTAGGACTCCCACCTAATTCCATTATACCAGAACCTCCAAGTTTTTCCCTTGAGTTGGCTCACATCGTTCTGACTGGAGAAAGCAAGATTTACCTCAGGGCTTTTATCTCTTTGGGGCACTAAGATACCTCACAAACAAAAGTAAAAACTGCCTTAAAACCCCTCACAGTGTTTTACTGTCATATTGAGCTTTTCTTGTGGTCTAAGTGCTCCCCTATACTAGACAAGTGGAAATATTTTAAATACAGTTCCATGGGAGTGCTTTCAGTTCCGTGTGTCTTTAAAATATTCTACTACTGACTGATAGTCAAAAACATCCCACAATTTGAGAAAATTAAAACTACAAACTTAACAGTGAAAATCCCAGCTTGATGATATAGGAACACTAAGTGGATTTAAACAGTGAGGACACAGAATTGTAGCTTTATGTGATAAATGCATACAGCAGTTGGGTCAGATGATGAGTCTAACAGGGATGGGACAGAACACCAGAACCACGACATGAGAACAACACATACATCATGCACTGGGAAGCTAAAACACAATGCCCACAGGCTGGCCTCCTAGTTCCTGTCTCAGGCTGGGATTGGCAGACTCCCACAGGAGTTTACCCAAGGAGTGGGTCTATTCCAGGAGCAGACAATTCAGCCTGAGCTCCATTCCCCTCTGCCTCTTGTATCTGGACAGACCCTCACTCATGCTACCACGTTTCTGCAACAGGAGAGTGGGCAGACAGTGCTGTTTACCCATGCAGAAGCTGGGGAACCATCAGCGAGCAAGTGAACAGAAACCAAATGGTCTGAGCCCGAGACCCCTGGACTATTCACTGAAATCCTGAGGCGACTTGGATCGTCTATCCTGCCCGGCACCAGGTCCTTCATATAAACGTATGCAGCAAAGTGATCTTTAAAGTCACGTATAAAATCTTTTAATGAAAGGACAAGGTTAAGTGTGTGTGTGTGTGTGTGTGTGTGTGCACGCGCGCGTGTGTGTATAATGTACTTATATGTAAGATGAGCATATTGCTAACAAGTTTAAGGCTTACCCATTGTTTCCTCCTCAAGCTCAAAAAATAAACTGGGTCTCTTTAGAGGATACAAGTTTACTCAAAATTTAGTTTTTTCTCCTCTTGAAAAATTATAAAACTGGGGGGAAAACCTGACACTGAGAAAACGTGGTGTGTCACACAGAGATAATTATGTGGTAATGGTATGAAAGGGCAGGAAACAGAGAAATCTATCATCAGGTGTGAATATCAAATGACTTACTGTAACAGAGGAATCTCTGAAACATACAATGAATTGCTACCTTACGTTTTATTTTCCTCGCCCGTTGACTGAACCTGAGAGAAGAGCTTGCCCCCGGTCCCCAGAACAGAGCAAGCAGGACCGAGCGCTGACTTTCCCATCCACTACCCCCCACCCACCTCCACGCGGCCCCAGGACACTGCTGCCACCATCCCCTCCAGCTGCCAGAGGCTGAAAGCAGCCCACGCACCTCCACGAGCCGCCAGGCCTCACTGATGACGGCGTACTGGAGGCGATTCAGGGCAAAGCCATCAATCTCCTTCATGACTCTGACTGGGGACTGCCCAATCTTCCGCATCAGGGCGTAGGTTCTGTCCACTGTTGCAGGGGCCGTCTCCGGGTGTGGGACCAGCTCAACCAATGGCACATAATATGGTGGATTTACCTTATGAGAGACACAGAAGGGGAGAGGGTCAAAAGACAGCTCTGGAGTTGGGGTGCTGTTCTGGCAGACCCTACTTGCATATCTCGAATGGTCAGACGGGGCAGATTTGTCTTTGGAAAGGCCTCTTTAGATTTAGCATCCAATGACAAGGAACTTGAAATATAAAGTAATCCACAAAGGAGGGAAAGAAAAAACCTGAGCACAGAATTCTGTGGTTTTATTTAAAGAAAAGTCAATACCAACATATGAGTTGAAATTTGAAGGGGTGGATGACCATTCTGCGCATTCAGGGCTAATCTCCACACCCCTGAACTCCCCGGGGGATTTCTCAGCAACCCGCTGTTTAGCCCTCATAGGCTTCTACCTACTCCCAGCCAGCCTCCAGAGCCACTCTCTCCACAAGAGTCACCGCAGGCTCTTGCTATTCTACTCTGTTGCCATTAAAAATCATCGACAGCATCTTCCCAAACTTGGTATTTCCTTAACTTCTCCATGTTAAGCCTCAAATGTCTACCCCACCCTCCGACATCCAATCTCACCTAGGAACCACACAGCATCAGAACTCTACCGCAGCCTCGACATCAGGACACGGCCTGAGATGGGACGGGTCGGTCCACTGTGAGTAGGCCCTAACGGAAATGCTGGCCTGGGCCAGCACTTACACTTTGGGCTTTGGTTTTCTTGGTGTACTTTGAGAAACTGTTCTTGAACATTCCCAAAGAGAATTATCCTGGGTCCAGAGAAAATGCTGCTTGGTAGAACCTGACTAGCCTCACCATGAAAAGCCAAATGCACTGCAGTAAATTGTTCCCCAAATGATGCTTTTAAATAAGTTTTCCTTGAGATAAGGACAAAAACTGATAGAATCTTATAGTCACTTCAAGAAGCATCCATTTTAAAATGACTTCTACAGGGGCGCCTCGGTGGCTCAGTTGGTTGAGCGACTGCCTTCATTCAGCTCAGGTCATGATCCTGGAGTCCTGGGATCGAGTCCTGCATCGGGCTCCCTGCTCAACAGGGAGTCTGCTTCTCCCTCTGACCCTCCCCCCTCTCATGTGCTCTCTATCTCATTCTCTCTCTCAAATAAATAAATAAAATCTTTAAAAAAATAAAATAAAATGACTTCTACAGAGAAGGGAAAGAAAAATTTTTCTCCTAGGACACTGCTTAAAAGAGAGGCCTCTGGTCCACACACAGCTTAGCTTCAGAGATTCCTTTTGCTCTCGGCCTGCCCTGGTCACTCTGTCAGCCCTCTTAGAAAGCAAGAGAGGATGACATCTGTTTTCAAATAAGTAAATTATATTATCAGTGCCTCAACTGAATCACTTGTCTCCTGCCTATACTGAACTCTTATAAAAATGTCTACCTCTGTCCTTTCTTAATATCAGAATTGTAAGAACTGGAAGTATGTGTATCTTAGATGAATTTTATCTTACTATCAGACAAGGATGTTGCGCTTAAGGTCTTTCAATGTTGCAAGCCTCATGGGTAGCAAAAACTGAGACTACAGTTAAAAAGCATTTGTATGTACAACTTGCTTGTTTCCTCATGCAAGTATTCCTCACAGGCTCTCCTCCTGCCCACACTCTCCTTAAATGGTGGTGCTCCCAGCCTGCCACCACTAGCCTCCCTCTGTGCCCACTCTCTGGCTCTGGGCAGAGCTCAGCAGCTCCCAGGGCGTCATCCCCACCCTAGTACGCTGAGATCTCACAGGGAGCTCACCTCGTATTTGTACACCAGGCCCGTATTTGTAATTGTGCACTGGACACACCCCTAGGATAGCCAATGAGCTTACACTCAATCTATCACAAATTAAACTCTCGTCTCTCCCACCCTAAAGCCCTGGGTCCTCTTCCTAGCACCCCATCTTGATGAGAACACCATCACAGCCCCAACACCCAAGTTAATTAACCACGAGCAGTATCCTTGGTGCCTGTGTCTGCCTCGCCTCCCTCACTCCCCATCAGTGATTTTGTCAGTTCTATTTACATCTCTCAGAAAACCCATTTCTGCTACCACACGCTTAGCTCAGGCCATCACCTCCAACTTAGATTCTGGCACTCTCCTCACTGGCCTCCCTCTCCAGGCTCATTCTCTCCGCCACTGCCTAGGTGATCCTTTGTCAGGCAGGGGCCTGTCAAATCCAGACAGAAAGGAGAACCCAAGACTGCCAGGGCTCGGGGCAGGGGACAGAGAGTTGCTGCTTAATGGGGACAGTTTCAGAAGACAGAAAGTCTGAATGATTGCTGGTGAGGTTTGCACGACAGTGTGTATGTGCTTGCTGCCTCCGAACTATATACTTAAAAATGGTTAAGATGACAAATCTGATGTGCATTTTATCACAATTAAAATTAAAAAAAACAAAAACAAAAACTAAAAACAGGATGCTAATCGTACCACCTGCAGCTCAAAACCCCGCAGGATCCTGATTCCCCACCACCCACTAAAACACAAGTGCATGATCCAGCCCTTTGAGCTTCCTAAAACAGGTTGAGTTTTCACGTTTCTGTCCGTGCGCTCAAGTTGATAAGCTTCTGAGAAAGGACCTCCCAGAGTCAGAGGGCCTGGATGGGGTTGTTCTTACCATGGCACCTCAGTCCTGGGACAAGGACCCTGATGTCTACTAGAGGCGCAGAGATGAACAGTGACAATGACAGGTGCCCCTTAAATTTAACACAGCACAGAGAGAGAGAGGCAAGGTGGGGACGGGAGAGGACAAGAGGTAAGCAAAGCAAGCAACTTTTTTTTAAAAAGATTTTATTTATTTGACACAGAGAGAGAGAGAGCCCACAAGCAAGGGGAGGGGAAAGGGCACAGGGAGAGGGAGAAGCAGGCTGAGCAGGGAGCCCGATGCAGGACTCGATCCCAGGACCCTGACATCATGACCTGAGCCGAAGGCAGACACTCAACAGACTGAGCCACCCAGGCGCCCTAGCAAGCAACTCTCTTAAATAGGAAAGGAATGGCTGTTTCCTGACTGCTGTTCTGTTTCTGACACGGACGGTAGGACCTGGGCCTTTTGCTGTTGGAGCCTGAGAGTTAGACTCAGAAACATGCCTTCAAGAAGTGGGAAGAACAAACAAAGGAGGAAAGGAGGCAACTTCTTTAAAGGTTACAGGAGATGGTCCTGGGCTCAGCCGGCCAGAGAGCGGGCGCGCTTTGCGGCAGGCCCAAGAGAGGGCCTGGCCTGCGAGGCTCTTTGAGAGCTCAGGTTGAGCGGGGTGGTACAAGGGGCGCATTCTCCGTTCACCTGGTGAAAAGCCTGCCCAGAATCTGGACCAGAGCCGGGGAGGCATGTGATTGCCCCGATAGCACAGCACGTCCAACACAGAGGCTTCGTTTATTTTCTCTGCAGCACATTAAACAGAGTTAAACTCACAGAGGAAAGGCAGACCGTCCCTTTTTCCAGAAGACAGGTGTGGCAGTTTGCAATCCATTCCCACAGCCCTGCTGGAGAGGGGGCACTCCTGACCTGGTGAACTCCTCTTCCTCTTCAGGAGAGGACGGTAAATACGAAGGACTGTCTTGCTTACAGCCCGCTGAGAGGAGTTAATCCCTCAGTGTTTTGAGAATTTAGGTAGTAAGGCCCTTTGGTTAGTTATAAGCCCACCACCCCCTTCCTGAAGTCACCCTCCACAGACGGGGGGCGGGGGGGAGGCGCGGACAGCAGCTGGCGACGTGAAATGGGCACTGCTTGCACACGCACGTGCGTGTTCTCCATAAACAGGCCAACATTCAAATGACCAACAGGAGGGCAAATGGTTCCGAGTCAGGTGGGAGGGGGAGTTGGAGAAGGTGCAAGCGTGGGCGAGGACTGCTCGATGGGAACACTCTGGGCACCTTCTATGGGTAGGGCCTGATTTACTTCCAGGCTGTGTTATAGCTCCGTGGCTGACTAGCAACCTATGTGAGAGCTGTGTGTTTAGGAACTGTTTCCACTCAAGACTGTAATCCCAACTACATCAAAAGCTAATGATGTAATGTATGGTGATTAACATAATAACAAAAAATAAAAAATGAAAAAAGACTGTAATCCCAGAGCAGATGTGCATCCTCCCCAGGCAGCGTCATCTACAGGGCACCCATTAGAATGGCACCAAGAGCATCCGATGGGCTAAAGCAGCTCCATCAGCTCCGTGGCACCAGCATGTCCCCAAGTGAAAAAAGGTTGTAAAGTGCGGCTGAAACGATCAGTAGAAAACAGCTGCTTTGATTGACTGCTAACAGATATAAGTACCAAGAGAGAATGCAACCAAACTCAACCTTCAGACAATCACCAGCCACCAAATGGCCATCCCTGAGCCCCCCTACACATCCACAGGGAGATGAGGCAGACAAGCAAAGGCAACACAAAAAACATGAGAGGAAGACTGTCGGGGATACAGAGAAGGGCCACATTAACACCCCTCTTCAGGAGCCTTTCACTCTCCTGGCTCTGGGCTAGGAAGCCCACTCGACTACCTGAACACTGAGAGAACACGCTCACCCACCTGTGCTGAGCTGACCTGAAGCACCTCACCCCCCCTATGGGAAAAGGTGCCCAAGAGACACTATGTGATGTGGAAACTCCTTGGCTGCCGGTTCTCCCGCGGAGGGGTGGAGGCCACAGTCTTTCGCAATTGCTGACTATCCACTTTTGCCCCAGCCTTTCAGAGGCATGAATGGGCTTCCTCTTCCTTTATCCTATTTCCTGTCTGGCCAGAGTCGCGGGTGACTGGAGCACAAAGCTGAGGCGGTGGCATGTGGGCTGACGCGCCGGGCTTCTCCTGCCTGGCCTGCAGGGCTGAAGGGAAACTGGAGCTCCTCAAAGCCGGTAAATGGTTCTGGATTACTTAGGGACTGTCCATCCAGCTTAGGTTGAATCATTCAGACGCCTTTTTCCCCACTCTCCTTGAGCTCAATGGAATGATTAAACAGTGCGCAGCACCAGCACAAAAGAAAGAATAAAATTCCAAAGACGGTCAACTTGGGTGATTTCATCTGCTTTAGTTAATGTTGGCTTTGGTATAAAATAATCTACAGAAGTAATAAGACATTGATTTTTGAAATAAGGTCTGAGCTTACTTTGGCTATGCTGTTTGCCTTTGATTAAAGAAGTAAAAGCGAACAATCCTGGAATGGTAGGAGAAATGTCATTATTCAACAGTCACTGGCTGAACTACTAGTACTTGTTAGGTGTGACAAGAAGGTGAATAAGGTGTAGTCTCATCCATCAGGTAGTTTAAAATTAAGAGATATGGGTAGAAGTCTCGTTAAAGGACTTAGGAGGTGTTTTCTAAACAATTTGACTTCGTTGTTCTTTTTTTTTATTTTACCTGACTTAGAAGTGAAATCTCTGGTTAGAAACTGGAAGTTTTCAAGCAAGAGGTTTACACCTTTCACCGAAGCAACTAACAATCTAATAAGTGGTTTACAGTTTCTAAGAGTCCTTTTTACAGACATGTAAAGGTCATAGAAGCAAAGACAGGGCATGTTTCATGGAACTTGGTATTTGGATGCTTCAGTTAAGGTCCCAAATAAAGGACATTTCCTATATTTGAGTGGTAGCTAGACATGACCGGTTTTCTTCCATGTTCTGTGGGTCTAAGTCTCTGTATATTATGAACAGTCTCCACTTTCCATTGTACTTCAGTAGGAGGACATCCGGACATCAACAACCATAGTCATGTGAATGGTGATCCAAGCAGTCCCTCTTCTCAGCACATAGAATCCAGCAGGCATCTATGATTCCCCTTTGGCCTCAGTTACCCCCCACTCTAAACTACTCTTGCTCAAAAAGAGGACTTTCCCTGCTCTCAGTCTAGGACCCTCAGCCTCACCAAGGCTCTGGTCGCCTATACTTGGAATACTGCCACAATTCTGTGAAGTAGCTGTTCCCCTCCCTCAGCCATCTTCAATATAGAAAGAACCTTCCAGTTACCCTCCAAAAGCAGCATTTCCACCACATCACAAGGCTGCTCTGTGCCTAAGCCAGTCCCAGCTCTTCAGAGCAACTCTCATGATTCTGTATAACCCAACTGTTCCCAAGCCTTCCAGCTTCTTCCTCCTGCTCCCCAAGTATGTGAGGTATGTGTGCCCTTCCAGTCAGGCTGGTCTCCTCGCGATTCTGCATGCCCCATGCTTGCTTTTGGCCAAGGGTCTTTGTTTACACTCTTTCCCATTCTCTCCTCCCTTGTCAGCCCAATCAGATCCTGCCCAGCTTGGCCCTAGCCTCTTCTCAGCCTTCACCTCTGATGGCCTGCTGGTGCTGGGGGTGTGGCCACTGTCATCTACTCTCCTATTTATTATGGTTTGAGCTAAGTTAGCTTTTCTGTCCTAACAGGCTGTCCCGGTTCTCTGAGGTCACAATGAACTCAGTCGATACTCAAACCCCCACCAAGTGATCCCTGGATCTCCTCTCTGATTCCTCTTTCCTCACATTACCACATTCATCTCAAAAAGATTTACTGAGTGCTTGCACGTCAGTTTGAAACTCACTGTCCAATATACCTCATCATGCACCCCCCAGTGAATAAGTCTGCCCAGGTAATTACAACAGATGGGTGCAAGGGAACAAGAAAAAGGGTGGGGGTTTAAAGTCAACCCACTGAACCAGAATCTCAGGAGCAGGATCCAGAATCTGCACTTGAGGAAAACTGATCCTACTCTGAATTGTGTTGAGTCAACTGCACAGCACAGTGACATGGCTACAAAATCTTACTCAATGTATACATTTATTAAATGTAGCTTTTTCCCTGACAGTGGAATTATGTGTTTAGTAGTCTCTGTCTTCAGGTGGACAGTGAGTTACATAAGGGTGAAAGTGTATTAGTATTGCTCATTCTATCCCATTATGCATTAGGTACGCAGGTACAATTCAAGGCATTTTTGGATTAGATTCTTTTTAAAACTGCCTGTATTGCACAACTTTCTACATATACTAAAAAAATATTAAACTATACAATTTTAATTGTGTGGCATATGAATTATACCTCAATAAAGCAGTTAAAATATACTAGCAGATTAGTCAAAATGTATTGCTCCTGAAAACCAGAATGAGATACAACAGTTCTTGAGGTTTAATGCACTCACGGGATGGGCCACAATGCACTGCTTCGCATGCACCAGACCAGCAAACAAGTTGGAAGGCAGGAGGCAAGACGTGGAGCTGCTCAAGACAACCTTATCATCGATGATTTGATCTAACTGAGCAAAAATCTTCTTCTTCAGCTCCAGGTTTTCTGGAACACATTCCTGGAAAGGACATATTCAAATTACTATTCATGATACTGCACTCAGGCCCCAAGCAAAGCATATGTCACGTTTGATTCATTCCCCAAATGACCCAATCAGAAAACTACTAGCAAAATTTAAGAACGAAACAAAAAGCTGCTGAAAAATGCAGCCAAATCTCCATAACTCTGGAAAATGGGTGACACGCGTATGGGAGCTGTATTTTCTAGTTTTGCATGGGTCTGAAAATTCCCATAATAACGCAGTCTGCCAAGTCTATGGGGCGGACACGACAGCGCCTTTGGCAAAATGCTACAAGCGGTAACAGTAGTCATCACCACTTATTTCTCCTATCTGTCCTGACCATCAGATCAACTCATCTTCAAGGAAAAATCTTATCTTCACGAAATGAACAAACATGTTACATCCATAATTCCCAAAAGGCTCCTTGAACATCCATTTCTAAGGGGAAATCCTTTTGCAAAGGACCTTTGTTTCCAAAAATCTAAAATTACTTAATAGGGGCATGGGAGGAGGACAGAAGAGCAAATTTGGATTACGTGCTGCAGATAACACCACTCTGAAATTCTAATCATGCACAGAGCTGGGGCAGAGGGAGATGACATTCTCCAACACCCAAGTGCGGACCCACAGGTGAGGCCTGTTCCTGGGAATGTGATACCCACAGTGGATACCGCCCTGCTGCAGATGGAAGCAGAACGGGAGAAGGATACTCAAGCTGCTCCAGCACTAGAAATACTAGAGGCGTCCTTACTCTCCTGCCACCAACTCCCCTGGGAAACCACACAGCGGTCATTCCTACCCATGATGGGTCGCAGCTTACTTGCAGACAAGAGGCCTGAAAGGGGAGGTATCATGAACTCCCAAGGTTCCCTGGTGAATTTATAAGATAATGGTTTCAGTATGGTCCAGTAATCATCAGCATCAGAATCAACTGGGTGCTTGTTAAAAATGCAAATTCTCAGGCTCTCATCCCAGACCTCCTGAATCAGTCTCTGGGGGTGGGGTCCAGATATCTGCATTTTTATCAAACATTCTAATGATTTTTGTTCCTACTGAAGTTTGAGACCCACTAGTCTGAGGTGTGGATCCAAAGTATGGGTCATCTATACTCTCAGTATGGCATGCTACCAAATATATCCTCGAGAATCTCCCCACTGTGATGTCAGAGGTCTGTCCTACTCTCCCCCCCCAGCTATTCAGGGACCAACCAAGGACATCCTGATTATATTAGCATTGTGGTAGCAGAAATGGTATAAACACCAGCAGATAACTAAAAGTGTGTAAAGGTGAACATGCAATGCTAAAGGACCACTAGTAATTATATGAGAATCACCCCTCAAAAATAAAAAAAATGTTCGAGTTTGATTTAATAATACCTAATCGTTAATAATGAAATCTAGTATACTGAAATCAGCTGTGTAAATATTATGACAAATTCCATTTTTATATCATCTACAAGATTTAAAAAGTTTTACTCTGAGGGTAAGGAGCCAATATTGTATTTGTTTATGCTTTTTTAAAAATATAATCAAACCATGTGAAATTTTATTAAGAACAAAAGGTCATATAAGCGCCACATCTCAAAGACAGAAAAAAAAAATGGAGTCATTTAAGAACTGTAAAGGCCATTGTATTAAATCCCCTTATCTAAAGGGGAAAAAAAGCTACAGTAGCTGGCTGGTTGTACTGAGTAATTCCTGGATCAGTTAAGTCAGCAAGTTGGGTTAAGTTTAAATGGAGCCTTGTAGTAAAGCCAGAGACTAAGAATGATGCAGATACTGTTTAAGCTAATAAAAGAGTCCTCATGAATAGCCTTATTGTGAACCTGTCATGCAGATTCCCCCCTGAAATTCTATGCCTTTCTTCAGATCGTCTGATTATCAAAGAGGTAAGAAAACTTGAACCAGAGGAAACCCAAACCTGCTACAATTATGTAAGGGTTTTTTAATGGCACATTGCTTGACATTTTGTTGTTGTTGTTGTTGATAGTAACAACTGTGCTCAATTTGGTGGGCCAGGGTTATAATGCCTCTGTCCATGTTAAGCCTTGAGTTCATTTCCTTGCTATTCTTAGGGAGCCAATGCTCCTTGTCTGAGAAAAGGAGTATGAAACGCTATTAATCAGGACCTTCAGCACTTGCGGTTGATTGCAAAGCTAAGAGAGGCTGGGAGGAAGGGCAGAAAAAGGTACCAAACAATGAGACAGCTGAGGACCTAAATGCAAAGCAGCCTCACTCTCTCTAAACTATAGCAATGTGACCAGCTGAGAATCCAGATGGTGCCTTCTCAATGCAACAGTGTTTTTGGGGGGTCCTTTCTAGAGAAAATGTGAAGTGTTAGCTAACGTTCTATCACTACTGAAGGTAATGAGCTTGACTTGGCTTAATTAAACTCTGACAGCATTTTGAAAGCAATGATGATTATCTGTGCTCTATTTGTTTTGAAGTGGGAGGGAGACACAGCACATAATAAAATTCTCACACACAACCACTATAGTCAGTATGCTCAGATTTCAACAAACAAAACTCTGGGGACAAGTAAAGCACGATGTAAATTCCCAAGTACCACAACCCTACCTGGTACATCAGAAGGAGTTCACTCATCTCAGGCAGTATCACATAGTGAAAAGTCAAGGTTAAGTTTAAACACTCCTTTTTCCCTTGTCTTCTTGAAAGGAAGAAACTGAATGATTGCATTATAGGTATAACTTTTAATTCTAACTGATATTTTAAAAGGTAAATTATTTATAAACTTTGGTGTTTTGTTATTAGTCAAAATTACCTGTGACAGCATTTAACTCATTAGGAATGTTCTAGAAAAGCAGGATGGCCATGGCAAGTCAGTGTACTGGATAATTCCTAGACAAAAGGAGTAAGAACTCGCTTCTGAAGTTTACTCACTTGATGTGCAACAATACACATTTTTCAAAACAAATATTTTCATGGGGAAAATGAAATTTCATTGATTTCTTTTAAAAAATCAATTCAGGCATTTTAGATAGGTGTCCCGTTGCTAGAAAATCTATTTGTTAATGCAAAACATCTGGAAGCAATCTTCAATGTGCTTTCCAGAAAGAAAGTTAAACTAAATTAAAAGACCTCAGTACTTAAAAGTATTTTACATGCAAGGAAGTTCTATCAGCCAACAGACATGGGGAAAGACATGGCAAGAAAAGGTGAGCTTAAACCCCACCGCAATCATGGCAGAAGGAAATTCATTCTCAAACTGAAAATGGAAGTGACCCGCATTACAAAGTCTGTTAGCGCTAATTATATCTATTCAAGTTTTCATTATCACAGGCAATAAACTGTACTATGCCCTAACCAGAGGCTCAGTTTTTTTCCTTAACATCAAAATAAAAAGTTTTTAAAAGCATATTACAAATCCTAAACAGAGTTTACAATAATTTAGAACAAATTATACCCAACCTAGAGAGACCTTTCCAAAGTAAAACTCAGTGTAGACCTTCGGAAAGTAACTTCCTGCGGATTAGGTGTTCCGGTTACCAGGATTATTGTTGTCTGCGTTAAATAGCAGTCCTTTCTATGGGTGACCGCAGGGAATGGAGAAGAGGCAGAAGGGGCACCTGCATCAACTTATGTCCTGAGGAGGAGTCTATTCCCACCTTTCCAATGCTATTTCTGGTACCTTTTATGAAATCATTTATTTAGAATTAAAGAAAATAAAATTAAAAATATTTCATTTAAGCCTGCAAATAGCATATAGTTTTACTGCATTTCTAAATATTTCTCAATGAGGAAGACTCGGGATTTTTAATACAAAATTTTTACTTAACAAAGTGCTGGGAATAGCATAAAACACAAAACTGGAGAAGAGTTAAGGCATAAGGAATTATTTTTTTTTTAGATTTTATTTGAGAGAGCAATTGAGCAAGCACAAGCTGGGGGAGGAGCAGGAAGAGGGATAAGCTGACTCCCTGCTGAGCACAGAGCCCAAGGCCAGGCCCCCAAGATCACAACCTGAGCTGAAATCAGATGCCTAAACGACTGAGCCATCCAGACGCCCCAAGGAATGAATTTTTAAGGAGAAAAATTAAAAATAAATAAATAAATTGATGTGAAGGATATCACATCAATCACTGACACCATTTATTACCAGTGAGGACTATTCCAGGTGACAAATCTGAGAAGACTACATAAATTTTTTTTACATTACTTTGTTTGTGCCTCCATATCAAACACATGTATAATGCATTTCCATCATCAGGGAATCTCTTTATAATGCAGTAACTGTCAAAGCAGCAAAGAACAGGGAGAGGGTCTATTGTGAGATGTAGAAAGAAAAAAACCACAGAAATTAAAATATGATGCTTTTGTTAATAATAATTGGACTAGATATTTTTGCCTACTTTGTTATTGCAACGAGTGAAACAATAAATTGCATTCAACATATTTTGTTGGATGACAACCACTGTTCTACGAAAATGTTCTCATTTTTTAAAACAAGTGTTGTAGTATCATAAAACTAGTTTCACTTGCAACCATGTATATGTTTGACTATAAAATAATTTTATAGTACTTTCTACAGGAATAGTATTATCAAGGCAATAGCTTTTTTTTTAAAGATTTTATTTATATATTTGACAGAGAGAATGAGAGAGAGCACATGAAATGGGGGGAGTCAGAGGGAGAAGCTGCGGGACTCGATCCAGGGACTCTAGGATCATGACCTGAGCCGAAGGCAGTCACTTAACCAACTGAGCCACCCAGGCGCCCAAGGAAATAGATATCTGTATCTTGACTCCATCTGTCCAAAGGAGAAGCCAAAAAGTCAAAATTTATAGGTACAACTAAAACGGTTCTTACTTATTCTTCAAATTTCTTTAATAAAAAAAGTCTAAAATATCAAAAGGTCAGTCATCCAATTTAAGAAGTCAGAAATAGAAAATAATAAATCCAAAGAAAAATAAAAAGACTAGAATAAAGATGGCAGAAACCAATCAAATAGAACTAGAGTTTCTCAAAACTCAGTCCCAGCCTCTCTCTTCTCTTCTCACCTAAATTCTTTCCCTAGGGAATCCCAACCAAGCCCACAGCTTAACTCACCAATCTAAAGACTCAACTCACACTTTTATTTCTCCTTCTCAAATTATCTTCACATGGATACTTCACAGGCACCTCAAATTTATCTAATCTGATCCCCTCTTCTAGTGCTAGCTGGCATACAAATTTTCCAGTATAGAAAGAAAAACCTTAAATATTCTATTAACCTCATGATCCACAGGGAAGTAACATCACAATTCCAGTCCCCTGCCTACAAAATCACTAGGTTTACCCTACCGACTCTTGATATTTTGTAAAATGTTTCTGTTTTGTTTTGTTTTGTTTGTAAAATATTTCTAAAGCATCAAATTTATGTGATAAAAATATAATCAGCAATGTTAATATTTAGTAGTCTAATACTAAGTAACAATATTTTAATGACTACCTACCACATACTTAAAGATGTCATAAAGCCATTCTCCACCCAATATAATCATATGACCAAATCCAGAGTGTACTAAGGTACAAATAAACATGATGCAAACTCCAAAACTGGGGGAGGAAGGAAATTTTGTTTCAATATTCTAAAAGTTTACATCTCACATGCAAGAGAAAATAAACACACTAAGAGAACACTGCCCATCTTTTGAGTTGACATTTAGAAAATGTCTATATTTAAACAAACATCAATACTATAGAAACAGAATTCAAAGATGAAAGTTCCATGAGAGCAAGAATCTTTATTTTTACTTTATTGCTGTATTCCCAGCTCCAAGAATAATGCCTGGCAAAAAGAAGGTATTCAGTGAACATTTGCTGAATCAATGAATTAATTAATTAATGAAAAATTCTGTGATGTAGTCAGTTTCACAAATGCCCCACAAGCTCACTGAATACATTTACTCTTTTCGATCATTATATTATTTTAGAGAAAATGTCTAAAGAGGGCTGAAAGAATAAACACAAGACACCTCCCTGCTTTCTGGCAGCCCATGGGGCAATCCTACCCATTCCTGGACCTACACATTCAAAACAGACTCCCATCTACCATGTACTAAAGGTCTGTTCTCTTTTACTAAGGATTTGTTCTAACTTAGGAAGATACTCCAATGAAGTCCAGGCATTTGTGTCTCTCCTTCTTCCCCAAATTCTGCAAGAGCATGAAGCCCTGAAGGTGAACTGATCTGTCTCCTTTCCGGATATATGTGACGGATGGACTCAGCTACTGCAATCTGCTCCATGCTGCATCAGCAGGACAGGGCTACTACTGCTAACTTGCCTCTCCCATTATTCAGCTACTAGTCATGTTGCTAATCCCATAGGTAGTAGTACTCCATGCTAAAAACAACCTCCAGTATTGTTTAACAGAAAAAATTCTGTCACCTATATCTAATGCAATGACTCCCATTTAATTTACAGTATAAACCATAACATTATGCCACATCCTACAAAAGTTTCTCTTGGTGTATGTATTTGTGTACTAGTCTAGAAGTATTTTGGAATCTTGAAGAAAGCTAATACATGAAGTAGATCCACTGAGGGGACCTGGGAAGATGGAAGTCTGAAATTGGCTGACAAGTTACTAACTATTAGCATTAACATCTGAATTTATTTTTTTAAGATTTTATTTATTTATTTGAGAGAGAGAGAATGAGAGGTAGAGAGCATGAGAGGGAAGAGGGTCAGAGGGTGAAGCGGGCTCCCTGCTCAGCAGGGAGCCTGATGTGGGACTCAATCCCAGGACTCCGGGATCATGACCTGAGCCGAAGGCAGTTGCTTAACCATCTGAGCCACCCAGGCGCCCCAACATCTGAATTTAAATATACTTCTGATGAGGAACTAGTCTATGCAAGGAAATTTCCCATTCAACAGAACAAGAAGGTGTAGTCCCTGCTTGTCAAGAAGCACATGTTTTAAGAAGCACATAAAAAAACCAGACATCCATGCAAGTAGCTATAATAGAGCAGACAATAGGTAATGTAACAAAAGCAAGCAAAATGACAATAGGGCACCAAGCCAGAAAGCCACACTTACCCCGGTTAGACTTGAGGATTACAGACACTATACAGTCTGGTCAAAGTAGGAATACTAACATAGTATCACAAACTGTTCTAAAGTGGAATTACTGGGGGAAGGAAAACACATATTGATAACAACAGAAGGAACATAAACATGTTTCTGTTTGGTCTCCAAAAGGTCTTACTTACCAACTATACCCTAGGGCCAACCACAGGGCACAGAAGGAGCTATAACCATAAATTTACTTGTAGAAAGCATTCCACTTTTGATAATGGTATACTAGGTTGTTTTGGGCAATCCTCCTGTTGAGAACAACTAAAATAGCTGAAAACATAAAAAATAATCTGTCTGAAACAATGAAGAACTGAAGGGCCAAGATTCGGGTAGTAGGGAAAATTGAAGATATAGGCCTTACATATGGCTCCTCTTTAATCCTCAAAACAACTGCTTATTTCAAAAGCAGAGACAAAATGGCTGAAATGATATGCAAGACTTTTGGCAGACTCAAGAGTGCTGAAGGAAAACTGGAGCTCAGGGCCCGGGACCTGCTCTAGGCTTCCAGTTGGGACCCTCAAGGGCTATACCCTGGAGTAACAGTGACCAGTCTTCAGAAGCCTCAACTTATCTCAACTCATGATTAAATTAAAGAGATAAGCTCCTAGCCTAGCTTCTTTGGAGAACTAAAGCATAACCAGAGGCTTGGTTTTTCACAAGCAATGTCTCACACTTAAACAAAGAAACAAAACAGATAGCAGAGAAGACTTGACTGAAAACCAAGAGAGAAAAAAGACTTTAGAAAGATACCCATAGGACATCCAGAGAATGGTGTTACCAGACATGAAGTTTGAAATAAGTTATTAATATGTTTAAGGAACTAAAAGATACTGAAAAATTTTAGCATATAACTAGTAACTATAAAAAGAATCAAGTAGAAACTTAACTGAAAAATACAATGAAGATTTTTAAAAGATGGATTTAGCTGAAGAAATAATAATTTGGAAGAAATATCAGGATAAAATATCCAGACTGAAGCATGAAGAGACATCAGAATGGAAAATACAGAAAAGAGCATAGGAAAAACACATAGAAATTTTGAAGTGTTCCATCATACAGGTAAATGCAATTCCAGAAAGAAGCGGGGTTAGGGAGAGAGAAACAGAAAGGGAGGTGGGTAGAAGCAATATATAAAGAAAGAATCAATTTCCAAAATTGGTTTAAGAATTATTACAAAGTGATTATGATAATATAGACATGGACACCCACAGAATAAGACACTATAACCATTAAAGCAAAAGAGCCTACTTTTCAATATTGAATGAAACAGTAAAGTACACAAGACATGTTAGGTAAATAAAGAATATACTAGTCTCCCTTACAAACTGTAAAATAAATGGACATAAAATATTGGAAGAAAATACACAAAATGGTAATAGGGACTCCATCTCTGGGCAATAAGAATACTAATAATTTTCTTTATTCTTTTATAAGTTTTCTAATTTTCTCTAATTACCATGAATTACTTACAGAGAGGAATGTTATTTAAAGGATATGATTTTGTATTATAGTAAGATTAAAAATATGTCCAGATATACGTGGAAAGCATGGAAACATGCATATAAACATACTATCGAGATTATAGTCTTACGGTGATGGGATTAAAAGTGATTTTTTCTCCTTTTTTTTAAGTTTTTACATTAACTTGAAGGCAAGACAATGTTTAAGGATAATATCAAGAATTATAAAGAGTCTGAGATTTTGCCCTATATGGAAGCTAACAAGGTTGCCTCCCATAGTTCCACAAATGTGCACAGAAGACATGAGACTCTTGGGCCAGAGATGAAGGACAATATTACGTGATATCAAACAGCATGAGCTTCATGTTCACATTAGTTCTCCTTATCCCCACGTCCGGGGGGGTAATGTGAAGGGAGCCAGCTGGATTTGGGTTTGTGTCCCAAGTGAGGAACTCTGAGCTTTTTAGGAAACACAAATCCCTCACAACCGACTATAAACAAACCTACCTAACCAAAGCCCCAGAGGGTGACAGCAAACAAAACTGCCCTTTGCTCCAGAGAGAGACACTCTATCTTCCAAGGCTGTTAATTATACAAACATCCCTGAAAAGTTAGTCCAGAACAAAAGGGTCTCTTTTTCCCACAAGCATTGAAAAGAAAAAAAGAGAACGAATCTCACAATAAAGAGTGTTGGCCCAAGGATGAATTTAACAATAAACTAAAATTCTATGCTGGTCCTAAATCTCTAGCTAAGAAAGGGAAAGTTCCTTCCCATTGAAGATTTTGAAGGGTTTCTCTAGCACTAACTATCTCCAAATTAAAGACTCTACGCAATGCAAAACTCTTCTTGGTAAAACAGTTAATGAGAACACACACCCTACACCAACAGGTATATGTTTAGTCAGAGCCTCTATATTAACAAAGTTGCAATCCTTCCCAATTAAAAAAAAAAGTCTGAAGCCATGAGTCACAGCCTTTAAATTAAAAGAGAATGAATCCTAGTTTAAGAACTGAGAGCCCAGGCATAACGAGGAGCTGTCTGCAGCTTTTGTCACCCTCTTGGTCATCAGTTGATTTGCTGGTCTGGCTAGTTTTACCCTTTCTGCTCACTAAGGAGGCCACTTCCCTCAAGAAAGAAGATCCCCTCTTCATTCAAATGCATGAAAGGACAGTGAGAGTACCAAGCAGAGTGAGTCTTTTTCCCTCATTTTACTCAGCTCTCTATGTCACTCAAACTAGTTCACTAGGGATTTAAAAAAGATTTACCATTTTTGATATAAACAATAGTAAAGTAACAGCCATTCTAATCTTGCATATAGCTTCAAAGAAATATAGTATATAGCTTCTTGTGCTTTACCATTGCATTAACTTAGACAATATTCTTGGCTAGTTAAAGACCTCTAAGAAACCAGCTCAAAGATAGGACCAACTAGCTGTATTATAAAGTCCACACATCTACACACTGTTTACTCCAAAAACGGTGTCAGGAAGATTCCTTGTTACTCCTGTGATAGGACAGCTAAATATTGCTTACTAAAAAAGTACTAAAAAAAAATGTCTTTCCTTTGTGGCAAAAGAATTTTATAATCCAGTTTTTAAAAATTTTAACAATAATTTCTTTCAAGTCTATATTTATGCCAAAAAGATTTAACCAGCAGCTGAAATTTTCTGTTCCATGGTGCAACAACTTCTGGTGTTAAGAACAGCCTGACAGGCTTCGTCCTGTGCAGGAGAGCTGACAGACAAGACTACAAGTGCATGATGAGACCCACTAACTTTCCAGTTCACTTAGGACTACACTCAGTAGACATAAAGTTTTCGAAATTCAAATGTCCACAGGAAATATCGAAGGGAAATAATTGGAAACAATTGTGATTTGACATTTGACTCATTCAATATGTACAATAGCATGAAAACCTACCATTGCTGAAAACCCATTTTATGTTGTCTGTAGGGAACTGAAATAAAAACCCTTATCCCTGGGGGATGAACAGGCACAAATGCTGGGAAAGAGCTAAGGGCACTGAGCAAGCCACATTCCCAAGTGCCACAGACATAATGTCTGCCTAAGACGAAGCCTAACCTGAACCACAAGAAAAGCCCCTCTCATAGCTCCCCACCACGAGGCTAACAAGTGTAAAGTAACAAGTAACAGGAGAATACTTCTGGGAGAGGAACAGAATGAGAATATAGAAGAAGATCCTCTCTGAGGGCAATGCAAAAGGAAGACTGAAAGGTGAAGGTGAAGATACTGAGAGGAAAAAGTCTTGGGCCAACCAGTCTTGATCTTAAACACAAGGTATTACTGGAGGAATTTGAAACCTGTAGTGTACCAATAGTAACCATAGCAATTACAAACCTTAAACCTTGACCAACTCCTAAGTAAATTAACTCAAATCCGTACAGTAAAAGCCTCCCAGAAGGAAAGGCATGCCAAATCCCGGGCAAAAAACCATTTACCTCAGTCACTACTGTCCTACTCAAGACATCTGGCTTTCAAAAACAAACATTTGTGAGGCATACGAAAAAGTACACACCCCAGAGACAAAGTGATCATCAGGACCAGACTCCAATATGATTCAGATGGTGTCATATCAACAGTGAATTTAAAATAACTACAGTTAATATGTTAAAGGCTCTAATGTAAAGTATGAACATGCAAAATCACATGGGTAATTTTTAGCAGAGAAATGGAAACAATAAAAAAGTACCAAAGAGAATACTAAAAATGAAAGAGTAACAGAGAACACCTTTGACTGGTTTATTAACAGACTCAAAATAGTTGAGGAAATAATCTGTGAACTTAAAGTTGAGTCAAGGGAAATTATCCAAAATGAAGTAACAAAGAGCAAAAAGATTGAAAAGAACATACAGAGCATCCAAGAACTGTAGGAAAAAATATTAAATGATTGAACACTTGTGCAACTGGAATCCTGGAAGAGAGAGGAAAAAAAAATGAAAGAAAGAATGGCTGAGACTATTCCAAAAACTAATAAAAATCATATGACCAAGAAGCTCAGAGAATACATTGCAGGATAAATAATTCTCCTTCCCCCAGAATCCTACACATCTAGGTATATTATATTCAAATTGCTGAAATTGATGAAGACAAAGAGAAATACTGAAGGAAGTCAGAGAAAAAAGTCACATAATATATACCAGGACAAAGGTAAAACTGCAAAAGACTGTGAAAGATCATGCAAGATAGATGATAATGGTGTAACATCTTTAAGTGCTGGAAGAAAAAAAAACATGTCAACCCAGAGTCCTATACCCAGTAAAATTAGCTTTCAAAAATAAAGGAAAAAAAAAACTTTACTGAGAAAAACAACTCAGGGAATTCATTCCCTACTCTATAATAATTTTTAAAGGAAAGTTTACAGACAGAAGGAAAAAAAGATACCAGACTGAAAACTGGATCCACACAAAGAAATGAAGAACATTGGAAATGGAATAAATGAAGATAAAATAATTGTTCTCTTATTTTCAATTCCTCTAAAAATATAACTGAATATCCAAAGCAAAAATAGTATCAATGCATTGTAATGGAATATATTAATTGATTTTCAAATATTAAATAGCCCTTGAGTATGTGGGATAAATTCACTTGGTCATAGTATATAATTCTTTTTCTACCTTTTTGGATTTCATTTGCTGATATTTTGTTATAGATTTTTGTATCTATGTTCATGAGAGATATTGGTCTGTACTTTACTTTTATCATAATGTCTTCATCTGGTTTTGATATTGTGAAAATGCTGGCCTCATAGGATGAGTTGGGAAGTATTCCCTCTACTTCTGTCATTTGAGATTGTAGAGAATTGACATACTTTCTTCCCTACATGGTTGGTAGAATTCACCAGTGAACCCACCTGAGCCTGGTGTTTCTTTTTAGGAAGATTATCAGTTATTGATTTCTTTATTATATATAGGTCTATTCAGATCATCTATTTCTTCTTGCATGAGTTTTGGCAGATTTTGTCTTTCAAGGAATTGGTCCATTTCATCTAAGTTTTCAAGTTTGTGGGTAGAGTTGTTCACAGTATTCCTTCATTACCTTTTTTTCTTTAACTTTTTTATTGTTATGTTAATCACCATACATTACATCATTAGTTTTTGATGTGCTGTTCCATGATTCATTGTTTGTGCATAACACCCAGTGCTCCATGCAGAACGTGCCCTCTTTAATACCCATCACCAGGCTAACCCATCCCCCCACCCCCCTCCCCTCTAGAACCCTCAGTTTGTTTTTCAGAGTCTATCGTATCTTATGGTTCGTCTCCCCCTCCGATTTCCCCCACTTCACTCTTCCCTTCCTGCTATCTTCTTTTTTTTTTCTTAACATATATTGCATTATTTGTTTCAGAGGTACAGATCTGTGATTCAACAGTCTTCCACAATTCACAGCGCTCACCATAGCACATGCCCTGCCCAATGTCTATCACCCAGCAACCCCATCCCCCCCACCCCACCCCCACTCCAGCAACCCTCAGTTTGTTTCCTGACATTAAGGATTCCTCACATCAGTGAGGTCATGATACATGTCTTTCTCTGATTATTTCACTCAGCATAACACCCTCCAGTTCCATCCACATCGTTGCAAAAGGAAAGATCTCATTCCTTTTGATGGCTGCATAATATTCCATTTGGTATATATAACACTTCTTCTTTATCCATTCATCTGTCGATGGACATCTTGGCTCTTTCCACAGTTTGGTTTTGTGGACACTGCTGCTATAAACATCGGGGTGCACGTACCCCTTCGGATCCCTACATTTGTATCTTTGGGGTAAATACCCAGTAGTGGAATTGCTGCATCGAATGGTAGTTCTATTTTCAACTGTTTGAGGAACCTCCATACTGTTTTCCAGAGGGGTTGCACCAGCTTGCATTCCCAAAAACAGTGTAGGACTTCCCCTTTCTCTGCATCACCGCCAACATCTGTCGTTTCCTGACTTCTTAATTTTAGCCATTCAGACTGGTTTAGGTGGTATCTCACTGAGGTTTTGATTTGGATTTCCCTGATGCCGAGTGATGTTCAGCACTTTTTCACGTGTCTGTTGGCCATTTGGATGTCTTCTTTGGAAAAATGTCTGTTCATGTCTTCTGCCCATTTCTTGATTGGATGATTTGTTCTTTGGGTGTTGAGTTTGATAAGTTCTTTATAGATTTTGGATACTAGCCCTTTATCTGATATGTCATTTGCAAATATTTTCTCCCATTCTGTCGGTTGTCTTTTGGTTTTGTTGTTTCTTTTGCTGTGCAAAAGCTTTTTATTTTGATGAAATCCCAATAGTTCATTTTGCCCTTGCTTCCCTTGCCTTTCGCGATGTTTCTAGGAAGAAGTTGCTGCGGCTGAGGTCAAAGAGGTTGCTGCCTGTGTTCTCCTTTAGGATTTTGATGGACTCCTGTCTCACATTTAGGTCTTTCAACCATTTGGAGTCTATTTTTGTGTGTGGTGTAAGGAAATGGTCTAGTTTCATTCTTCTGCATGTGGCTGTCCAATGTTCCCAACACCATTTGTTGAAGAGACTGACATTCTTTCCTGCTTTGTCAAAGATTAGTGGACCATAGAGTTGAGGGTCCATTTCTGGGCTCTCGATTCTGTTCCATTGATGTATGTGTCTGTTTTTGTGCCAGTACCATACTGACTTAATGATGACAGCTTTGTAATAGAGCTGGAAGTCCGGAATTGTGATGCTGCCAGCTTTGCTTTGCTTTTTCAACATTCCTCTGGCTATTCGCGGTCTCTTCTGGTTCCATACATATTTTAGCATTATTTGTTCCATTTCTTTGAAAAAAGTGGATGGTATTTTGATGGGATTGCATTGAATGTGTAGGTTGCTCTAGGTAGCATTGACATCTTCACAATGTTGGTTCTTCCAGTCCATGAGCATGGAACGTTTTTCCATTTCTTTGTGTCTTCCTCAATTTTTTTCATGAGTATTTTATAGTTTTCTGAGTACAGATCCTTTGCCTCTTTGGTTAGATTTATCCCTAGGTATCTTATGGTTTGTGTGCAATTGTAAATGGGATCGAATCCTTAATTTCTCTCTCTTCTGTCTTGTTGTTGGTGTATAGGAATGTCACTGATTTCTGTGCACTGATTTTATATCCTGCCACTTTATTGAATTCCTGTATGAGTTCTAGCAGTTTTGGGGTGGAGTCTTTTAGGTTTTCCACATAAAGTATCATATCATCTGCAGAGTGAGAATTTGACTTCCTCTTTGCCGATTTGGATGCCTTTGATTTCTTTTTGTTGTCTGATTGCTGTGGCTAGGACTTTTAATTCTTCTTTAATGTTGAATAGCAGTGGTGAGAGTGGACATCTCTGCCGTGTTCCTGACCTTAGGGGGAAAGCTCTCAGTTTTTCCCCATTGAGAATGATATTCGCTGTAGGTATTTCATAGATGGCTTTTATGATATTGAGGTATGTACCCTCTATCCCTATACTCTGAAGAGTACTGATCAAGAAAGGATGCCGTACTTTGTCAAATGCTTTTTCTGCATCTATTGAGAGGATCATATAATTCTTGTTCTTTCTTCTGTTAATGTATTCTATCACGCTGATTGATTTGCGGATGTTGAACCAAACTTGCAGCCCAGGGATAAATCACTCTTGGTCATGGTGAATAATCCTTTTAACGTACTGTTGGATCCTATTGGCTAGTATTTTGGTGAGAATTTTTGCATCCATGTTCATCAAGGATATTGGTCTGTAATTCTCCTTTTTGAGGGGGTCTTTGTCTGGTTTTGGGATCAAGGTAATGGCGGCCTCAAAAAACGAGTTTGGAAGTTTTCCTTCCATTTCTATATTTTGGAACAGTTTCAGGAGAATAGGTATTAATTCTTCTTTAAATGTCTGATAGAATTCCCCTGGGAAGCCATCTGGCCCTGGGCTTTTGTTTGTTGGGAGATTTTTGATGACCGCTTCAATTTCCTTAGTGGCTATAGGTCTGTTCAGGTTTTCTATTTCTTCCTGGTTCAATTTTGGTAGTTGATACATCTCTAGGAATGCACCCATTTCTTCCAGGTTATCTTAATTTGCTGGCATAGAGTTGCTCATAATATGTTCTTAGAATTGTTTCTATTTCTTTGGTGTTGGTTGTGATCTCTCCTCTTTCATTCATGATTTTGTTGATTTGGGTCATTTCTCTTCTTTTGGATAAGTCTGGCCAGGGGTTTATCAATCTTGTTAATTCTTTCAAAGAACCAGCTCCTAGTTTCGTTGATCTGTTCTACTGTTCTTTTGGTTTCTAGTTCATTGATTTCTGCTCTGATCTTTATGATTTCTCTTCTCCTGCTGGGTTTAGGCTTTATTTGCTGTTCTTTCTCCAGCTCCTTTAGGTGTAGGGTTAGGTTGTATATTTGAGACCTTTCTTGTTTCTTGAGAAAGGCTTGTATTGCTATATACTTTCCCCTCAGGACTGCCTTTGCTGCATCCCAAAGATTTTGAACAGTTGTGTTTTCATTTTCATTGGTTTCCATGAATTTTTTTAATTCTTCTTTAATTTCCTGGTTGACCCATTCATTCCTTAGTGGGATGCTCTTTAGCCTCCATGGATTTGAGTTCTTTCCGACTTTCCTCTTGTGTTTGAGTTCTAGTTTCAAAGCATTGTGGTCTGAAAACATGCAGGGAATAATCCCAATCTTTTGGTACCGGTTGAGACCTGATTTGTGACCTAGCATGTGATCTATTCTGGAGAATGTTCCATGGGCACTAGAGAAGAATGTGTATTCCGTTGCTTTGGGATGGAATGTTCTGAATGTGTCTGTGAAGTCCATTTGGTCCAGTGTGTCATTTAAAGTCTTTATTTCCTTGTTGATCTTTTGTTTAGATGATCTGTCCATTTCAGTCAGGGGGTGTTAAAGTCCCCCACTATTATTGTATTGTTGTCAATGTGTTTCTTTGCTTTTGTTATTAATTGCCTTATATAATTGGCTGCTCCCATGTTAGGGGCATAGATATTTATGATTGTTAGATCTTCTTGTTGAATAGACCCTTTAAGTAGGATATAGTGTCCTTCCTCATCTCTTATTACAGTCTTTGGTTTAAAATCTAATTTGTCTGATATAAGGATTGCCACCCCAGCTTTCTTTTGGTGTCCACTGGCATGGTAAATGGTTTTCCACTGCCTCACTTTGAATCTGGGGGTGTCTTTGGGTCTAAAATGAGTCTCTTGCAGACAGCATATCAATGGGTCTTGTTTTTTAATTCAATCTGATAGCCTGTGTCTTTTGATTGGGGCATTGAGCCCATTTACATTCAGGTAACTATTGAAAGATATGAATTTAGTGCCATTGTATTGCCTGTAAGGTGACTGTTACTGTATATTGTCTGTGTTCCTTTCTGATCTATGCTGCTTTTAGGCTCTCTCTTTGCTTAGAGGACCCCTTTCAATATTTCCTTTAGGGCTGGCTTTGTGTTTGCAAATTCCTTTAGTTTTTGTTTGTCCTGGAAGCTTTTGATCTCTCCTTCTATTTTCAATGACAGCCTAGCTGGATATAGTATTCTTGGCTGCATATTTTTCTCGTTTAGTGCTCTGAAGATATCATGCCAGTCCTTTCTGGCCTGTCACGTCTTTGTGGATAGGTCTGTTGCCAATCTAATGTTTCTACCATTTTAGGTTACATATCTCTTCTCCTGAGCTGCTTTCAGGATTTTCTCTTTGTCTCTGAGACTCATAAGTTTTACTATTAGATGTCGGGGTGTTGACCTATTTTTATTGATTTTGAGAGGGGTTCTCTGTGCCTCCTGGATTGTGATGACTGTTTCCTTCCCCACATTAGGGAAGTTCTCTGCTATAATTTGCTCCAATATACCTTCTGCCCCTCTCTCTTTCTTCTTCTTCTGGGATCCCAATTATTCTAATGTTGTTTCGTCTTATTGTATCGCTTATCTCTCGAATTCTGCCCTCCTCATCCAGTAGTTGTTTATCTCTCTTTTTCTCAGCCTCTTTATTTTCCATCATTTGGTCTTCTATATCGCTGATTCTCTCTTCTGCCTCATTTATCCTAGCAGTTAGAGCCTCCATTTTTGATTGCACCTCATTAATAGCCTTTTTGATTTCGACTTGGTTAGATTTTAGTTCTTTTATTTCTCCAGAAAGGGTTTCTCTAATAACTTCCATGCTTTTTTCAAGCCCAGCTAGTATCTTTAAAATCATGAATCTGAACTCTAGGTCCGACATCACACTAATGTCCATATTGAGTAGGTCCCTGGCAGACGGTACTACCTCTTGTTCTTTTTGTTGAGGTGATTTTTTTCATCTTGTCATTTTGTCCAGAGGGGAATAGATGAATGAGAGAACAAAATGCTAACAGGTTAACAACGTCCCCAGAAAATATACTCTAAACAAATCAGAAAAGACCTGAAACCAGGGGAAAAGAAAGGGAAAGAAAGAAAAAAGAAAGAGAAAAAAAAAGGTAAAAACAAACAGAACAAAACCAAAAAAAAAAACAGAATATGATCAAATATGATCAGGCTGGTATATAGATCAGTGCCACACACTAGATTTTGGGTGTATTTTGGTCTGTTAGAAGAAAGTGTCTCTTAAAATTTTAAGGAAATAAACACTTATATATGTACAAATAAGGGTTGATATAAAAACACTTATATATGTACAAAATAAGGTTGATAAAAGGTTGATATGAAGGGATGGAATATGACTGTAAAGATGAAAATTATAAAAAATTTTAAAAAAGGAATTGATAAGAAGGTGTTTAAAAAAATAAAGAAGAGGATTAAAAAAAAGGAAAGAAAGAAAAAAAAAGGGGAAGAGAATATGATCAGGCAGGAGACTGGAACAAAGCCATACACTAGAGATTTAGGGTATACTTTGATATGTTAGAAGAAACTGTATCTCAAAATTGTAAAGAGAGAACAACATATATATATATATGCCGAAAATAAGGGTAACTACTATGAAGGGACAGAATATGACTCTAAAAGTGAAAAATAAAAATGTGTTTTTAAAAAAGGGATTGATAAGATGGTTGAAAAAAGGGAAAAAGAAAAATTAAAAAAAAAGTTAAAAAAATTAACTTTGAAAAACTAATGAATCATGGTAAAAATGTCATGAATTCTATGTCCAGTATTCCCCTAGCGCTGGAGTTCTCCTGTTCTCCTTGATCAGTAAATTTGTCTCGGCTGGCTGTTCTTGCTCATCTTCTGGGGGAGGGGCCTGTTGCTGTGGTTCCCAAAGGTCTTTGCTGGAGGTGGAATTGCCCCACCCTTGCCGGTTCCGGGCTAAGTAATCTGCTCGGGTTTGCTCTCTCGGGAGCTTTTGTTCCCTGCAAGCTTTGGTACAGCTTTGGAGGAGGAGAGTGAAAATGGCGGCCTCCCAATCTCCGCCCCGGAGGAGCCAAGTACTCGGGGGCCCCAGTCCTCAGTGCACCCCCAGAGAAAAGCAGTCAGTCACTCCTGTCTCCCCGGTCTCCGGCCGCACTCTGTGCTCACCCAGCCTGTAACCGAGTGTTTTTATCTCTGGCTCCCGACCCCATGTGGAGTCTCCAAACCTAGCAGATCCCTGCGGTGCGCTCCCGCACCGCTTCTCCCGGGGGAGGAAGAGGTGTCTCCCCAGATCTGCTGCTTGTTGGGTCCCTGCTGGAACAGCGGTGGCCCGACTGTGCCACGGATCATGGTTTTTGGCAACCCGAGCTGAGAGCCCACGCCTCGGCTCCGTCTCTGCAGCCGGCTTCCCCGCTCCGATACCTGGGAGCTCTGCTGCACTCAGGCACCCCCGGTCTCTCTGTGACCCCGAGGGTCCTGAGACCACACTGTCCTGTGAGGGTTCCACCCCCCGCTTAGCCACTGGAGTGATGTCCCTCAGTGGACCCGACTTCTAAAAGTTCCAATGTTGTGCTCCGCGGCTCTATCCCTTGCCAGAAGCGGCCGACAGAGGCCCCCTCCCCCGCCGTCTATCCTCCCGAATATCGCCTCGGAGTCACTTCTCCACACGTCCTACCTTCCAAAAAGTGGTCACTTTTATGTTCAGAGAGTTGTTGCTATTCTTTTCTTCGACTTCCTGTTGAGTTCATAGGTTTTCAGAATGGTTTGATCCCTATCCAGCTGAATTCCTGAGACCGGATGAAATCCAGGTCTCCTACTTCTCCACCATCTTGCTCCACCCCACTCCTTCATTATCTTTTTCATGTCCATATGATCTGTAGAGATGTCCCTCTTTCATTTTCCATATTAGCAATTTGTGTCCTCTCTCTTTTTTCCTTAGTTAGCCAGCTAGAGGCTTATCAGTTTTATTGATCTCTTCAAGCTTTAGGTTTTGTTGACTTTTTATGAACTTCCTTTTTTCAATTTCATTGATTCCTGCTCTAATTATTATTTCTTTTCTTCTTCTTACTTTGGATTCAATTTGCTCTTTTTCTAGTTTCTTAAGGTGAAAACTTACATTACTGATTTTAGATATTTCTCCTTTTCTAATATACACATTCAATGCTATAAATTTCCCTCTAATCACTACTTTCACTGCAACCCACAAATTTTAATAATCTGTGTTTTCATTTTCATTTAGTTCAAAATATTTTAAAATTTCTCTTGAAATTTCTTCCTCGATCAATGTGTTATTTATAAATGTATTGATTAATCTCAATGTATTTGGGGATTTTTCAGTTAGCTTTCTGTTCCTGATTTCTAGTTTAATTTCATTGTGGTATGACAGCAGACATTCCATGATTTCTGTTCTTTTACATTTGTTAAAGTGTGATTTATGGCTCAACATATGATCTGCCCTGATGAATGTTCCATGTGAGCTTGAGAAAAATGCGTATCCTGCTGTTGTTAGATGAAGCAATCTACAGATGTTAATTATACCCAGTTGATTGTGGTGGTGTTGAGTTCAACTGTGTCCTTACTGATTTTTTGCCTGCTGCATCTGTGCATTTCTGATAGAGAAGCGATGAAGTCTCCAACTACAGTAACAGATTCATCTAGTTCTCCTTGAAGTTCTATCAGTTTTTGCCTCATATAATTTGATACTCTGTTGTTTGGTGCATACATGTTAAGAATTGCATATCTTCTTGGAGAAATGACCCCTTTATCATTATGTAATGCCCTTATTTATCCCTGATAATTTGCCCTTCTGTGAAATCTGCTCTGTCTGAAATTAATATAGCTACTCCTGCTTTCTTTAGAGTAAGGGCTAGCATGGTATATTTTTCTTCATCCATTTAATTTTAATCTATAGGTGTCTTTATATTTAAAATTAGGCTCTGATAACCCCAGCAGATAGGCTCTGGTTAATAAGTTTCCTGAAGGCAGGAACTGTTAAGAACAGTGCTCTGGTTTATTCTGAAATCATTCCTTTTCCCATCCTCCTCCCAGAAGTCCAAGGTATTTTTCTCCACTATTTACTTTAAGAACCTGGTTGAACTCTTGAAGGTACATCTCAGATAATTGTGGAGGCTCTCTGTGCCTGGGCACCCCTGGACTTTTTAACTATCAGTTCTCCACACTAGCCACCAGCAATTGGCAAAGTTAAACTTCAGGTTTTCCCACTTCAGCATGGTTCCCATGGTGGTTTCTGCTCATGAGTCTGCTTCAGTAAGCCATGAGTCCCTGTATTTGTCTGTTTCTCCAATCCTGAGGGCTGCAGTTTTCCATGTTTTTCTTTCTCTTACAGATCCAAGAAGAGTGTTGATTTTTCAGTCTGTTCAGCTTTTACTTGTTGTTAGGATGGAGTGGCAACTTCCAAGCTCCTCACATGTGAACTGGAAACTGGAAGTCCTAGCAATGCATTATAAATGAGCATGTAAAAGTAAAGGTAGGCCAACAATTGTACAGGAATGTGAAGCAGTATAATAATATTAAAAGGTAGCCATTGATTAAATATTTATATCTTAACTCCTGTAAGTAATAAATCAATAATGGAGATAAAATAGAATCAAAAAAATATTCAATTAACACAAGAGCAGGAAAAAAATAACAAATGGAAGAAAAAGAAAACAGCTAAGAAAATGGTATCTTTTAAGTCACCTGTATCAGCAATCACATTACAAATGTGAATGGTCTAAACACACCAATTGAAGTCAGAGATAGTCAGATTGGATAAAAAAAGACCCAACTCCAAGCTATCTAGAATCTATTTTAAACATACAGACTTAGATTAAAAGTAAAAGAATGAAAAAAACATATACCCAGCAAACACTAATGAAAGAAACTGGTATTTGCTATATTAATATCCAAAAAAGCAGATCTAAGAACGAGAAATACTATCAGGGATGAAGCTGGGTATTTTATAATGATAAAGGGGTTATTTTTTCAAGAAGATATAACAGTCCTAAATGTTTATGTACCTAACAACAGAGCTACAAAATACATTAAGTAAAAACTGAAAGGAAAAATAGACAAATGCACAGTTATTACTGGAGGCCTCAATAGTTCTCTCTCAGAACAAGTAGACAGAAAATCAGTAAGGTTTTAGCAGATCTGAACATTATCAATCAACTTGATCTACTTGACTTTTATAGACGAATTCATCCAACAACAGCAGAATGAATACTTTTTTCTGACGCACATGGAGTATTCACCAGGATAGATCATATTCTGGGCCATGAAACAAATGTTAAATTTAAAAGAACAGTAATCAGGGGCGCCTGGGTGGCTCAGTCGTTAAGTGACTGCCTTCAGCTCAGGTCATGATCCCAGGGTCCTGGGATCAAGCCCTGCATTGGGCTCCCTGCTCTGCAGAAGCCTGCTTCTCCCTCTATCACTCCCCCTGCTTGTATTCCCTCTCTCACTGTCTCTCTCTCTGTCAAATAAATAAAATAAAATCTTAAAAAAAAAAGAAAAGAAAATAGAACAAGGGCAAATTAAATCCAAAGAAAGCAAAAGGAAGGAAATAATAAAAATAGGGGAAGAATATGCAACTGATGAATCACTAAATTCTACTCCTGAAACAAATAATACACCAGTAATGTTAACTAACTTGGATTTCAATTTAAAAAATAATAAAAAAAGAAAAAATGAATTAAAAATACAAAAAAATAGGAGAAATCAATGAAATTGAAAAAAGAAAAACAATAGAGAAGAACCAATGAAATCAAAGCTGTGCATTTTTGGGGTAAAAAATAGAACTGATAAACTTTAAGGCTGACTGGTCAATTAAAAACAAGAATACACAAATTTCCAATATCAGGGATGAAAGAGGGTACCTCACTACTGGTCCTATAGTCATTAAAAGAAAAATAAAAGAGTATTATAAACAATTCTTAATGCCAAAAAATCCTAAAACTTAGATCAAATAGACCAATTACTTGAAAGACACAAACCACCAAAACAGAACAAAGATGATCATGGGATCATCTCTAAGATGTAAAAAAAAATCTGACAAAATTCAACATCCGTTAATAATATTAAAAAAGAACTCTCAGTAAATCATGAATATAAGAAACTCCTTTAATATAATAAAGAGAAACTACAAAATCCTACGCTAGCAACATACTTAACGGTGAAAGACCAAAAGCTTTTCTCTTAAGATCAAGAAGAAGGCAAGAATGTCTTTTCTCACCATTTCTTGCCACTATTCCACATCATACTGGAATGCCTAGCCAGTGTAACAAGGTAAGAAAAAGACATAAAAGGCATATAGACAGAAGAAATGAAACTGTCTCTAAACGAGACATGAATGTTTACATGGAAGATCCCAAAGAATCTATGAAAAGCTCCTAGAACTAGTAAATGAGTTCAGTAAGATAGCAGGATGTAGATCAAGCAAGCCAATATTAAAAAGAAAAACAACTAGATTTCTATATTGCAGCAATCAAGAATTGAAATTTAAAAAAACAATTAAATACCATTTACAATAGCACACACACAAAAAGAATTACTTAGGGATAAATCTAACAAAATACATTAAGCATCTGTATCCTGAAAACTATAAAATGCTGATGAAATAAATCAAAGAAGATATAAATAAAATGGAGAGATATACCATGTTCATGAATTGAAAGACTCAACAATGTTATTATGTTACTTCTCCTCAATTTGACTACTGATTCAACAAAATCCCAGTAAAAATTCTGGAAAGTTGTTTTGTAGATATCAACAAACTGCTTCTAAATATTATATGGAAAGGCAAGGGAACCAGAATAGCTAAAACAATTTTAAACAGAACAGAGTTAGATGACACACTATCCAATTTCAAAACTTACTATAAAACTACAGTAATTTAGAGAAAGTAGGATTGGCACATACTGTTACATTGACACATGGGTCAATACAATATAAAAAATCCCAGAGATGACAGATCCATATTAGCACAGACAGCTGATTTTTCACAAAGGTGCAAAGGCAAGTCATTAGAGAAAATACAGTGTTCAACAAATGGTGCTGGTATGATTGGATTTTCCTTATGCAAAGAAATGAACCTTGGTCTATACACCTTATATAAAATTAACTCAAAATGGATCACAGACAAAAATGTAAATTTTAAAATTACAGATGTTCTAGAATAATACACAGAAGGAAATCTGTGTGGCTTTGGATTAGGCAAAGAATTTTTAGAATAAGATACCAATATCAGAAACGTGAAGGGAAAAAAATTGATAAATTGAGATTTATTGAAACTAAAAACTTTCATTCTGGGACTGTCACAAAAAATGAAGAAACAAATTACAGACTAGGAGAAGGTACTTGTAAATCATATTTCTGAGAAAAAAGTTGTATCCAGAATATATAAAGACCTTTCAAATCTTGACAATAAGAAAACAACCTACTCTTTTTAAAAATAGGCAAAAGATCTAAATAGATACTTAACTGAAGAAGATATGGATGGCATATAAGCATGTGAAATGATCCTCAACAACATTAGTGATTAGGCAAAGGCAAATTAAAGCCACAATGATATACTGCTACGTTTTGATTAGAATGGAAAAGAGGGGCACCTGGGTGGCTCAGTTGGTTAAGCATCTGCCTTGGGCTCAGGTGATGATCCCGGGGTCCTGGAGTTGAGCCCCACGTTGGGCTCCCTGCTCAGTGGGGAGCCTGCTTCTCCCTCTCCCTCTGCCCCACCCCCGCTTGTGCCCATGCACATGCACTCTCTCAAATAAATAAAATCGTAAAAAATAAATAAGAATGGATAAGAAAAAAGATAATACCAAATGCTGACAAGGAGGCAGAACAACTGCAACTCTCTACACTGCTGGTGGGAATGCAAAATTACACAGTCACTTTGAGAACAGTTTTGCAGTTTCTTATAAAGTTAAACCTATATGCACAATCTCATTCTTTACTTAATAGAAATAAAATTTATGTGCATACAAAAGCCTGTATGTGAGGTTTACAGCATCTTTATTAAAAATCACCCAAAAATGGAAACATTTTTCAACTGATGAATGGATAAATGAAACTGTACAACTTTACAATGGATTACACCTCATCAACAAAAAGAAACTGCTGATCAACACAGCAACATGAATGAAACTTAAACCCATTTTGCTAAAGGAAAGAAGCTAAAAACCAAAAGGCTACAGATTATATGATTCCATTTACATGACCTCGGTGGGGGTAAGGGGTGCAAATTACAGGCATAGAAAACATCAGCTGTGGCCTTGACTATAAAGTGACATCATTTGGGGATGATGGAACTGTTCTGTAAGGAACTATGGGGGTGGATAAAAAAAAAAACTCTGTATGTTGGTCAAAACCCACAGCACAATACACACCAACAAATGAATTTTTTTAATGCAAATTTTAAAAATATCATCCAGGATATGGGGGAGCCCAAAATGAATTTCAGGCTCTGGCAAATGAATCTATTTCACAAGTGAATTACATAATTACCCTGAGACTAGTGGGTAAGAAAGGAGCTGGCCTAAGTAACTTTGGAAAACAGTGTTTTTCCTGACTACTTTAAAGTAAAAGACAAGAACTGTGCAGGAACGCTGTGCTGGAGTTAGTAGATTTGTTTTTCAGAGGTATGGGTTAGCAGTTTTGAAACGACTTTGTATGCGTAAGGATTGAACAAATAAATAGATATATCGTAGATAATGAGAGCCAGTGTTTCACTGTCAAAGAACAAATAAAGAAAGGGGGACGCTAGGATGAACCCAGTAGAGCTGGATGGACATCAAAGGTAAGATCAATATGAACTTGTGATTTTTGTTTTTGTTTTGTTTTTTTAATACACATGTCTGAGTAGATACAGAAATAAAAATAGCTTTGTGCGTATACATAGGTTAATTCGCATGTATTTCCTAGCTCTGTCTACTGAGAGGAAGGGCCTGGGTAGCAATGGACACACTGAGTAGGCTGATCTTGCTTTTTGAATCAGCAGGGCCTGCAGCAGCCTTGTCCCTCCTGATTCAGACCCACTGGCTCTCTGGCTTTGCTTCCTCCCTCTGTTATAGATAAGCTGGTCTTCAGAGCAGGGATAAAAACTATCCTCGGGGTACCTGGGTGGCTCAGTTGGTTAAGTGTCTGACTCTTGGTTTTGGCTCAGGTCATATCTCAGGGTCATGAAATCAAGTCCTGCGTTGGGCTCCACGTTCAGCAGGAAGTCTGCTTGACAGTCTCTCCATCTCCCTCTGCCCTTCCCCCCACCTGCACACACACACTCTTTCTGTCTCCCTAAATAAAGAAAATCTTAAAAAAACCCATCCTCTTTAAAAAAGTTTACTTCTCAAACCACACTTAAATAGTAAAATGAATTCTTTACACTAATTTTTTTCAAAAGAATGTTGTAGGGCCACTGTTAGAAGACTTAGATAGGGCATGTTAATAAGGACATAAAATGCCCATAATCCTACTACCCAAGACACCATTGCCCCATAATCTCAACACCTAAGATACCATTGCTGTGTATGCTTTTTTTCAATGCATATTCTCATTTAAAGCTAAACATTTTTGGGGCACCTGGGTGGCTCAGTCTAAGCGTCTGCCTTCGGCACAGGTCATGATGATCCCAGGGTCTTGGGATCGAGCCCCGAGTCAGGCTCCCTGCATCGGGCTCCATGCTTGGGGAAGCCTGCTTCTCCCTCTCCCACTCCCCTTGCTTGTGTTCCCTCTCTCACTGTGTCTCTGTCAAATAAATGAATAAAATCTTTAAAAAAATAAAATAAAGCTAAACATTTTCTACAGCTTATAATATATATAATGTGATTCCATTTTTGTTACTGTTCATGTTACGCAGACCTGGGAAAATGATTAGAATATATGATACAACAAAATCCTGAACCATAATTTTCTCTGGGCAGTACTGGGTTACATTTAATTGTCACTTCTTTCTTATACCTCCCCCTACTACCTAAAATGTGTTTTTGTAATAAAGATTGGATATAAAACTAACATTCCCTAAGTCATGGTCAAAATAACAATCAGGGGCACCTGGGCTCAGTCGTTAAGCGCCTGCCTTCGGCTCAGGTCATGGTCCCAGGGTCCTGGGATCGAGCCCCGCATCGGGCTCCCTGCTCCGCGGGAAGCCTGCTTCTCCCTCTCCCACTCCCCCTGCCTGTGTTCCCTCTTTCGCTGTGTCTCTCTCTGTCAAATAAATATAAAATCTTAAAAAAAAAAAAGATAGATAGATATAGCAAAACAACCTGTTACCAGCCACAGAGAAACAGTTTTTGAAGGAAATAAAAACAAAAGTGGCTAAGAAGATATAAAGTTCTCAAAGGGAACTAAAACTCTCAAAAAAGAATTAACTGTTTAAACCACATTGTGACCAGAGGTCACATGTACTCAAAATCTGATGAAGAAAATCTGAGCCACAATTAGAAAAAGCAGAAATAAAAATTGTGATCTCTTGCCTGATTGTTTAATGTGAAAAACTGGAAGATCCAGCCAATACCAGATGTCCTTCCTGAGGATTAGAGGGACACCAATTCACTGCTGCTCAGCCTAACCAAGCCACCCTTCACGTCACCAGCCAGGCCCCTGGAGGATTTGAGTTTCCCATCCCGGGTCTAAGCAAAGGGGACCAATGTGTATGGAATCGATCAGTTACTCATGTTGAAGAGACTCCAAATCAACGTGTGTATAGGATTTAAAATATCCCTGAGAGGTCAATGAAAATCAAAAAATTCTCATCACACATACATGAGTACTGTTTTCACAAAAGGAAAATTTCTGTACCTCACACAGTTCTCTCCCTGTCCCACTTACCCACCACTCACACTCTTCCACCTCATCTTCACCCGTCCTGTTTATAAAGTGTTACACTTCCCGTTCACCTTACCTTCACCTCTCATCTTCTCTCCCATGATGCAATATGTTAGTCCCTCTCTTCTCTTCAAAATTCACCCACTATAGACATATTCACCTCTCAGAATATCCTTCCTTCCTACCCGAGGTTTCCCCTTCTCTTCTTAGCCAGCTACTCTCCTATTATGTTCACCTTTGCCCACCCCATACTGTCCATGGCCTTTCTATACCCTCTTCTGTAACCCAGGACAGGAAAATCATTCTCATGGAGGACAGACAGGTAAGGGACTCTAGGAAAGACCAGCTGTGGGGGAAGAAACTCCATAGCAGCAGAAGGCAGGCAGATGAAAAGGGGATTGTGCCATTGTCAATGTACTGCCTCTGCCGCAATCCCGCACTTCTTTGCCCTGCTCTGCAATACTAGGAATGCTGTGGGGAAAAGGGGCTCCTCTTCCGGCGCTTCAGCACAGGCTGCCAGGGGAATGCGTGCACAACATCCAGGATTGCTCGCCCCCTTAGCTCACGAGAACCCTGGCAGGAAGTTTTCTGCTCCCAGTCCCAGCTCAAGATTTCCTGCCGACCAGCCTCCACCCAGAGCTTCAGACCAGCTATAGACCAGGGCGGCACAGGGAACGAGAGCATGTCTCCATCCACTGGGCCACAGCCACACCTCCAGCAAGTCGGCCCCTAAGCCCTGGGCTGGGGACAACTTTTCAAGTTTGTTCCTTCCATGGCATTCTCCCTCAGCCCAAGGGTGTTCCTTAGCGTTCTCTTTGATCCTCTCTTAGAAGGTAATCCCCTATCACTAGTTAATAATTTCTTCTATTAAGCTGTCCCTATTCAAATGCTGATGTGGTTTCTGTCTCCTTGCAGGGCTCTGACTAACACACAGGGAATAGGCATGCTCGCTGAACTCCCAAGCCTAAAACAATCCCTGCCACACCAAAATAGTTCTCAAAACTCGATCTGCAAGACTTTGGACTATTCTGAATGGTCTCTCTAAATTTGTGAGAACAGCTAATGTGGAAGTGAATTCATCCATCCAATTCCAGGATAACGATGCAAAAATACATCACTAGGCCTAGGGCACTTAACTAGAAATCTTAAATTTACTTGTAGCTCAGGAAAAAATATGAAAACAGAAGATAAATCCTGACGTATATATGACTTACTAAATATATAACCTCAATCAACTCAGCTCCCTAGTCTGTAAAATGGGGATAACACACTCCCCGCTCAAAGGCATGCAAATGAGGCCACGTTGCTGGGCTTGCCCTGTGCCAGGCACCCCTCCAGGTGCTACACAGATGAGCTCATTTACCACACATTTACTCACTTCTCAGGACCACCAGATGGTCATGGGTACATTATCCTCACTGTACAAAGGGTGAAACTGCAGCACAAAGAGGTCATACAAGCTGGTGGTTCAGGCCACCCAGGTAACAAGGAGCAGAAGTGAAAGCTGAGCCAGGCTGTCTGCCCCCACAGCCAGACTCTCAACTTTATAAGTATGGATTCTAGCAATCCTAAAGGTCTTTGCAAAAAGTTACAGGAATATATGGTTTATTCATTTACTAACTAACCAGAGGAAGAAACCCTTAGCACCAAACAGGTCAAAGGTTAGAAAATACTATATGATCTCTATTCTAATTTGCACTTTTTCCTTAATGTTTCTGAAATTAGAAGATGTCTTATAATCAAGAGCATTTTTGATATGATGTAATACAGCACATGCACAGATATTCCAACTCAAATATATGCCCAGAAGTTTGAAAGCAAATGTGCTAGCAGAACAACAGTACACTGCTCTGGGCAGATAGCTGATCAAATATACAAAGGTAAGCAACATGCGTGCTGTTTCCCTTTAAACAGTAACCAAAAGGGCAGGCCCGCCCAAGGAGAACAGCACCAGCCCTGACTGACCCGGTTCAGGGGCCAGGGAGCTCTCTGAGGTCTCAAGCTACAGACCAGCTATCTAACAGAAAAAGAATGGAAGTCATGTCTGCAATTCTTAATTTGCTAGCAGCCACATTTTTAAAAAAGTAAAAAGAATTAGGTGAACTTAGTTTTAATAACATATTTTATTTTCCTCCATAGATGTGAATATTGTCATTTCCACATGTAATTAACATTAAAAATTATTGAGATATATTACATTCTTTTCTTTTTTCCACAATTAGTCTTTGAAATCCAGTAGGAATTTTACACTTGACAACACATCCCAACACAGAGCCTAGCAAGTTGCAGGCACTCAAGGCACATGTGGGGCTCGCAGCTGCCGTACTGGACAGTGTAACTTTGGGCCCAGTTCCTGCAGCAGCCTCATGCTCAGTGTAAACCTGCTGCCAAAGTTGTCACCAGCATCCATTTCACCATCCATTTCACCAGCAGTTACAACCAAGAAGCTATAGGAGAAATCTCTCAAAAGCTACTTTCAAAAAAGTTGTTCAATCTCACTCTTTTAAGGCATACTCAAAAATAGACATTGCAACAAAATCAGAAGTACAAAGTGAGGGTCCATCCCCTTCCAATCCAACCTTCACTGTTAAAAGACTTTAGTTGTTTTTTTTTCTAGTTTATACAAACATATATACAAATGATTTGGATTCTTTTTTTTTTTTTTAAGACTTTATTTATTTATTTGACAGAGAGAGACAAAGCGAGAGAGGGAACACAAGCAGGGGGAGTGGAAGAGGGAGAAGCAGGCCCCCCACCAAGCAGGGAGCCCGATGCAGGGCTCGATCCCAGGACCCTGGGATCACGACCTGAGCCGAAGGCAGACGCTGAACAACAGCCACCCAGGCGCCCCAGGATTCTTTTTTTTTTTCTAATAAAAATGGTTCCTACTTTATATATTGTTCAAGCAATTCTTCTCCTTCAACATTTTATAAATCCTGTTAACAGCCACATGGGCACATGGATGGATGCACTCAACCTTCACCATTTCTCTATCTGTAGACGCTTAGATTGTTTCCTATTTTTCATCAACAATGCTGTGATAACGTCTTTGCATGACATTGTGTACATCCCTAGAAGTAGAACTACTAGGACACAGGAGTTAATAGTTTATTTATTTATTTACTTATATTTTAGAGGGGGGTTAGCCAGAGGGAGAGGGAGAGAGAGAATCCCAAGCAGGCTCCCTGCCCAGTGTGTGAGCCAGAGGTGGGGCCCGATCTCACAACCCTAAGATCATGACCTGGAGGTGAAATCAAGAGTTAGACACTTAACCAACTGAGTACCCAGGTGCCCCAATACTTTATTTTTAAATGACTAATTGCCAAATAATCCTTCCCAAAAGGTGGTACCAAGGGACTGGTGGTACCACTCCCAAGGACAATGGAGAAGAATACCCACTTCACCACCCCCTCTCATCAGCACTGGATGCTATCTCCAATCTCAGAGGCAAAAATAATAAGCAGCTGTTCTTTTCTTTTCTTTTTTTTTTTTTTTTAAGTAGGCTCCACTCCCAATGTGGAGCTGAACATGGGGCTTGAACTCACGACTCTGAGATCAAGACCTGAGCTAAGATCAAGAGTCAGACCCTTAACCGACTGAGCCACTCAGGTGCCCCAGGCAGCTCTTCTTTTCTAAGAGTCCAGTAAGTACTCTATTGAAGAGTAACATACAAACAGGAAAATGTACACATGATAAGCATGTGGCTAAGAGTTTTTGCAAAGGGAACACACTGGGTAACTAGCACACAATCCTTTCTAGTACCCCAGAAGCTCTCCCCTGTCCTGTTGCAGGAGGGCTTCCCCAAGGGTAGTGACTGCCTTGAGTTCCAGAGCCAGCTGTTTTATTTTTCATTTCCCTGAATACTAATATTTCCTGAATACAATCATTTGTTCATACATTTATTGACCATTTGGTTTTCCTTTTTGTGAATTTCCTTATTCCTATTCTTTGCCCATTTTTTTTAAAGACTTATTTATTTATTTGACAGAGCGAGAATGAGAGAGAGTACATGAGAGGAGGGAGGGTAAGAGGGAGAAGCAGGCTCCTCGCTGAGCAGGGAGCCTGATAGGGGACTCGATCCCGGGACTCTGGGATCATGACCTGAGCCGAAGGCAGTCACTTAACCAACTGAGCCACCCAGGCGCCCTCTTTGCCCATTTTGATATTGGGTTCTTGGTCCTATATTTATTTAGATTTATTTTAATATGATCTGGACACTGTAAATATTTTTTCCTGGTCTGTTACTAGTATCTTTTGGTTTTGTTCACAGTATCTCTTGTCTAAAAGAGGTTAAATTTTACGACTGCATTTGTTCCTCTAAGTCTGCAAGTTTCATATCTCACTTTGAAAGTCCCTCTTATCCCAATGTTACAGGACCTGTACTATCTTCTAAAACATTCTAGCATTTTAAAAAATGCTTATTTATTTAATCCATCGCCTGTTTATTTTTATATATGGTATATGTAAATTTTGCTTATCTTTATTAAAAAGATGGCGGTTCCACAGGCCAATCTTTCTTTAGACGATGGACTTGAGCACCAGGGCAAACACTGGCATTATAAATATCAAGCTGACATGGTCTTGCCCTCAAGTAGCTCTTAACCAAGCAGAGAAACACCCAAATAAACTGCCACAAGGTAGCATGATTTATCCCATAAAAAAATCATGTAAGTGGTTCAGTGGTGGCATAAAACCTGATTGATTCTGCTGAGAGCAGGGGAGGAGTGGAAGAGAAAGGAGTCATTGAAGAAGACCTCACAGAAAGCCTTGAGGTCGGTTGCATGAGTGGAACAGGACTTTTCCCAAAGCACGGGTGTGTTCATGGACCTCAGAAGAGCTCAGTTTGGTAGGAGGAGAGGGCAAGAGATGAGGCAGGGAACACATGAGAGAAGGCTTCAGACCATGCCAAGGAGCTCAGCTTCTATCCTGTTAACAGCAGGAAATGACTGAAGGGTTTTAAATGACTGATCAGAATAGCCATTTAGAAAGAATCTAAAGCAAGGACAAAAGAGAACAAGAAGAGATGGATTCCAGAAGTATTACAAGAAGGTGGAATCATTTGTTGGATGTGGGGGGTCTAGAAGTGGGAGGTCAGGAAGAGGCTCCCAGGCTTCTGGCTTGGGAGAACCCGCAGATGGTGGTGCCAGTGGCAATCTACAGAGAGTCATGATCCAGATGACTATCTTTGGAGTAGGTGGATATTTAGGACACCCTTTCAGCACTTATATAGTAAAAGCAATGACCAAATCTGTTGCCTGAAAACAGAACAACAAAATAAACTATGACAGGTTTGAGCACTGCCCGAAAAAGGGTTCTGGAATCCAGCCAGGCCTCTTAGGAAGACAGTGATATTCTCACAGACTTGGCAATGTGAACATTTCCTTGGCAGCCTCCATTACCACGATGCCATTACATAGCAACGTAAGCCATTTTGCAGCCTACATTTAAAATAACAACTAAGTGGTTGTTTCACTCTTGGCCACTTTTTCAAGAAAAGATCACAAGTTTCACCCACTTGGCTTTGTGCAGGCCTGTGGCTACTGCCAAAAGCCAAGGTTCTCTGCAGGGAGAGCTGGGTAGGGCCTCAGGGTTGGCAGTTCACCTGATTCTGGTTAACTACAGGCAAGGAGGCTACTGAGTTTATTCCTTCCTAAAGTGACAGACATATGATGCAGTTTTTCTAATACTTTCAGGAAATGTGCATTCACACAGCCTTCACAATCAGAAATAAAGCCTAAATTGAGCTCAGTTATAAAAAAGCATATGTACTCATCACAAGAAAAAAATTCTGTAACTCTGATAACAGGTGTTAACTAGACTCACTGTGGTGAGCACTTTGCAATACATACAAATATTGAATCATTATGTTGTATAGCTGAATCTAATATAATGTTTATAATGTTGTATATCCATTGTACCTCAATAAAAAAAAAAAAGTCATTCACCTCTTCACTGTACCAGGGCTTTGAGAAACAGCACCACATGACTACTGGGCAATTCAATTCCTGTTTTTCCTTCCTGTTTGTCATATGCTAAAATAAAAAAAGAAATACCTAAAAGAAAAAAAATGTGACCACCTCTTCACAGTCACTGGGGCTCTGAGAAACAGAAATGCATGACTAGATCCTAGGGAATTCAATTCCTATTCTTCCTTCCTATTTGTCCTTTGCTAAAACAACAAAAATAGAAATACTGAGAAGAAAAAAAAAGCATAAAACTGTTGGCAAAAGAAACTCTAAAAGTCAGTCATTATCATGCTAACATATACCAAGCATTTCAAACAGGTAAGTACTTTCTGTACCTTGTTATTTAATCCTCAGGACAATCATGTATTTATATTATCTATGTTTCATGAATGGGAAATCTATCTCACACACAGGGGAATTAACTCTCCAAAGCTCATGTAACTAGTAGGAAACAGAAATGAGACCTGACTCCACCCCTGTGCATCTACTAAGGGCTTGAATTAAAGAAGCAAGCACAGGGACGCCCGGGTGATGCAGTCGGTTAAGAGTCTGACTCTTGGTCTGGGCTCTGGTCAGGATCTTGGGGTTATGAGATGGAGCCCTGCACTGGGCTCTGAGCTGAGTGCAGAGTCTGCTTAAGACGCTCTCTCCCTCTCCCTCTGCCCCCCACCCCGAGCTCGCTCACTCTCTCTCATTCTCTCTCTAAAATAAATAATAAATCTTGGGGTGCCTGGGTGGCTCAGTCGTTAAGCGTCTGCCTTCAGCTCAGGCCATGGTCCCAGGGTCCTGGGATCGAACTCTGCATCAGGCTCCCTGCTCTGCGGGAAGCCTGCTTCTCCCTCTCCCACTCCCCCTGCTTGTGTTCCCTCTCTCACTGTGTCTCTCTCTATCAAATAAATAAAATCTTTAAAAAAATAAAATAAATAATAAATCTTAAAAAAAAAAAAGCAAGCACAGTGGTGACCTGTGCACCTCGCATCTACCAGAGGATCCCACGTGAGGTCCTTTAAAAAACAAGCATGTATTTACTTTTACAAAAGTTAACAGGTGACCTCTGAAACAAATAATACGTTATATGTTAAAAGAAAAAAAAAAGAAGATAGTAGGAAGGGAAAAATGAAGGGGGGTAATTGGAGGGGGAGACGAACCATGAAAGACTATAGACTCTGAGAAACAAACTGAGGGTTTTAGAGGGGAGGTGGGTGGGGGGATGGGTTAGCCTGGTGATGGGCATTAAGGAGGGCACGTAGTGCATGGAGCACTGGGTGTTATACGCAAACAATGAATCATGGATCACTACATCAAAAACTAATGATGTAATGTATGGTGATTAACATAATAAAATAAAAATAAATAAATAAATAAATAACAGGTGTTCATTGTTGAAAATTTTAAAAATATGATCAAGGGAAAAGACAAACATCATTCAAATTCCATCTCCAAGAGATAATCATTATTGACCCTTGTGTTTTTTCCCCCAGCATTTTTCAGGAAAAATTCAGAGCACTGCTACTTTCCCATTACTGAAGCATGAAGAGCTCACTCCAAGCGAAGCTGAGTTAGGACGCAGTGCTTGATTTTACTCAGGAAGAAAATGTAAGAAGACTGCTTGTACGTCACTCTGAGGCAAGCTGATGACTATTATCAAGATCTCAATAATGTGTCTTATAGGTTTTTCCCCTCATCCTCCAACAGGCTAGAGAAATTTTACCATCCCCTTTCTGAGCTATGTGTTACATTTACTTCAAATCCCCTTACTTCCAAGGGAGGTGGAGGCTTCCTAAAGGCAAAGGTGACCCATGTACTTGCAAACTGAGAGCCTTTCCTACCCTTTCCTTAAACAAGGATGGGTGACAAATTGAGCAGATGTGCTCCTTCTGTGTCCCAAGTCATTTAGCTCAGATAGGAGATGCAGCTTAGAAAGTTTCCAGAGTGATTTGGCCATACTCTTCCTGAGAGTTACGGCCCCAAAATGGAAAATTGGCTTTTCATTGAGAGATTCCTCAGCACTCAGCTGCTGACCGAATCCTATCCAACTGAGCGAAAAGCTGCCTTGGATCTTTTAGCACGCTTTCATGCCTGCAAGGACACTGCACACTTAAACTGCCCAAAATGATCTCTGCATGCCTAAGTGTACATACATATTCACTCTGTAAAAGAAAATGTACAGAGGGGAGACATCAAGGAAAACAGTGGAGCGAGGTAGGTTACAGTTCATACTGTTGGCCACAGGAAATGAAGGGAGTGTAACTGATGGTTTGAATATTGTTTCTGTATTGTGGGTAACTTTAGGCCAACAACTTAAAAGTTTATCCAAAATAGACAAAAAATGTTACCAAAATCAGCATTGGGTAGAGGAGTTAGTGGAAAAGAAACCAAGATCTCTAAAACAGCACTCATTAATAAGAAGAGGATGAACAATGCAATGGAAAAATGGCCAAAGGATATGAACAGGTGATTAACAGTAGAGAAAACCCAACTGACCAACAACACATTAAAAGTTGCTTGATTTTAGCACTAACTGGAAATGCAAATTAAAACCATGACCTATTGTTTCACACTCAACAGATTAGCAAAATCTAAATGCTGTGATGACACCAAGTGTCGAAGAGGATGTGGAGAAATGAAAACTCAAAAGAGCTGGAAAATGTGTAAAATTATCTAACCACTTTGGACATTACCACAATATGACATATGATACGACAACATCTAGTAGAGCTGAAGATGCATAAATCCTACAATTCAGAAACGTTACCTCTGAGTAGATATGCAAAGAACTCTCTTACATGTCCGCCAGGAGGCTACACAAAGCTCCAAGCAATACATTACATCTACTGGCAAGAAGCTAAAACAACCTAAGTGTCCATCAAACGGATTTTAAAAAATTATCACATATTCATATTAACTGTAATAAAAAAGTTAGAAAAGGAGTTAACATGTCCATAAGATCTCAAAAAACATAAAACAAATGAAAAAAGGCAGTTGTAGAAATACATATATTACTGTATACGAATATATGCATTATGCAAATTACATGTAACATTTAAATAAAACTTTAAAGCATGCAAAACTTATTTGTCAGAAATATGTACTAACAGTACAGAAGTATAGACAGAAATAATACCCCTCGAATTTGTGGTAATGGTTGCCTCTAGGGAAGGAAGGAGGAGAAATAGTATCAGGGAATGGTTCACAGGAAACTGCAGTTATATTTACAGTGTTTTTTGTTTTTTTGTGGGTTTTTTTGTTTTTTGGTTTTTTTTTTCAAAAAAAGATTCATTTTTTTTAAATTTTATTATGTTATGTTAATCACCATACATGACATCATCAGTTTTCGACATAGTGTTCCATGATTCATTGTTTGCATATAACACCCAGTGCTCCATTCAATACGTGCCCTCTTTAATACCCACCACCAGGCTAACCCATCTCCCCACCCCCCTCCCCTCTAGAACCCTCAGTTTGTTTCTGAGAGTCCAGAGTCTCTCATGGTTCATCTCCCCCTCTAATTCTGCCCCCCTTCATTTTTCCCTTCTTACCTTTTTTTTTTTAACATAAAATGTATTATTTGTTTCAGAGGTACAGATCTGTGATTCAACAGTCTTACACAATTCACAGCGCTCACCATAGCACATACCCTCCCCAATGTCTATCACCCAGCCACCCCATCCCTCCTACCCCCCACCACTCCAGCAACCCTCAATTTGTTCCTTGGGATTAAGAATTCCTCCTATCAGTGAGATCATATGATACATGTCTTTCTCTGACTTATTTCGCTTAGCATAATACCCTCTAGTTCCATCCATGTCGTTGCAAATGGCAAGATTTAATTCCTTTTGATGGCTGCACAATATTCCATTGTATATCTATACCACATCTTCTTTATCCATTCATCTGTTGATGGACATCTTGGCTCTTTCCCTAGTTTGGCTATTGTGGACACTGCTGCTATAAACATTGGGGTGCACGTACCTCTTCGGATCACTACATTTGTATAGACAAAGAGTCATCTTTTTTTTTTTAAATTTTTTATTGTTATGTTAATCACCATATATTACATCATTAGTTTTTGATGCAGTGTTCCATGATTCATTGTTTGTTCATAACACCCAGTGCACCATGCAAAACGTGCCCTCCTCAATACCCATCACCAGGCTAACCCATCCCCCCACCCCCCTACCCTCTAGAACCCTCAAGTTTGTTTTTCAGAGTCCATCATCTCTCATGGTTCGTCTCCCCCTCTGACATACTCCCCTTTTCTTCCTCTCCTGTTATCTTCTTCTTTTCCTTTTTTCTTAAAATATGTTGCGTTATTTGTTTCAGAAGTACAGATCTGTGATTCAACAGTCTTGCACAATTCACAGCGCTCACCATAGCACATACCCTCCCCAATGTCTATCACCCAGCCATCCCATCCCTCCCACCCCCAACCACTCCAGTAACACTCAGTTTGTTTCCTGAGATTAAGAATTCCTCATATCAGTGAGGTCATGTGATACATGTCTTTCTCTGATTGACTTATTTCACTCAGCATAACACCCTCCAGTTCCATCCACGTCGTTGCAAATGGCAAGATCTCATTCCTTTTGATGGCTGCATAATATTCCATTGTGTATATATACCACATCTTCTTTATCCATTCATCTGTCGATGGGCATCTTGGCTCTTTCCACAGTTTGGCTATTGTGGACATTGCTGCTATAAACATTGGGGTACATGTACCCCTTCGGGTCCCTACATTTGTATCTTTGTGGTAAATACCCAGTAGTGCAATTGCTGGATCGAACGGTAGCTCTAATTTCAACTGTTTGAGGAACCTCCATACTGTTTTCCAGAGGGGTTGCACCAGCTTGCATTCCCACCAACAGTGTAGGAGGGTTCCCCTTTCTCCACATCCCCGCCAACATCTGTCGTTCCCTGACTTGTTAATTTTAGCCATTCTGACGGGTGTGAGGTGGTATCTCATTGAGGTTTTGATTTGGATTTCCCTGATGCCGAGTGATGTTGAGCACTTTTTCATGTGTCTGTTGGCCATTTGGATGTCTTCTTTGGAGAAATGTCTGTTCATGTCTTCTGCCCATTTCTTGATTGGATGATTTGTTCTTTGGGTGTTGAGTTTGATAAGTTCTTTATAGATTTTGGATACTAGCCCTTTATCTGATATGTCGTTTGCAAATATTTTCTCCCATTCTGTCGGTTGTCTTTTGGTTTTGTGGACTGTTTCTTTTGCTGTGCAAAAGCTTTTTATCTTGATGAAATCCCAATAGTTCATTTTTGCCCTGGCTTCCCGTGCCTTTGGCGATGTTTCTAGGAAGATGTTGCTGCGGCTAAGGTCGAAAAGGTTGCTACCTGTGTTCTCCTTTAGGATTTGGATGGACTCCTGTCTCACGTTTAGGTCTTTCAACCATTTGGAGTCTATTCTTGTGTGTGGTGTAAGGAAATGGTCCAGTTTCATTCTTCTGCATGTGGCTGTCCAATTTTCCCAACACCATTTGTTGAAGAGACTGTCTTTTTGCCATTGGACATTCTTTCCTGCTTTTAGACAAAGAGTCATCTTAAAAAGATTTTTTCTTCCCAGGTGCCTGGGTGGCTCAGTTGGTTAAGCATCTACCTTCGGCTCAGGTCATGATCCCAGGGTCCTGGAATTGAGCTCAGCTTCTGGCTCCCTGCTCAGCGGGGAGTCTGCTTCTTCCTCTGCCCTCTGCTTGTGTGCTCTCTCTTGCTCTCTCTCAAATAAATGAATATAAATCTTTAAATTTAAAAAAATGATTTCTTTTGGGCGCCTGGGTGGCTCAGTTGGTTAAGCGACTGCCTTCGGCTCAGGTCATGATCCCGGAGTCCCGGGATCGAGTCCCACATCAGGCTCCCTGCTCGGCAGGGAGTCTGCTCCTCCCTCTGACCCTCTTCCCTCTCGTGCTATCTCTCATTCTCTCTCTCTCTCAAATAAATAAATAAAATCTTTAAAAAAAAATGATTTCTTTTTTCTAAGCAAAGAACAAAATGTTGGGCATTTGTTAGTTCAAGGTGGTGGGTGAATATATTCTCTGTTCTGTTTTTAAAATTTTTTCATAATTGATGAGATAATAAGATAGTGTTTGTGAATGAGTACTAATATACCTTCGAAGACACATTAATTCCCATATCGTATTAATATTTCAAAGCAGAAAAAAAATTTTTTAACTTCTCAATATATTCGACAAAACAACCTAACAATACAAAGCCTACTAAGGATGTCATAAGAAAAAGCTATTCGCATTATGAAAAGGGATGCTCCTCATTTCTCGATCTATTTTTGGAGAACTATTGCTGATATTGTAGAGTGGGATTTCTCCATAAACTTTTTTTTTTAAGATTTTTTATTTATTTATTTGTCAGAGAGAGACACGGTGAGAGAGGGAACACAAGTAGGGGGAGTGGGAGAAGGAGAAGCAGGCTTCCCGCCGAGCAGGGAGCCCGATGTCGGGCTCGATCCCAGGACCCTGGGATCATGACCTGAGCAGAAGGCAGACGCTTAACGACTGAGCCACCCAGGCGCCCCTCTCCATAAACTTTTCTGTGCTTAAACATAACACAGACATGTCCTAAGTAGGTATGCAGGCAGTTAGGACAAAAATGTCCTGCACACAGCCACCTTCACCACAGCCCAGAAAGAAAACCTCTTCACCTGGGGCACCTGGGTGGCTCAGTCTGTTAAACATCTGATTCTTGGTTTCAGCTCAGGGTCATGATCTCAGGGTCGTAAGATCAAGATCTACACTGGGCATAGAGCCTGCTTAAGATTCTCTCTCTTCCTCTGCCCCTCACCCACTGCTCACTCTTTCTCTCTAAAAAGAAAGAAAAGAGGGGGGTGGGAGGGGAGGAGAAAGAAAACCTCTTCATCTTTTTCAAAGCAACCTTGATAATGCTTTCTCCCATCCAAGTACTAACCAGGCCCAACCCCGACCAGGAAGTCCCTTGATACAACTCCATTAGTCAATTAAAAAGATTGAAAGTGCTTCTCACATTCCATTTGCTCCTGTTTTTAGTGAGATACACCAACAGTGCAATAGCTTATGTAAAGGCACAGTGTAATGTTGTTAGCGGTCCTTTATAGACATGTTAAGGCTGGACGCATCTACAAGTTAGGGGATATCAGATTTTTAAATATCCCAACTCTTCACTAAGCATATCCACAAGTGACCTAAAGGCCAGATAAACACAGTTTCACAGCACGAAATAGCTTAAAACTAAACAAACACTGAACCGGAAGTCACAGAAACCAGTGGGATTCCCACTCCCCCACTGAATGCTAAGTGATTCTGGGAAGTCACTTGACCTCCATGTCCACTGTAATGACAACTATGTACTACAATAAAACATGTACATGGAAAACACAAAAGAAATCCAAACTGATGGCAACAGTTATATAGGAAATTAAATTTATATACGTTCCTCCCCTCCACCCCCATTAATAATAATGACAACCATAGCGAACACTACATGCAAGGTACTTTGTAAGCACTTTACTCCTATTAGCCCATTTCCAAATCACTAGAGACTTATCGGGTAGTTTCTATGCTTACCTCCATGTTAGAGATGGGTAAACCTGTGTTCTAAACCTCCTGTACAATTGTTGGCTGTGCTGTGCTTCCTTAGTGGGGACAGGCGGCTGGCTAGTAGGGCTGTGGCTTTTTGTCCTACAATTGGTTTCACCTCTGAAAAAGGAGAATTCTGACTGGGCTGGGGACAGAGTGAGGGTCCTCCAACTCACGACAACGGATCACTAGGGCAGACCCTCAGTGAGGAGAAAGAAGCTAAAGTTCTTCCATGGAAATCTCTATCGAAATGCTTTCCGAGTCTCCCAGTTCCCAAAGAGCAGGTATCATATGTGAACCATACTGGCTATTCGGGGGTTGCTGCAGGAGAAGGGAAGCATCCTAGCATATAATCAGATTCTGAAGAACTGGTGGAAATCTATATTTTATGCAGAAATTTCTTGACTTTTAAACACAAGTGAGTCATTCAAACAAAAAAGTTATTTTTAAAACTGCAGATGGCCAGATTCAGCCTTTAGGTACCAGCCTGAGGCCTCTGAACTGTCCCCACGCTAGAAGAGCTGAAGGAGTCCTGGTTAACTCACAGGACCCAGCCTGTGACAGTGGGTGGGGGACCACATGGCACAGGGACCAAGCCCAATTCCAAGGTCTCTCCCAAGGTAGCCCACACAGTCCAGCTTCCCAGCCATTACAAATAATGTGGGCTCTACTACAAAAGAACAAATATAATGAAGAATAAAACCCTTGGTCAAGGCGGAGGCAGGGAAGCACAATATAAAATGTCACATAAAATTTGTAAGAATCAGGCATGCCTGCGTGGCTCAGTTGGTTAAGTGTCTGCCTTCAGCTCAGGTCATGATCCCAGGGTCCTAGGATCGAGTCCTGTGTCAGCCACCTTGCTCAGTGAGGAGCCTGCTTCTCCCTCTGCCTGCCACTCCCCCTGCTTGTGCTCTCTCTTGGAATAAATAAATAAATCTTTTTAAAAAAATTTTGTAAGGATCAAAAGAAAACAGGCAAAACAAAAAAAGATAATTTGTGAGGGTAGCAGGACTCAAGATAATTCATTTTTCATTTCTCATTTTTATCATTATTTATATAACAATGATTTTCACCTATTATATTTCAGGAACAACTCTGTAAAGTACCAAAAACATATCAAGTTAACTGGATCTAAATAACAGGGTAATTTAGTTGTGGATTACCCATACACTATTAATAAAAGTCCTCAGTTTCCACCTCTTAATCTCTAAAGAAAGGGACTCCTTACTTAGGGGTTAGGAAGAGAGCAGACATTTAATAAAAATATCTGAATACAAACAGAAGAGCATATGTAGCTACCTGGTCCTAAATTCCACAAAGAATAGCAATTAGATCTAGACTTAACAGCTACTGAAAATTGTTCCATTTAAGGTTGCAGCAGTAGGAATTTTAAGGTAGTGACACTCTATTTTTTATATTTTCTTATATTCTCAGCCCTCATAGTGGCTTGAACGTTCTTACTACTTATCTCAGAGCATGCTTCCAGTCCAGCACTGGTTCCAGCAGCAGGGGCCTCACAGTGCCCACCTGCCTGCTCCCCTGCCCCAGAGGGCGCAGGAGATTTCCAAGTTATGAAGAGAGGGCCAAATTCCATAATAAATAAATTAAAGCTAAAAACACATGAAGCTTTGTGTTCCAATCAAAGACTTATCAAAAGCTGCACGGAATTCCAATCATATAATTGACTGTCATTAGTAATATTTTACCACAACCAGACAGAATGTCTCAAGGGTCAGCTTAAGGAGAGAATGAGCTAAAAACCTAGGAAGAAATAAAGTGTTTCTGGTTGTTCAGATGCAGCAGGGGCCCGCAGGCTGCTGGGGCTCCATGCTGCTTAGACAGGGGCACCTGTGGCTCAGCTGTGCCCACAGAGGACACATGAAACTTTCCTCTCCCCTCCCACATCATTCACAGCCAACACCCCAGTCCAGAGAGATTTTCTGGAAAGATCCTTTCCCGTCTTCCCCCTCACCCACCAGCTGCCTGCCTAGGCTTGCCCCAACCTCCTTTACTTTCAGTAGAGGGAAGGGGGCAGCTTGGCAACCTTATTCTTCTCAACTTTGGAATTTTCTTATTCAGCTCCCAAAGGACCAGGGATAAGGCCACCTTGCCTCATGGTCAAGCCAACTCCAACTCCTGGTCGGTCTTCTCTAGCTTCTAACAGCCAAGTGTCTCGACCCTCGCACACTCAGCCAGATAACTGGTGCCTTCCTCGGCCCTGGAGCTCACCTCGCTTCTCCAACACCCACAAGAAAAGGAGACAGCGGGCAGCAAAGTCAACTCACTGTATCTCCTTCCAAGAACGGGAGGTAGACAGTTCTGTCTAGCCTGCAGGATGGCCAGTGATGGGCCAAGGGAGTGGGGAAGGGGCAGAGACCCAGACAAGAAGGGAGAGGAGGCTGAACTGCCCAGGAGTGCTGGGGAAAGGCTCTCTCCATATTCCCAGGCCCTGTGGCACTCCCTCCCTCCAGTCCCTCCTTCCCCTAGAAGGGGAAAGAGAGCACAAAGTATGAGGGACCTGAATCTAAATGTATCCCTACCACTTACTATCTGTGGGCTCTTGGGTAAGGTTTTTAATGTCTCATTTGTAAAAAGAGAATCCACTGAGTCACCAATAAATGTAAATATTAAGTTCCTATCATGAGCCAGGCACTGTTTTAGGTGCTGGGGATACGGCAATACATGAAACAGCCAAAAATATTCCCGAAGTATGGAGATTACAATAAATGGGAGGGTGGGGGAGAAAGGTACATAATAAATAGGGGCGCCTGGGTGACTCAGTCATTAAGCGTCTGCCTTCGGCTCACGTCATAATCCCAGGGTCCTGGGATCAAGCCCCGTGTCGGGCTCCCTGCTCAGTGGGGAGCCTGCTTCTCTCTCTCCCTCTGTCTGCTACTCCCCCTGCTGTGTTCCCTCTCTCTCTGTCAAATAAATAGATAAAATGTTTAAAAAATAAAATAAATAGTTCCCACCTCACAGGGTCATTGTGAAGGCTGAATGGGATTATGTGTAAAGCCTAAGACATAAGACCTGGTAAATGATAAGGGATCAACATACTGTACTCATCATTAGCAGTGGGTCACTGGCCAAGAGGAAAGAAGAGCCATGCCGGCCTTGGGAGGCCTTGGGAGGCCCTGGGAGGCCCTGGGAGGCCCTGGGTATATGGGGGGTGGGGAGGGTCTCTCAATCTTGTAGGGCTTGCTCTGGCATGGAGTCATGGAGAGACGCCCAGGACTCTTAGAAGGAAAAGAGTCCCACCCACCACCTACCAACTTACGTGGCAAGGTAAGTAGTAGTTCATTTGAACTTGTAAGCAAAGCAAGAAAATGTAGACGAACCATGAGAGATGATGGACTCTGAAAAACAAACTGAGGGTTCTAGAGGGGAGGGGGGAGGGGGATGGGTTATCCTGGTGATGGGTATTGAGGAGGGCACGTTCTGCATGGAGCACTGGGTGTTATGAACAAACAATGAATCATGGAACACTGCACCAAAAACTAATGATGTAATATATGGTGATTAACATAACAATAAAAAAATTAAAAAAAAAGAAAAATGGTAAAAAAAAAAAAAGCAAGAAAATGTAAAAGATCCCCAAGACAAGTCCATGTAACATATTAATAAACAGCAGGAAAAGATTCTTTATTCAGCGAAGGCTTGTATATATTTTCTCAGCACAAGAAGGTGTGAAGTATTCTCTAGGAAGGCCACACTGAGTCATCCTAAGCCACCTGTACCACGCTCACCGCAAATGCTAAAGCAGGAAAGCAGGAGGCATGCACATCTTTCTTCCTCTCCCACCCTCACCCATAACATTTCTTATTAGAGGGAACAGGCAGGAGCTGCCTCTTCAGCCAAAACAACAGTAACAGCTACTCAAGTGTCCAAGATGCATTCCCTCACACAAACGTGCAATTCAATGCTTGCTAATGACTAGGGCTTCTGAATGATAGGAAGATTTCCCCTGGGCAACAGGGACTGACGCAGCACAACCCAACTCCTAAAAGGTGAAAGTCACCAACTTGAAAGAAATCTTTTGATTTTTTCCCCAGTTGTTCAAACAGATATACTGGGCAACACGTCTTTGAATATTGACTTTCAAATGAAAATAAATACAACCAAGGCAGTTCAGAGTAAGCAGATATGAGTCCCAGGGTGCCTATGCCACTAGGCAAGCAGGAGGAAGCCCAAGAGTGGGAGGCTAAACAAACAACCCTGGGATGCTTACACAGCACTCCCTCCTGAGTGCTGGGGTCCCTTGGACTTCTACCGGCATAGAGTTTGCCCCAGGTGTTCCTTATTTTTTATGAATATTAAATTCCCAGAGTTCCTCGTATGCCTTATAATATACCTCTTAAAAAGGACTCTATGTGTTCTGTTGAGTACACGGTATCTAATGTTCTTGGTAAATAATGATCACCCACCAACAATGACCACTTTCATCTCCAGCAAAGTGAAAAAAAACTAGAGGCCAATATTACAATTGCAAAAGTATTTACTATTTTCCAAGCATTAAATATGTATGCCATGGCTACTTTCAAATGGACTTACCATGTGTTCAACTGAGTGATAAGATCAAAACATTATTTCCTTAGTTGGTATTTATATATTTCATTTAACAGATTTGACAAAATGAAAATGTTTATGTTAGACACTTGCTTATTTTGACTTTGGGCATTAATTTAACAACCTACAAGTTCTAAGCATAAGGGACAATTACGTTTCTGTCTATAGAAAGGTAGGTTTAGATAGATATCTAGGTTTATATCTATATAATATATAATCAGCATTACTTCAACTCTCCAGTTCTTATTACACTATGATCCCCATCTTTCCAAAAGAGCTTTGCAGTATCCTTTTTTTTATTATGTTCAGTTAGCCACTGTATAGTACATCATTAGTTTTTGATGTGTTCAATGATTCATTAGTTATGTAAAACACCCAGTGTACATCACAACATGTGCCCTCCTTAATACCCATCACCCTGCAGTGTTCTTTAAAACAGAGATTTGGGCTTCTATTAAGTTTAGAGAAAAGGTGGGTTGCTCACTCAGTTTTACAGTAATTTTAGAAACCAAATTAAGAATGCCAATGTTAGAACAATGACATGTTTATTGTTACAAATTTGGATAATGAAGTATCAGTTTTCCTTTATCAATTTAATAAGGATTTTAAAGGTTAACATACCTAATATTGGCAAGCTTAAAATCAAACAGTCTTAATTGGGATGCACTTTTTTAAAAAATATTTTTATTTATTTGTCAGAGAGAGAGAGAGCACAAGCAGGGAGAGCGGCAGGCAGAGGAAGAAACAGGCTCCCTGCTAAGCAAGGAGCTTAATTCAGGACTTGATCCCAGGACCCTGCGATCATGACCTGAGTCGAAGGCAGATGCTTAACTGACTGAGCCACCCAGGTGCCCCTAAATTGGATGCTCTTAAATGGGTAAAGGGCATTTACACTGCCACTCAGCCAAATGTTAAGAGCCAGAAAGGGGCTTATACTTAGGAATTCCATTTTTAATAAGTGTGCCCTTATAAAGGTAACTCAAAATATGGAAGAATGATATATAGGAATGATTGACCAAGTTTCACTTATGATAGCAAAGTAATGGAAGTGGCAATAAGATCACTGTTTTCTAAATGACATTTAATTTAGATTGACTGAATTCTACTGTTGCAGGAGCCTCTCTGGGGCAGGCATGGGGAGGGGGAGATGAACATGGACAAATGGTTTCATTTAGAGCTGTAGAAGAGGATGATCTCTGATAGCAAGATCTAGTTCTTCTGTTATAAAACTCGTATAGAGTGACATCACCAAAATGGTGGAATAGGAAGTCCCATGCCTCATTCTCTCACAGAGAAAAAAACTTACAACAATATACAGTCCAAAAAGTCTTTATGGCAACTCCAGAAACCAGTTAGAAAGCTGCAGTACCCCAGGCAAGCACAAAGCCAAGAACAAGTGCATAGAAATAGGTAAGAAAAGCTACTGCATTTCATCTGAATTGGCCCTTCCCCTAAGCTAGCACAGCTAAGTGCAATCAGGAGGAAAAGCTTCTGGCTTGGAAGGGAAAGAGAAAAATGGAATGTATATCTGAAATTCCAGCTTTTGGGGGTGGAGGCTGCCTGAGGGACCAGTTTCTGTCTTATCTGACTCAGAGAAACATGGGGAACTGGCATACTTTGGATGCCTGGGGGCTCAAGGGTGAGAGAATAAAGGGAGAATAAAGGGAGCTCAAGGGTGTATTGTGGCACCAAGAGAATCTGCAGTACTGCACACAGACTCCAGAGGGAGCAACAAATGACAAGCTCCTGAAAAACTGATTTTAAAAATTGATAAACCTCTCTAATTGGGAAATTACACACACAAGCCAAGAGAAGGTACATGCCCAGAAAAGGGCTGAAAGGCTCCCAGAATCTCTAGCCTGGTTGATTAAAGTCTTTCCCAGGCCATAAAGACTGGGAGAGGCTGCTGTTTTTTCAAATGCACAAATCATAGTAAAAAATAACAAGGCACATAAAGAAACAGGAAAATATAAACAAATTAAAAGAACAAAATAAATTTCCAGAAACACTAAAGAAACAAAGATCTATGAATTACCCTAAAAATAATTCAATATAACCAGAAAAACAATGCATGAACAAAATAAAAATGCCAGCTAAGAGACAGAAACAAATTCTGGAGCTGAAGAATATAATAACTGAATTAAAAAATTTACTAGAGTGGATCAGCAACAGACTTCACCAATCAGAAGAAAGAATCAGCAAACTTAAAGACAAGTCATTTGAAATTATTAAGTCAGAGGAATAAAAAGAAAAAAAGAACAAAGAAAAGGGAAGAAAGCTAAGGGAATTATGGGATACCATTGAGTAAAGCAATGTGTGCATTATAGGAGTCTCAGAAGAACAGAGAAAGAATGGGGTAGAGAGCTTATATGAAGAAATAATGGCCAGAAACTTCCCAATTCTGGGGGAGGGAATGTACATCCAAATTCAAAAAGCTCAAAAGACTCCAACAAGGATGAACCCAAAGAGGCCTACACTAAGACACACAATCAAACTGTCAAATCAAAGACAAAGGAAGAATCTTAAAAGCAGCAAGAGAAAAGTACTTGTCACATACAAGAGAGCTTCCATAAAATTATCAGCAGATTTCTCAGCAAAAATATCACAGGCCAGAATGTAGTGGGGCAATATATTCAAAGTGCTGAAATGAAAAAGCTGACAACTAAAAAAATCCGGCAAAACTGTCCTTCAAAAATGAAAGAGAAAAATCAAAAACTAATGATGTAATGTATGGTGATTAACATAACACATACAAAAAAAAAAAATGAAGGAGAAATAAAGACCTTCCCAGATAAACAAAACCTGAGGGACTTCATCACTATGAACTGCTAAAAGGAATCCTTCAAGTTGAAATGCTAGATAGCAGCAAGAATGCATAAGAGAATATAAAGCTTTCTGGTAAAGGTAAATATATACACAAATACAGAATGTAATGAGGGTACATACATCATTTTTAATTCTGGTACAGAATTTACAAGATGCTTTCATCTTGTAAAAAAAATAACTATAACTGTAAAACTATGTTAATGTAAATACAAAAATATGTAATTTGTGATACCAATAACATAAAGTGGGGGGAAATGTAAAAGAGTAGTTTTTGTATATAGTTGAAGTAAATTGTTACAGTTTAAAATAAGTTGCTGTATTTTATGTAATCCCCAAGGTAACCACAAAGAAAATACCTACATAGAAGATACACATAAGAAAATGAGAAAGAAATCAAAGCAAAAACAAAGAGAAAAACAAAGAAATAAAAAAGGAGGGCAGCAAGAGAGGGAAAAGGGACAAAAACCAGAAAACAGCAAAACAGCACAGTAACAAGAGTAAGTGTCGCTATCGGTAATTACTTTAATGTAAATGGATAAATGGTACTTGATTTAGTTGATGTATCCCCTCAATAGATTCTTACACAACCACTAGAAAAACTGCAGACTCTAATAAACAGAAAAGTGTTAGATGTTGATTAATATAAGCAAAATATGAAATTGTGTGTGTGTATATATATATATATATATATACAGATGCTATATAATTACCCTGTAAAAAATTACACATGAAAGGAGACTGGAGGTAAACACAAAAATAAAACAAATGGGTATTGGGATAATTATATTAGGCAGGTTTTCCCCTTTCTACACTTTTTACAGGGATGGCTGATGTGCTAAAGCACCCTGGAAGGAAAACGTACTTGTCCAGCCTTGAGGACAGACATAGCCTTCAACAGCAGTTCATCAGCCCCTCCCCAACAAATGCTTTGTTGTGGAACTTGAAGCACACAATCCCACTTGCAGCCCTGTCCCTACCACCTCCCGTCCAAGTAGCAGCTTACCTCTCCCTTATGATACTCCATTCAGAAATGAGACAGGGCTGCCAGGGTTGCCCCTGGATACAGTGGTGGGTCATGCTAGACCACATGCTTTTCCATCATCATCTAGCTCATCAGTTAAGTCAAAGGCCACAACTATCTATCAACAACTGCATCTTCCCACACTGCTCTGAGAAAACATGTCACCTCACCATCCACTCCTTACCAATCAGGTCTACACCAACAGCAATAGCAAGAGCAATAACACCCCAGACCTAACTCAAAATCATAACAACAGCTCGACTCAGCCTTCCAGACTTAAAGACATCAAAAAAGAAGATAACTGTTAACTCTGAAAAAAAAGTTCACTCTTTACCATTTGCAGTTTGGTGTGAAGGAAAAAATCCCCAAATCAAAAGGTAAAGTGGAAATTCAGACTGATACTAACCTAAGGCCACACTTTGTGGCTAAGATCAAAGCCCGTACGTAGCCTTTTCACATTCTGCCCTAGCACACTTAACTTCATACTCAAGTGCAGAAATTAAAGGCACAAGATAAGAGATCACTGTGGAATATGTTCCTAACGATTTTGCAGAGCCCACAGTGTCTGGGGCACAGCTGAGGCCACTGCCTCACTCATCACCACAGGGCCCCTGGGCCTATAAACTGTGCCAACACCTGAACTTTCTTGGACTCTATGGGGGACCAATGTATAAGGTTGGTCACTTGTAGTCCTTGCCACAACCAGACTGAATGCAATGAAGATTTCTTTATTTCAGTCTTCTGATATTCTAATGAATCACTCTCTCAAATCCTATTTAGTCATCAGAAGAAACTAAAGACATAATTACAGATTATGGGTAAAACCTGCTTGACTCTCAAATGTATATAACATTTCCCATTCCTTACTCATATTGTATCTTCAAAGCTATTCATAACACACACAAAAAAAACAAGCAAATAAGTAAAGATAAACACAGGGGTGCCTGGGGGGCTCAGTTGATTAAATGGCTGCCTTCCACTCAGGTGGAAGATCCTCAGATCTGAGGATCCTGGGACCAAACCCCATATCGGGCTCCCTACTCAGTGGAGAGTCTGCTTCTCCCTCTCCCTGTGCTGCTCTCTTGCTCGCACGCTCTCTCTCAATTAAATAAAATCTTAAAAAAAAAAAAAGATACACTAAAACAAAAAATAAGACCTCAGGCCCAGTTGTGCCGGCACACTACCTAAATATGAGTGAACCATGAGAAAAGATAAGATTAAGTACAGAAGGACAAAATGTTTTACACACCTGGCAAGTAAAAACACCGAAGCAGTATACTTCCAAATGACCCATGGGAATTGAAGCAGGTTTGTACCTAAACCATGGGAATTACATACTCCTTAGGAACCAGCACTTGGGCCCTGGCAGGTACCTGGCAAGATTCTGAGACACTGCTGCTCCAAGAGCTCCAAGAGCCAAGAATGGCCAAGGAATGGTTCTCTTTCCACTATCACTCTCCCTTATATCCCTACTGCCACAACCACAACTCAAGACCAAAGTACTGTGATCTTACTTCACTTTCAAAGCTATGATGCACAATAGACAAATGAACCTTCCCCAAAAGTAGCGTTTGTTATGATATACCTTGGAAACCTCACATCTGTTACCTATAAAAGTTGGTGTCCCAACTCCCTAGCCCTCTGCACACAATTTGACCTCACATCACCTTCTTTGCCTTCCTTAAAGCAGCCTTCTGGCCAGATCAATACACTCTTCGCTCCTTGGGACACACCCTACAAACATCAGTTTCACTAAGGTCTTTGTTAATCAGACATTTGGTTAACTACTCAGTTCTAAACCTGGAGTGAACAAAATTCAAAAGGGTCAACGAAGTGATGTATTTCCTGGGATGCCCAGGTGGCTCAGTCGGTTAAGCGTCTGCCTTGGGCTCAGGTCATGATCCAGGGTCCTGGGATGGAGTCCCACATCGGGCTCCTTACTCGGCAAGGAGTCCGCTTCTCCCTCTCCCTCTGCTGCTCCCCCTGCTTGTGCTTTCTCTCTCTCTCTGACAAATAAATTCTTTAAAAAAAAAAAAAGTGACGTATTTCCCTCTTATTAAAAATAACACATAAAAGGACAGTGGCTAGAAATTAAGCTTTTACCTAGTAACCTAAATGATCTCATAGAATGAAAATTCAGCATAAAAAACTCAGGAGGCTAGGGTGGGAAAGGTATTTTGTACTTTATTGTGATGCTCTAACTAAATTACATTATTCAGTAATGTTACAGAAAGATGGTTCTCTTCTTCCCTGTTATGGACTTATTTGTCTACAAATAAAAAAGCAAAATTACTCTATAGGCATAGTCACCAACCCCTGCAGGATGTAGTAGCCTTTTTTTTTTTTTTTTAAGATTTTATTTATTTATTTGACAGAGAGAGACACAGTGAGAGAGGGAACACAGCAGGGGGAGTGGGAGTGGGAGAGGGAGAAGCAGGCTTCCCGCCAAGTAGGGAACCCAACGCGGGGCTCGATCCCAGAACCCTGGGATCATGACCTGAGCCAAAGGCAGACGCTTAACTGAGCCACCCAGGCGCCCCTGTAGTAGCCTTTTTAAAAAGTCAAATGGTTATAAAAGTTTTTATATTTTTCATTAGTAAAAGGAAATTAGGCCTTCCCCAAAATATTTACCAGACCAAAGTACATAGTTGTACAATGAAAATTCAACCCTTTCCATGAAGAACTCCATATTTGGCTTCTTGTCATTAGATTATTTCAAAAGAGATGAAAAAGTTAAGTTTTACATTTAGTTTGCTGATACCATTTCTTTCCAAGTAGAATCACTCTTTTTACTTGACACGGCTTAAAGCAGGGATTCTGTAGCCAAAATACAAGTATTCCTGTCCTTCCAGACCAATGATTCCTAAAAAATGGCTACGAAACAGTGTCATATGTCAATGAGAAAATAATTTACCTGCTGCCCCTATATAGTAGATATCACATATGATAATGTAACATATTATTTTGCCTCCTGTGGGTGATGAGTATCCTTTGACTATGGGATGCTTCTCAACAGAGGCACTGCTGGCGTTGTGTGTAGGACTTTTCTCTGTTGTGCAGGACATTCATCATCCTTACCCTTCCCTCACTAAATGACAGTAGTGTACCACCACCTGCCATTCAGACAAGAAAAGTATCTCCTCATATTTCTGAATATTCCCTGGTTGAGAATCACTGGTCTATAAATTATATGATTTAACACATAATAAAGAAATCCTGAAAGCTGAAAGTTAACAGATCCATCCTAAAATGTTTTACAAAAATGAAAGTCTCGGGGCGCCTGGGTGGCTCAGTCGGTTAAGCGTCTACCTTCGGCTCAGGTCGTGATTCCAGGTTCCTGAGATCGAGCCCCACATTGGGCTCCCTGCTCGGCGGGAGGCCTGCTTCTCCCTCTCCCACTCCCCCTGCTTGTGTTCCCTCTCTCTCTGTCTCTATCAAATAAATAAATAAAATCTTAAAAAAAAAATGAAACTCTCAAGTGAATAGGTATGAATATGATCAAAGAATGAGGATAATGACTAGGCCAACAGAAAAACGAGTATCAGAACATGAAGCATGCTTTGCTGGCCTGTCCAATATGATACAAGGCTCTCTACTATCAGCCCACAGCCCCTCCTTACCCCACCACGTGCCCTGAACCACAGGAGGTGACAGCACTCTGATTTCTCTACTCCATGTTCAAAGTTTTCAGACTGCAACCCTAATCATTATCCTTTCATCTATTTATCTAGCAAGCTTTGTTTAGGGATCTAATATTTGATTTTGTAGAGACAAAGCCTAAAGACCATGTGTTGTTCTTTCAAGTGGCCACAAGTCCTCACCTGTCTTGCTCACCCCTGTGTCCCCAGCCCCTTGCACAACACCTAACCCAGAACTCAGGCAGTAAATATTTATTAAAGAAAAGCACATAAGAGAGCTGGGACAGATCCTGGAGCTCATCTAAGTCTAAACTCCCCACTATACAAGTAAGCAAAACTGAGGATCCAGAGGAGGTTAAAGTGCTTTGCTCACTGCTTCCTCCTTACTAATCTATTTTCTGATTTACCACAACATATTCAACCCTAATAATGTTCTTACCCTTAAAGTATACAGACCTATGAAACAAACCAATATAATTATATACCAATTAACTTTGTAGGTTTATTTCCTTAGAGTTAATTTTATTTTTTTTTAAAGATTTTATTTATTTATTTGTCAGAGAGAGAGGGAGAGAGAGAGAAGCAGGGGGAGCGGCAGGCAGAGGGAGAAGCAGGCTTCCCTGGTGAGCAAGGAGCCTGACATGGGACCCCAAGGTCATGACCTCAATCCCAGGACCCCAAGATCATGACCTGAGCCGAAGGCAGACCCTTATCCATCTGAGCCACCCAGGCGTCCCAGTTAGTTTATTTTAAAAGAGGGTATCACTCATGCATCTATGGTCAATTGATCTCAACAAGACCTTCAATGCACAAAGAAAAGTTTCCTTAACAATGCTGGGAAAACAGGATATCCACATGTGAAAAAATTAAGTTAAACCCCTACCTCACAGCTTATATAAAAATTAACTCAAAATGGATCATAGATCTAAACATAAAAGCTAAAATTAAAACACTTAGAAGAAAACATAGGGGTAAATCTTCATAACCTTGGATTTGGCTACAGTTTCTAAAGGTACAGTCAACAGAAGAAAAATCTATAAATTGGACTTCTTCAAAATGAAAAACTTTACACAACAAAAAAACTGTCAAGAAAATGAAAAGACAACCTACAAAATGGGAGAAGATATTTGTAAATCATATACATATGAAGAGCATCTAATATCTAGAATATATAAAAAACTCTTACAACTCAACAAAAATATAAACAACCAAATTTTTTATGAGCAAAGATTCTGAATAGACAGTTCTCTAAAAATATACAGATGGCCGACACATGAGAAAACATTCGATATCACTAATCATTAGGGAAATGCAAATCAAAACCACAGACCCACCAGGATGGCTATAATTTTTAAAAAATGGAAAATAACAAGCGTCAGCAAGGATGTGGAGAAATTAAAACCCTCACACATTGCTGGTGGGAATGTAAAGTGGTGCACTGCTGTGAAAAACTGTCGGCAGTTCTTTAAAAAGTTAAACAGAATTGTCACATGAGCAAGCGATTCCACTCCCAAGTATATCCAAAAGAACTGAATACAGCAAGATTCAAACAAATACTTCATGAATGTTCACAGCAGCACTATTCACAATAGCCAAAAGGTAGAGACAACCCAAGTGTCCATCAATGGATAAATGGATAAACAAAATATAGTATACATACAGAATGGAATTATTTTTCAGCTTTTTGAAATACTGAATCATGCTACAACTTGGATGAATGTCAAAAAACATTAAGCTAAAATTAAGCCAGACACAAAAGTCACATATTATTTGATTCTGTTTAAATGAAATATCAAGAGTAAGTAAATCCATGGAGTCAGAAAACAGACTTGTGGTTTGCCAGGGGCTGGGAAGGAGAAAAGGAGGAATAATGAATGAACTGCTAATGAATATGGGATGTCCTTTAGGGGTGATGAAATGCTTTGGAATTAGATAGAGGTGATGGGGCGCCTGGGTGGCTCAATCATTAAGTGTCTGCCTTTGGCTCGGACTGTGATCCCAAAGTCCTGGGATCGAGCCCCGCATCAGGCTCCCTGCTTGGCGGGGAGCCTGCTTCTCCCTCTCCCACTCCCCCTGCCTGGGTTCCCTCTCGCACTGTGTCTCTCTCTGTCAAATAAATAAATAAAATCTCAAAAAAGAAAAAAAAAGAAAAAGAAAAAGAAAGAAGTGATGGTTACACAACATGATGAATGTACTAAATGCCACTGAATTGTACATTTTAAATGATTTTATGTTATGTGAATTTTATCTGTTTTTAAAAATATTTATAAATAAATAAATAAATTTAAGTACATATTTAGAAAAGAAGGGGGAATATCTATGCCAATAGTGTTTTAGTAGGTATTTGGTTAATAAGATTATTAACAGGCCAAATTATTTGGTTCAGCTCTGTTCTAAACACTTGTCATTCATTATCTCTTTCAAACTCATTTACTATGGCTTTCAGATAAAGATCAAACCCCTAAACACACCTCTTAGGTCCTGTAACTCAGGCCCTGACTATCTCTTGGTTCTTCTCTTACTTCCCTCTCCCTCTTTCCACTCTAAGCATATAAGACTTCTCATGCAGTCACCCAGCAGAGGTCTTTTGCACATGTTTTTCTCCTTGTCCTACCCATGCCCACCCTAGTCCTTTTGCCTAGTTAACAGTTTCACTTCCTTTTCAGCTCAGGCCAAAGTCTCCCTGCCTACCACCCAGCGGGATCAGGCCATCCCAGTGAACACCATCATAGCACTTTACCTTTGTTGCAATTATAGAGTTAATAATTACACAGTTGAATGGTGATTTAAGGTCTCTAGTGGACATATTTTTGCCTATCCATTATTCTAGCTTCTGCTTCTCCTAATTTAGTCTCTGCAGTTTAGGTGGGACTGACCCTGTTCCAGAGATGAGCATCTGACTCATCATGGCCAACCAAAGTTTTCTAGCCCCTGGGCTACAGGGATGGGAGCATAAGACAAGTTAGAGTACACAGTCAATCTCAGGGCTCTTATATGGATGTTAGAAGGAAAAGCTCTCCCTAATGGGCTTAATGAACCAAGTTTTGGAGTTGTCAATGGCATTTTGGCCACCTCATGGTGAGAACCTGCTGAAAGAAAAGCAGAATCACAAAATGGAAAGAGATTCCAGGTAGACCAATACTAGAATCCAGGTGCATCTGGAGGCAGGCCTGAATCTGTAGTTACATAAGCCAAAACACAAATAAAAAACAACAAACAAACAAGAAAATGTACTTTTTCCCTAAGCCGTTTTGAACTGAATTTTCTGTCACTTGCAACCAAAAGTATCCTAATAAACAGAGAATCCCCCACTAGACTTCATAAGGCCAGGCACTTGCTAGCCCTAAATAGTGCCGGACATATAATAGGTTCTCAAGATCATAGCTGGTGAATAACAGCATAATTCTCACAAGTCACAATGAGTTAGGCATTATTATCTCCATTTCGCAGGAGGTAAAACTGAAGGAAAGAGAAGTTAGTTCCTTGCCAAAGGTCACTAATTAGTGGTAGAGCTGAGATCTGAATTTCAGAGCTTATACTTTTCGGTAACTAAGCTATACTAAAGTTGGTGGATTAGGGAGGGGTGTCGAAGGGCATGGCAGAATGGAGAGAATGGTGGAGGAAGAAAGCATTTCCAACATACTGGGAGCAGGGGTCAGCAAACTATAACCCCTGCCTGGATCAAATTCAGTCCATGGCTTATTTTTGCATGGCCCACAAGCTAAGATGGTTTTTACATTTTCAAAGAACTATAAAATATGCAATAGAGACTGTACCCAGCCCTCAAAGCCTAAAATATTTATTATCTAGCCTTTATTATATAAAGAATTTGCTGACCCTTGTATTATTGTAAGCTTTATTAGCACACAAACTATCAGAGGCCAACAAAATACTAAGTATATATAGTTCTCCCTAACTTCTTTTCTGTGTCTTCAGACTATAATTTCAATGTGTTGAACAGTTTTCTTTCCTATGCATTAGTGTTCAACTGTGCAAACATACTATATTTAGCTATTAATTGAATGGTGTACTCACAAATAATTTCCCAAGCTACAGAAAATACATTGTTAGGTAGATCAGCATGTAAGGACATGGAAAAAAAATGGTCATAGTATATTATTAAGTACAAAAATAAGTTGTAAAACACTATATTATAATGGATTCCTATAATTAAAATGAAGTCTATAATATAGGATTGCAAGAATTCTTGGAGGATAAAAAACTCCAAACTCACAATATTCATCTCTAGGGATTACAAGATGAAGGAAAGAGAAATTTCACTTTCTACTTTATATGCATCTTTATGATTCTAATTGTTTTCCAACAAGCCTGAATCACTTTTGAAATTCTTAGGACAACAGTAAAATGTTCGAATAAATGCTTTTCCTATTTTAAATACAAACATTATGCTTCAGTTTACAGAAAAGGATAATAAAGAAGCTATGGGGTTCCACTTCTGCCTAGGATGTAAAAGCAGGGTAGAACTTTGCTCCCATCCTAAAAACAAGAAAGCCAGATAAATTACAAAATCATAACTTTTCTTGAACCTAGCTGAGATTACAAATTGATCAAATAGCCTGAAATCATCCTTCCCAGGAGAGACTCGAGGTTAGGTTACCTGTGGCAGAGCATGGGAAGTCTCAGCAGGCACTATATAAGCAGGTAAGAAGTCAGCTCAAATGTTTAACAAATTGCTGAAAGCCAAGTGTGAGCTAGCATTAAGATATAAAAACCAGTAGGAGACACAGACACAAAGCAGAGTTCATTCCTACTCACAGGCTCTTCTCTGTGATCCTACATCAGGTGCTCCCAGGAAAGACTGGGAAAAGGCAGGAGAGCAGAGAGAACCTTCCCCAGTGGTGCAGGACTAGAAAGGGAAAGTGGATGCTGCTGCTGCAGGAAAAGCTACAAAGCCCACAAGCCTTGATTCCCTAATAGAACAAAAGCCTTAAGCCACTGGATGAGGGGTAGTAAAGACCCATTGCAATAGGGGGGCAACTGGTAGAAAGAAAAAACTCTCCACCCTGAAGGAGGAGTAAGTAAGTAATCTAGGTCAAGGAGTAAGTAAGTAATCTAGGTCAAGGATCCTATACCCATGCCATTAGAACAGTGGTCCACATCCAGGGTTGAGTATATCAAGAGACATTTCTGGTTATCATAAGGGGAAGGAGGATGCTACTGGCATCTAGTGGGTAAAGGTCAGGGATGCTGCTAAATATCCTACAATGCACAAGACAGCCCCCACAACAAAGAATTATCCAGCCAAAAATGTTAATAGCACCATGGTTGAGAAGTTCTGCTGAGGAAGGAGCAGAAAACTCTCCTATGTAACACTCGCCAAACACACAAGGTAGAATTTGGCTGCCACAGGGACAAGGGGTAGGATCACTGAGAAAGCTCTACCACAGAAGTCAAGGAATACAAAGCCTGCCTAAGACTGAAGCAGCAGTCTCCCTCTGGGGGTGGGGCAAGGTCATGATGAGAAATACCCTCTGTGGAGCAGGGGCAGAAGAAAGACTAAAAGCTAAGAGTAGAGCAAACTACTGCAAACCACTCCCCAGCCTCCCCAAAGTACAAGATAATGCTAGAGGAGGAACGTGAAGCTGGTGCACTGAAGGTAACCATGGAAATAATAAAATACAACTGCAACTAAATTCTTCACAAGATTGACTCGACTGCCCATACCAACAACTTAGCAGAAAAGAGGCATGTCCATTTCCAGGCATAAATACTGCTTTATCTCAATTTCTCATTTTCTTTTCTTTTTTTTTCAGATTTATTTATTTGTTTTGAGAGAGAGAAAGAGCACATGTGCGAGTGGGGGGAGGGGCAGAGAGAGAGGGAGAGTGAATCTCAAGCAGGCTCCCCGCAAAACTTGGAGCCTGACGCAGGGCTCGATCTCACAACCCTAAGATCATGACCTAAGCAGACATCAGAGTCAGATGCTTAACTGACTAAGCCACCCAGGCACCCCTCAATTTCTCATTTTCTACACACAATGTCAACATTCAGTGAAAAATTAGGAGAAACACAAAAAGGCAAGGGAAACCATCCTTTGTCAAGAGACAAAGCAATTAACAGAATTACACTAAAAAATAACCCATATATTAGAACTATCAGGGAATTTAAAGTAACTATGATTCAGTATGTTAAATGCTCTAATGGCAAAGTGAATAAATGAGGACTTTCAGCAGAGAGCTGGAAAGTATAAGAGAATCTAATAGAAATGCAAGAAATGAAAATGACAGTGACAAAAATAAGAACTGTCTTTGACAGTATAGTAGCCAGCCTCTAAGACAGCCCCCAGTGATCCCTGTTTTCTGGTATGCATGCCCTTATATTAAAGTTCCCACCCATACTGAATAGGCCTGACCTGTGTACTTACAGGATACTGTAAAAATGACCTTATGTGGCTTCTGAGGTTAGGTCATTAAAGTTATTGCAGCTTTCACCATGTACTCTCAGAGATCACTTGTCTGGGGAAGTCAAATGCCACATCATGAGGACATTGAAGCATACCTATAGACAGGTCTATAGGGGGAGGAACCACAGTTTCCTATCAATTAATTTGGCAGCCATGTGAATGATCCATCTTGAACATGAACACTCCAGCCATACCAAGTCTTAGATAATATCAACCCTAGCCAAGGTCTTAACTGAAACATCAAGAGAAACTCCAAGCAAGAATCACTCAGCCAAGGAACTCCCAAGATAATACAGGTTTATGGTTGTTTTAAGCTACTCAGTTTTGGGGTAATTTGTTACACAATAGACAACTAATGCAAAGTCTCATTAGGAGACTCTATAGTGATGAAAAAATATTCAATGAGATGAAAAATAGGTCAGTAAAAATTACCCAAACTAAAACACAAGGAGAAAAAAGGTGGGGAAAAAAACAGAACAGAGCATCTAAAAGCTGTGGAACAATATGCAATACTCTAATGTACACATAATTGAAACCCCAAAAGAATGAGGCACAAAAAAAATTGAAGAGAAAATGACCACGATATTTCCAAAATGAACATAAATCACATATCCAAGAAACTCAGAACACCAAGTAGGAGAGATACACACACACACTCCTAGACACATCATATTTAAACTGCTAAAAATCAAATATGTTAAAAATGTTGATGTGAGGCAGAGAAAAAAGACACATTACAGGGGCACCTGGGTGGCTCAGTCGTTGAGAGTCTGCCTTCAGCTCAGGTTATGGTCCCAGGGTCCTGGGATTGAGCCCTGCATTGGGCTCCCTGCTCAGCAGGGAGCCTACTTTTCCCTCTCCCTCCCACTCCCCCTGCTTGTGTTCCTGCTCTCGCTTTGTGTCTGTTAAATAAATAGATAAAATCTTTAAAAAAAAAAAAAAGACACATTACATACAGAAAAATAAAGATAAGAGTAAAGCAGACTTTGTGTCAGGAGCTATGCAAGCCAGAAGATTACAGAGTAACATATTTAAAGAACTAAAGAAAAAACTGTCAATACAAAATTCTATACCAAGAAAAAAAATCATTTTAAAAATGCAGAAAAAATAAAGGCTTTCTCTGAAAAAACTGAGAGAACTATTTAGCAGCAGACTTGAAACCTTAAAGGAAGTTTTTCAGACAAAAGGTATATGATTCCAGGAGAAATCTGAATTTATACACACACAAAAAAGGAATAATGCTGCAATAGTGAAAACGCAGGTAAAAACAAGTTTTAATTTAATTACTCTAAACATTAGTTGAATGTATGAAGAAAAAGCAGTGGCACTGTAGTTGGTATTTTGGCATGTGCAAAGAAGAACTTATGACAACAGCATAGATGGAAGGAACTGGGAATATATTGTTGTAAGGTCCTTACATGACCCATGAAGGTAAATCATGGCTAATTTTAAAAAGAATATCATAAATCACAATGGTAATCACCAAAATGTATTTTTGAGTTATAAATAATCGCCAATCATGGAAATAAAATGGAATAATAAAAAAGAGTCAATCCAAAAGGCAGCTAAACAAAGGGTAGGGAGAAGAACAAAAAACAAATGGAACAAATGGAGGGGAAGGGGGAAGAAAATGGCAGAGTAGGAGGCCCCTGGGCTCACCTCATCTCACAAATACAACTAGATAACTGTCAAATCTTCCTAAATACCCCAGAAATCAACCCGAAGACTGATAGAACAAACTCCACAACTAAAGGTAGAGAAGAGGACACATCAAAGAAGGTCAGAAGTGGGGCGCCTGAGTAGTGCAGTCAGTTAAGTGTCTGACTCTTGGTTTCGGCTCAGGTCATGATCTCAGGGGTGTGAGATTCAGCCCCACATCAGGCTCTGCGCTCAGTGCTGACTCTGCTTGAGATTCTCTCTCCTTCTCCTTCTGCCCCTCCTGCTTATATGCTTGCACTCTCTCTCTCTCTCACTCTCTCTTTTTCTCAAAAATAAATAAAACTTCAAAGAAGGTCGGATGTGTGGAGATGGGGTTTAGGGGAGAAATGGATCACATATGCTGCAGAGGGGAGGGAGCCATGGTCACAGAGAAGGGAGGGAGAGAGAGAGAGAGAGAGAGAGAGAGAGGAGTACAGAGGGGAACACACAAGGAGAACATTTCCCATAGCCATTGGCTTAGAAAGCAAGAGGGGCTGAATTTCATCAGTTCTTGCAACCAGAGGGGCTTAACGCCTGAAGTTCTAAGTGTCAGCGGGCTGGGATCCAGGAAAGCCTGGAGGTAATGGGGCTGCTCTTGAAGAGGAAGCAGGCAAACAACCCAGGGACATATAGCATGGAAACAGTGATCTGAAGAGCAACTGGGGCACACAGCAGGGACATTATTTGTTCTTCTCAGAGCGTGCTCCTGAGGGGCAGCATTTACAGAGAGACTTCTCTCCAAACAAAGGAGCTGGCCAGTGCCATTTCCCTCCCCCACCCCTCAGCATAAACACAGAGCCACCTGCAGTAAACAGGCAGCATGGACACTGGCTGCCTAACTTGCTTATACCAAGCCCTACCCCTCTGTACTCTGGTGGGAGTGCCCTGCTCAGTCACATTGCCACAGTCCCAGTACAGTGGGTCGCTTCACCAGAAGCACAAACCCATGCCTACACCACATCTCCTGACAAGAGTTTTGTAGGGCCTTGGTAGGGTGGAGGTGGTGACACGTCTCATTTCACAACCAGACCAGAACACACGGAGTTAAAACTTGCCACATTCAGGCCAGGGACCGAACACTGCCCAGGACAGGTAAGGAGAGCCTCTGCAGATGACTAGCCTGAAGGACAGAGCAGTCAGAACACAACAGCAGAGTGCACACAGCACACACTACAGGTACTTGCTGAAGTGCGGGTCCTGGGCACTACACGACCTCTTCTTTATAAGGCCATTACTTTCAGGAGTAGGAGACATGACTGTCTTTTCCAATGTATAGAAGCAGGCAGAGACTTAGACAAAATGAGAAGACAGAGGAATGTATCCTAAATGAAAAAACAAGATAAGGCCACAGCCAGAGATGTAAGCAAAACAGATATAAGTAATATGTCCGATGGAGAATTTAAAGCACTGATCATAAGGGATATATACTCACTGGGCTTGAGAAAAAAATGGAAGACAACAGTGAGACCCTTACTACAGAGATAAAAGAGTTAAAAAATAATCATTCAGAAATGAAGAGTGCAATAAATGAGATTGGAAACATGCTTGATGCAATGAACAGCAGGCTGGAAGAAGCAGAGAAATGAATTAATGACCTAGAAGACAAAGTAATGGAAAGCAATGAAACTGAACAAAAGAAAGAAAGAAGAATCATGCAAAATGAGAACAGACTTAGGGAACTCAGTGACTCCATCAAACGTAGTAACATTCGTATTATAGGAGTCCCAAAAGAAGAGAGAGAAAGGGGGACAGAAATTTTATATGAGGAAATAACAGCTGAAAATGTCCCTAATCTAGGAAAGGAAGCAGATACCCAGATCCAGGAGGCACAGTAAAAATGTGCTGCTTTTACTGCACATTTAAGCAGTAAAAGCAGTAAAAATGAATATTTCTATAAGAAATCAGTCAAGGAACTCACAAAATAAAAGGATGTAAAATATAATAACATATACCTAAAACATGGGGCGGGCAGGAATAAAGAATGGTTTCAAACTTAAATGACCATCAACTTAATATAGACTGCTATATGCAAAAGAGGTTATATACAAACCTAATGATAATCACAAATCAAAAACTCCTAATAAATATGCAAAGAGAAAGAAATCCAAATATATTACTAAAGAAAACCACAAGCCAAGAAACAGAGAAAGATAAGAAAGGATCTGAGAAAATCTTCAGAAACAACCACAAAACAAGTAATAAAATGTCAATAAATACATATCTGTCAATAATTATTCTGAATGGGGGCGCCTGGGTGGCTCAGTCATTAAGCATCTGCCTTTGGCTCAGGTCATGATCACAGGGTCCTGGGATCGAGCCCCGCGTCGGGTACCCGGCTCAGCGGGAGGCCTGTTTCTCCCTCTCCCACTGCCCCTGCTTGTGTTCCCTCTCTTGCTGTGTCTCTCTCTGTCAAATAAATAAATAAAATCTTTAAAAAAAAAAAGTTCCCTGTAAAAAATAATAATTATTATTACCATTATTCTGAATGTAAATGGACTAAACACTCCAACGAAAAGACACAGGGTATCAGAATGGATTAAAAAACAAAAACAAAAACAAAAAAACAAGACCCATCTATATGCTGCTTACAAGAGACTCATTTTAGACCTAAAGACACCTGCAGATTGAAAGTGAGCAAAGAAATATTTATCATGCAAATGGATGTCAAAAGAAAACCAGAGTAGGAATACCTATACCAGACAAACTAGATTTTAAAACACTGTAACAAGAGACAAGGAAGGTCACTATATAATAATAAAGGGGGCAATCCACAAGAAGATATAACAATTGTAAATATTTTGCACCCAACATGGGAGCACCCAAATACATAAAATAGTTAATAACAAACATAAAGGAACTAACCTATATTTACAATAGTAATAGCAAACTGTGACACTCCACTCATAGCAATGAACAGATCATCTAAGCAGAAGATCAACAAGGAAACAAGGGCTTTGAATGGCACACTGAAACAGTCAGATTTAACAGATATATTCAGAACATTCAATACTGAAACATTAGAATATACATTCTTTTCAAGAGCATATGGAATATTCTCCAGAATAGATCACATATTAGGTCACAAAACAGATGTCAACGAACTCGAGAAGACTGAAGTCACTCCATGTACCTTTTCTGACCACAACACTATGAAAAAGAAATCAACCACAAGAAAAAATCTGGAAAGACCACAAATACATAAAGGTTAAATAACATTCTACTAAACAATGAATGGGTCAACCAGGAAATAAAAGGGTAAGTAAAAAAGTACATGGAAACAAATGAAACTGAAAACAAAAGGATCCAAGGCCTTTGGGATGCAGCAAGAGTGGTTCTAAGACAGAAGTATATAGCAACACAGGCCTACCTCAAGAAACAAGAAAAATTTCAAACAACCTAACCTTACACCTAAAGGAGCTAGAAAAAGAACAATAAAGCCTAAACCCAGCTGAAGGAAGGATATAATAAAGATCAGAGCAGATATAAATGATATAGAAACTAAAAAATCAATAGAACATATCAATGAAACCAGGAGGTAGTTCTTTGAAAAAAATTAATGAAATTAATAAACCTCTAGCCAGACTTATCAAAAAGAAAAAAGAAAGGACCCAAATAAATAAAATTACAAATGAAAGAGGAGAAATAACAACCAACACCACAGAAATACAAACAATTATAGGAGACTATTATGAAAAACTATATGCCAACAAATTGGAAAACCTATTAGAAATGGATAAATTCCTAGAAACATATATATCACCAAAACTGAAACAAGAAAAAATAGAAAATTTGAACAGACAACCAGCAAAGAAATTGAGTCAGTAATCAAAAAACTCCCAACACACAAAACTCCAGGATCAGATGGCTTCACAGGCAAATTCTACCCAACATTTATACAACAGTTAACACCCATTCTTCTCTAACTAGTCCAAAAAATAGAAAAGGAAGAAAATTTCCAAACTTATTCTGTGAAGCCAGCATTACCCTGATACCAAAACCAGATAAAGACACCACTAAAAAAGAGAACTACAAGCCAGTATCTCTGAGGAACATAGATGCAAAAATCCTCAACAAAATACCAGCAAACCGAATCCAACAATACATGAAAAAAATCATTCATGGGGCTCCTGGGTGGCTCAGCAGGCTGCGTGTTCACTCTTGATCTCAGCTCAGGTCTTAATCTCAGGATCATGAGTTCAGGCCCTGTGTTGGGCTCCAGGTCTATTAAAAAAAAAAAAAATCATTCACCACAATCAAGTGGGATTTATTCCTGAGTTGCAATGCTGGTTCAATATACGCAAGCCAACCAACATGGTATATCACATTAATAAGAGAAAGAAAAAGAACCATATGATCATTTCAAAAGATGCAGAACAAGCATCTGACAAAGTACAACATCCATTCATGATAAAAATCCTCAACAAAGCAGATTTAGAGGGAACATATCTCAACATAATAAAGGCCACGTAGGAAAAACCCACAACTAACAACATCCTAAATGGGGAAAAACTGACAGCCTTTTATCTATGGTCAGGAACAAGACAGGGATGTCCACTCTCACCACTTTAATTCAACGTATACTGGAAGTCCTAGCCACAGCCAACAGACAACAAAAAGAAATAAAAGGCATGCAAATCAGCAAGGAAGAAGTAAAACTTTCACTATTTGCAGATGACACTCTATACAGAAAACCCAGGGGCGCCTGGGTGGCTCAGTCGTTAAGCGTCTGCCTTCAGCTCGGGCCGTGATCCCAGGGTTCTGGGATAGAGCCCCACATCGGGCTCCCTGCTCCGCGGGAGGCCTGCTTCTCCCTCTCCCCACTCCCCCTGCTTGTGTTCCCTCTCTCTTCCTGTGTCTCTCTCTGTCAAATAAACAAATAAAATCTTTAAAAAAAAAAAAAGAAAACCCAAAGACCACCAAAAAATTGTTAGAACTGATAAATGAATTCAGTAAAGTCACAGGACACAAAATCAGTAAGATATCTGTTGTGTTTCTATACATCAATAATGAAGCAGCAGAAAGAAATTAAGGAATCAATCCCACTTACAACTGCATCAAAAATAATAAGATACCTAGGAATGAACCTAACTAAAGAGATGAAAGACCTGTACTCTGAAAACTATAAAACACTGATGAAAGAAACTGAAGACGGCACAAAGAAATGGAAAGACATTCTAGGCTCATGGATTGGAAAAACAAACATTGTTAAAATGTCTATACTACCCAAAGCAATCTATACATTTAATGCAATCCCTATCAAAATACCAACTGCATTTTTCACAGAACTAGAACAAACAATCCTAAAATTTGTATGGAACCACAAAAGACCCCTAATAGCCAAAGCAATCGAAAAAGAAAAGCAAACCTGGAGGCATCACAATTCTGGAATTCAAGTCATATTACAGAGCTGTAGTAATCAAAACAGTATGGTACTGGCACAAAAATAGACACATAGATCAATGGTACAGAATAGAAAATGCAGAAATGAGTCCATGATTCAGCCAGTTAATCTTCAACAAAGCAGGAAAGAATATCCAATTGGAAAAAGACTGTCTCTTCAATAAACGGTGTTGGGAAAATTGGACAGTCACATGCAAAAGAATGAAACTGGACCATTATCTTTCACACACAAAAATAAACTCAAAATGGATTAAAGACCTAAATGTAAGACCTGAGACCAAAGAAGTCCTTGAAGAAAGCACAGGCAGTGATTTCTCTGACATTGGCCACAGCAACGTTTTTCTAGATATGTCTCCTGAAATAAGGAAACAAAAGCAAAAATATATTTTGGGGACTACATCAAAATAAAAAGTTTCTTTTTTTAAAACAATTTTATTTATTCATCTGAGAAAGAAAGAATGATAGACAGAGAGCACGAGAGGGAAGAGGGTCAGAGAGAGAAGCAGACTCCCCACTGAGCAGGGAGCCCGATGTGGGAATCGATCCCGGGACTCCAGGATCATGACCTGAGCCGAAGGTAGTCGCTTAACCAACTGAGCCACCCAGGCGCCCAAAATAAAAAGTTTCTGCACAGCAAAGGAAAACAATCAGCAAAACTAAAAGCAACCTAAGAATGGAAGAAGATATTTGCAAATGACAAATGTGATAGAAAGTTAGTATCCAAAATCTATAAAGAACTTAGAAAACACCCAAAAAACAAAAAACCCAGTTAAGAAATGGGCAAAAGATATGAATATTTTTCCAAAGAAGACATCCAAATGATCAACAGACACATGAAAAGATGTCAATATCACTGGTCATCAGAGAAATACAAATGAAAACTATAAGATATGGGGGGGGCGGAGAAAGATGGCAGAAGAGTAGGAGACCTAGATTTCGTCTGGTCTCAGGAATTCAGCTGAATAGGGATCAAACCATTCTGAACACCTACGAACTCAACAGGAGATGGAAGAGGGGAGTAGCAACAACTCTCTGAACAGAGAAGTGACCACTTCCTGGAAGGTAGGACCTGCAGAGAAGTGAATCCGAGGCGATATTCGGGAGAATAGATGGCGAGGGAGGGGGCCTCCGTCGGCCGCTTCTGGCAAGTGATAGAGCCCCGGAGCACAAAATCGGACCTTTTAGAAGTCGGCTCCGCTGAGGGACATCGGTCCAGTGGCTAAGCGGGGGGTGGAACCCTCGCAGGACAGTGTGGTCTCAGGACCCTCGGGGTCACAGAAAGACCGGGGGTGCCTGAGTGCAGCAGAACTCCCAGGTATCGGATTGGGGAAGCCGGCTGCAGAGACAGAGCCGAGGCACGGGCTCTCAGCTCGAGGTTGCCATAAACTGTGATCCGCGGCCCAGTCGGGCCACTGCTCCTCCAGCAGGGACCCAACAAGCAGCAGAGCCAGGGAGACTCCCACTTCTCCCCGGGGAGGAGCGGTGCGGGAACGCACCGCAGGGATCTGCTGGGTTTGGACACTCCACACAGGGTCGGGTGCCAGAGATACAAACACTTGGTCACAGGCTGGGTGAGCACGGAGTGCGGCCGGAGACCGGGGAGACGGGAGTGACTGCTTTTCTCTGGGGGCACACTGAGGAGTGGGGCCCCGAGTTCTCAGCTCCTCCAGGTGGAGATTGGGAGGCCACCATTTTCACCCTGGTCCTCCAAAGCTGTACCGAGAGCTTGCAGGGAACAAAAGCTCCTGAGAGCAAATCCGAACAGCTTGCTTAGCCCGGATGAAAAGGGTGGGGCAATTCAGCCTCCAGCAAAGATATTTGGAAACCACGGCAACAGGCCCCTCCCCCAGAAGATCAGCACGAACAGCCAGCAAGCTAAGACCAAGTTTACCGATCAAGGAGAACGGGAGAACTCCAGCGCTAGGGGAATACTGCATATAGAATTCATGGCTTTTTTTTACCATGATTCATTAGTTCATCAAAGTTAATTTTTTTTACTATTTTTATTTCTTCTTCTTTCTTTTTTCAAACAACTTATTAATTCCTTTCATAAAATCTTTTATAATTTTCATCTTTACAATCATCTTCCATCCTTTCATTGTATCAACCCTTATTTTGTACATATGTCTTTCTTCCTTTAAAATTTTAGGAGGCACTTTTTCCTAACAGACCAAAATACGCCCAAAATCTAGTGTGTGGCACTGATCTATGCACTAGCCTGATCATATTTGATCATATTCTGCTTTTTTTGTATTGTTCTGTTTTTGTTTTTATCTTTTTTTTTCTTTCCTTCCCTTTCTCTTGCCTGGTTTCAGGTCTTTTCTGATTTATATACAGTATATTTGTTGGGGACGTTGTTAACCTGGTAGCATTTTGTTCTCTCATTCATCTATTCTCCTCTGGACAAAATGACAAGACGAAAAAAATCACCTCAGCAAAAAGAACAAGAGGTAGTACCGTCAGCCAGGGACCTACTCAATACGGACATTAGTACGATGTCGGACCTAGAGTTCAGAATCATGACTTTAAAGATACTAGCTGGGCTTGAAAAAAGCATGGAAGTTATTAGAGAAACCCTTTCTGGAGAAATAAAAGAACTAAAATCTAACCAACTCGAAATCAAAAAGGCTATTGATGAGGTGCAATCAAAAATGGGGGCACTAACTGCTAGGATAAATGAGGCGGAAGAGAGAATCAGTGATATAGAAGACCAAATGATAGAAAAGAAAGAGGCTGAGAAAAAGAGAGATAAACAACTACAGGATCACGAGGGCAGAATTCGAGAGATAAGTGATATGATAAGACGAAATAACATTAGAATAATTGGGATCCCAGAAGAAGAAGAAAGAGAGAGGGGCAGAAGGTATATTGGAGCAAATAATAGCAGAGAACTTCCCTAATGTGAGGAAGGAAACAGGCATCAAAATCCAGGAGGCACAGAGAACCCCTCTCAAAATCAATAATAATAGGTCAACACCCCGACATCTAATAGTAAAACTTACGAGTCTCAGAGACAAAGAGAAAATCCTGAAAATAGCTCGGGAGAAGAGATATGTAACCTACAATGGTAGAAATATTAGCTTGGCAACAGACCTATCCACAGAGACCTGGCAGGCCAGAAAGGACAGGCAAGATATCTTCAGAGCACTAAATGAGAAAAATATGCAGCCAAGAATACTATATCCAGCTAGGCTGTCATTGAAAATAGAAGGAGAGATCAAAATCTTCCAGAACAAACAAAAACTAAAGGAATTTGCAAACACGAAACCAGCCCTCCAAGAAATATTGAAAGGGGTCCTCTAAGCAAAGAGAGAGCCTAAAAGCAGCATAGATCAGAAAGGAACACAGACAATATACAGTAACAGTCACCTTACAGGCAATACAATGGCACTAAATTCATACCTTTCAATAGTTACTTTGAATGTAAATGGGCTCAATGCCCCAATCAAAAGACACAGGCTGTCAGATTGGATTAAAAAACAAGACCCATCAATATGCTGTCTGAAAGAGACGCATTTTAGACCGAAAGACACCCCAGATTGAAAGTGAGGGGGTGGAAAACCATTTACCATCCGAATGGACACCAAAAGAAAGCTGGGGTGGCAATCCTTGTATCAGACAAATTAGATTTTAAAACAAAGACTGTAATAAGAGATGAGGAAGAACACTATATCCTACTTAAAGGGTCTATCCAACAAGAAGATCTAACAATTGTAAATATCTATGCCCCTAACATGGGAGCAGCCGATTATATAAGGCAATTAATAACAAAAGTGAAAAAACACATTGACAACAATACAATAATAGTGGGGGATTTTAACACCCCCCTGACTGAAATGGACAGATCATCTAAGCAAAAGATCAACAAGGAAATAAAGACTTTAAATGACACACTGGACCAAATGGACTTCACAGACACATTCAGAACATTCCATCCCAAAGCAACGGAATACACATTCTTCTCTAGTGCCCATGGAACATTCTCCAGAATAATCACATCCTAGGTCACAAATCAGGTCTCAACCAGTACCAAAAGACTGGGATTATTCCCTGCATATTTTCAGACCACAATGCTTTGAAACTAGAACTCAATCACAAGAGGAAAGTCGGAAAGAACTCAAATCCATGGAGGCTAAAGAGCATCCTACTAAAGAATGAATGGGTCAACCAAGAAATTAAAGAAGAATTAAAAAAATTCATGGAAACCAATGAAAATGAAAACACAACTGTTCAAAATCTTTGGGATACGGCAAAGGCAGTCCTGAGAGGAAAGTATATAGCAATACAAGCCTTTCTCAAGAAACAAGAAAGGTCTCAAATACACAACCTAACCCTACACCTAAAGGAGCTGGAGAAAGAACAGCAAATAAAGCCTAAACCCAGCAGGAGAAGAGAAATCATAAAGATCAGAGCAGAAATCAATGAACTAGAAACCAAAAGAACAGCAGAACAGATCAACGAAACTAGGAACTGGTTCTTTGAAAGAATTAACAAGATTGATAAACCCCTGGCCAGACTTATCCAAAAGAAAAGAGAAATGACCCAAATCAACAAAATCATGAATGAAAGAGGAGAGATCACAACCAACACCAAAGAAATACAAACAATTCTAAGAACATATTATGAGCAACTCTATGCCAGCAAATTAAGATAACCTGGAAGAAATGGGTGCATTCCTAGAGATGTATCAACTACCAAAATTGAACCAGGAAGAAATAGAAAACCTGAACAGACCTATAGCCACTAAGGAAATTGAAGCAGTCATCAAAAATCTCCCAAGAAACAAAAGCCCAGGGTCAGATGGCTTCCCAGGGGAATTCTATCAGACATTTAAAGAAGAATTAATACCTATTCTCCTGAAACTGTTCCAAACAATAGAAATGGAAGGAAAACTTCCAAACTCATTTTATGAGGCCGCCATTACCTTGATCCCAAAACCAGACAAAGACCCCCTCAAAAAGAAGAATTACAGACCAATATCCTTGATGAACATGGATGCAAAAATTCTCACCAAAATACTAGCCAATAGGATCCAACAGTACATTAAAAGGATTATTCACCACGACCAAGTGGGATTTATCCCTGGGCTACAAGGATGGTTCAACATCCGCAAATCAATCAACGTGATACATTAACAGAAGAAAGAACAAGAATCCTATGATCCTCTCAACAGATGCAGAAAAAGCATTTGACAAAGTACAGCATCCTTTCTTGATCAAAACTCTTCAGAGTATAGGGATAGAGGGTACATACCTCAATATCATAAAAGCCATCTATGAAAACCTACAGCGAATATCATTCTCAATGGGGAAAAGCTGAGAGCTTTTCCCCTAAGGTCAGGAACGCGGCAGGGATGTCCACTCTCACCACTGCTATTCAACATAGTGTTAGAAGTCCTAGCCACAGCAATCAGACAACAAAAAGAAATCAAAGGCATCCAAATCGGCAAAGAGGAAGTCAAACTCTCACTCTTTGCAGATGATATGATACTGTATGTGGAAAACCCAAAAGACTCCACCCCAAAACTGCCAGAACTCATACAGGAATTCAGTAAAGTAGCAGGATATAAAAGCAATGCACAGAAATCATTAGCATTCCTATACACCAACAACAAGACAGAAGAGAGACAAATCAAGGAGTCGATCCCATTTACAATTGCACCCAAAACCATAAGATACCTAGGAATAAATTTAACCAAAGAGGCAAAGGATCTGTACTCAGAAAACTATAAAATACTCATGAAAGAAATTGAGGAAGACACAAAGAAATGGAAAAATGTTCCATGCTCATGGATTGGGAGAACCAACATTGTGAAGATGTCAATGCTACCTAGAGCAATCTACACATTCAATGCAATCCCCATCAAAATACCATCCACTTTTTTCCAAAGAAATGGAACAAAGAATCCTAAAATTTGTATGGAACCAGAAGAGACCCTGAATAGCCAGAGGAATGTTGAAAAAGAAAAGCAAAGTTGGCGGCATCACAATTCCGGACTTCCAGCTCTATTACAAAGCTGTCATCATCAAGACAGTATGGTACTGGCACAAAAACAGACACATAGATCAATGGAACAGAATCGAGAGCCCAGAAATGGACCCTCTGCTCTATGGTCAACTTATCTTTGACAAAGCAGGGAAGAATGTCCAATGGCAAAAAGACAGTCTCTTCAACAGATGGTGTTGGGAAAATTGGACAGCCACATGCAGAAGAATGAAACTGGACCATTTCCTTACACCACACGCAAAAATGGACTCCAAATGGTTGAAAGACCTAAACGTGAGACAGGAGTCCATCAGAATCCTAAAGGAGAACACAGGTAGCAAGCAACCTCTTCGGCCTCAGCCGCAGCAACTTCTTCCTAGAAACATCGCCAAAGGCAAGGGAAGCAAGGGCAAAAATGAACTATTGGGATTTCATCAAGATAAAAAGCTTTTGCACAGCAAAAGAAACAGTCCACAAAACCAAAAGACAACCGACAGAATGGGAGAAAATATTTGCAAATGACATATCAGATAAAGGGCTAGTATCCAAAATCTATAAAGAACTTATCAAACTCAACACCCAAAGAACAAATCATCCAATCAAGAAATGGGCAGAAGACATGAACAGACATTTTTCCAAAGAAGACATCCAATGGCCAACAGACACATGAAAAAGTGCTCAACATCGCTCGGCATCAGGGAAATCCAAATCCAAATCAAAACCTCAATGAGATACCACCTCACACCAGTCAGAATGGCTAAACTTAACAAGTCAGGAAACGACAGATGTTGGCGGGGATGTGGAGAAAGGGGAACCCTCCTACACTGTTGGTGGGAATGCAAGCTGGTGCAACCACTCTGGAAAACAGTATGGAGGTTCCTCAAACAGTTGAAAATAGAGCTTCCACAATAGCCAAACTGTGGAAAGAGCCAAGATGTCCACTGACAGATGAATGGATAAAGAAGATGTGGTATATATACATATATACACAATGGAGTATTATGCAGCCATCAAAAGGAATGAGATCTTGCCATTTGCAATGATGTGGATGGCACTGGAGCGTGTTATGCTGAGTGAAATAAGTCAATCAGAGAAAGACATGTATCATATGACCTCCACGTATGAGGAATTCTTAATCTCAGGAAACAAACTGAGTGTTGCTGGAGTGGTGGGGGGTGGGAGGGATGGGGTGGCTGGGTGATAGACATTGGGTAGGGCATGTGCTATGGTGAGCGCTGTGAATTGTACAAGACTGTTGAATCACAGATCTGTACTTCTGAAACAAATAATGCAACATATGTTAAGAAAAACAAGAAGATAGCAGGAGGGGAAGAATGAAGGGGAGTAAGTCAGAGGGGGAGACAAACCATGAGAGCGGATGGACTCTGAAAAACAAACTGAGGGAACCCTCCCCTCTAGAACCCTCAGTTTGTTTTTCAGAGTCCATCGTCTCTCATGGTTCGTCTCCCAACCAGGGGGATGGGTTAGGTTGGTGATGGGTATTAAAGAGGGCACATTCTGCGTGGAGCACTGGGTGTTATGCACAAACAATGAATCATGGAACACTACATCAAAAACTAATGATGTAATATATGGTGATTAACATTAACAATAAAAAATTTTAAAAAAGTAAATTTTATGTTAAAAAAAACTGTAAGATATCACCTCACATCTGTCAGAACGGCTAAAATCAACAACACAAGGAACAATAGGTATTGGCGAGGATGTCGTGAAATGGGAACCCTCTTACACATTTTTTTCTACCTCACATAGAATATTCACCAAAAGAGACCATATGCTGGATCATAAAACACACCTCAATAAATAAAGAGAATAGAAATCTTGTAAAGTATGTTTTGGGATCATAATGGAATTAGACTAGAAATTAATAACAGAAAGATATCTGGAAAACTCCCCCAGATTTGTATGCTAAACAACCCACTTTTCCTTAATCCATGAGTGAAACTACAGGTCATAAGGGAAATCGGGAAATATTTGGAATATTATGGAAAAGGCAAAAGTGTAGGGACAAAAAAACAGATGCCTGTTTGCTTGGGCCTAGGGAAGTGGAGAGGAGACTGACCACAAGGAGGAGGGCATTCTGTGCAGTAATGGAAATGTTCTTAAGTTTGAATGTGATAGTGGACAGTGCATCATTACATGCACTTGTCAAAACACACAGAACTGGTCACTAAAACTAGGGAATTTTATTATATGTAAACTGTACCTCAATAAACCTGATTTTACAAATTTTTCTTTAAAAAAAGTACACAGAATAGGAAAAATGAAATTCAAATTTCCACGTACACTCCTGTATGTTCTCAGTGTTGGCTGCCCCATGTGCCCTTCGCTACATAAGCCCCCCACACCCACACCCTCATCCAGCCTCAGTGAATCAAGACCAAAAGTCCAAGAAGCTCCCATCCTTTAAGAAAACATAAATTTAAAAGTGGTGTTAGTGTTTATGAATACTGCATCCTATAATTACTGACAGCCCTCATCAGAATGACTAGCATCCTCTAAATTTTAAAGGTAAGGTTCAGATGTAAATTCTCCTTATCCACACAGATGATATAATTTTTACTTCCAGATTTCAGCAGTTGTCCTTGATTTTGTATAAGGAAAGTCATTTAAACTCCCTAATTCTATAAGCCTTTCCCATGGCTCCTACCAGCTACTTCAATCTCAAGTCTTAAATTCCAGAGATCAGATAAAGGCTCTGTATCACAGCTAATGAGTCTTAATGCTCTTTCAGAGTCAGTCAAAGCTTTAAACAGGCTTTTCAGAATAAACTTATTTTTCCAGCATAGTCGATTTTCTTGCTAGGCAAGATCTGATTACCAAATTGCGCTAAGTTCTAGAAATTCAGGTTTCATTCTTGTATGCTCCCACATTTCAGTAGACAATTAAGGAACTTTCTGATCCATGCTCCCGCCCTCTGGGGTTTGGGTAGAAGACAAATCTACCACAGAAAGTTACACTCACATTTCTGGGGCTTTGATCCTTGGGGACTCAGTAAATCCTACAGTGGGACTTCTGTAGTTGAACAACTGTGTGGCAAGCAACGTGGTTTTGCTCATTTGTTAATTCACAAACATTCTTGTATGCTCCCACATTTCAGCAGACAATTAAGTTTTTTTTCTCTTACCCATTCTTCCTTCTGATTAGTTTCACTGTCCTATTGAACACCTTCCTTGGAGGATTCTAATCAGGATATAGAATGAAACCCAAACTCTTTATTTCTTTAAGAGAACACTTAAACAGGGCTCTTATGTGCATTACTCCAAGCATTTTATAAAGGTTAACTCATTTCATCTAGGTAAGTCTTCAGTTTGGCATTCCAAGCATTCCCCACTTAGCTTCTACTTCCACCTCTCCAACTGCCCTGTGACTCAGCCTCACCATTCTACTCTGCTTGCCTCAAACATACTCACAGGCACCTCTCATCCTCTGTTCGTCTCTTTCTGAGACACTGTCCCCACCTCATCCCCCAAAATCAACTTGTCAAAGGCCAAAGCAGGCTCAAATCCTACCGTCATCAAACCTTCCCAAAGCCTCCAACTCAGATCTGTGCCCCTCTCCATTACTCTTTGTGGGACTAGAGGTACAAGTAATTTCTGAACAACATAATCTCTTATAGGAATTAAAACTTAGTGGAGTTTGCATCGTCTTTTCTATATTCCTCTCCCTACACTGCCTGACTCAGTGTTGTTCTGCATAATAGATGCTGCTCAACATGTAAATGTCATGTAAATACATTCAATCTATAAAGACAGACCTTAAAGAGCAATTTTCAATACTTTGCATAGAACAACATATATTGCCCCAAATCATTTATTTTCAAAATTGTATACAAATGGTCACTTTATAAAATTACTTATTTTATCAATTTTTTAAGCATTTTCTATGTGCCAAGTGCTGTGACTAAGCATTTTACATGCATTATAACTTAGAATATTCCCCAAAAGTTATTCCATAAAAGACTTGCCTTATATTCAAGTCATTATAAAGTTCTATTATGAAGGTATCTCCTTTTTTGAAAAATAATATACTGTTTGGGGAAGACACATTCTTCTGAACTAATTCAATCATGCTAGCATAGAAATCATCTGATAAAATCTATTTTTTCAAATGGGACCAGGAGACAAAGAAATTTAACATAGACATTTGAATTATTCCTACAGCATGATTTCATAATTGCTAGTGCTGGGAAATTTGGAAATAAACTTTATAAAGATCATTTTAAAACAAAAAAAGTAACATAGCCAGTTGTTATGTTGAGGAACCACAAGTATACCACTACAGAGAAAAAAAAACACCTGAAGGTTTGAGAATTAGTAGCTGAGGCTAGAGATAAAACTTCTAATGCCATGTCATATGTGGGTTAAAAAAAGCTCTGCACAACATCTCAGGAAAGCAACAATGATGTGCTCTGGAAAACTCTGCCTAGAAAGGAGACTCAAAAATAGCTCTCTATTGAAGATAAAGACACCAGAGTCAGAGATGACCGTTAAGGGTTTGAACAGAAGTGTTCTGGGGCGCCTGGGTGGCTCAGTTGGTTAAGTGTCTGACTTCGGCTCAGGTAATGATGTCAGGGTCCTGGATCGAGCCCCGCATCAAGCCCCATGTCCTGTCAGTCACATGGCCTCAACTGGCTCTGCGCCCAGCGGGGAGTCCGCTTGTCCCTCTCCCTCTGCCCCTCCCCTTTCTCATGCTCTCTCTCTCTCACTTTCTCTCTCAAATATAGAAATAAAATCTTTAAATTTTTTTAAAAAGTGTTTTGTGAAATGGGAATGTAAAAATATCTTGGTAATGTGTTACATATTCCTATTTCAGATCACATCATATATGTAATTGTAATATTTTATTATGTATCATGTAAATATTATATATCAAATTCACCCCAAAAAGAATTTTTTTTTAATCTTCTTGTTGGAAAAATGGAGGTTTGCCTTCGATGAGGGTGACCTTAGATGTGAGCATGGATGGTTTTCTTCACAACCACCCGGTGCACTGGGTATTATGCCCATTATCCAGATGAGGAAGTGGGACTTAAAAGTTGAGAAACTCACAAGGGCACACAGCTGCTCAATGCAAAGTCCACTTGACTAAAAGTCTGTGCCCTCAACCACCACCTCCATGGCAGGCAGTTGCCACAGGTCCTTGCTAATGTCAGGGGCCACAAAATCCAAATTGTTTTTCCTCCTCCAGCAGGATCAGCATAAGAAGCATACACTTTCCTTAGAAACAAAATGCATGTGAAGAACCTTCTCTGCTGAGCTCACACTGGCAAAAGTGAGGCCCCCCCGACAGCAGTCAGCAGCACTGCAAGGGTGGAAAGAGATGGCACTGGAAAGCTCCCAAGAGGAGCCCTCTGATCCCTCGTAAGACTCCCCAGTTTTATAGTCTTCACCAAATGAGAGACAGACATGAAAATATGCAAAAGAGATACAGAATTGACCTATCTTATGTATCCAGTCCTCTTCTTATTTTCCATTTGACACGTGTTTGTTAAACAAACTAGAGAAATTTTAGAGCTACAAAGACAGAGAACCTCAATTAACTGTATTTGACCTCAATCTCAGAGCAGCAGCTGACCATAAAACACACTCAGTCTTTTTGGTTTGCTCCCAAATTCTCAGCTAGAATGTCATCACAGAAACAACATGAAATGTGCAACACTGAATCAACAGAAACGTGCAAGCCTCACAACACATGATACCAAGGAGGGGTATCAAGAGTGATGCTTCTTTCAGTTTTAGGTAAATCCGCTTAAACCTTATGGCAGTAAGTGTAACATTTTTAAAAAGACAAATTTATACATCTGGGTTCTTAAATAGGGGCAGGAACTGTCTACAGACACAGGAGCTCCAGGAGGGACGGGTTCTGACCCAGCAGGCACCACGCTGCAGGCACAGCCCCCGAAGAGCCTGGCTGCAGCTTTCTCTGCTGTGCAAACAGTGCCCAAGGAGTTCTTCTTTTAAATACAGTTGTTGGAAAAGTTACACGCAAATGTTACAAGAAATGAAAGGGTTTATTTCAGATGATTTATTTTATTTATTTTTTAAAGATTTTATTTATTTATTGGACAGAGAGAGACACAGTGAGAGAAGGAACACAAGGAGGGAGAGTGGGAGAGGGAGAAGCAGGCCTCCCGCCGAGCAAGGAGCCCGATGTAGGGCTCGATCCCAGGACCCCAGGATCATGACCCGAGCCGAAGGCAGACGCCCAACGACTGATGATTTCTTTTAAATTTTTCCTCAATTATATATGAGAACAAAAATATAATCTCTCATTCAATAGAAAAAGTTTTAGCTGTCCAGAAAACCCTATTTCTGTTCAAAATTCTAACACCTCTGAAAGACAGTATTTAATCAATCACAGTAGTTTGATGAGAGCCCATATAGATGTTTTGAAACAATGCTTCTTATCACATAAAACATAATCCTGACATTCAGGGTACAAGATGCCCACACCCTGCAACTGCCTTTTATCTCCCCTGCTCTTCCAAGGAGGTTGGAAGACAAGCTCTTCAAGCCCTTGAGACTAAGCGCAGTATCAACTCACCTGAATGTGCATGGCGCCCTCTGCCGCTGCTTGCATAGTCAAACAACCACTGATGAGTGACCCCTGCTCTTCAGCACTCAGGGAGCCTTTCAGAGAACCTGACTGCTCCAGAAACTTCATCTCTTTTCTAGAAAGAAAAGTGACCCTGTGAGTATCTGAAAGCAAACTTAAAAACAAAGGTAAACACGAATCCCTAGGGAAATGCAAATCAAAACCAAAATGATATATATACCTACCACTTCACACCCATCAGGATGAAAAAAATAGAAAGTAAACCAAGAGTTAGTGAGGATGTACAGTGTTGGTGGAAAAGTAAAGGGGGAGGTCACTGTGGCAAACAGTTCGATGGTTTCTCAAAAAGTCAAAAAGAGAACTACCTACCATATGATCCCAATTCCAATTCTGTTAATACCCTCCCCAAAATGAAAGCAGATACTCAAACAGATATTTGTGTCTTCATGTTCATAGCAGCATTGTTCACAACAGCCAAAAGATGGAAACAACCCCAAAGTCCATACATGGATGAAAACAAATGTGGCAGATACATACAATGGAATTCAATAGAATGGAATTCAGCCTTTAAAAGGCAGGAAATTGGGGCATCTGGATGGCTCAGTTGGTTAAGTGTCTGCCTTGGGCTCTGGTCAGGATCTCAGGTCCTCAGATAGAGCCCTGCATCAGGGGCTCTCTGCTCAGCAGGGAGTCTGCTCCTCCCTCTCTCTGCTCCTCCCCCCTGCTCATGAGCTCTCTCTCCCTCTCAAATAATCTTTTTTTTTTTTTTAAAAAAAAGGGAGGAAATTCTGTCACATGCTGCAGCATGGATGAAACTTGAGGACATGACACCAAATGAAAACAGCCAGTCACAAACAGACAAATGGTGTATGATTCCACTTATATGAGGTACCTAGAATAGTCAAATTCATAGAGACAGAAAGTGGAATGGGGGCTGCCAGGGCTGGAGGAGGGTACCTGTGGTTTAATGGGTACAGAGTTTCAGTTTTACAAGATGACCTTTTGGGGATAGATGGATGTATGACAGTGAGAATGCACTTGATGTCACTAAACTGTATGCTTAAACATTATTAAGATAGTAAATTTGATGTCATGTGTATTTTACCACAATTAATTTTTTTCTTTTTGTTTTTTGAAGAGATGAGGCAAGGCCAATATGAGGTAAAATTGGAAAGTAGTAGTTCTTCACCCACTTCTGTCAATCCCTGGGGAACAATATTGAAAGAAGGTATCTCATAGTCAGGACCAGGGCCTTCATGGGGCGTCACCCGTGCAGTCAGAGACCCGTGCTCAGAAGGGCCCTCACTGGGTTTAATGCTCTGCTGTCACGGTCTCAAAATGCTTAACGAATATTGAGCAAAGGGCCCCACATTTTCATTTGCACTTGGCCTCACAAATTATGTAGTCATATTAAATAAATATAAACACATACAACATATACAAACACACACACACAGTTGCCTAAGGAGCAACATTTATGCTTTCCAAAAAATTCTGTGAATTTCTGCCAGTGAGTCAAATATTTTTTACAGCATTTCATGTTCATGGTTTTGATCTTTAAGCTGCTTACATCTTCAGCCGAAGACTACCAGGAACACACCTACAGTAGGACAAGTCAAGTTTGTTACTCACTGCATTGAGGGAGAATGCACAGCAGGGGGAACTGTGGGGTATCAGTAAGAAAGTGTCAGGGAGAACCTGTAGCAGGATTTGAGCTTTGGTTGGGTGATTTAGAAGAGGATCTGAGGGTCTGATTTCACTGGATTGGATGCTGTAGAAAGGGAAGGCAATTTGAACACTGTGTATCTCAATAAACATAAATATTTGGAGGACAGACTAGACTGAAGATAAAGCTGTCATGAGCAAAGAAGTAGCAGTCATTCATTTTAGCCAAGAGAAGGCTGCTCAGTATTTGTGGGTTGCACAGTGATCTCATTTTTGTCTATGCTTAGACAAATTTAAAACATGGTCTTGCTTTGTCTCATTCTGTCATGGTCTAAGAGTGACTCTGTCTGAGGTGGGTGTTCGTGAGAATACTTATGTCCAACAGGCTGGGCCAGCTCCAGATGTTAGGGGCTGTGCTTTCATTGTTTTTTGTTTCTTCTCTTTCTTAAAACTATGTATCTTGGATTTTGTTTTAGCTACAAATTGAGGAACAGAAACTTTCTTACTACTGTTACTGAAAAAAAAAATACAAAGATATGCTGAAATGCAAACAGATTATTATACTTAACAAAAAGAAGCTCCATGGCAAAGATAATGAGTCGACAAATGATCACGCAGATTCAAAGTCTTTCCTGCTTCTGAGTCAACAAACATAAAGACTCTATTGCAGGTCATCATCACACATGGGATCTGAACCCAAATTTTTTTAAAGGAGAGGGAGAAATCTGAGATTGTAGTCATGTAGATAATTTGGAAGATCTGTAATATATTAACTTAAAAAAAAAAAAAAACCTACCTTAAAATCAAGCCAGAGAATGGCTACCTTATTTTAGAGGATCCTAAGGACACACATGCAGAAGTTCCTCCTTGGAACAACTCAATGTTAGGAATTGAATACCCCTGACCACTACCCCCAGTCAGCAAGCATTTGAAAAATATTTTTACATGTAACACATTCCTTGAAGTAGAGGTTTATAAAGTTACTGAAAATATACAAAACAAAGTGTGTTTCTTAGCCAGTTATCAAGAAGTTTGTATTAGTTGTCTAGAGTATTGTGTGGTATCTTAGCAACAGATTAGAAATTGACTAAGTTTGATAACCTAAAATCAAGAAAGAACTGATTTAAATGGCAGAAAATAGATATTTTAAACACCATCGAGGGAAATACAGTAAAAAGAGTTACCAGAAAATGTTGCCCTACCAAGATAAGAAGGAAAAGTGAACGTTTACTTGTCCTAGAGGATCCTGAGATTGTGCACCAGCAGTGATCCCCAACCTCCCTGAACACAGTCCGCTTTCTTCACTCAAATAACCACAGTGAGGAAAGCACCACTCGATCCAAAGATCATTTAATTTTCATTTCATGTTTTGGATCCATTTCTTGAAAATTTTTGGAGTTATGTAACTCTGTAAATGTACTAAAAACCACTTTAAGAGCCAAATATATGCCATATATATTATATCTCAATAAAGCTGTTGTATTTGTTTCTTGTTGCTTTTATACAAATTACCACAAACTTAGTGGATTAAACAATACAAATTTATTATCTTACAGTTCCAGGGATCAGAAATCTCAAGTAGACTGACATCAAAATATCAGCAAGGCTGCATGCCCTCTGGAGGCTCTAGAGGCAAATCTGCTCATTGCCTCTTCTAGCTCCTAGAGCTCCCCGCTCACCATTTTCCTTGGCTTCACGGTCCTCTTCCATTTCAGAGCATGGAATCTCATCACTCCAACCTCTGCAATCTCCATCACACCTCCTTCTTCGGCTCTCCTCACTCTCTTCTCCTGATAAGGACCCTTGTAATTACATGGAGCCAATCTGGATAATCTCCCATATTCATATTCTCAACTTAATCACATCTGGTCTCTATTGCCATGTAAGGTAACATAGTCCCAGATCCCGGGGATTAGGGCATGCACATCTTTGGGGGAGTCACTGTTCTACCTACTACACTTACATCAAAAAAAAAACAACAAAAAAACCCTTTTAGAATATGTGATGTATGTAGAATTCCTGTAAAATTACTGTCCAAAATTGTGCTTACAGAACGGAGAGGACTTATCTATTAAAGCTCCCTCAAATCAGAAAATTAGGTTATGTTTGGCTTTTTGTACTTCGCAGATAATTTTCCACCATATTCTGAATTCCACTAGCTATTGAAAAGTTTGTTGTCAATTTGTCACTCTTTTATAGGTAATCTGTCTTTTCTCTCTACTTTTAAGACTTTTCTTACGTCCCTTGGTGTTTTGTAGTGTCCCTGTGATGTATATAGATATAGATATCCTTTTTATTTATCCTGCTTAGGACACTTTGTTCTTCCAGAATATGAGGATCCGTGTCTTCAACTGAAATGAAGTCTTATTCATTATATCTTCTTAAATTGTTCCTCCCTATTCTCTCTAAATCTTTCAGACCTCTAATGAGATCTATGTTAGGCATCCTCTCTGTATCATTCATATTTCTTAACTACTTTTTCACATCATCCATCTCTTTATCTCCTGAATTCCATGCTAAATAATATCTTCAGATCTGACTTCCAGTTTACTATGGTCATAAAACCTTGTCTCTCACGTGTTTGGGGATTTTTAGTTGTGAGCAGATGTTCACTGAACTCTGTGGGAATTCTTTGAGCCTTTGATTTCAGGTACATTATTCTGGAGACGATATGTATCTTCCTGCTGACAGGCACTGCAGACATTACTAACCAAGGGACCGATTTGAATTCTTGGATTAGAGTTTATAAGACCACACAGGTAATATGAATTTGGGTTCCCAAACTCTTAGACAGCTGGTTTATGGTTATAAATTCTCAGAGAAACTCCTTCTCCCCTCCACCCAGAACCAAGGCCGAGACAGACAAGCCCCCACATACAGACCAGTTATTTTTTCCTACTACTCCTTTCACCAACAATGTCACCCTCTGAATAGTAACTTCACTTGGGGGTCTCCAATTTGATCCCCCATCTTACACAGACTAAGGTTTGCTGTTAGAACCAAAGCAAGATTGGCAATTATCTTAGAGCAGCTGTGACGTTCACATATCTCTTGGAATGTGTGCTCCCAAATTTGGCCTCTCAGAATTTCCATTACTTTCTTGCCAGATCAGCTATGCATTATAAACTATAAATTTACTCAATCCTTTTAAGTATTTTGAAGTGGAAAGGTCTTTCAGGATACTTATTTTGCCATATTGCCAGAAACTAAACTCTAGACTGTTTCTTTAAAATCTAATATTCTTAGATATTATGTGCACTTCATATTTCATGATAAAAGAGAAATACTGACCATATCCATTTCAGTAATAAGTTATTAAATACGAATATGATCCCTACTATGCACATGAATTTATAACACACAATTGCTAATTGATTACATCATCGTTCTTGTTCATATGTGTAGCAAAGAAAAATACTGGTTTTTAGAGTTACCACTGGTAAGGCCTTACTCTTCTCTTTTCCAGCTTTGCCCACTTGAAAAAACACATATATGTATTATTTATATAAATTATTGTTATATAAATATTACATAAACTTACATATATAAATAATACCTAAATCCACCTGAAGCCAATAAACTTAGCCTTAAAAACAACAATATATTTCTGAAATGCATCAAAACACAAAGAGTGCTTCTTTTTTTATTTAATGTAGCTTATTCACTCTGATGCTTTAGAAATCAAGGCCCACATTGGTTACAAACTCACTCCAGGTCAAAAAGTGTTAGCTCTGTGTGGAATGGAAACCAGTCTTCTGACTCCTTCCCTTAAACACACTGAATAGAAACCTCCTCCTTTTGCTCACTCTTCCTACTAAACCGTGATGGTTCTCCCAATTAAAAAAAAAAAAAAATCCTGTCTGGTGGGACTTATTTATGGACTAATTGGCACAATTTATTGGCTTAAAATCTGAAGATTCAAGGTAGCCAATTTACTGGAGAAAATAGAGAGGAGTCTGCATCCATTCCCTCCTTTATGAATGTTGCTAACACCAGAGCCCCAGCCTGTTGAGTTTGAACTTAAGACTACAGGGTTCCTGTTTTCCATCTGGTTAGCCCTGGTGTACCTAACAAAACTACCAAATCCTTCCAGGATTTCATTACCAACAGAGTTCAGCCCACGGGGAGCCTGTGCCACATGGTACATGGCCCATCGATTAGCTCAACCCTCATGGCAGTTTGAAATGAAGACCCTCAAAGTGGGTTGGTCAAGGGTACGTGGAGCCATAGACATACGCCCAGGGGTAGAGTTACCGCAATTGTGGGCTTTAGAAAGGCAGGACCTCAGACAAGGACCTGCTATGAAATCGTCCTCCACAGAACCGCTGAAAGTTACCAGAGCTGTTGTCTGACTATCAGAAGCTCAGATGTCGCCTGAACAATGTCCTGTTTCTGCAACAGTGATGTAGCTGCAGGGATAGCTTCCAGGGTCCCTTGCTTCCTTGAAGAGGCTCACAATACATCCCCACAGACAGGTGTCATCTGGGTACCTCTAACCTTGTAACCTGAAAGGGCCTAGCACCTACTTTGTTCAGAAATTAGATGGAACTATTGGCTGAAGGAAATTGTCACATATCTAAACTGCTTGGTTTTAAACTATATGATTTATATAAATTAGACCTACAGCAATGGTTAAGCCTAGGGACCAATAACACTGGTAAATGTTAACTACGTTGCCCATAAATATAACCAGAATAAAAATGTTCATATCTCTGAAGGACTGTTTATAGCTACCAAACAAAAAATTATTTCTGTTCAATTAAATGTATTTGTTATTAAATAGAAACAAGTGAGAAACATAATATAGTGGCCCTGTTCCCTTTCTGGAAAGACTTTGTTTTCATAACTTACTTTTAAAAGTAGAGAGAAAAATAAACATGCCCATATTTCTACTGAGAACTAACAACCACCAATCTTGACATATGTGCTTCTTGTCATTTTTTAAATAAGCAAAACATTAAAGTTCTTTTAACCGCCAACCTCACAGAACTATTTTGTACTGAATTCAGACAGGGTTTTTAAATGCCAAAGCCTGAAAACACAATAATTACCCACTTCATCCTTGAGAGAATTATGTTTGAGTAGCTAATGTGCTCAAAGCACCTGCTTTATACTGCAGTAAGCCAAAGCAAACTTTTAGCCTTTCTTCCCAATGTAGTGAGTCAGATTAGAACAAACAGATGGGACGACAAAAGAGGCTCTTGTTTCTTCGATGAGCTGCTGTTCTATGGACTTCCCAGGGATAGTCCCTATGGAGAAAGAAAGGAAAAAGAGACAGAAAGTGGTAGCCAGAATAACCACACCAATGGCCTCATGCAGATTACACTCAGGATGAAGAATTTACATAAGGAATTTGGCCTCGAGGCCCTTTCTGCCCCTGGAAAAGACATGGGCATGAGGGGAGAGACCTGGTCACACATTAACCCACTGGACCACTGCATGGCTGCAAACTCCAGAACGCTGCTATGCAGGGATCCCAAGAGAAAACCATATGAAAGGTTTGGAGGAGCTTTTAGACATACTCAGACAATCCCTCATGTTCTCAAGTTCAATAACTATGCCCATAAATCAAAACCAGCCATTTGGCAATGTTTTATCCCAGTTAGATCAGTTCCGATATTTTTCATTGAGTATTTTGGAAGAACTTAACACAAAAATACCTGGAAAAGAAAGGGCTCTCAGTAGGGTTTTCAGCAGCCTCAGACATGCTAGAATGTTGCAGCCTACACTGTTTAAGAGTTAAGAAAGCACTCATTCAAAGCTCCTTAGTAAGTGCCTGCAGCATACCAGTTCTACCTCCAGAGGTCAGCCTAGCACTAGAAGTCAAAATATTTCCATCCTGACTTCAGTGAATTTATAAATTTTTATTTAAAATTGGAGAAAAGGAAATGTTAACAATTATCCCTGTAGGGCAAAATATGGGTGGTTTTAATTTCTTCATATTTCTATTTTTGAAGTTTTATTCAAAAGGAGCATTTATTACTTTAAAAAGATAAAGACAATGGAGAGATTGGAATCCTTGTATACTACCACTGGGACTGTAACACGTGCAGCTGCTATGGCAAACAGTATGGTGGTTCCTCAAAAAATTAAAAATGGAATTACCACAAGACCCAGAAATCCCACTTCTGGATATATATTCAGAAGAAATGAAAGCAGGGACTTAAAAGAGATATTTGTACACCCACGTTCACGGCAGCATTATTCACACTAGCCAAAAGGTAGAAGCAACTCAAATGTCCATCAATGGATGAAGGGATAAACAAAATGTGGTCTATACACACAATGGAATATTATTCAGTCTTTAAAAAGAAGGAAATCCTGGGGCACCTGGGTGGCTCAGTTGGTTAAGCGTCTGCCTTTGGCTCAGGTCATGATCTCAGGGTCCTGGGCTCAAGCCCCACATCAGGGTCCCTGTCCAGTGGGGAGTCTGCTTCTCCCTCTCCCTCTGCCCCTGCCCCTTGCTTGTGTGCTCTCTCTCTCAAATAAATAAAATCTAACCCCCCCCATACATACACACACACACACACACACACACACACACACACACACACCCTTCCAGGCACTTTCCTTTGATCAGCAACAACAATGCTAGATGGAGACTGGCAGATTCTTTTCTGGACAAACTGAAGAGTCAAAGAAAGGAGCCATGCAGACACCGATACTTAGAGACGGCACTGCTGCTTGCAGTCCCTTACCCTGGCTCCACTGCTCTGGAATCCCACGCTGGACTTCCTGAGCACCCCCATCCACCACTCTAACTACACACGGGAAGATGAATCATTGAAGAGCCACAAAAATCCTGAATTCAGTTACTGCAATATGAAGGTGGGGGACAGACGTGTGACAGTGCAGCCCATCTCCTGCAGTGGGATCGTAGGCGGACCCTACAAATCATTCCTGTTTTTGAAGTGGGGGTAAAAGGATAGAACACAAAAGTTTTCATTGAAGAGTGGCCCCAGATTTCTTTTGCTTGATGGCACAGTGTTTTTAAAGTCTTGAACGCCTTCCACCAAAGGCTAGGTCCAATTTGCCAAGGGCTCCACCTCTTCCTACTTCATTCTCTCCCCAACAGGTTACCAGCCCAGCCCCTTTGCTGACCTGAATTTGAAAACCACTCAGTGAAGTCTAGAAGTTTAAATGTACTGTGGAAAGAAAAAGAATTCTTTCCATTTGCCCCACAGGATTGCTGGGGATCTCATTGCTCCCTTTGGTCCCTGCCATCACTGCCCCTGCTTCTCCCCTCCTCACCGGGGCACTCTGAAATTCTCTTCCCTCAGGCTGGTGGTGACACTGGGACTTGGGGGGTGGGAGAAACTCAGGGGGAGCAGAGGGCCTGCGTAAGCCTCAAGTCTGTAGATTTCACTCAAGTTTACACATGAGTATCAAGCCTTGGCCCAGTTAATACATGTACTTTCATTTGTTTGTCATTGTTTGAAACCTCAGAGAGACACGAACCAGACAAAGCAGAATTCATACCATTCATGAGTCCACACCCTATACTATATAAGCCTTCACAGCCCTACTTTCACTGTTAATATGCACGTGTCCACATGCACAGAAGCATGCCGGATCATGATAGAAGTCCACATGCACAGAAGCATGCCGGATCATGACAGAAGTCCACATGCACAGAAGCATGCCGGATCATGACAGAAGTCCACATGCACAGAAGCATGCCGGATCATGACAGAAGTCCACATGCACAGAAGCATGCCGGATCATGATAGAAGCATGTATCCTCAAAATGTTCCTCAATAGTCACTCATTCCCACCATTCAGAGACAGCAAAGTATTCTGATTTCTCCCCAATTTTCTGAATGTACAATGAGCATATGTAACTTTTACGAATCAGATAAAGCTACACTATTTCTGTTTGGGAAGAAAAATAAATAATTGAAATGAAGCAATCATTTGAACTGCCCTAGTGACAGCCAAGTGACAGCATGATCTGTGAACACACAGATAAGAGGCTGAATGACCCGGCTGAACCCATAGCCCGTTGGTGTGAAATTTTGGCATCAGTACCTCAGATCCCTTCTGAACTTTCCTGTGCAGTTAGGTTTAGTCAACTCATTTCCTGTACCCCACTTCAGGGGAGCTTCAATTAAACCACAAAGACAGGCTCCTGCTCATAAATAGGGTACATGTCTCTCCATTTATTGTAGTTTTATTTCCTGTCATTCAATAAAATTTTGAAAATTTCTCCATGAATGTGTTACACGTTCTTCTATTTATACCTAGGTTGTTCACATTTTTGGTAACTGTAGCAAATTTTTTACTGTTTCCTATCGATGTATTGCCAATGTACAGAAATATAATATTTTTTTTTCTACCTGACATACGTTTTCCACAGTCTTGGAGTTTGGCCTATACAATCTATGCTCAAATTTCACCTGATAATAAAGCAATTGCTATCAGTCTGACTGGGCCTGCTCAACTTCTCCTGAAATGTCATGACATGTTAATTATTACTCATACACTGCTGATCTATTTCCCTGGGTGGGGGAACAGTAAATATTTTAGGCTTTGTGGATCATTTGGTCTCTGTTGCAACTCCTTATTGTGGAGTGAAAACAGACATAGATAATACAGAAAAAAATGGGCATGCTGTGTCCCCGTAAAAGTTCATATGGTACATTGCCTTAAGACAGGGACTGGGACCGATAGTTCTGCATCAATTCCTACAGAAGAGGAATTTTCCAAGTAGAGGATGGCTGTAGAAAGACAAAAACCAGGAACCCTCAGAACCTGGAATCAGTAGATAGCAATCTAACCACAGGAACCTGACCAGAGCTCGCTATATTGGTAATCAACCCATCTACTGCCAAAATCCTGGGAATTAGTCATTTTGGCTGCACTCAGCTGGGCTCACACATGAGGCCGCAGGCAGATGGCACGTTAGCTAGGGGCTGTTGGAGGAGGATGGCTTCACTCATTGATATAGCAGCTGGTGCTGGGGTTGGCTAGTGCTGGCTGACAGCTGGGCACATGTCTGGATGTCCACACTGAACTGATTGACAGGGTGGAGGATGGCAGGAAGGTAAGTTCTCAAGGCACAGGTGCCTTCCAGGGCTAGCATCACATCTGCTATCTCTCCTACTGGCCAGTGCAAGTCCGTGGCCAAGCCCAGAGTCAGGCAGTGGGAGAAGCGAAGTCATACTGCAAAGAGGTGTGCAGACAGGGATGGAAGCAATTTGTGGCCATTTTGTGATCTACTACACTCAGCTATTCTAGCCAAAGATATAGAGGAAAACTAATAAATGTCCCTTTCAAGCCAGAACAGATCAATCCAAGAGGAATCCAGATCAAAAATTGAATTCAAGATATTTAAGCACGTACATAGGTCTGGGTAGCAGAAGCCCAGTTACTAGAAATGCCTGAGTTCAGGGACAGAGTTCAGCCACTCAGGAGACGAGAGTACAGGGCAGCTAGCTGGTTTCAGGGATCACTTCCAGTGGTTTATTGAATCTTAATCTATTCACAAAGCTCATCTGGTTTGGGGGGATTTGCATACCAGAATGACCACCTACAGGTGGTAAAGTTATGGCAACAGAGAAATTTAAGAGTAAGTTTACCAAAAGACAGTGATTTCAGACCGGGACTCCCGTAAAACAAGGTGGTTTGCTCCCTCCCTTAGAATGGAGGCGGTCCCTGAGATATCAATATGGCCCATGCCAGGTGCCCCTGGTCCAGTGACGGCCAGAATGGCCCTGTTACTACATGGAAATAACACTGGATCCAAATCCTAAAAAGTCATGTCCCGATCTATGAGTCCATATTATAACTTTTACTTGATTTTTGTTTTTCTTCTTAAAATACATAGTCTCATATTCTTACTTGAGACCTAACATGTGCCAAGCATCAGGCATCCAGTGGAAAACAAAAACCAAGTAGTAAAGCATCTGCTAATAAGGTTTTCCAAGGTCAAGCTACCCTTCTATTTTGAGATTTAAATATGTTAAGTTTTAAGTTTCTCATTTTACTGCTCTGTTAGAAAAAGATTAGTCTTGGATGACATCTTTTTAATTTTTTTTTAATTCCCCATGATGGCATGGTATGAGTTGTGATAATTTCTCTAATCTTCTAATGTAATATTTTTTAAAATCAACTTCACGCAGTTTAAGTTCATTTTTACAATTTCAGAAACAGGATGTACCATTTCTACTCATTTAAGAGTAGTGTTTAATAGGTTTAACATAAATAGAATTTTCATGCAGAAGTAGTAATATTTCAACCACATATTTTCTACTATAAAATGTTCAGAGGATCTGAATTTGGGAAATGAGCCAAACTGCAAGGGTGGGACAGATGGCTGGGAAAGTCTATGAAAAATACGGCAAGAAGAATTACTCTTTGAGACTCTAGACAAGCTTCCCATGACTCAGCTAAACAATTACTGAGCTAGTGCCTATTTCTGGAGACAAGAGGTGTGCATGCTGCTTCTTTCGGTGGCCATAATGGCTATCACAGAGATCCCATAACATTTCAATAATGAGAGGTACTGAGAGTGTAACGCAGAGTCTCTGTCCTCATGGAGCTCACAACCCAGTATGATGAATGAAGACCACAAACTAGTGTCCTAAAAGGCTGCCTGTTGGGCACAGACTATTTTGACCCATCAGTCAATTCAACCCAATGAAGAAGATACATTGTTTATACTTCTTGACAAAAAAGATAAAGTTGATTCTCCTTATACTTTATGCCTAATACATGATCAGGGACTTTGTAGTTTTGGTTCCTGGACATCTAAGGACTATAGCCAATAACCCAATGTTGTTGACCTGAGCTAGCAGTCACTGTTGATCTGCAGGGTGATACAGTTTGCTTACTGAAAGAAGCAGCAATAATTCTTTCCTAACTGAAAAAAATTTTGAAACTCAAAACTCTTCTTAATGACCAAGGTATTTACAAAGATAAGGTTTGGACTCAATCCTCTTCACTTGGTCTCTGTGTACAGGAATGGAATATCTGAAAATCTTGTGATTTAAGAAAGGGAAGCAGGTGGCTTTACTTAAATGACAAGACCAAAAGTGTAGTCCTCCCTGGGAGGGCAACATGACACAACTCAACCTGATTTTCCTGCTGCTGTTTGCTAGCAATAATTCGAGAAGAAAGAGGTAGTCAGTCACAAGATACCCTAAGATCTCTACTTCCTGCCAAAGAAGTATAACCAGTTCTGCATATTTAAGTTAACTCAGCGTATGTGTAGATGAATTACAAAAATAAAGCTTCTGCTATTGAGAAAAGATCTGTGTGTACTCTTCTTAAGGCTTGGATACGTAAGAATTCAGTAGATTTGCTTTTCTTTGATAAAGCTGTTAATGGCAATAAATTATTTTGGTTTTTTTGGTTCAAAACTCTTACAGACTGACATCTAAAAGTTTAACCTAATCAGGCACCAATTATATTAAGAAATATTAGCTCTTAATTAAGCAAAGCAGTAGGATAACAGGAAAGCCTTTTTTCTGGCCTTAAACAAACAAATATATTTTTTTAAGGTTTATTAATTTTAGAGAGAGAAAGAGAGACAGCACGAGCAGGGGGGAGGAGCAGAGGGAGAGAGAGAATCCCAAGCAGTCTCCCCACTGAGCACAGAGCCAGAAGCAGGGTTCAGCCTCACGACCCTGAGATCATGACCTGCGTTGAAACTAAGGGTTGGACGTTCAACTGACTGAGCCACCCAGGTGCCCCAACAACAACAAAAAAAAGTTTTTAATTTTTTTAATTTAAAAATTAAAAACCCTACTCATAGTTTTCACATATACTCCCTAATGCCTGAAAGGGCTTTAAAAGTGATACACTAAAATGATACACCTAAAAAATAAGGCCTAAAATACAAATACCCAAAGAAATAGAACAAAGAACTTTTCAATTAGGAAGGCATCTTAGACTTTTCTCTTGGTTCTGAGTGGAATTCGCTTGACAAAATAAAATATGAAATGGTAACAGAAGTGGGAAGTCTGGAGAGTAGAGGTCAGCAAACTACCCACTGGTCAAAGCTGCCCCACCACTTGTTTTCATATGGCCTGTGAGATGAAATGGCTTTTACATTTTTAAGTGGTTGGGAAAAAACCCGAAGAATAATAATACTTTGTGACATGCGAAAATTATATAAACTCCAAAGTTCGGTGTGAATTCATGAAGTTTCACTGGAACACAGCTGGGCCCGTTTGTTCACATATCGTCTGTGGCTGCTTCACTCTACAAGGAGTAGCTGCTACAGAGGCCATATGACCTGAAAAGCTTAAAATATTTCCTATTTGGCCATTACAGAGAGTTGGCCAGTGCCTGGAGTGCGGGTGCAGCTGGCTTCACACCTGACTTGATCAAAGGCAGTGCTCTCCTCCGACACCAGATCAGTTACTGAGCTGACTGACATGTCTAGGCTCCAAATCCACCAACCACAAATACTGTCAATGTTGTGAGAAACAAAGGCAGAAGAAAAATGATTAAATTTCAGGGCGCCTGGGTGGCTCAGTCATTAAGTGTCTGCCTTTAGCTCAGGTCATGATCCCAGTGTCCTGGGATCAAGCGCCGCATTGGGGTCCCTGCTCCGCGGGAAGCCTGCTTCTCCCTCTCCCACTCCCCCTGCTTGTGTTCCCTCTCTTGGTTGTCTCTCTCTGTCAAATAAATAAATAAAATCTTTTTTTAAAAAAATGATTAAATTTCCTTACTATCTACAGCCCATTGACAAGTCCTTGAAACAGGCAGAGTGACATTCCTCTAGGGACTCAACTGCTTCAATGTTGATACTTTGCTAAGGGCAAAAGACAATCTTAGCCCAACCCCAGGACCCTATGAGTCTACTTTAACATATAAAAATTCCTTCGGAAACTTCCTTTATATCTAAACCCCCCAAGATACATGTTGGCAATCATCACCCAAGCATATGATCCACCAATATACATCTGAAGGGTCTCATGACTCACGTTTTATTAGACAGTCATAAATGACCTTTTCCCAACAAAAGCTAGCCCCCTCAAGGTTCTGGAAATCTTGCTTCCAAAATTCCTTAGAGACTTACCCTAACCCTAACCCCCTCCCAACTTGGAAATATATAATGGGCCGCTCCTCATGACCCCAGAGCAGCTCCTCCTGCCTATGGGTCCTGCCCTTGTGCTTTAATAAAATCAACTTTTTGCACCAAAGATGTCTCAAGAATTCTTTCTTGGCCATTGGCTTCGAACCCTAATGTTCTTTCCTACATCATCAACAGAAAACCGTATAAAAGTCCAAGCCTGCTAAAAGGTCAATATAGCCACACAAGTATATGAAGCCTAGCATTGTTACCAACTACCATTTCCAAACTGGAGCTTGTTATGTTCTTATGCAGAAAAACCACTTACTATGGTAATAAGAGAGAAATTTAACGAAGTAGACATAATTTTACTTACTTAGGAAAACTATAAATTCTGTAAAAAAATTTTTTAAAGATATTATTTATTTATTTGACAGAGAGAGACACAGCAAGAGAGGGAACACACGCAGGGGGAGTGGGAGAGGGAGAAGCAGGCTTCCCGCCAAGCAAGGAGCCCGATGTGGGGCTCGATCCCAGGACTCCGGGATCATGACCTGAGCCAAAGGCAGACGCTTAATGACTGAGCCACCCAGGCACCCCAAATTCTGTATATTTCTTTACAACAGTATCCCCCTTTATGAATTTTTCATTATCAGTAGATCACTTCCCATTGCTCCCTACATCACTTCCATTAAACCAAATATTGAGTTCTTTGTGCTACTGTGTTCCTTTTCTTGATGCCCCTTTAAAACACTCTAACTCAAGGGGCGCCTGGGTGGCTCAGTCGTTAAGCCTCTGCCTTTGGCTTGGGTCATGGTCCCAGGGTCCTGGGATCGAGCCCCGCATGGGGCTCCCTGATCTGCAGGAAGCCTGCTTCTCCCTCCCTCACTCCCCCTGCTTGTGTTCCCTCTCTCACTGTGTCTCTGTCAAATAAATAAATAAAATCTTAAAAATAAATAAATAAATAAAACACTCTAACTCAATTTGAAGAAATCCTTTTACCTCTCAGTTGGTTCCTTTTTTTATGCTCATTCTCTCCAGAGGTGTATTTTTTTCTGCATTATAACAGTAGAACATAAGGCTTTTGAGTTATTTTTACTAAGGCTTAAAATTTATTTTTAAAGACTTTTGAAGACTTCCACTTCCAATACTATTGTGGGCCAAAATGTCTGAGGGGCTGTTTATAAACCACAGGATCCCACATAAGAATAATTTTTATGCAGGAGAGAGTCACAGCAAGTAGAGCAAGTAAGGAAAAATTTCAAGGTTCTCCCTTTAACCAAAAGAAGAAAAAACAAAAAGAACTCAAAGATCTACAAATAGCAAATAAGCATATGAAAATATGCTCCACACATCAGGGACATGCAAATTAAAACAACAATGAGCTACCACCACATACCTGTTAGAAGGGCCCAAATCCAGAACACTGACAACACCAAACGCTGTGGGAACTCTGACTCACTGTCGATGGGAGTGCCAAGCAGTCCAGCCATTTTGGAAGACGGTTTGGCAGTCTGGCCTTTGGTGCTCCACACAGATCTCTCTGAATCCCTTTTACCAGCACTGGGTGCCCACCCCCAACTTTTGAAACTTTGCTGCTGCTAATGGCTTCCACCTGCCCCCACCCTCAGAGTCCCACCCCAGGACCCAGAGCAGAGACACAGAAGCCCCTGGGAGTTCACATCCACCCAAGCTCCTAGGAATGCCCCTAGTCAGTGACTGATGCAGAAATATGGAAGGTCAGCTCTCTTGCCTTAAGGGGTGACAAACTTCACACAGCATTTATGCTCCGGGACTCCATGGAATCTTGTTGATCCTGGGACTTCTGAAATCATATCCTTATAGTTGGCCTCTTTGTCTTCCTTTTCCTGTCCCCACCAATCCCTCACTGGTTTCTCCTGGGAGCACTTCTTTAATAAATCGCTGGCCTGGGAATCCTTATCTCAGGATCTGATTCTGAGGAACCGGAGCTAAGACAACCTCAAGTACTGGAATTATTAGATATATGATACAAAACAATTACGTATTAAGTGCTCAAAGATTTAAAAAATGTAACCACAAAGAATGAGCAAACAGTGAGAAGCTATTAAAAATGAACAAGTATATTTGGTAAAGAAGCAGACAGAACTATTAAAGTCAAAATTTAATTACGGAAATAAATTCAATGGATGGCTTAAATAACAGATTAGACATAGCTAAAACTAGAATTAGTGAACTGGAAGAAAAACCTAAAGAATGTATCCAAAATATATTCCAACAAGACAGGGAGACGGAAAATATAAGAGAGTTTAAAAGATGTGAAGGCTAGAATGTGTTGGTTCAACAGACATATAATCAGAATCCCAGAAAGAAAACTAGACCCAGCAATCTCATTCTTAGGTAATCTTGCACTTCTGCACCAGGAGACATATGGAAGGATACAAATGGCAACATTGTTTACAATAGCCCACAACTGGAAATAGCTTAATGTTCATCAGAAGGATAAAACATAAGTAAATAATAGCAAAGTCACACACTAGAAAATTATATAGCAATAAGCAATAAACATAGATGTACTACAGCTATAAGCAATAACATGGATGAATCTCAAAAAATTCTTTTATAAAGCACAAAAATAAGCAAAACTAAACCATATATCATTTAGAGACTCATATCAATGATAAAACTTTTTTAAGGCAAGGTAACAGTATAGATACTTCTGGTGAGAAGATAGCGGATTAGTTTCAAAAGGTGTACACAGGGTATTGACAATATTCTAGATCTCAAGATGGATAGTAGTTTCATGAATGCTCATTTTATTATATTCTTCATAAACTAGCATAAATGATCTATTTTGTATATATTAAATATTATATTAAAAGTAATGTTTGTAGAATCTCTATAAAACAAATAGTACAGATGGGTGCTAAAGGAACTCAGACACACCCTTACCATGTCAGATGAACCACAGCTTGTATCTTGTACCTTACTGTGTCTTTGAGCAGGTTACTGACCATTCATAGACCTAGGCTTTCTCATAAAATAATGGCAATAATATCTGCCTCATGGGGCTTACTCTGAGAATTTATATGGTAAGATTACTAGACTATAAGTTCCATGGTGGGTAGGACTGTGTCTCTCTTACTCATCTATGTATCCCTAGTGGATAGCACGTGCCTGGAACATAGCAGGTATTTATGCTAATTCCTCTTCCTTCTAAAGAGTACAGAACAAAGTGTTAGGAGTATATGTGTTTAGCTTTAGAGTGGTTCTTTCATTGTTTTTGGTTTTGAGGTTTTTTTAATTTTTAAAGATTTTATTTTTAAGTAATCCCTACACCAACGTGGGACTTGAATTTACAACCCAGAGATCAAGAGTCACATGCTCCACCAACTGAGCCAGGCAGGCACCCCCGTTTGTTTGCTTTGCAGATTGACGTTTCATCTTGGCATTGACTACATGTTACTATATGTAAGAAGTAACTTGACTTCTCCATGTTTTGGGTTCTTAATCTGTTGCACAACAAAACTGAACTAAGATATATAATTTCTCAGTGTCTATAGCCTGATGTCACACCATACAAATTATTCTTCAAAAAGTTAACAATAATTTAAAAAAGTAAACAATATTTTTGTTACACAAAATGTAAATTAAGTTACATGTTCACGGATATCCCCCAAGAAGAATAACTATCTCAACAATACCATGTGTGAGATGATCCAAATTGTGTTCAGTGATAGTCCTCTTAGGTGAATGTGTCATGAATTAGGGCCCTTTTACCTTCCAGCACATTACATTAGTTTGGTGCTTCTATCTTCGACCTCCCTCATTCTTGGCCTCTTTCCTATGGTTCCTATTTTTCTTCTGTGATTATTCCCAAAACTCAGCCCTCCTCATGCTTAGCACTCAGCGTATGTAAGTTCATCAACTCTGACACCTTTAACTATTACAGTTATCACAATTCATATGAGTCCTGACAACATTAGATCAATAGGTCAAAACAAACCTCAGGACCCCCGTTCCTAAAATGTAATGCCCATGCAGCTCTGGCTACCACATGCTGAGCGCAGACTCATCTGCCCAGAGGGAACACAGGGAAACCCAGAGCTCCAGGCTTGTGTGACACGGGAGAGAAGCTTACTCACTCAGGCTGGAAGCCTAAGAGGAATGTTTAGCTCCTCCACTCCCATCACACATCTTTACAATCCTAACGGCCCTCTCATAATCTGAGCCCCTTCTTCAGTCCGAATTGGTTATGGCTCACCCACCGTGGGCCTGGCCTTTCCAGCTCAAAGGCACTGTAACAGCCATCAAATGGAAGAGTAAAATCACAGATATTTACAGCCTTGAGAATATGATAAATAAGACCCACTGAGCGCAGCAAGAGCTGTTTCAATTCCCCCTGGAAGGTGCCAGCCAACTTACCTGATCTTTTCCAAGGCATTTGTTACCTGCTGTGGCTCAATATCATAGAGTTTCACCTTGAAGCCTCCACTGGCAAACAACATAGCCCAGCTTTGCCCAATGAGTCCGCTAAAGGGAAAGAAAATAACCCAGAATGAAATTTTTAAAATTATACAGCATCCTATTTTAAAATACTCAGTATCTTAAAATTATAGATCTGTCTAGCTGTATTTATTTAAAATGTTATCTCTTTCTATATAGGAGCTCCTGAAGCCTCAGCTCCAGGGTCAGCAGTAACCTTCTGCCCGGTACACTGCTGGGTGTCAGGTGGTTAACATTAGTTCACACACTGAAGCAAAAACTTACAGAAGAGAGGTGGGAGGGTGTGGTGGAGGCAAAAGGCCCCTCTGTGAACCCCCATGTGACCACTGTTTCAGGCAAGTTACTTAATGTGAAGAAAAGAGAGAGTATTTTCCCCATCCTCCTCAAATAAATAATTGCTGCTACCACCAGCAGCTTTTGAGCAGATCTTGGATGCCAGGCAAGATTTAACATCGTACGTGGCTTTCCTCCGTTAATCTTTACAACAACCCCACAAAGTAGGTGCTATTATTATTTCCCATTTTATATATGGGAAAACTGAGGCACAGAGGGGTTAAGACTATGCAGGCTGTACGTGCTGGAGCTGTGAGATGAACCCAAACAGCCCGACCCTCAGATCCTAACTAGTGGTACCTCTGCCCACACTGTTTCAGTGTGTTACCAGAAAAGGAAAAGATAAAAAAGACATGAAGAACTTACACAGAGTTGTTCAAAAGGTTAAAAATGAATGTTAAGGAGCACGTCTAGAGCCCAAAACTTGGTTTCTAATATCATTCTCCAATAAAAGGAACCAAGGCTCCTTGAAGAAATGGCTGATTCTAGGACTAAGCCAGGAAATACACAACATGAGCCCAGAGTAACTGGGAGAGCCAAAACGTACACAGTGCTCACAAAAAATTAAAATTTAAAAATAAGTAAAAGCCTATCTTGACAGAACATGTCAAAGGAACGCAGGAGCCAAATGAAAGCTCTAGAGGACAATGCTGGAGTAAGTTGAGCAAAAAAGTAAAGTAACACGGGATTATAACCCAAAGTATAAACTACGTATCCATGAGTCCACATTGATATCAATAAATGTTTGAATAAATAAATGGGAGGAGAAGCCAAATCTCCCTTGCAGAAGAATTGCACAATAATTTATGTAGACACTCTGCCCTCAGAGAGTTGTAACATAACTCCCCACTACTGAAGCATGGGCTGTACAGAATGCCTTCCTTCCAAAGAGTACAGTAATGAAAAGGGAAAATTTAGAGTGACTTTACAGTGGAGAAAACTGGCAAACACTACCTCAGATAAGTGATCAAGGTCAACAACAGTGATAAATAATGTTATAGGATGCACCCTGGATACAACATGATGAGAAGGGCACTTCATCTCTGTAGTCTTCCTCCCAAATACCCATCACCCTTCTAATAATGAGAAAAACATCACACAAATCCCAACACAGAACAGTCTCCAAACTATCTGACCACCACTCCTCTTCACTGTCAAGGTGACTAAAAACACAGAATATCTAAGAAACTCACAGTTGAGAGGAGCCAAAAGAGAAATGACAAGTAAATGTAATTTGGTATCCTGGATGGGATCCTGAACATTAGGTAAAAACTAAGGAAATCTGAATAAAGTATGGATTACTAAATAATAATATATCAATATTAGCTCATTAATTGTAAGAAATGTACCACACTAAGATATTAATAATAGGGAAAACTGGGTGAGGGAGTATATAGGAACTTTCTGTACTATCCTCACAATTTTTCTGTAAATCTAAAAAAATAAAGCCTATTTTTTTAAAAAATGAATGTTTATAACAGCAATTCCACTCCTAGGTATGTACCCAACAGAAATGAAACATATGTCCCCGAAAAACACCACTTTGTACATATATGTTTATATGAGCCTTATTCATAACAGCTAAATGGAAATGATCCAAAAGTCCAATAGCTAATGAATAGGTAAATAAAATGTGGTATACCCATAAAAAGTTATTCAGGAACAAAAAGGAATAAAGTACTGATATGTGCTACATGGAACCTTAAAAAAATTCTCAGCAAAAGAAGTCAGTCAGTAAGGTCTACATATTGCATGATTCCACTTCTAGGAACTGGCAAATCTCTAGAGACAGAAAGTGGATCTGTGGTTGCCCATGACTGGAGAGGAAGGAACAGGAGTGACAGCTGATGGGGGCAGGGTTTCTTTTGGGATGACAAGAATACTCTAAAATTGACTATAGTAACAGTTGTACAACCCTGTGAATATACCAGAAGGGTGAAATGTGTGCTAGATGAATCTCAACAAATCTGTGATTAAAAAATGAACGTAGGGCGCCTGGGTGGCTCAGTTGGTTAAGCGACTGCCTTCGGCTCAGGTCATGATCCTGGAGTCCCTGGATCGAGTCCCACATCGGGCTCCCTGCTCGGCAGGGAGTCTGCTTCTCCCTCTGACCCTCCCCCCTCTCATGTGCGCTCTCTCTCTCTCTCTCATTCTCTCTGTCTCAAATAAATAAATAAAAATCTTTAAAAAAAAATGAACGTATATAAAAATGTTTTGAAAACCAACTCCTGCCACACAAATGTAAAGCAATAATACTTAGTAAGCTATTAAATTTGGTTGAGCGGAAGGGCAAAGAGGAAATGATTATCACATTTGGTGGAATGTAGGTGGTTACCTTGAAGCACGATTAGAATTCTTTCCCCAAAGGTGCTTGCCTGCTACATGAGTGTTCAGCTAGAGGTGAGAGGAAATCAAGGGATTTCTCCAGAGGAGGTGACAAACAGGTAGGTAGTTCATAGAGCTAATAGGCAAAAAAATCCACTTAAACTTGTCTCCAATTCCAAACTCCAGCGCTGTTTCATTATATTCCAAGCTCACCCATTCAAAAGGGTATACCACAGTTTCCCCTTAGGGGACCCATAGGCTAACAGATATATTTGATGATGCTCCACAAGGGCAGAACTAGTGGTGGGGCCAGTGAGAACTTACCGAACCTGCTGAGTAATCCAACTCTGGATGCAAAGAACAGCTATCTGTGTTCATCATCTTACGATTTTAAAAATGACCGCTAAATTATTCAGACTTAAAAGGAAGGAAATTCTGGACACATGCTACAACATGGATCAAGGTGGAAGACATAATGCAAAATAAAATTAACTCAGTTACCAAAAGGCAAATACTGTATGATTCCACTTGTATGAGGTACTTAGAGTAGTCAAATCCATAGAGACAGAGAATAGAATGGTGGTTACCAGGGGTTGGGGGAAGGGAGCACTGGGGACGTGTTATTTAATGGGGACAGAGTTTCAGTTTTGCAAGAGAAAAAGTTCTGGAGATTGGTTGCACAATGTAAATGTACTTAACACTACTAAACCACACACTATTCTCACAACTTTAATATGATTTGAAACTTTTCCATAATATAAAGTGTATGAATGGGAAGAAAGGAAGAAGAGACAGAATATAGACAATTTTATTGAGGTCTGAAGAAAAATGTGGCAGTTACTCAAAGGAGAAACGAGGTCAAGAGGGGATACTTATGAGGCTGGGAGAAATAACCATGTTTACATGCTGTAAAGCATGATTCCCCGCAGACAACACAGCACTTTGGCCTGAGGCTCCTGCACCTACTTCCACTGCTTGGGTCGTCCTGAGGCTTGATGTTACTCAGGAAAAGGCAGCCCCAGTAATCAAGCAGGTGGAAAATCCCTGGAATTGGAGGTATCGGAACAGAGGCAGGTAATCACTTGCCATCAAAAATTGGGTAGGTGATTAGACTATGCTCCACTTTTCTCTCAATCTTGAGATTTTTCCAATGCCATTTGGAATATTAAAAGTGAATTGCATCTGATCCACAAATTGCCCTTGGTACTCTTCATACAATGCAAAGAGAAATCAACATTCTCTAGGGTTCCTCTAAATTGGAAGCTTCTCAAAATGTGATCCAGATATCAGCAGCAACATATTCCCCATTTCAGAGGGGCCGAAAGGGGTGTGTGGACAAAGCCAGGCATTGAGTGGTACGAGGCACTTTTCCATGAGCACTCACATGTCTTGCTAGCTGTTCTTCAGCCAGACCATTTGTCAGAGTTATTTTGCAGAAATACATCCCTCGAGGATAAAGAGCAAGCTTGCTTACCTCTTACTATAAAAATAGTTGTTTCCCCAAGCTCAATGTTCCTGTCCTAGAACACACTGAATCTGCAGGTATCCACCTGGAACCTCCACATCTCCCCCATGGGACTCAGGGCAAAAGGAATAAATACTAATAGGATGCTCATGCTGCCTGCCCTGTTATGATTAAGAAAATTCTCTGTCTCTGACCCATGAGTCTCATGTCCTCTGCCAGCACTGAGGAAGTATTAACAAGCTAAATTATTAGCTTGCAAGTAGACAGAACATTCAGCAGGACAAGCTTGTCTCAGATGTGGTGTCATTTCATTGTAGTAACTACGTGCTACTTTGGGGAAGGGGGGTGGCTAGAATAGCAGTCAAAGGATGGGCTCCAAGAAGTATTATCCCCACTCCGTCTCTCCTCCCCCTACCTTTCCTAATTCAGCTAATCTATCATTCAGGCTCTGAGTACAGAAAGCACTCCACACAGTTACAATGCCCCCCCACCTTCCGTCAGGCTTGGGTCCAAGCAACTGAAGGGAAGAGCTTGGCATGCCTCCCTCCTATTGACCTGAAAATCCTATTAATGCCACAGAAGTGCTATCCAAGCTTCAAAGCCCTCACACAATGCTCACTTGAGCTAAGCCTCTAATACATACAAGGGGTTATTGAGAGGGGCTACTACCTTGTTACAAGGTATCTTATGTGAAGCCATTTGTTGGAAAAATGGAGTGAAAACAACTAAAATACTTCTACTCAATTTCAGGAGAGGGAACAGGATTATACAAAATGTTTTACTCCATATTCTTCTGCAATATTAAAATATTTTACAAGTGGGGTGCCTGGGTGGCGCAGTCGTTAAGCGTCTGCCTTCAGCTCAGGTCACGATCCCAGGGTCCTGGGATTGAGTCCCACATCTGGCTCCCCGCTCTGCGGAAGCCTGCTTCTCCCTCTCCCACTCCCCCTGCTTGTGTTCCCTCTCTTGCTGTCTCTCTCTCTCTGTCAAAATAAATAAATAAAATCTTTTTAAAATATTTTACAATTAATGTAAAATTTACATATATAAATTTTTTAATAAACTCTCAATGCTCTAGACCTGCACTGTCCAATATGGTAGACTCTAGCCACATGCTGCTATTTAAATTAAAATTAATAAATTTTAAAAATCATCAATAGTTGGGGCGCCTGGGTGGCTCAGTCGTTAATTGTCTGCCTTTGGCTCAGGTCATGATCCCAGGGTCCTGGGATCAAGCCCCACATCAGGCTCCCTGCTCAGCAGGAAGCCTGCTTCTCCCTCTCCCACTCCCCCTGCTTGTGTTCCTGCTCTCGCTGTGTCTCTCTCTCTGTCAAATAAATAAATAAAATCTTTTAAAAAAAAAAGATTTAAAAAATCATCAATAGTACTAGACATGTCTCAAGTATTCAATAGCCACATGTGATAGTGGCCACCAACTTGGACAGGAAGGGCATAGCAAGGACATATATAGAACATTTCGCTCTTTGCAGAAAGTTCTATTGACAAAGCTGTTCTAGACTCTGAGGGAAAAAAACCCTACAGACCACAAGCCAGAGTTTGAAAGAGATAGCCCCTGCCTGAAGACTTCTCTTCCTCAAACACCCACTACCCTCCCCACACACACTCCAGAGCTGCAAGCCAGTAAGTTAAAAGAAAGGCCAGTAACATTCATGCAGGTCATCCCAAATGGCCAGTCATTGACTCTAAATGTTTTTCACCCCACTGCCAGTATCATAATATTTGACATACATGGTGATTGACTTAACCATGAAAGGAGCCCATCGTACAGCCTAACTCTAGAATGGATACTTTCACAGAGGAGTCTACAGTGTGTGTCCACTCTGTGATAATCATCAAACTGTGTATGTAGGACTTCTGCACTCTGCTGTATGTATGATATAATTCATAAAAATACTTCTCCGAAAGAGACTTCTTCTCTTTTCCACTTTGTGGCTTCAGAAACCACCACACCCCTCCAGAATGACTCATCTCCTCAATCCATGGACCACATGCTGGTCAGGCGCGGGAGCCTGTCAGGCTGACTCCCTCTGGGTGAGAGCTCTACGGGGCCTCCAAGGCAGCCTTAGCAGCAGCCCCCTCCATCAGAAAGAGCCCCCCACATCCTGTGCCCAGCACACAATGAAACGGAGAGGATGGACACAAAAGGAAAGGACCGGGTGAGGCTCACAGGCCATACAAGGTCGAAGGGTGAGAGGCGTCAAGTGGCCTTTTTATAAAAGCCCCAGTACTGTCGCTGCTTTTCCAGAAAAGACTTTCCACAGAGGAGAACACAATAGATTCATCTCATTAAGTAAACCTCCTCCCACAACTTGACTTGCCTTTTCAAAATACGTGAGTGTAAGTGCCTCTCAAATGAGCCTGCACTGCAGGGAGAAGCACAATGAAGGGGGAGAAGGAAGCTTTCTGCAGATGGGCTTTCTTGATGGACCAAGGTTACACTATTGCTTAAGCCTGCACTGTGCAGTGGGGCAGCCACGTCATAGCCACACAGCACTAGCTGGCACTTGAAAAGTGCCTAGTGTGGAGTGAGATGTACTGCAAGTGTAAAAAACACACTGGGTTTTAAAGGCTATGCCCCCCAAAAAAGAATGTAGACTCTTTCAAAAGTAATATTTTACATCAATTGCTTGTTGAAATAATAACACTTAAACATATTGAAACTAATTTCACCTCTTTTTTTAAAGATTTTATTTATTTATTTGAGAAAAGAGAGAGAGAGCATGAGTGGGGGAAGGTCAGAGGGAGAAGCAGACTCCCTGTGGAGTGGTGAACCTGATGTTGGACTCCATCCCAGGACCCCGGGATCATGACCTAAGCTGAAGGCAGACACTTAACCTACTGAGCCACCCAGGCAACCCTAATTTCACCTTTTAATTGTAATTACTACAAAATATAATTACATATGTGACTTGCACTGGTGGCTCACATTACATTTCTAACAAGCAGCAACGACTTAAAGAATCATCGGGGATCATAATTCAATCATTTATCTTAGTTGTTTTTTTGGTGTCAGGACACCTAGTTCCACCCCCAACTCTGCAACTACGCTGCGGTCATACAGAAGTCAGTCTCACGTCCAAGAGAGCTGTAGTCCTTCATCTACAAATGCACCAGGGGTGGGGGCATTCACACTACAGCGGGCACCTTCAACCTTTCTACCAAAGACATTTCTACAGTAATCCAAGCCACCATGGTCCTCATGTTTGAATACTGATTGCCAAATAAATTAACTGATCTTAGTAACTTTGTTAATGACCAAAAAATCAACATAAGACAAATGTCCAAAAAGAAATATTTATAACATTAAATATACATAAACGCCTATAAACCCAGAAATAAAAGATGAATACACCAAACACAAGAGGGGGGAAACCTCTATAAAGTATGTGAACAAACTAACTTGAAAATATACTCTACTGCTTTAGTCTAATAATAGCAAATAAAATATATATCCAAAAGGCAGAGATTAAAAAAACGGACAATGCTTAGTGTTGGTGAAGTTATGGGCAAACAGGCACTTACAAACCACTGTGGGGAATAAAAGAGGTGCAAAGTAGCTGGAGGCAGTCTCACAGCCTGTATCAAAATAAGTATTTCTAACATTTGACCTGGGACTTTTACTTCCAGAATTGATCTTAGGCTAGGTTAATATGGGCAACACACAGACACTCATTTACAGTAGAATTTATATTAGCAAAAAAGTAAAAACTAACCCTGTAACATTCAGCATTAAATAAATTACATACAGATAAAGCAAACAGAGCAATTTTTAACAATTATTGAATAGCAAAGTGGATACGTGGGTATTCTTTTTTCCATAATTTCTACTCTTCTGCATATCTGAGAATTTTTATAAAAATTTGGGGAGAAGTTAGTTATATTCCATACAACAGGCATTAAAGACAAAGCCGATTTCTTCTTGTTCCAATAGTTTCGAAGGCTGTATCACCCACAGTCCTCTAGAGGAGGGACCAAGAGCAAAAAGCCAAGTGCTGGGAAGCTGCTGGCATCGCTCCTCCCTCACACATACCCAGTCATTTGCGACAACATGACACGGACATCTGACCCAAAGCGACCACCAACTGGCTTACCAGCACCTGCTATACCTGCAGCCTGTCTTGTACAGAGGAGACAAGCCCAGCAGACTTCCTTTCCTGAAAATTGGACCTAAAATGTGGGAACTATAAGTCAGTAATGAGCACTGGAGTTGAAAGATGATGCTGCTGGGGTTCGCAGCCATGTGCAAGAAAAAGAAGCAGAGGAGAGGAAAAGTGAGCAAGGACAGGCAGGGGGAATCTACAGCACAGACTAATATAACCAGGTATAAAGATCAGACTGCACAGCCCCAGAATGAAAGTTCTGTCAGCTTTCTGGTTCCCAGCACGACTTTACCTTGGGCCCAAATACAATTAGCTTCCTGCCCTTAGAGCCGTTGACATCCTATTAACTTTTTCTGAACCCCTAGATACCTGGGGACCATGTAATGGGTCCTTACCATTCTAACAATTCTGATATGCATTAAAGCTTCTAAATTCATAAATCTGAATTAGTACTTCAAAAAACTACTGCAGGTGAAGGGGCACCTGGGTAGCACTCCAAAAAAAATTCATGCCTCAGAAAGTTTCTTATAAAAAATGTACATAAGTCACCCCAAAGTAAAATTCTGGAATTAAAAAATTAAGACTAGCTTAAGGGATGCATTACTTGAAATAAAATAACATTCTACCAGACAGGGTTCAAGACGGCAACTTACAAGGATCCTGAACTCTCCTCTTCCCAGGAACACAACAAATCTAAGCTACACAACAATTTCCTTTGAAAAGGACCCAAAAGCCAGCTGAACAGCTCCTCCACAACAAAAGATAAAAGGGCCACGTGGAGTGGGATAGGAGAGGCAGAGACAGTCTCGTAAGAAGCCCAACCCAAGGCATGGTGACCCACAGCCTCATCATAACACAGATCTTGTTCCCAAGGACCAAGGGATTTGTGCCCCCACATCAGGCACCCCAACCCTACAGAACTATACTAGAGAAAAAAGCCCCCCCACCAAGTGTTTGGCCTCAAAAACCAATGGGCTTATTTCCAGGAGAACCATAGGGTTATGTGGAACGAAAAATCCACCCTTAAAGGGCTCGTGCACAGACCCACAGACCCTGGGACCCAGCACAAAAGCAATAGTTGGAAAGGCACCTAGCATATGCAAAGGGGACTCACCTATTAGTTTTAAAGCATCTGAGGAAACGCAGGAACTTGTTGGGACTCTCTCTGAAGACAGAGGCACTAGCGGGTGCCATTTTTGTGTTCTCCTTCTGCTTCGTTGGTGCCAGCTTTGGCAAGCACCATTTTTTTAACACCCTGCCCCCAGCCTACTATCTCAGGTGGGAATGCCCTGCCCCCACCTCCATAGGATACTGCCCTGGCCTGCCCTGCCATTGCCAGCAGGCATACACAGCCCACCCAGGAGATGCCCCTGGCTCTGGTGACCAGAGGGGATTGTGTTTCTGGGCCCCATGGGTCTGAAACAATCAGAGAGACACTCCCTGGCAGGTTACCACTCCCAGAGCACTGTGCAAAAGAAGATGGAAGCACATGTGAAAAGGCCTATTTTCTTGTTCTGGAGCTTCAGCCTGAAAGCAGGCTATTATGATTACTTATCAGTAATTACTTTCAATGTAAATGAACTAAGTTCTCCAATCAAAAGAGTAGCTGAACAGATAAAAAGATAAGACCCATCTACATGCTGTCTACAACAGACTCACTTCAGATGTAAGGACACACACAGAACAAAAGTGAAGGGATGGAAAGAAAAGATACTACATGCAAAAAGAACCCAAAGCTGGGTAGCTATACTTCTATCAGACAAAAGAGACTTTAAAACAAATACTGTAATAAGAGACAAAGAAGGGCATTACATAATGATAAAGGGGTCAACCCAATAAGAGGATATAACATCTGTAAATATTTATGCACCCAACATAGAAGCACCTAAATACATAAAGCAAATATTAACAGAGCTAAAAGGAGAAAATGACAGCAATAATACAATAATAGCAGGAGGCTTTAACATCCCACTTACATCAATGGATGAATTATCCAAACAAAAAATCAGTAATTCCACTATTGGGTATTTACCCAGGGAAAACACTAACTCATAAAGATACATGCACCCCTATGTTTATTGCAGCATTATTTACAATAGCCAAGACATGGAAGCAACCTAAGCGTCCATCAACAGATAAATGTGTAAAGATGATGTGATGCAAACACACACACACACACACACACACACACACACACACACAGAGAGAGGAATATTACACAGCCATAAAAATGCATGAGATCGTGCCATTTGAGACAACATGGATGGACCTATAGGGTATTATGCTAAGTGAAATAAGTCAGACTGAAGAAGACAAATATCATATGATTCCACTCATAAATGGAATCTTAAAAAATGAATAAACAAAAAGCTATACATACAGAGAACAAGCTGATGGTTCCTGGAGGCAGGGAGGTAAAATGGGTGAAGGGGAGAGGGAGATAGAGGCTTCCAGTTATGGAATGAATAAGTCAGAGGAAGAAAAAGCAAAGCATAATGAATACAGTCAGTGATACTGTAATAATGATGTAATGGCACAGATGGTAACTCTACTTGTGGTGAACATAGCATAATGTATAAACTTGTCAAATCACTAAGTTGTACACCTGAAACTAATGTAACATTGTGTGTCAACTATACTCAAAAAAAATGTAGCTCTCTCATGAAAAGAAATTAAATCTAAACATGTTGCTGTTCTTTAATCAATTAATTAAAAATAATTTTAAAAATAAGAAAATTGATAAGGAAACATCAGCCTTAAAAAATACTTTATACCAGGGGCACCTGGCTGGCTCAGTCAGTTAAGCACCTCAGGTCTGACCTCAGGGTCGAGAGTTCAAGCCCCACATTGGGCTCCAGGCTGGGCATGAAGCTTACTTAAAAAAACAAAACACTCTATACCAGATGAACTCACAGATATGTACAGAATATCCCAACCAAAACCAGTAGAATACATATTCTTCTCTAGTGCACATGGATAATTCAGAATAGATCATATGTTAGTCCACAAAACAAGTCTCAGTCAATTTAAGAACATTAAAATCATATCAAGCACCTTTTCCAACTATAATGGTATAAAACCAAAAAGTCAATATAGAAAGACAATGGGAAAAATCACAAATACGTGACGATAACACAACATGCTACCAAACAACCAATGGATCAAGAATAAATCAAAGGAGAAATAAGAAAATAATACATGAAGACAAATTCAAAGGGAAATACAACAGTCCAAAATCTACAGAATGCAGCAAAGCAGTTTTAAGAGGGAAGTTTATAGTGATACATACCTACCTCAAGAAACAAGAAAAATCTCAACTAAACAATCTAACTCTATACCTAAAGGAACTAGAAAAAGAACAGACTACTCTACAAAGTTAGTAGAAAGAAGGAAATAAAGACCAGAGCAGAAATAAACAAAAGAGACTAAAAAGACAGAAAAGATCAATGAAACTAAGAGCTTGTTCTTTGAAAAGATAAAATTGACGAACCTTAAAACCAAACTCACCAAAAATGGGGGACAGGGGTTCCTCAAATAAATAAAATCAGAAATGAAAGAAGAACAGTTACAACTGATACCACAGAAATATGAAGGATCATAAAAGACCACTAAGACAATTATATTCCAACAAATTGGACAACCTAGAAGAGATGGATAAATTCCTAGAAACAATCCTCCAAGACTAAATCATGAAGAAACAGAAAATCTGAATAAACTGATTACTAGAAAGGAGATTGAATCAGTCATTAAAAACCTCCCAACAAACCAAAGTCTAGGCCCCAACAGTCCACTGATGAATTCTACCAAATATTCAAACAAGATTTAATACCTATCCTTCTCAAGCTCTTCCAAAAAATTGTAGAGGAGGAAATGCTTCCAAACTCACTTTACAAGACCAGCATTACCCTGATACCAAAACCAGACAAGGACACTACAAAAAAAGAAGAAAAGGGGGAGAGAGGGGGAGGGAGAGAGAGAGAGAGAAGGAGAAAATTATAGGCCAATATCCCTGATGAACAAAGATGCAAAAATCCTCAACAAAATATTAGCAAACCAAATTAAACAATACATTAAAAGGATCATACATTATGATCAAGTGGGATTATCCCAGGGATGCAAGAATGGTTCAATATTCACAAATCAATCAGTGTGTTACACCACATAAACAAAATGAAGGACAAAAATCATATGATCATCTCAACAGATGCAGAAAAAGGATCTGACAAAATGCAACATCCATTTATGATGAAAACTCTCAACAAAGTATAGAGGATACATACCTTGATATGAAAAAGACCAACTATGGGCGCCTGGGTGGCTCAGTTGGTTAAGCGACTGCCTTCGGCTCAGGTCATGATCCTGGAGTCCCGGGATCGAGTCCCGCATCGGGCTCCCTGCTCAGCAGGGAGTCTGCTTCTCCCTCTGACCCTCTTTCTTCTCGTGCTTTCTATCTCTCATTCTCTCTCTCAAATAAATAAATAAAATCTTTAAAAAAAAAAAAAGACCAACTATGACAAATGCACAACTAACATCATACTCATCTGTGAAAAGCTGAAAACTTGCCTCTAAGATCAGGAACAGGCAGAATAATTGAACAAGATCTTGAATAAGATCAAGATGATTACTCACTCTCACTACCTTTATTCAGCATAGCATTGGAAGTCTTAACCAAAGCAATTAGGCAAGAAAAAGAAGTAAAAGGCCTCCAAACTGGAAAAAAAGAAGTAAAACTCATTCTTTGCAGATGACAGGATACCATACTTAGGAAACCCTAAAGATTCCATTAAAAAAGTGTTAGAATAAATGAATTCAGTAAAATTGCAGGACACAAAATCAATATACAGAAATCTGTTGCATCTACACACTAATAACTATCAGAAGAGAAGGGTTTTTTTTTTTTAATCCCATTTACAACTGCAACAAAAAGAATAAAATACCTAGGAATAAATTTAACCAAGGTGGTGAACGACCTGTACACTTTGATACACCTTAATAGAACTTTAAGGCATTGATGAAAGAAGTTAAAGAATACACAGATGAATGGAAAGATAGTCCACGCTCATGGATTTAAAGAATTAACACTGTAAAAAATGTCCCCACTACCCAAAACAATCTAGAGATCCAAGGCAATCCTATCAAAATCCCAATGGCGTTTTTCATAGAACTATAACAAACAATTCTAAAAAAGCTAAAGGGTTCTCTTTTTTTTATGTTATGTTCATCACCATACATTACATCATTAGTTTTTGATGTAGTGTTCCATGATTCATTGTTTGCGTATAACACCCAGTGCTCCATGCAGAATGTGCCCTCTTTAATACTCATCACCAGGCTAACCCATCCTCCCGCCCCCCTCCCCTCTAGAACCCTCAGTTTGTTTTTCAGAGTCCATAGTCTCTCATGGTTCATCTCCCCCTCCGATTCCCCCCCTTCAACCTTCCCCTCCTGCTATCTTCTTCTTCTTTTCTTTTTTTTTTTTTACTTTTTTAAAAAAGAAGAACGAAGCCAGAGGTATTATGCTCCCTGGTTTCAACCTATGGTACAAAGCTATAGTAATCAAAACACTACAGTATTGGCAAAAAAAAAAAAAAAAGAGAGACGCAGGTCAACAGAACAGAGTCCAGAAATAAACCCATACATATCTGATCAATCAAATTTATGACAATGGAGGCAAGAATATACAATTGGGAAAGGGCAGTCTTTTCAATAGCATTGGGCAAAATGGATAGCCACATGCAAAAGAATGAAAATGGACCACTATCTCATACACACACAAAGATTATCTCAAAATGAATTAAAGACTTGAATTTAAGACCTGAAACTATAAAATTCCTAGAAGAAAACATAGGTGGTAAGCTCCCTGACATTTTTCTTAGCGATGTCTTTTTTTGGAGCTGAAGCCAAAGGCAAGGGAAACAAAAGCAAAAAGAAACAAGTGGAACTACATCAAACTAAAAAGATTCTGCACAGCAAAGGAAACCATCAAGAAAATGACAAGACACCTACCTACTTGCAAATGATATATACAATAAGGGATTAATATCCAAAATATATAAAGATCTACAAACTCAATAATAAAAAAACCACTCAATTAAAAATGAGCAGAGGATCTAAATATACATTTTCCAAAGAAAACATATAAATAGCCAAGAGACACATGAGATGTTCAGTATCACGATCAGGGAAATGCAAATTAAAACCACAATGAGATATCACCTCACACCTGTCAGAATGGCTAAAATCAAAAACTCAAGAAACATCAAGTGTTGGGGCGCCTGGGTGGCTCAGTCGTTAAGTGTCTGCCTTCAGCTCAGGTCATGATCCCAGGGTCCTGGGATCGAGCCCCGCGTCCGGCTCCCTGCTCAGCGGGAAGCCTGGTCTCCCTCTCCCACTCCCCCTGCTTGTGTTCCCCGTCTTGCTGTGTCTCTCTCTCTGTCAAATGGCAAGGATGTGGAGAAAAGGGAACCCATGTTTCACTGTTGGTGGGAATATAAATTGAAGCAGCCACTCTGGACAACTGCATGGAGATTACTCAAAAAATTAAAAATAGAAATATCATACAATCCAACTATTTCAAGGTTTGGTTATTTACCCAAAGAATACAAAAAACACTAATTTAAAAAGATATATACACCCCTATGTTCACTGAAGCATTACAACCTAAGTGTCCACCTATGAATAAATCAATAAAGAAGACATAGTACGTGTACACACACACACACACACACACACACACACACACACACACACAGTGGAATACTACTCAGCCATAAAAAGGAAGATCTTGCTATTTGTGACAACATGGACGGACCTTGAAGGTATTATACCAAGTGAAACATGCTGGACAAAGACAAATACCATATGATTTCACTTGTAGTGGAATCTAAAAAACAAAACAAACTAAACTAATCTGAACTCATAGATACAGAGAACAGACTAGTGGTTACCAGAGGGGAGGGGGATTCAGGTGGGCAAAATTGGGAAAGGGGCTCAGTTGTATGGTGATGAATGGTAACTAGATTTATGGTGATCATTTTGCAGTGTATACAAATACCAAATTATAATGTTGTGCACCTGAAACTTATATAATGTTATATACCAATTTTACCTCAATTAAAAAAAGGGGGGGGGCACCAACATCCTAACAAGCTCTTCACATTGCATATCAGGTAAAAAAAAAAAAAAAAGGCAATCTCTGTTATAAAAGCTCAAACATCTGTCTACTAGGACCAAGCACGATGGATACATAGCCAGTAATGATAGTTTCTACCCTAAGGGGAAGGCCCTGGAATCAGAACTTTTCCCGAAGGAGATGGGCCCCTGAGCTCAGTCCTAAGGAAGTGTGCTCAGTGAAAAAAAAGAGGCACAGGAGAAAAAGCGCACTTGAGGCCCCAGGAACATGGCAATGTTGGCCTTCTCTCCCAGATTGGTTCCTCTTTTAAAACAAGCTCAAGGCCTAAAATTTGGGTAAACACAATGCAGTATGCATGTGAATACAGAATTCATATTTTAGTTATTCAGAAACACAGTATTATATAAAGGTAAGTTCCCCTGTAGATTTCTAGGGCTAACAGATATGAAAGCTTGAGAACATCACACTCAAATACAACACCACTCAAATGCCTTCAGGAAACCCACTTTTACTCCCATTATTTTGAAGTTGCATATTTTCCCTTTCTTTATGATCCCACAGCCGTAGATCCAAGAGGCTTTTCTCTTCTTTCTTAATTCTTCAAAAACCCACTCCTATTCTGTCAAGCCCACCATTCTGAAGGGACTTGCCCTGGATGCTCACAGGAAAACTAAGTGGCCATGTGAAGAGTGTCCTTTATGGGAGCACCTGGGTGGCTCAGTAGGTTAAAAGGCTGCCTTTGGCTCAGGGTCAGATCTCAGGGTCCTGGGACTGATCCCCATTTAGGGTTCCTTGCTCAGCAGGGAGCCTGACGCTCACCCTGCTCTTGTTTTCTCTCTCTCTCTCAAATAAATAAATAAAATCTTAAAAAAAAAAAGAGTATCCTTTATGAAAAAATCAATGGAAAAGAATTAAATAGAGATTGTATTTCTAGCAAGTACTTTTAAGAAGGAATCTGGTAATTATTAGGAAAAGATGGAAAACAATGGCCCAATGTCCCTGAAATTGAAATACATATATTTGGTCTGTTGAAATCCAAGACAGAAAATCAACCAGGTTTTAGGGAATTAATTTACATTCCCCAGCCCCATCTTGTAAATGGATGTTCCTTGGAATCACCCATGGGGCCAGAAGAGAGAGAGCAGAGAGACAGAAAGAAAGGGGAGGGGGAAGGAAGGGGAGGAAGGGAGAGGAAAAGTGAGTAAGGGGAGAGGGGAGAACAGAGAGGAAAGGGAGAGGAATGACAGGAAGGAAAGCAGCACTATTCCAGAGGCAGAGATGCGTGTCTTCTGAGGTGCTGACGGTGGGGGATAGACAGGAAGGGCTTTCTATCCTGTGCCAATTCCTGTGGTCATTCAAGTTTGCCAGCCCTCATCTAATTCCTTATCAACCTCCCTCAAGGGAAGCAGAAATCAACTGACTCACTAATCCCAGCTCCTTCTTGAAAGACTGTACTCCTCATGAAAGAACCAGGGCCAGACAGGCATAGTCAATTCCAAACTTCACTTAACATGAGGTGAAAGCAGAATAACGCTCCAACACATGGCGTGTGATACACATAACTCTAGCCCTTGACCCTGGACAACTAATATGCAAGTCAAGCAGAGTCACCGTGCCCAACACAAAGTACACTTTTAAAATATATTTTTATACTCCTTCACCAGGCAGCCACACACATCCACATGCCTGTAAAGGTCAAAGGCTCAGTTAATTGCACCGTTCTGTGACCAAAAGGAAGGTGACAAAAGCGCCCTGATTCCTTCTTTCAATAGGTTCTAAAGGAAAAATCCTGACACTGGAATTGTCGCTGGGGGGCAGGGCAGGTCGGCCAACACCTCAGTGGCATAGAGACACAAAGCCACCCCCCAAAAGGTGCTTCTAATTATAAATAGCAAACATTAACATGTCTATAGATTGCTGATAGCCTATCAATGCAAAGGTACGCATAAATGTTTTTCGGGTTTTTTTTGTAATAAAAAATAGCAGAAGTTTTAAAAGACCAGGTAGGGGCACAAACCAGAAAAATTTAGATGGAATTGAGGCTGTGAAACCGACACAGCCTAGCAAACTCTGAGCTCTAGCGTTTCCCCTCTGGAAACGGCGCTTTCTCCACGAATCAGGAATCCTCCAAGCACCTGTCGCCGCCCGGAGACACCCCTGGGGACAAGAACACACACATCCTCACGCCCTGCAGGCAGCCTGGCCAGGATGCGCAACGGATCCTCGTTACTGGGGTAGCATCTCGGCTACTTACTGACTGTGACCAGGGGCAAACTGCTTAACCTCAGTGTTCTCATCCATAAAGTGGGAAGAGTTAAGAATACAGTTCTGCAGAATCTTTGCCAGACTTCATTTCACCCAACGCCTAGCACGTCTATTTGTATTTGCCGGAAGGCCTGGCATCACTCAACTAATTCCACAAACCGCATTTCCACCGCAGCCTACACTGTCGGTTGTTTTTTTGTGTGTGTTTTGTTTTGTTTTTTAGATTTTATTTATTTACTTGAGAGAGAAAGAGACAGAGATAGCGAGAGTGAGCAGGAGCTGGGAGGAGTGGGAAAAGAAGAAGCAGGCTTCCCGCTGAGCAGGGAGCCCGATGTGGGGCTCGATCCCAGGATCCTGGGATCATGACCTGAGCCGAAAGCAGACGCTTAACCGACTGAGTCACCCAGGCGCACCACCTTGCTGGTAAGCACGAAGTGAAACAAAACCGCACTCTATAGTGTGCTTCAACCTGCAAAGCCACGCCGCTACTGGGCGCTCCTACAGGCCTGGCCCCTTTCACAGAGAGGTGCAAGGACGCACGGAACCCTCGAAGGTTGGAGGGTGGCATTCCACCATGCCGGTTCCACCTCTGGAAACTGACAGCGACCTGGGCTCCCAAGCCAAGGCGGCGACGCAAGGGCCCCACACTCTGGAGTACCGCGAGCCCGGGTCTCCTCCAGCGCCGTGGCAAGAACGCGGCGGGTCGGTGGGTCGGGGTCGTTTACCTGCCAATGATCACCACCTCGCCGGTCGCTGGGGACGCCATGGCCAGACGCCTAGATGGCCCGGGAGCCGCACCGTAAGTGCGAAGAGCTGTGCGCGACAGGGCTCTCGGGCGCCGCGCGCTGCGCCAGATCCCCGCGCCTGGCGGGGCGTGACCCGCGCCGATTGGCTTGGCACCCGAGCCCGGGGCGGGCGCGCGGGACGGATAGGCTACTGGACGGCCGGGGGGGCGGGCCCACCGCCTCGGTCCCCATTGGGTGCGTGGCAGGCGGAGCCTCCACCCGGACACCCAGGCGCAGACCCGGAGCAAAGGGGAGCAGGCGGGGCTGGCCGGCTGGAGGACCCGCGGCAGGGGAAACGCTGGATGGAAAGCACGAAGACCCAACCCTTCGGACTTCGGCAATTCATTTTTTCATATTTTAGTTTCCAACTGTACACCCTAAAATCAGTGTACATAGGAGGGGGCACCTCCAGGCTGGCACAAGTCTTGACCGCTAAAGGACCTCAAAGAAACTTGCAGTAGAATTTCCTCTTTGAAAATATTACCGCCTCTTCAATACATACCCCGTTCAGGCCTTTATACCGAGGGTGGTTATTGCTGAGTTTACACTCAATTCGTTTCTAGAAAGATCCTCGCTGCCTTTCTCCACAGATGAGAACTGAGACCCAGGAAATTTGGGAAAGCAGGAAAGCTGCAAATGTATTTATCTGTGACACTGGAAGACGTGTTTGATCCCACTATACTATGCTAAGGGGACTGTGAGGTATGGGAGTTATTTGAACTGTACTTCCTCCTTCAAGAGGCAGAGTCGGTTTATGTATGACAGAAAGGAAATGTCCAGGAACAAACAAACAGACCAAGAGGAAAGGGCATATACATCTCATGACAGTTTGTGTCCACACAGCACAAGCTGGGAAGGAAAATACCACAGTCACCCAATTCAAGAGGACTAGAGAGTACTCAGACTGAAAACATGCGCAACATTGACCTACTCAGATGACAAATGGAGCTCTTCCTTTGTTTTCCCCGTCAGAACGTGGAAAGAAGATTGTCAGAGGGAGGGGTAGGCTTTAAAGAACAATTTCACAACGTTTCAATAAACACATGGAACAAGGTGCTCAACTCACTTAAGAGAAGATAAATGAAAAGTAATACAAAATAGATAACTCATCTTCCACCCACCAAATAGGCTAAAATTACAAAGATTGATAAAATATCCATATTGGCAATGAGGTGTTTCAGACCTGCAACCCTTTAATACACAGTTGAAGGCAGGCTTATATTGGCACAGCCTTTCTGGAGAAAAATGCTGTTGGGAGAGCAGTCAGCCATGAGCCCTCAGCATTCCTGAACTTTCTTGCTGAGTGTAGCAGACTGCAAGACATGCCCATCTGATGCTAAGTTGTTTCTGTAGCTATACACCCAGGCAGCTAAATAGATCAAGGCTCCTGCAGAGTGAGTACCTTGTAACTGCTCCCTCCTGGGGTGGAAGGGAACTGGCTTGTTTGCTGCTCACTACAGCATCAGCTCTATGCTCAACAAGTGCTGGTCCCTTGGCCTTGCAAAACCTGGGGTCATCTGGCCCTCCATGTAACCCTGTGGGAGTTGGGGCTCCAAGAGCAGGTGCAAATATGCTGAAACTCTGGCTATTGCTTTTGCTGTGACTAGTAGGGTCTTTTATCTCTAATCCAGGAGTCTCATGTCTTCTGTCAGCTTCCACAAAACTGGGGCAAGCTAACTCATTAGTTTGTAGTAAGATGAAAATCTCAGGCCCCTTACAGTTCTTGACATACCAAAATTTAAAAGGTATGTACTTTGGCTTTGCAATTCCAGTCCTAGAGATCTGTTATATAGAAATACAAGTGGACAGGAAGTTAGACAAAATGGTTTATTTCAGGAAATAAATAAAATAGAATAGAAAAATATCAAAATATGTAGAATCTTAACAATGTTAAAATAGACATTGAAAACATGATGAATATCTATCAATAAGAAACAGTTTTAAAGATTATGGTACAGAGGGCTTCTGCTTCTGTCCAAGAGGGAGTAACAGAAATCAGACTTAGAGTCCTGCCTTAAACAAGCAGAACACCCCCCCCCAAATATGGGGAAAATTGGCCTCAGATATTAGACAAGAGGGAGTCTCAGACTGTGATCCCATCCATAAATACACACAGTCTACTGATTTTCAACAAAGGTATAAAGGCAATTCAATGGCAAAAGATAGTCTTTTCAACAAATGGTACTGGAACAATTGGATATGCATAAGTAATGATAATAATAGCCCCTTACCATATATAAAAATACTAACATCCAAATGCATCCATGTGAAACCTAAAACCACAAAACATCTAAAAGAAAACATAGGAGAAAATTTTGTGATGCTGAGTTAGGGAGAGATTACTTAGATGTGCCACAAAAAGTTTAACAGGCAAATAAAAAGTTGGTAAATTAGACCTCATCAAATTTAAGAACTTATGCTTTTTCAAGACAATATCAAGAAAATGAAAAGATAAGCCCAAAACGGGGGGGGGGGGAATATTTTCAAATTAGGTATCTATTACAGGTCTTGTTTACAAAATATATAAAGAGTTCTCAAACTCAATAATAATTTTTTCTTAAAGATTTTATTTATTTGACAGAGAGAGACGCAGTGTGAGAGGGAACACAAGCAGGGTCAGTGGGAGAGGGAGAAGCAAACTTCCCGCCGAGCAGGGAGACCGATGTGGGACTCGATTCCAGGACCCTGGGATCATGACCCGAGCTGAAGGCAGACGCTTAACGACTGAGCCACCCAGGCACCCACACAATAATAATTTTTAAAATGGCTTTTAAATTTAATTTTTTAAAACAGTGACAAGTTTTATGTTGTGTATACATTATCACAACTTTTTAAATGGCCAAAAGATTTATTTTCTTTTCAAATTTTTATTTAAATTCGAATTAGTTAACATACAGTGCAATATTGGTTTCAGGAGTAGAATTCAGTGATTCATCACTTACATACAACACCCAGTGCTCATCACAAGTGCCCTCTTTAATACCCATCACCCCTCTAGCCTATCCCTCACCCTCCTCCCTCCATCAACCCTCAGTTTGTTCCCTAGAGTTAAGAGTTTCTTTATGGCTTGTTTCGCTCCCTCTCTTTTTGATGGCTGAGAAATATTCCATTGTATATATATATATCATATCTTCTCTATCCATTCATCAGTCAATGGACATTTGGGCTCTCTCCATAGTTTGGCTATTGTTGATAGTGCTGCTATAAACATCAGGGTGCATGTACCCCTTCAAATCTGCATTTTTGTATCCTTCGCATAAATACCCAGTAGTGTAATTGCTGGGTCATAGGGTAGCTCTATTTTAAACTTCTTGAGGAAACTCCATACCGTTATCTAGAGTGGCTGCACCAGCTTGCACTCCCACCAACGGTGCAAGAGGGTTCCCCTTTCTCCACATCCTTGCCAACATCTGTTGTTTCTTGTGTTGTTAATTTTAGGCATTCTGAAGGTGTGAGATGGTATCTTATTCATAGGTTTTGATTTGTATTTCCCTGATGCCGAGTGATGTTGAGCATCTTTTCATGTGTCTGTTAGCCATTTGTTGTTTTTTTTTTTTAAGATTTATTTATTTATTTGAGAGAGAGAGCACACTCGCATGAGAGGAGGGGAGGGCGAGAGGGAGAAGCAGACTCCCTGTTGAGCAGGGAGCCCATGCAGTACTCCATCCCAGGATTCCAGGATCATGACCTAAGCCTAAGGCAGTCGCTTAACCAACGGAGCCACCCAGGCACCCCTGTTAGCTATTTGTATGATCTTCTCTAGAAAAGTGTCTATTGGGGCACCTGGGTGGCTCAGTTGTTAAGCGTCTGCCTTCAGCTTGGGTCATGATCCCAGGGTCCTGGGATCGAGCCCCACATCAGGCTCCCTGCTTGGCGGGAAGCCTGCTTCTCCCTCTCCCTCTCCCACTCCCCTTACTTGTGTTCCCTCTCTCACTGTGTCTCTCCCTGTCAAATAAATAAAATCTTTAAAAAAAAAAAGTGTCTATGCATGTCTTCTGTCCATTTCTTAACTGAATTATTTGTTTTTTTGGGTGTTGAGTTTGATAAATTCTTTATAGATTTTAGATACTAACCCTTTATCAGTTATGTCATTTGCAAACATCTTCTCCCATTCTGTAGGCTGCCTTTTAGTTCTGTTGATTGTTTCCTTTTCTGTGCAGAAGGTTTGTATCTTGATGAAGTCCGAATAGTTCATTTTTGCTTTAGTTTCCCTTGCCTTTGGAGATGTGTCTAGGAAGAAGTTGCTATGGCTGAGATCTGAGAGTTTGCTGCCTGTGTCCTCCTCTAGGATTTTGATGGTTTCCTGTCTCACATTTAAGTATTTCATCCATTTTGAATTTATTTTTGTGTGTGGTGTAAGAAAGTGCTCGAGTTTCATTCTTCTGCAGGTTGCAGTCCAGTTTTCCCAACACCATTTGTTGAAGAAACTGACTTTATTCCATTGGATATTCTTTCCTGCTTTGTTGAAGATTAGTTGACCATAGAGTTGAGGGTCCATTTCTGTGTTCTCTATTCTGTTCCATTGATCTGTGTATCTGTTTCTGTCCAGGACCATACTGTCTTGATGATTACAACTTTGTAATATAGCTTGAAATCCAGAATCATGATGTCTCTGGTTTTGTTTTTCTTTCTCAGGATTGCTTTGGCTATTCGAAGTCCTTTGTGCTTCCGTACAAATTTTGGGACTGTTTGTTCTTGTTCTGTAAAAAATGCTGTTGGTATTTTGATAGGGATTGCATTAAATGTATAGACTGCTTTGGGTAGTATAGATACTTTAACAATATTTGTTCTTCCAATTCATGAGCATGGAATATCTTTCCATTTCTTTGTATCTTCTTTAGTTTCTTACATCAGTGTTTGATAGTTTTCAGAGTACAGGTCTTTCACCATTTTGGTTAGGTTTATTCCTAGGTATCTTATTGTTTTTGGTGCAATTGCAAATGGGATCAATTTTGATTTCCTTTTCTGCTGTTTTGTTACTGGTGTATAGAAATGGAACAGATTTCTGCACATTGATTTTATATTCTGTGACTTTGCTGAATTCATGTATTAGATCTAGCAATTTTTTTGGTGGAGTCTTTTGGGTTTTCTACATAGAGTATCATGTAGTCTGCAAATAGAGTTTGACTTCATTCATTCAGCCAGTAAATACTTGCTTTGTGCCCCCACCCTATGCCAGTCACTTTGCCAGGTGAGAAGGATTAGATTGACAAGAACCTGCTCTCATGGAGTGTATATTTGGAAGTCAGCAAGAAATAAGTAAATGGATAAGATAATTTCAGAGCTTGGTAGTCTCTGTTGGGTAACTAGAAAGAGATAAGGGGATAGTGACTATCCAGAAGGAGGCAGTGGAGGTGCTGCTTTAAAATTCTCAGTCTTCTCTGAGAATATGATTTTTTAGCTGCAGACTAATTGATGAGAAGGATTCGGTAACATAAAGATCAGCAGTGAGCTTGCCAGGTGTGAAAAACAAACAGAAGGCCAACATAGCTGTAGCACAGTGGGCAAAGAGGTAAAAAATAGTATCAGAAAACCAGGCAGGGACCAGCTCATCTGGGGACTTGTCATGGTAGAGTTTGTATTTTGTTTTAAATGAAATAAATAAATAGAAACAACTTAATTAAAAAGTGGGCAAAAGATTTGAAGAGAGAGTTCACTAAGGAAGATATATTTAATAGTTAATAAACAGTGAAAATATGTTAAACATCATTAGTCATCGGGGGAATTTAAATTAAAGCCACAATGAGATACTACTGCACACCCATTAAAATGCCTGACATCAAAAACACTGAAAATACTTAGATTGGTAAGGATGTGGAACAATGGAATTCTCATAGATTGCTGGTAGGAATGCAAAATAGAACAATCAATTTGGAAAACAATCTGGAAATTTCTTGTGAAGTTAAACATACATTTACCACACTATTCAGCAATCCCACTCCTAGGTATTACTCAAGGAAAATAAAAAGGGTCCACACAGAGATGTATATAAATGTATTCTTAGTAGCCTTATTCATAGTAACCTAGAAACAACTTAAATGGGGGATAGAATAACAAATTTTGATATATTCATACAATGTAACACTACTCAGCAATAAAAAAGAACACACTATTTATGCATTCAACAACATGAATGACTCCCAGTAACATTATATTGAGCAAAAGAAGTCAGATGCAGAAGAGTATATCTATGATTCAATTTTTTTTTTTTTTTTTTGTTAAGGAAACGTGCATGCACTGGTAGTGGGGAAGGGGCAGAGGGAGAGAGAGAATCTTAAGCAGGCTCCATGCCCAGCATGGAGCCCAGTTCGGGGCTCAGTCTCACAACCCTGAGATCATGACCTGAGCTGAAATCAAGGGTCTAATGCTTAACCAACTGAGCCACCCAGGTACCCCATATGATTCAATTTATATATGACTCCAGAAAAGACTGATCATACGTATAGAAGATGAGAGGCTATCTTGTCTTGGAGATTGGAAGCGATTGGCTCAGTTGGGGCACAAGGGAAATTAGAGGTTGATAGAAGTATTCTGTATCTTGATTAGGACAGTGGTTACACAAGTATGCATATTATCAAAACTCACTGAAATAGGGTGCCTGGGTGGCTCAGTTGGTTAAGCATCTGCCTTTGACTCAGGTCATGATCCCAGGGTCCTGGGATCAAGTCCCCTGGAGGGCTCCCTGCTCAGCACGGAGTCTGCTTCTCCCTCTGCCCTTCCCCCCGCCCCATTCTTTCTCTCTCTCTCAAATAAATAAAATCTTTTTTTAAAAACTCACTGAAATATACACTTAAGTGAGTGCATTATATTATATATGTTACACTTCAATAAAATTGATTTTTTTAAGGTAGGATTTTGGATGATTTGTATCCTTCAAGAATAAATGTTTGATTCACCCCACTCCCATCCCCACCTAGGGGAGAAAAAAAAAACCACACCACACAAAACTTTGATCAGCTGAGATGCAGTACAAAGGTGAATTTGTGACAAGTACTTGGAAAGGAAGTAATAGATATTATATTCTTCTGGCCAGTAACAGAAATGAAGACCATAGGGTCCATGTAATTTTTTTCTTAATTTTACCCGTATATGTGTGTATATGCTGTCTAATTTCTTTCCCCTCTTCCTTTTCCCCTGTTATTTTATGTAAGGATTGTTGGTAGTGCTTACCTTTATAATTTAGGTTACAGGATATTCAGGTGAGCTTAGACTGAAATACATACAGATACTAAATGTGTTGCCCTGAGATGGATACAATGACTGTTAGCACTTGCTCTATCTACCCCTTGTGCAGAGAGTAAGAGCATCTCTGTGGGGGAGAAAATTGCATCTTCTCAGGAGAAAGCAGAGTCTTTACTATTGTGGCAAAGAAATTCAAGTATGTGTAGAAGGGTATATTTGGATTGTACCAGTGGTCATTGGACTATTGTCTATCTGCTCCAAACCCTATTATTAAACAATTGTTTCTCCACCCCAAATCCACCCTTCTATATTTTGTTTTGTGATGCTGAAGCTGGCTTCCTGTGAAATTCTATCAACTGGGGCAGTAGAGAAAAAATGGAAGGCAGAAGGAGGAGAGAATATTCGCTTGCTGATCCTGTTAGCGTCATCCTAGCAATGGCATCAGTGACCCCTATTGTTTCCATCTCCAGCTTTTTTGGCCCTCCTGGACACTGCCTCTCATCCCCATCGGAGGCATGACCACTTCCCAAGGGGTTTAAGCCTCAGTTCCACTGGGCCTCTCCTCTGAGCTTCTAGTTCCCAAAATCTTCCTGCATTGCCAGAGTCTTAGGAGCATAACCATGTCCTAATATTACTGTGTTACCTCAGCGTTCTCTGACTGCTTTTCAGTCCTCCAAGAACTATTGAACTAATTCCCCATATTAAATTCTCTGTTGCAGTATCTAATGTGGTTTCTTGTTTCCAGACTAGACTTTGGACTTCTCTAAATGTTAAAAGCTGGTGATTATGAATTGATTCTAATGGAATCCAGGTAGTCTGAAATCCATGTGCATTCAGAGAGAGGTTTTCACATTAAAGTCCTGGCTAAAGTTTAAATGTGTAATATCTGATATGTTCTCCTTTCTTTTAATTAACTTAATCGAAATTGATCTTGATATACCTCAGTTACATATTTCTGAAATTCTAGTCTTTGGAAGTCGAATTTGTGTAGTATGAGACACAAGTACTAGAGAAAAAAACCGGATAAAGTTAAAATAGAATTAAGCACATGAAAACATGTAGATTCTAATACTACTAGAAATTAGATACTATTAGGCAGAATGGGTTTGTACAGCCAAAACTTCCTTATTAGAAATCTTGCACAGCTAGCCAAGTACTCAGCCATTGAAAATTGGCCAGATGGTGGCTACATTGAACTTGGCACAGACTTCAGAGGCTGAAATCCTTGTGTTTTCCACTCATTTCATAAAGTCAGTTAGGATTAATTTCTATACTCCTTTACTAGCTCAGTATTACTACCAAGAAATGGCAAGAAGTTAAAAGTTGCTAGCTTTTAAGAACTCATAGCTCTTTAAATGTCAGCACTTCAAACGGAAATTGGTTCTTATGTAACCATACAAAATAGGACTTACAAGTGACTCAAGAGACCATACTTACTGAGACATATTCTAAGGATAAAAAGAACTACAGGGCACCCACGTGGCTCAGTTGGTTAAGCAACTGCCTTCGGCTCAGGTCATGATCCTGGAGTCCTGAGATCGAGTCCCACATGGGGCTCCCTGCTCAGCAGGGAGTCTGCTTCTCCCTCTGACCCGCACCCCCCTCGTGCTCTATCTCATTCCCTCTCTCAAAAAAAAAAAAAAAATTTAAAAAAAAAAAAAGAACTACAAAAAAAAACCCACCAACAATTGAATTTCATTTGGTGGTTTTATTTTTCATACCAATATATTGCTACTTTTAGCTTTTTTGTTTGTTTGTTTGGATAAATCAAATATATATGTTGATTTTGTTTTGGCATGAAGATTTCACCGTAAGAGAAAATAAGGTATAATCATAGAAACAAAGAATTTAAAGAGGAGGGATGTCTGGGTGGCTCAGTCGTTAAGCGTCTGCCTTCGGCTCAGGTCATGATCCCAGGGTCCTGGGATTGAGTCCCAGATCAGGCTCCTTGCTCAGCAGAGAGCCTGCTTCTCCCTCTGCCTGCCACTCTTCCTGCTTGGCTTGTTCTCTCCCTCTCTCTGACAAATAAAATCTTTTTAAAAATTATTAAAAAGAGGGGCGCCTGGGTGGCTCAGTTGGTTAAGCGACTGCCTTCGGCTCAGGTCATGATCCTGGAGTCCTGGGATCGAGTCCCGCATCGGGCTCCTTGCTGAGCGGGGAGCCTGCTTCTCCCTCTGGCCCTCTCTCCTCTCATGCTGATTCTCTCTCTCTCTCCCTCTCTCTCTCAAATAAATAAATAAATAAATAAATAAATAAATAAAATCTTTTAAAAAATTATTAAAAAGAAAAGAATTTAAAGAGGAATGCTATGATCTTAGGTAGTTGGATGGATGGATAGATAGATGATAGATGATAGATAGATAGATAGATAGATAGATAGATGATAGATAGATAAAGTGAATGACTGAATGAAGGTGTTTTCCAGCTTAGTTCTCTGAAGTTCTCTCTAACATCAGTACCACCCAGTATCACAAATCTGGCCTGAAACCCTGATGCCCCAATCTTGATCTCTACATTCTTCACTACAAGGAACCAGTACTGCTTGGAGAAATGGCTGACCCATGTTTGGTATAGGAAGGCTACCAAGTTGGCCTGGGACAGTTGTGTGCCCAGAGGCAAGAAAGCTTTCAAATATCAATAGAATGGCATCTAAGGGACCTCAGACTCAGCCTACATGGTAATTAGCAATGAGAAGATTTACTTGGAATATCTAGTCAAATGTTCTGCTCTTACATGACCTCAATTTACCTTTAAGAATTGGATTATTAAGTGCTCCTTTTGGCACCACATATATTAAGAATTGAAATGATACAGAGATTAGGTTGGCCCCTGCCCAAGGATGACATGAAATTTTGTGAAGAAGTCGATATTTCTACAGAACGGATTGGTGGTTCCCAGAGGTGGGGGCTTGGCAGCAGGCAAAATGAGTGAAGGGTGCCAAAAGGTACAAATATCCAGTTATAAAATAAATAAGTCATGGGGATGAAATGTACAGCCTGGGTCAACTATACTTAATAATTCTATGTTGCAGGGGCGCCTGGCTGGCTCAGTCGTTAAGCGTCTGCCTTCAGCTCAGGTCATGATCCCAGTGTCCTGGGATCGAGTACCACATCAGGCTCCCTGCTCAGCGGGAAGCCTGCTTCTCCCTCTCCCACTCCCCCTGCTTGTGTTCCTGCTCTCGCTATGTCTCTCTCTGTCAAATAAATAAATAAAATCTTAAAAAAAATAATAGCTCTATGCTGCATATTTGAAAGTTACTGAGTAAATTCAAATGTTCTTATCACGTAAAAGAAACATTCTGTAAGTTTGTATGGTGGTGTTAATTAGTTATATTGTGGTGATCATTTCACAGTATATACAAATATCATATTAAAATACCTCTTTTTAAGCATTAAGTATATAAAGGTTAAGAATAAAGACCACAATATTTATGTTCTTGTGTTAAGAAAGGATCTGTGCATACATGGTCATGTTTGATATTTGAAAACTTCAGTCTCAGGGACAGCCTTGCAACTGCTATTTAAAATGCGTAATCAAGAAATTGATTTAGACAATTTTTAAGATAAAATCTTCCTAAATTTTTGCATGGCTTTGGAACATCTAAGAAAACTCTAGAATCACCTTGGTATTATTTGTAAGTTTTATTTATTAGACTTATAAGAATTATTTAGCATTTGGGGAATTTTTATGAAGTCAGACATTTGAAATATACAAAAAGAAAATCAAATACAGTAAACTTATAAATGCAATTTTTAAAATGCTGTGAAACTGGAGCGCCTGGGTGGCTCAGTCGGTTAAACCTCTGCCTTTGGCTCTGGTCATGTCATGATCCTTGGGTCCTGTCCTGGGATCAAGCACCGCCACCCACCCCCCCACCCCCCACATCGAGCCCCCCCATCACATCGGGAATCCAGACTCACTGGGGAGTCTGCTTCTTCCTCTCCCTCTGCTCCTCCCCCTGCTAATGCTCTGTCTTTCTGTCTCTCTCTCTCAGATAAATAAAATCTTAAAAAAAAAACAAAAAATAAAATTCTATTTAAGTAACTTAGTAAATTCAAAGGACCCTTAAAAGTGATTGCTCAAAGTTTTGATGTATTTTTTAAAAGGAAAGCAAGATGACTCTAAGAAGTCTAAGTAAGAAATAAAAAGTGAACTCTTGAATCATCTTTTCTGTATCCTAAAACAACCCCAAAACTCCTATCAATGGTGGAGAACTAAGATACTTCCGGAAGACAAAGCCTCAAATCTTAAGGATTGCCTTTGAGCTAAAGACAGCTGCAAACCTCCTTAATTATAAAGTGCTTGAAGAAAAAAGAAGTTCCAGCCTAAAGGAAGCAGTGAGGGGTGGGGCCCAGAAAAGGCCAGGTCCAAGTGTCAAGACCTTGTACACAAAGTGGAGACCTTGAACTGGGGTCTAGGCTGCCTCCCCACTTCAGGACAGTCAGGGCCAGGTACACGCAGGTCAGCGTTATTAAGCTCATGCCACTGGCACACCTGCAAATGGAGCCCAGTCAAGAATCCAAGCCCAAGTCGAGAATCCAAAGAAACGAGTTGACAGCTATCCACTGTACCCTCCAAGAAGTTGTGAGGGAAGATAGGGGCTTTGGCCAAGGGACTAAAAATACTTCATTGCACAACCAAACAGTGGAGGCCCTGGTCAGATGAACTGCTACAGATGCCAATTGGTCCAGCTGTGTCTGATTAACTGATGGGCTGTGCAGCCTGTAAATATGTACTTCTGTGAATAATTTACATAGGTAAAAGGGGACATCAAGGAGGTTTGTGAGAGGGCGCCTGGGTGGCTCAGTCGTTAAGCGTCTGCCTTTGGCTCAGGTCATGGTCCCGGTCCTGGGATCGAGCCCCGCATCCGGCTCCCTGCTCTGCGGGAAGCCTGCTTCTCCCTCTCCCACTCCCCCTGCTTGTGTTCCCTCTCTCGCTGTGTCTCTCTCTGTCAAATAAATAAAATCTAAAAAAAAAAAGTTTGTGAGAGGGCCCCTGAGGTAGGAGTGGGGGCATGGAGGACTCAACCTGGTGACCATCCTTTTTACATGACCCCCCCAAATCTGGCCAAATCTTGGCAGGAGAAACTGTAGGCAGGCAAAAGGCAATGGGACTATGTTTATAAGGAATCCATGGAGCAGAGGGCTACCTGCAGCTGAGCTTTGGTACCCACTGGCAAAGCTTGAGAACAAGAGGTCTTGGAGAAAGGAACATGCCTTCCAGTTGGTGTAGAAGATGCAAGACTATGTGAAGACTGGATAATCACGCATTGTTTTGGGTCCCTGCAGGCTTCTAGGGGGTCACAAACAGTTCAATGTTCATTGAATCTAGCTCACAAATTTGTTGTTGTTGTCTGACCTGTAGATTTTTCTTGAACTGTGAATCTGAATACTCCTGGAGACAGATCCATGTCTCCGTTATCAACATTGTCAAGCTGCTCACTGGCAGGAGTGGCCAGTGAGGGGCTCTCCCACCTTCAGGGAATAAACATCAGGAAGGGCCTCATGAGAGAACTCGTGTATTATTAGGTAGGCAAGGACAGATGCCAGTGAAATTTGAGTCCTTCCTAGTTATATAATCCCATTTGTACCCACGGTGCCAGGAAGCTGGAATTATAATAATTCACATTAGTGTCATTCTAGAGTATGAAGAAGTTTTGCCTCATTATCTCATTTGATCCTCACAATCTTTTAATTGTTGTCTTCATCTGTAAGATGAGAAAACAGGAGGCTCTAAGAGGCAAGTTCAGCAACGTTCATTTATTTAACCTCATTCATTAAATATTTATTGAGCATTTCCTATGTGCCAGTCACTGTTCTGGATCAGCACTGTCCAACAGAACTTTATATCCGCACTGTCCAATATGGTAGTCACTAGTCACATGTGGCTACTGCCACTAGGCTAATGTGCCTAAGGAAATTAATATTTATTTAATTTTAGTTTATTCTAACACATTAAATAGCCACATGTAACTGGTAGCTACTATATTAGCTCAGTTCTAGACATTAAAGTGGTGAACAAGGCAGAGCAAGACAGACCCCCCAAATTATCCAAAATTTCTTCTTTTACATAGTCAAACCCCACTTCCTACTGAAATTGTGACTGCTTCACCCCATGATGGATGACTGCTCCTTTCTCTGAGCTCCTGAGCTTCCCGTAAGCACTACATGGTACACTGAGTCATTCATTCACTGTTTTTTATTGTACAATCCACTGTGTTAAGAAATGCTTAATGTTTAGTCTTTTGCTAAATTGTAAACCTCTTAAGGTTAAGGACTATGCACAAGTTTTCCTTACTAAGCACATATTAGGTGTATCTTTATACTTCTGAAAGCTTTCTTCCGCTTATTTCCAAGACACATCATTCTCTCCGTTTTCTTTTATTTTTCTAGTTTGATATGATGCTATGTAATATGGGACACGGATTCTAACTTCAACGGAAAGTGTTAGATTGGTTTTATCCCCTCCCCACCATAGGATGCAAAAACAAACCAATAAACCTCAAAGCAGAATATGGAATGGAAAGATGGGATACAGAAAAAGAGCAAAGAAAGTGTATTCCAAAAGAAGTTGAGAAGATATACAATTCAAAATGATGAAAAATAAAGGCACCTGACTGGCTCAGTCAGTAGCGCACATGACTCAATCTCAGGGTTGTAGGTTTAGCCCCATGTTGGGTGTAGAAATTACTTAAAAATAAAATCTTCAAAAATTAATGAAAAATAATTCGTCTTTCAAATCCCTGCCTCAACATGGAGAAGAAAACAGGTTTTGGATAATGGTTTTTAGAAGTGATGCAGCCACCATAAGAGTGGTAGGCACAAAAAATATGTCATATGGGCAAAATATTTTAACACTTTACCATGTCATTATAACAATGATTGGGAAAAAATGTTTACATAGGATAAAATTTAGGCAGGGCTATGTTATTGTAAAAGAAATGTGAAGCTTTGTAAAATGCTTATTTTTTTATAATAAATTTATTTAAGAAAGTTACCTATAGAAACGAACTGCTTAAGGTAATATAAAGAACTCTGTATAGCACATGAGGTCCCCATTGAGCAAGAACAGCTCCTGGGATGTAATCAAAGCCCAACTTTTTATGTCCGGCTCCCCCTGCAAACTCGCTCACTGGAAGAGGTGTTTTCCTTGGTCCTTAATTAAAGAAAGTTCCAGCAGGCCCTGATTTTTCTGGCCACATTCAGGGAATTCAAGCTAAGGGGCAATCTCAGTTGCAAATACAGCAGTCCTAATTAGGTAGTTAAATCACCCCTTTGCCAGCTGGGACCAGTTGCAGGTAAACATTGAAGGTGAATGGGCCGGTTCCTTCTTTCCCATTCGCCTCTGCCACCATTTGCCAGCAGCCCCCACTTCTCTCTCCAGGGTTCAGAACAGGGGGGTCCCACTGGCCCTCTCATTGGCCTCTAGATGATTCTCTTACTTTGGAGTCAAAGGGCTCCAACAGCTCACTGTCTCCCATGTGGGCTGCATCTGTGTCCATGAAAAACAAATTCTGAGTTTTGACTCATCCCAATATAACACCAATCTCCATCAACCCATGTCTTACCCTCCAGCTGTTCTGTTCTTTAGATTTCCCCAAGCAGCAATCAAATGCCAGTCCCATATCTCCCTAACCTCCAGTCTCTGAGGAGTCTGTCTGTGTCTCTGTCCCCAGGCGTGAGGTAAAGGCCTGAGCACTGCCCAGCCCCTTTGAGGGTATAGAAGACCATGGCAACAGCCTCCCCCCACCCCAGATCTCTGCACACGTCTCTTTTCTATCCCAACTGTCCACCCCTGACCCAATGCTGGTAAGAGGTTTACAATTTTTAAAACATGCTCAACAACCTACTTTGGAAAAAATGCACTTTGGGCCGGCAATTCATTTTGACATCTAACATCTGTCGTCTTAAAGTATTGGCTGTAATCCCCAATTTAACACCTTGCCACTGTTAAGCAATGATTACAGAAGACAGGTGATACAAACAAACTTTATTTAACATTTCATCAAGAGAACAGACTCCCTTCAGAGAACTGAAAAACGGGGCAGAAGACAAGAAGGATAAAGAACAAAGAACAAAGAAAAGGCAAATATCAAGTATCAGATTGTCTGGGATCACGAAGTCAGCCTTGTTTGGGGTGAGAAGGCCCAGGGTTGGCTTGGCATTTGGGGATTGGCTGAGTGAAGAGACTGCATTTCTGGTCCAGCCAAGCATTTATAGGGACACAAAAGTTATCCAAGTTTCAGTTTGCTGGCACAGCTCCCTCTTGAAGCAGCTCCATCGGGGCCTGGAAATCTATTTCAACACTACATAGGTAATAGTATACATGTCAGGATCAGAAAGACAAAGTAGTACAGTGGTTAAAAATGTGGGCCCTGGAGTCAGACTGCCAGGGTTTCAATGGCAAATTCTTCTTTTACTGGTTGTATGATCTTGGACAAGTTCATTAATTCCTCAAAACTCAGTTTCTTCAGCAATAAAATGGGCATAGTCATAGTTCCCTCTCAACGTGGTTATTTTAAAATGTGTCAGGCCCATAGTAAGTGTTGGGTAGTTATTTGGCTACCACTGCCTTGCACAACAGCTCTTCCACACACACATTCTCCCTTCCCCACCCCCTCCCCAAACCTCCTTGCAAAGCATGCAAAGCAGATTCTAGCCTCACTCTTTCACAGGTGAGTGCTCTGAGACTTCCAGAGGCTAACGAAGGTAATAAAAGCCACTTGGCCAATAAGTCTTGGATCAGAACTTTTCTTTCCAATGAAAATACTATGAATTTTAAGCTTAAACAATGTTTCTCAAAAGATTTGAAATTTGAATTTCAGAGGTGAAATTTAAAAACTCAGGAATAGCCTCCAGGATCGTTCAGAAGCATTGCAACGTCATAGCAAACTATTTCATAAAACGAATGTGCACACAGACTACTGCCTACATCTCTACCTGGCCCCTGTGGACACACCCTTGATTACATGTCCTTATCCTTCATTCTACTTCTTGACCTCCTTTAGGAGATTGCAAGTAACCCCACACATTGATATAGCACTTCACAAAATGTTTTCTCATCATCCATTCCTTGCCAATATTTATTTTGCTTAAGAAGAAGAAAGGAGAGAGAGACATAAAAGAAGAAAGGAAGGAAGATAAGTTCCAAGGTGAATGAAACATAATGAAACGTTACCGTAATAAAACTGCTCCACAAGAAATAGGGTTTTCATGATCATCACTCAGTTACTGGAAAGACCATAATTCTGAATGACAACAAAATGATTTAAACGTGCCACAAACTGAATCGGGAATTTTTTTTCTGTACAAACTTTTCCTCCTCAACATCACAGTTTTGATGTATTTTCTTCTGGGGGAACCAAAGATAGAAGACAGTTTGTATGTGTTGGGGAAACTTGCGGAAACAGAAAGGTATTCCTAAAACTGAAGGATTCCGCTCTGTTTATATCACTCACATTTGTACCTGTACTCCCATGAGGCCCAGGGAAGCTTGAGTTACACTATATTATTTATACTAACATCTCATATAACATATTGATAGTACTATTTTAACAAAGAGCATTTTGGAAGCTAGAATTTCAATATATATCATTGATAATTCTTTTTCCTTTTCTTTACCTATTAAACTGCATGGATTCACTTTCACTAGTAATAGAGATTTGATTTTATACAGGACCTAGAGCAAGTGATCATCAAATTTGTGCCTTTGTACACATTTTAAAACAGCACTTCTTTCTCAAGACACTTATATTTCCATCTGCCGAAAATTGTCATACTGTATTGATATTTTTTAGAACAAGATACTTTACTGCCATCTTCCAGAAAATTTTTATCATTTTTATAAGTACCAAATCTATGATATCTGTAATGTGAATAACACTTCCTTAGATGTGTCTCCCTTGTGCAGTGCACAACCTATACAACCCTATTTGACAGAGGTTTTGGTGAGTATAATATTGTCTAGGGAAATTCATGTGCTTGAATACAACTACGTCCAAAGAGACAGTAGCTCCTTGTCAGAAACTAAAGATTTCATCACTGTTATAATTACTGTGGCTTCTTTCCAAATCATTTCTGAATTCACTCAGAGAAGATGTCACTCATAGATTTTATCTTTGTCTAGCCTCAGGATTCTGAGGTGGTAGGAGAAAGAACAAGAGACTGGGTGATGTAGATCCTCAATTTGAAAATCATGTCAAGATAGAAGATGAGAGGTTAAATCAACAAGCATGTAGCCTTAAACAAACAGGACAATTAAGATCTTTACCCTGAGTGACCCTTGATTTTCTTTGTTAGGGCTTCAGAGTCAAAGTCATTACTGGATAGAGACACATTTGCAGTGAAAAAGATTCTCCTTGCCTTTTGGCACAGTTCAACAATTTTATACACAAGCCACCTCAAAAAGACAAAAACCTCCCAACTTCCCAAGCCACTCTCACTTTCCCGTAGCATTAAACTCACCCAACCACAAACCCAATGAACGGGCAGACTAATGAGGTGTCAGGGAAGTGACATCTAGTTCTTCATAAGGAGAATTTTGAAGAGCGCATGCCAATAAAACACTAATTTAATTCTCAATGTTCTGTATTGTGATATTATACATATGTAGAAGAATTTGCCTCACACATCTTTGAAAACCACTACCAGGTCACTCATGTTCTTTGGGCCATGCTTTGGGCCCACAAGCAAATACGGTTTATCCAAAATTGTTTTAAAACAATGCAGTCAGGTGATTTTACTATTCTCTCCCTCCTCCCCGTGCTGTCTATTGAACTTCCTGTGGTGATGGAGATGGCCTATACGTGTACTCTCCAACACAGAGGTCACCAGCCATGCATGGCGATTGAACACTTGAAGTGTGGCTAGTGAGACTAAGGAACTGAATTTTTATTTTTATTTCACTGTAATGAGTTTAAATTTCATCTTAAATAGTCACCCGTGGCTAACTGTTACCATATTAGACAGTGTAGCTATACATACTCTTCCGTCTCCAGAAATGTTTTATTTCTGGCTTATGCATTTATTAAACTCCAGGAATGAATGAAGGAATGAATGAACATGTTATAAGTAGATACTGTATATTGCTGATGCAGATCAATAAAATATTTGATGTTGGGGGCACCTGGGTGGTCCTGTCATTTAAGCCTCCAACTTTTGATTTTGGCTCAGGTCATGATCTTAGCATCATGAGATGGAGTCCTGAGTGGGGCTCCGTGCTGCATGTGGAGTCTGCTTGAGAGTCTCTCTCTCCCTCTCCCTCTGCCCCTCCCCCCAGCTCATATTCTCCCTCCCTCCCTCTCCCTCTCCCTCCTCCCTTACAAAAAAAAAATCTGATGCCGACAGAGTAATGCACTTAGTTACAGTGTTCCATGTCATCAAACATCTTTGTACAATATTCTAAAGGAGTTTGGTTATTTGAGTGCTCCTGGTTTTTTGGGGTTTTGTTGTGTGTGTGTGTGTGTGTGTGTGTGTGTGTGTGTGTGTGTGTGTGTGTGTGTGTTTGTGATTTTGGATGATGAATGAGTGGGCGTTTACTTTGGATTGGATAAGAGTTATCAGGTTTTTTTTTTCAAAACATATTCCAGCCTTCACTGATCCTACTTTTGAGTTGAAAAGCTAAATTCACATCTGTTATGGTGAAACTGATTTAATTACTGACTCAAGCAAGTAGGAAAAAATTGACATGGTATATATTAGGGAATAAGGCTTTTTATAAGCAAGTTCTTCGGACAGCAGAAAAAGGAAAAGATGGAAATTTACTCTGCACATATGCTGCACAAATGGGCCTTTCAGAAATCAGTTTTGGTGTGGCACGAAAGCCGTGGCTGCCCCAACAGTGCAGTGTCTGGGGCGCATGAAAGGGCAGGAGTGTGCTTGGCTCTAAAGAAACCCTTCCATTCCGCCCACCTTTGCACCAAGCACAAGGGAGACTACATAGGCAGCAGAGTGGACTTCAGGCCACCTTTTACTAGTTTCTACCCATAAAAGTTGTTTCAACATTTAAGACAGTATTTTTCTGCTTTTCCCCCCCTCTGGCCCACTCCCCTGTTTAATCAGTGATCACCTATCCCATTGAATACAGATTTACTGCCTTAAATCTAGGGCATTCTAGTGGTTCTTAAAAGTGAGAGATTTGGATTGGGGGGGGGGAGCAAGATGGCGGAGGAGTAGGAGACCTAGATTTCATCTGGTCTCAGGAATTCAGCTGAATAGGGATCAAACCATTCTGAACACCTACGAACTCAACAGGAGATCGAAAAGGAGAGTAGCAACAACTCTCTGAACAGAGAAGCGACCACGTACTGGAAGACAAAATGACAAGACGAAAAAAATCACCTCAGCAAAAAGAACAAGAGGCAGTACCGTCAGCCAGGGACCTACTCAATACGGACATTAGTATGATGTCGGACCTAGAGTTCAGAATCATGACTTTAAAGATACTAGCTGGGCTCGAAAAAAGCGTGGAAGTTATTAGAGAAACCCTTTCTGGAGAAATAAAAGAACTAAAATCTAACCAAGTCAAAATCAAAAAGGCTATTGATGAGGTGCAATCAAAAATGGGGCACTAACTGCTAGGATAAATGAGGCAGAAGAGAGAATCAGTGAGAGAGAAGACCAAATGATGGAAAATAAAGAGGCTGAGAAAAAGAGAGATAAACAACTACAGGATCACGAGGGCAGAATTCGAGAGATAAGTGATACAATAAGATGAAACAACATTAGAATAATTGGGATCCCAGAAGAAGAAGAAAGAGAGAGGGGCAGAAGGTATATTGGAGCAAATTATAGCAGAGAACTTCCCTAATGTGAGGAAGGAAACAGGCATCAAAATTCAGGAGGCACAGAGAACCCCTCTCAAAATCAATAATAATAGGTCAACACCCCGACATCTAATAGTAAAACTTACGAGTCTCAGAGACAAAGAGAAAATCCTGAAAACAGCTCGGGAGAAGAGATATGTAACCTACAATGGTAGAAATATTAGACTGGCAACAGACCTAACCACAGAGACCTGGCAGGCCAGAAAGGACAGGCAAGATATCTTCAGAGCACTAAATGAGAAAAATATGCAGCCAAGAATACTATATCCAGCTAGGCTGTCATTGAAAATAGAAGGAGAGATCAAAAGCTTCCAGGACAAACAAAAACTAAAGGAATTTGCAAACACGAAACCAGCCCTCCAAGAAATATTGAAAGGGGTCCTCTAAGCAAAGAGAGAGCCTAAAAGCAGCATAGATCAGAAAGGAACACAGACAATATACAGTAACAGTCACCTTACAGGCAATACAATGGCACTAAATTCATACCTTTCAATAGTTACCCTGAATGTAAATGGGCTAAATGCCCCAGTCAAAAGACACAGGCTATCAGATTGGATTAAAAAACAAGACCCATCAATATGCTGTCTGAAAGAGACTCATTTTAGACCCAAAGACACCCCAGATTGAAAGTGAGGGGGTGGAAAACCATTTACCATCTGAATGGACACCAAAAGAAAGCTGGGGTGGCAATCCTTGTATGAGACAAATTAGATTTTAAAACAAAGACTGTAATAAGAGATGAGGAAGGACACTATATCCTACTTAAAGGGTCTATCCAACAAGAAGATCTAACAATTGTAAATATCTATGCCCCTAACATGGGAGCAGCCGATTATATAAGGCAATTAATAACGAAAGCAAAGAAACACATTGACAACAATACAATAATAGTGGGGGATTTTAACAGCCCCCTGACTGAAATGGACAGATCATCTAAGCAAAAGATCAACAAGGAAATAAAGACTTTAAATGACACACTGGACCAAATGGACTTCACAGACACATTCAGAACATTCCATCCCAAAGCAACGGAATACACATTCTTCTCTAGTGTCCATGGAACATTCTCCAGAATAGATCATATCCTAGGTCACAAATCAGGTCTGAACCGGTACCAAAAGACTGGGATTATTCCCTGCATATTTTCAGACCACAATGCTTTGAAACTAGAACTCAATCACAAGAGGAAAGTCGGAAAGAACTCAAATCCATGGAGGCTAAAGAGCATCCTACTAAAGAATGAATGGGTCAACCAGGAAATTAAAGAAGAATTAAAAAAATTCAGAAACCAATGAAAATGAAAACACAACTGTTCAAAATCTTTGGGATACAGCAAAGGCAGTCCTGAGAGGAAAGTATATAGCAATACAAGCCTTTCTCAAGAAACAAGAAAGGTCTCAAATACACAACCTAACCCTACACCTAAAGGAGCTGGAGAAAGAACAGCAAATAAAGCCTAAACCCAGCAGGAGAAGAGAAATCATAAAGATCAGAGCAGAAATCAATGAACTAGAAACCAAAAGAACAGTAGAACAGATCAACGAAACTAGGAGCTGGTTCTTTGAAAGAATTAACAAGATTGATAAACCCCCGGCCAGACTTATCCAAAAGAAAAGAGAAATGACCCAAATCAACAAAATCATGAATGAAAGAGGAGAGATCACAACCAACACCAAAGAAATAGAAACAATTCTAAGAACATATTATGAGCAACTCTATGCCAGCAAATTAAGATAACCTGGAAGAAATGGGTGCATTCCTAGAGATGTATCAACTACCAAAATTGAACCAGGAAGAAATAGAAAACCTGAACAGACCTATAGCCACTAAGGAAATTGAAGCGGTCATCAAAAATCTCCCAAGAAACAAAAGCCCAGGGCCAGATGGCTTCCCAGGGGAATTCTATCAGACATTTAAAGAAGAATTAATACCTATTCTCCTGAAACTGTTCCAAACAATAGAAATGGAAGGAAAACTTCCAAAACCAGACAAAGACCCCCTCAAAAAGGAGAATTACAGACCAATATCCTTGATGAGCATGGATGCAAAAATTCTCACCAAAATACTAGCCAATAGGATCCAACAGTACATTAAAAGGATTATTCACCACGACCAAGTGGGATTTATCCCTGGGCTGCAAGGATGGTTCAACATCCGCAAATCAATCAACGTGATACAATACATTAACAGAAGAAAGAACAAGAATCATATGATCCTCTCAATAGATGCAGAAAAAGCATTTGACAAAGTACAGCATCCTTTCTTGATCAAAACTCTTCAGAGTATAGGGATAGAGGGTACATACCTCAATATCATAAAAGCCATCTATGAAAACCTACAGCGAATATCATTCTCAATGGGGAAAAGCTGAGAGCTTTTCCTCTAAGGTCAGGAACGCGACAGGGATGTCCACTCTCACCACTGCTATTCAACATAGTGTTAGAAGTCCTAGCCACAGCAATCAGACAACAAAAAGAAATCAAAGGCATCCAAATCGGCAAAGAGGAAGTGAAACTCTCACTCTTTGCAGATGATATGATACTTTATGTGGAAAACCCAAAAGACTCCACCCCAAAACTGCCAGAACTCATACAGGAATTCAGTAAAGTAGCAGGATATAAAAGCAATGCACAGAAATCATTAGCATTCCTATACACCAACAACAAGACAGAAGAGAGACAAATCAAGGAGTCGATCCCATTTACAATTGCACCCAAAACCATAAGATACCTAGGAATAAATCTAACCAAAGAGGCAAAGGATCTGTACTCAGAAAACTATAAAATACTCATGAAAGAAATTGAGGAAGACACAAAGAAATGGAAAAATGTTCCATGCTCATGGATTGGGAGAACCAACATTGTGAAGATGTCAATGCTACCTAGAGCAATCTACACATTCAATGCAATCCCCATCAAAATACCATCCACTTTTTTCCAAAGAAATGGAACAAAGAATCCTAAAATTTGTATGGAACCAGAAGAGACCCCGAATAGCCAGAGGAATGTTGAAAAAGAAAAGCAAAGCTGGCGGCATCACAATTCTGGACTTCCAGCTCTATTACAAAGCTGACATCATCAAGACAGTATGGTACTGGCACAAAATCAGACACATAGATCAATGGAACAGAATCGAGAGCCCAGAAATGGACCCTCTGCTCTATGGTCAACTTATCTTTGACAAAGCAGGGAAGAATGTCCAATGGCAAAAAGATAGTCTCTTCAACAAATGGTGTTGGGAAAATTGGACAGCCACATGCAGAAGAATGAAACTGGACCATCTCCTTACACCACACGCAAAAATGGACTCCAAATGGTTGAAAGACCTAAACGTCAGACAGGAGTCCATCAGAATCCTAAAGGAGAACACAGGTAGCAACCTCTTCAGCCTCAGCCGCAGCAACTTCTTCCTAGAAACATCGCCAAAGGCAAGGGAAGCAAGGGCAAAAATGAACTATTGGGATTTCATCAAGATAAAAAGCTTCTGCACAGCAAAGGAAACAGTCCACAAAACCAAAAGACAACCAACAGAATGGGAGAAAATATTTGCAAATGACATATCAGATAAAGGGCTAGTATCCAAAATCTATAAAGAACTTATCAAACTCAACACCCAAAGAACAAATCATCCAATCAAGAAATGGGCAGAAGACACGAACAGACATTTTTCCAAAGAAGACAACCAAATGGCCAACAGACACATGAAAAAGTGCTCAACATCGCTTGGCATCAGGGAAATCCAAATCAAAACCTCAATGAGATACCACCTCACACCAGTCAGAATGGCTAAACTTAACAAGTCAGGAAACGACAGATGTTGGCGGGGATGTGGAGAAAGGGGAACCCTCCTACACTGTTGGTGGGAATGCAAGCTGGTGCATCCACTCTGGAAAACAGTATGGAGGTTCCTCAAACAGTTGAAAATAAAGCTACCATACGATCCAGCAATTGCACTACTGGGTATTTACCCCAAAGATACAAATGTAGGGATCCGAAGGGGTACGTGCACCCCAATGTTTATAGCAGCAATGTCCACAATAACCAAACTGTGGAAAGAGCCAAGATGTCCATCAGCAGATGAATGGATAAAGAAGATGTGGTATATATACACAATGGAATATTATGCAGCCATCAAAAGGAATGAGATCTTGCCATTTGCAACGACGTGGATGGAACTGGAGCGTGTTATGCTGAGTGAAATAAATCAATCAGAGAAAGACATGTATCATATGAGCTCACTGATATGAGGAATTCTTAATCTCAGGAAACAAACTGAGGGTTGCTGGAGTGGGGGTGGGGTGGGAGGGATGGGGTGGCTGGGTGATAGACATTGGGTAGGGCATGTGCTATGGTGAGCGCTGTGAATTGTGCAAGACTGTTGAATCACAGATCTGTACTTCTGAAACAAATAATGCAACATATGTTAAGAAAAAAGAAAAACAAGAAGATAGCAGGAGGGGAAGAATGAAGAGGAGTAAGTCAGAGGGGGAGATGAACCATGAGAGACGACGGACTCTGAAAAACCAACTGAGGGTTCTAGAGGGGAGGAGGGTAGGGGGATGGGTTAGCCTCGTGATGGGTATTAAAGAGGGCACATTCTGCATGGAGCACTGGGTGTTATGCACAAACAATGAATCACGGAACACTACATCAAAAACTAATGATGTAATATATGGTGATTAACATAACAATAAAAAATTTTTTAAAAAGTGAGAGATTTGTATGAAGGGGAAGTTTATTTTTGAACCTGAGGTAAGATATACATTTATACTTAAGAAGTTCCTTTTAACAATAGTTAAAATTCCTATCAAGGCGAACATCAGTCCAATTAGCTGGCAGTAATGTGCTGAGTTACAGTCATCCCTGTGATGTACGAAAAGAAGTCAGACAAGATCAGAGTCCAGAAGTAGTCAGCGCTGGATGAGGCCAAGGCCAGCTCCCCTTTTCACAAGTGACAAGACAGTCCTAGAGAAGAAAGGGACTTGCTAAGCGTCACACAGGAAATCAGTAGCAACGCTAGAGACAGAAGCCAGAAGCCCTGACTCAAGAGGGTCTGCTTTCTATGGCCAGCATTTCTGTTTTTTCCACCAAAGAACCTCAGTGGCAGAGAATGAAGACACTTCCTTCCTGGGGTCACAGAAAACACCTCCTCCAAACTTAATGTTTCATTGGAGTTTGGAGTGTTTTCTTAAGAATGTATAATAATTTACATTCTATTCTATAATATGTCCATGTTTGTGTTAATATGAAATAATATTTGAGGTTCTAGTTCAAGATGGTGATGCACCTCCTCCCCATGGACATACTGAATCTACAGCTATATATGGAACAATTTCCTTTGAGAAAACCCTAGAAACTGGTCGAGTGATCCCTTCGCATCAGGCCAACAAGAGAGAAATCACATTGAACATGTAGGAAAGGCTGAGACACTACCCTGTCATAAACCCCTCCCCTGAGCAGCAACCTGTAATTGAGAGGGAACGCAAAACCTGGAGCTTTTCCCTGAGGAATGATGGGTTTGTACCCCACATCGGGCACCCTGATTTTTAAAACCAGCAGCACCTCAGAATGTGGAGAAAGTGGAACCCTCTTACACTGTTGGTGGGAATGCAAACTGGTGCAGCCACTCTGGGAAACAGTAAGGAGATTCCTCAAAAAGTTAAAAATAGAGCTACTCCATGACCCAGCAGCTGCACTACTAGGTACTTCTCCAAAGGATACAAAAATGCTGATTTGAAGGGGCACATGCTCCCCAACGTTTATAGCAGCGATGTCCACAATAGCCAAACTATGGAGAGAGCCCAACTGTCCATTGACTGGTGAATGGGTAAGGAAGATATGGCATATATATATACACACACAATGGAATATTAACCATCAAAAAGCATGAAATCTTGTCATTTACAACGAAGTGGATGGAGCTAGAGTGTATTATGCTAAGTGAAATAAGTCAGTCAGAGAAAGACAAATACCATATGATATCATTCATATCTGGAATTTAAGAAACAAAACAGAGGAGCATAGGGAAAGGGAAGGAAAAATAAGATAAAAACAGAGACGGAGACAAAAATAGCAAGAGACTCTTTTTTTTTTTTTAAAGATTTTATTCAGTTACTTGACAGAGAGAGACACAGCGAGAGGGAGAGAGTGATGCGGGGCTTGATGCGGGCCTTGATCCCAGGACCCTGGGATCATGACCTCAGCCGAAGGCAGACGCTTAACGACTGAGCCACCCAGGTGCCCCAGGAAGAGACTCTTAACTGTAGAGAACAAACTAAGGGTTGATGGAGGGGAAGAGGGGGGATGGGCTAGATAGGTGATGGGCATTAAGGAGGGAACTTGTAATGAGCACGGGGTGTTATATGTAAATGATGAATCACTAAATTCTACTCCTGAAACCGATATTACGCTATGTGTTAACTAACCTGAATTTAAATAGAAATTTGGAAGAAGTAAACAAATAAAATAAAATTAAAATAAATAAAATAAAGTAAAACCAGCATCTCAGAGATGAATCCCCAAAATATCTGGCCTTGAAGACAAACGGGGCCTTTCCCCCATGAGATCCACGGTGCTGTGGGAACTGAGCTGCAGCTCTTAAAGGGCGCACCTGCAGACTCACTGGTCCCTGGGCCCAGCACAGAAGCAGCCCTTTGAAAAGTGCCCAGACTCTATGTGAAAGAGACCTATTTACTTGTAAAACACCGGTCCAAGGCACAGGGGCCTGTTGGGATACTCTCCAGGGCTGGAGGCTGGCGGGCACCATCTTGTACATTCTCCCTCTGCTTTGTGAATGCTGGCAGGCACCTTTACTTTCTTTTTCCTCTTTTTTTTCTTTTCCTTCTTTCCCCCTTTTCTCAGTAGGTGCCACCCTCACACTCTCCTTTGCCACACTCTAGACCACCAGCATCTCCCAGAGTGGAACTTCTACACATGTCTGGGGCCCCTGTCTTTACAGGTGGTGACCTAGTTTTTATACCTGCCACCCAGGGGACACCCCCTGATTGCCTGGTTCCGGAGGCCAAGTGGGGCTTGTGTTCTTGGGTCCCACAGGACCGTAACAACTAGGGAGACAGTTCATGGCACTTCACAGATAACAACAGAAACACACCTGGCTTTCTCAGAAAGAGGCCTGTTTGCTTGTCCAGGGGCTTTGGCCTGTCGGGCAAGCTTTTGGTTTGGCACACTTACAGGGTCCTACACCGGGGCTCTCAGGGAGGAGAGGCCAGTGGACACAATCTTTGCACTCTCCCTCCACCTCTCTTCAGCTCACTGGCATTCCAGAAAGAGCCTGTACCTTTGCCTGGTGCCGGGATTTTTATGACTGCTGCCAGGGGAACCTCTGTATCACCAGGCTCTGGCGGGCTTATACTTTCAGGTTTCACAGGACTTTAACCGATGGAGAAAGAGATTTTAAACAGCTACCACCCCCAGGGCACAGCGAGAAACAACAGGTCAGGAGCTCAGTCTTTCTGTGAAAGTGGCCTACTAGCTGAGGGGTAGGCTTCTAATTAAACACACATTTAAGGGCTGTCTGTAACATTTCTTGAGACCCGAGACAGTGGGCACTTTCTTCACATTCTCCCTCTGCCGTGGCCCAGCATCTCTCACAAGGAATCTCTCCTATATACATGGCCAGTGGCCCAGTTTTTATATCTGGTGCCCTAGTTTCTGTGGCTGCTGTCCCAGGAATACACCTTGATTGCCTGGCTCTGGTGACCAGGGCTTTCCTTTCCCGGGTCCCATGGGTCTGTAACAATCAGAGACATGATTCTTGGCAGCCTTGCCCCAGGGCACTGCATAGGCAGCAGACTGAAGCATAACCCCGGCTTTCTGTGAAAAAGAAACTACTTGCTAGTCATGGGGACTTGAACTTAGGGGCGGGTTTCAGGTTTGGTGTACATCTAGAGGCGCTTAGAGGGAACATAGGCCAGGGGGCATCATCGCTGCACTCTCCCTCTGTCTCGCTACAGCTCACTGATATCTCCCAGAAAAGAACTGGTGCATTTATCCAGAGTCCCAGTTTTTGCAACTGCCACCCAGGAGACACCCCCAGATCATCTGGCTCTGAAAGCCAGCGAGGCTTCTGCGTGCAGTCCCACAGAACTATATATACTTGTATTCTTTAAAAGCTGCTGCCCGAGCATCTGGTTTCCAATCAGCCTGAATCTACATGCTGACTGGGATCCTCCACCACCTTGGGGACACTGACTGATCTTGGCAAACCCTTAAGTATTGGGCTGTTAAAAATATAATAGACTTCTTGGACAATCACGAAGGTTTGAGAGACAACCAAGATCAAACTGGGCAGGGCAAACAATAAGGTGCAGTTCCTACACAAAGCCAACCTTTCAAGATTGAAAGAGGTGGTTGTTTCAACTAATTCATAGAAACCAATGCAGAAAGTCAAGCAAAATGAGGAAACACGGAAATATGTCCCAAAGGAAGAACAAGATAAAACGTCAGGAAAAAAAAGAATTAATGAAAAAGAGATAGCTAATTTACTTGATAAAGAGTTCAAAATAATGGTCCTAAAGATGCTCATTGAACTTGGGAGAATGGATGAACACAGTGAGAACTTCACGTTGAAGAGAAAGAAAATAGAAGAAAGTTCCAAACAGAAGTCACAGAACTGAAAAAATACACTAGAGGGGTTGAACAGTAGAGTAGGTGAAGCAGAAGAAAGGATCAGTAACTCAAAGTCTTTCCCAATTAAAGCAGCAAAAAGACGAAAGAATGAAAAAAAAAAGTAAAGATAGTGTAAGGGACTTATGCGACAACAAGCAGATGACGTTCACATTATATGAGTTCCAGAAGCAGAAGAGAGAGAAAGAGGCAGGAAACTTCTTTGAAGAAATAAAGGCTGAAAACTTCCTTACCTGGGGAAAGAAATGGACATTCAGATCCAGAAAACCCAGAGAATTCTAAATAAGAGAAACCCAAAGAGACGCACACCAAGACACAATATAATTAAAATGTCAAAAGTTAAAGACAAGGAGAGAATCTTGAAAGCAGTAAGAGAAAAACTTATTACACACAAGTGAGCCCCCATAAGAATATCAGCAAATTTTTCAGCAGAAATTTGCAGGCCAGAAGAGAGTAGCACAATATGTTCAAGGTGCTAAAAGAAAAAAATTTCCCATCAAGAATACTTTATGTGATCATGTTATCATTCAGAATTTAAGGAGAGATTTAAGACTTTTCCAGACACACAAAGGCTAAAGGAGTTAATCAACACTAAACTGGCCTTACAAGAAATGTTAAAGGGACTTCCTTAACCTGAAAAGAAAAGGCACTAATAAGTAATATGAAAACATATGAAAGTATAATTCTCACTGCTAAAGGCAAATATTAATAAAGGTATAGATTATTCACTTATAAAGCTAGTATGAAGGCTAAAAGACAAAAGTAGTAACAAATAACTATAACTATAATAATTAGTTAAGGGAGGGCGCCTGGGTGGCTCAGTCGTTAAGCATCTGCCTTCGGCTCAGGTCATGGTTCCAGGGTCCCTGGATCGAGCCCCGCGTCGGGCTCCCTGCTCAGCGGGAGGCCTGCTTCTCCCTCTACCGCTCCCCCTGCTTGTGTTCCCTCTCGCTATGTCTCTCTCTGTCAAATAAGTAAATAAAAAATCTTTAAAAAAAATAAAAAATAAAAGATTTTATTTATTTATTTGACAGAGAGAGACAGTGAGAGGGAACACAAGCAGGGGGAGCGGTAGAGGGAGAAGCAGGCCTCCCGCTGAGCAGGGAGCTCGACGCGGGACTCGATCCCAGGACTCCAGGATCATGACCTGCGCCAAAGGCAGTCGCTTAACCAACTGAGCTACCCAGGCACCCATAAGCCTTCTAAAATTTTAAGTAGAGTTCATGAAGTTTTATTTGTGACATTTCTGTGATTTTATCTATATTGCCTTATTTGCCTTAAATAATGCTACACTAGGAAAAGAATCTAAATTCTTCCAACAGATGAATAACAGCATAAACTAATAAGAGTTCTTTGAGTCTTTCATCTTTTGTATGTCCTTTCTTATTAATGTTCTACACTGTGCACTACATATATTATTTGATTTGTCATTGGACTTGGTTGTGCCAATGCCTGTAAATTTTAAGCTTACTGTGAGCCCGCTACTAACAGCCTACTGTTGACTGGAAGCCTTACTAATAACATAAACAGTCAATTGGCACATATTTTGGATATCATATATATTATATACTATATTCTTATAATAAGTAAGCTAAAGAAAAGAAAATGCTATTTAGAAAATCATAAGAAAGAGAAAATAGGGGCGCCAGGGTGACTCAGTCGGTTTAGTGTCTGATTCTTGATTTGGACTCAGGTTATGATCTCAAGGTTGTGAAATCGAGCCCTGCGTCGGGCTTCACCCTGGGCATGGAGCCCACTTAAAATTCTCTCTCTTTCCCTCTCCCTCTGCCTGTACTCCCCCCCCGATAAAAAAAATAAGAAGAGAAAATACATTTATAGTACTGTATTATATTTTTTGAAAAAATCCACTTATAAGTGGACTTGCACAGTTCAAACCCATGTTGTTTAAGGGCCAACTATATCATGTTTTGTCAATTATACCTCAATAAAAATAATAAATATTTGAACTTCTTTACCAATTTAAATTATATACACTTCCCCCAAAACATATCCTAGTAAAATTGATGCTTCAAAAAAATTCATCATTTTCTTGCATACTCCTGGCATAATGCCACAGATCTCTGAGTGAATTTGAGAAGTACAGTGGGCCATGAAACTTTGCAGAAACCAAGCATTAGGCTGAAAAAGTATTGAATTATCTTTATCTTTTCTTGATACTGCCTTTTCAAATTAAGCTTAAAAATAGTATTTTTGCTTATGGGAGAGAGTCATAGTCTTTCTTACTGTCATCTTTATCTTCTGTTTTCTTAACCTTGTGATAAAAAGAATAGGGCACAACTCTATGCTAAAAGAAGGTCCCCTGATTTGTAGACTTTTTGGTAAGATGGGGATAAACTTGGAGAAAAAATGTTGAATTATTAAATGTAATTTGGACTAAATATTAATATGATTTAATTATTAAGTTAAATTGGTTAATTTTATATCATAAAATTATATGATATAAATCATTAGTATTATAATTATATAATTATTCTATGTGGTTCTATAATTCTTATATATAATTATATTAACAAATATTTTATAATAATTATTAATCACTAATGTTATGGCTAGCTCTATTATAATCAATGTAAGTGCACTTGAATTACTACATGTACTTTGGACTCAGTATAAGCAAGCTTTATGGATTGGATTAAAGAATGTTCAGGTCCAGAAATTTTATTGAAGTTGTCTACAATCCCCTACAAGTAAAATTTTTTGAGCATTTTTAAAAACCTTCCAATTTTCTTTGTATAGTTGAGAAAGCTAAGACCAAAATAAAATTTATTCTACACATCCTTGGAGGATGCCAAGAAACACAAGGCATGGCCCCCATCTACAGAAGCTTATAAGGATACTATCAGTGATGATGATGATGATGATATCACCTGAGGGATAGGAGGCAATGCAGACTTGATTTCTTTTATAACAACAGCTAGGATTCCATAATCCTGAATCAGCAAGGACAACTGAGTCACCACTACGCTAAAACAAGCACTTCACACCCATTGGAGAGACTGCCTTCTGACAAAACACAGAAATATGCTTCCACAATGCCTAGCCAATGAGCCTGGATGTCTCCAGACCTCGGACACTCTGCTTTCCTAAGACCCAGGTCACAGAGTCTCAACCCTGATCTGGATCAGGTTTCTTGTTTGTCAGTAAACCTTCCGTCAGTACTTCATCTTTGCTTCCAGAATCATTACCTCTCCTTAACAAAAGAAAATAAGGTTAGAAAGGCAAGTGAGGTCCAGGAAATGGAGGGTTTTGACTGTAGATGGAGTAAATACCTGCAAAATCATGGCAAAATTAATAGGAATAGAAACTGAGTTTGTGCTTATACCTAGAAAGTGGTAAACTTGACACAACTGTTAGATATCCCTCTGAAATCTCCAGTTAAGTGATGCTTTTTTTTTTAACGAAAAACTCGATTTTGGATGAAAAATCTGAAGGACATTTGAAGAGTTATGATAAAATGTGGATAATTATAAAGATTTACACCAATCAACTCAATTATTAGGCTCTTCTTTGTTGTATACCTTAAGAATTTTTGGTAGTAATAAGATTTTAGAGCTAGATTTAAAGTAGAAGGAATGAGCCAGGATGAGAGAGGAAATCAAAAGGGAAAAAGACAAAAGCAACCAAGTGCTTTGTACTGGCTGTATGGCTAGCATACTTGAGTGATATGTAGCTAATGTCACCAATTTTATTTTATTTTTTAAAGATTTTACTTATTTATTTGAGAGAGAGTGCGAGCGTGTGCACGCAGAGTGGGGGTAGGGGGAGACGAAGAGGGAAAAGCAGACTTCCTACTGAGCAGGGAGCTAGACATGGGGCTCAATGATCCTGACAGCCGGGGATCATGATCTGAGCTGAAGGCAGATGCTTAACCCACTGACCCACCCAGGCCCCCTCATTAATTTTATTTTTATATGTACCTTTGAGTTGGGTTACTTTACCATTAGAAGGCAAAGAACTTGCCTTTTCAACCTTGAAAAGTTGTAAGTTGTGATAATGTTCAGTCATAGACTGTTTGGCTAATTCCTCTTTGGCAAAGAACATACTATGAAATTAATGGTTGGACTTTATTTTTTTTTAAAGATTTTATTTATTTGACAGAGAAAGAGGGAACACAAACAGGGGGAGTGGGTGAGGGAGAAGCAGGTTTCCCGCTGAGCGGGGAACCCGATGCGAGTCCCAGAGCCCCGAGATCATGACCTGAGCCGAAGGCAGATGCTTAACGACTGAGCCACCCAGGCGCCCCAATGGTTGGACTTTAAGGAGCACTTCCTAGTTATAAATTAGAATCTTAGGTTAAACTGTGCTTTGTTTATTTCAGATGCTACCCTTGAGGCATGTGATAGTGTGGGTACAACTTCAAATACCTCCTGCCTCCTTGTATATTACATATTAATTTCAGCTTGTTAATGACTATAGTTTTTGTGCTGTGAATGGAATGGGACTCTTTCATTATGGTAATTTACAGTCCAATGTCCATTTATTTTAGAACAGATTGAAATTATCAGCAGGTTAAAATTAATTTGTAACTCACAAGTAAGAAATCTTACAAGTCCCAGCACAAAGTGTGATATTTATTTGAACTGTGAGTACAGGGGCTATCTGCAATTTAGTATCTAAATATCCTTCCCAAAGTCCATGAGGATGATTTCTCCAGACTTGATTGGTGCCAGTTGGAAAAACAGTGTTTTTCATATTAAGGAATATGAATCTCATTTAAGTGGCTCTAAAGGGAGAGAATACAGTACATTTGATGCAGAATATGTAAAATTAGGCCTACTCACTCTTTCTTGCACTTTTCAACACAAAGTGAGCCCCTGATAAAACATCCAGGGGAGTATAGGTTGCTGCTGTGTCAAACAGCAAAAGAAAAAGAGGTTCTGGGACTTCAGTGATCATATTTTCAAAGTACTGAGTGGTGATTATCTTCCTAATAAATATCAAAGGGATTATATGTTTTACTGGCTAATGAGCCCTAGGAAATAACTGGCTGTTATTTTAAAAATGAGGGGAAAAATTTTCACTCTGCATTTTCAGGCTAATTTGCTTTTAACTTTTAGGGTAGAAAAGAATCATGGTAATTTTAAATATTTCACAAGCAATGATGCGTTTTGTGGTATTTTTCTGGGAAGAATAGGTGAAAGGTTGTCACAGTGCCTAAATTACTTATCAGGTAAATCAAGTTTTGTTGTACTGGGGTGGGAATCCAGTGGTGAGCAGCAATATGGGGTTGACTTGGGTAAACTTTACAAGTAAGTAGTAAACTATGAAACTGTGCTATGTGCCCTCAGCGTGGAAGATCAACATAGTACGGGCATGCACAGGACCTAACATAAACCAGCTTTTAGGGACTGAACCGTGTCCCCCCAAATTCATATGTTGAAGCCCTGACCCCTAGTATCTCAGAATGTGACTGCATTTGGTTAGTGCTCACTCCAGCAGCACAGATACTAAAATTGGAATGATATGGAGAAGATTAGCCTGGCCCCTGCACAAGGTTGACATACAAATTCATGAAGTGATCCATATTAAAACAAACAAAAAAAAGAGGTAATTAGGTTAAAATGAGGCCTTTAGGGTGGGTTTTAGTCTAATCTGACTGGTGTCTTTACAAGAAGGGATTAGGACACACAGAGACACATCAGGGGTGCCATGCACAGAGGGACAACCACGCGAAGCAGCAGCAAGAGGGCAGATGCATGCAAACGAAGGAAAGAGACCCAGCAGAAACCAACCCTGCGGACACCTTGATCATGGACTTCCAAGATCCAGAACTCTGAGAAAATAAATTTCTGTTGTTTAAACCACCCGGCCTGGGGTATTTTGTTTTGGGAGCCCTAGCAAACTAATACACCAAGGATTAGGAAAGGCATCCTGGAGAAAGGAGTGGCTCAGTTAAGAGGACTGTAGAAAGGCTATTTTAGAAAAAAAAGAAACAAAAATGGGCACCTGGGTGGCTCAGTCAGTTAAGCATCTTGCCTTCAGCTCAGGTCATGAACTCAGGGTCCTGGGATCAAGCCCCGTGTTGGGCTCCCTGCTCAGTGAGGAGTCTGCTTCTCCCTCTTCCTCTGCCCCTCCTCCCTGCTCATGCTCTCTCTCTTTTTCTCTCTCAGATAAATAAAGTATTTCTAAGAAAAAGAAAGAAAAGGAAAAACAGCTTATGTAAAGGCCTAGAGGTGAGAGATCATGATACCTTCCAGTGGCTTGAAAGATGTTAAGTATAGCCTCGGGCATAATGTGCAAGTGAGGAGGGCAAAAAAAAGGAGAAATGTCATGGACATTAGTCACTTTTGGCTGTCTAACACCTGAACACCCTTTCCATTTTAGGAGAATCCCAAAATCAGCAGGAGGAACCTCAAAGGGAGCAGATACCCTGTCTGAGCTCCTGGAACCTGGTATACTGACCTAAAGCCAGTCTGCTCATGTTCCCATCTGGGACTTTGATTCTGGTTGGAGGAAAATGAAGGGCAGGATGGTTAGAAATAGTTCGTGGTGCCTAGAACCCAGTATCCAGTGGTAAGGCAGAATGTGCCAGAAACAACAGAATATAGCTAGGTGACATCAAGTGTCCAATGACAAGATGGCAGGACTCAAGTGGAGGGCAAGTATTAAGGTAGCAGATGAGAGGTGCCAGGGTGCCTGGGTGGCTCAGTTGGTTAAGTGTCTGCCTTTGGCTCAGGTCATGATCCCAGGAGCCTGGGACCAAGCCCCATATCGGGCTCCCTGCTCAGCAGGGGGGGTTCTGCTTCTCCCTCTGCCTCTCCCCCCGCCCCTGGCTTGTGCCCTCTTGCTCACTCTCCCTGTCTCAAATAAATAAAATCTTAAAAAAAAAAATGACAGACGCCTACAGCAGCAGACTATAAGGTAACTGACTTGTTCTGGTTTGCCCAGGATTTTCCTGATTTTATCATTGAAAATCCCACATCCTGGGAATTCCCTCAGTCCCGAGCAAACTTCGAGGGTTGCTCGCCATAATTTAGGCAGCTTGTTCCTCTGATTTGATTTTGTCTGTGCCTTACCTCCCTGAGTTTCTTTTGTTTTTCCAAACCTTATTCCTTAGCCTCTCTGACAAGTCTGTAAGTTACCTGATACCTTTTTAAAAAACTCCTTTTCTGCTTAAGTTAGCATGAATTGGTTTTTCTTGGCTGCAGCAAAGAATCCTGAGTACTAAGACTGTGACGGCCTTATAAGTCATGTTATGAGTTTAGACTTTGTCCGGAGGTCAAGGTAGAGTGGAGAGGGAGGGCACCAAAAGGTTCTAAGCAGGGAATACTGTGATCAGCTTTTCACTTAAGGATGATCACTTTGGCTACTGTGTGACAATAAATTGAAAGAGAATGAAGAGTAAAGAGGAAGCAGCAAGAAAAATTAGGAAGTTATGGTAACCTGACAGACAAGAGAAGATGGTTGCCCAGACCCTCTAGGTATTAGGGAGATGGAGAGAAGAAGAATGACTGGAGAGGAATGACTGGAGAGAAATGTAGCTGGCTAGCTAGCTAGAATTACTGATGGATGACAGACAACAGAGATCTTTAGGAGTACTGACCCCATGACAGTGAGAACATCTAGCCAATCCCAAAAACCAGAGTGAACATACCCACCCTCAACCACCCTCCACTGAATAAATGTCCACAAGGCTGGTGCCCACTTGCTCCTGGGTACCAGCCCCTGCTGATGACCTGCAACCGCCATCAACAGCTGGCCATGAAGAAAGGGAACATTGCACCTCTCAGTTTCCAGCAGAATTCTGTTAGGACCATGTGCCCAAGCCCTCCCAGAGAGTGTTCAGTCTAAAGCCATCCCCTCTCACATCCCTGTTGCCCTTGGTCACTACCCGGAGAGCAAGTCATTCCTGTCAGCAGCCATACCCTGGCCCAGCCCTTCCCCAGGTCCACTGGAATTTTTGTCCTGTGTTGATGGTTTCCCCACATCTTCAAACTCTTTCTTTCTTCTTCTTCTTTTTTTTTTTTTTTAAGATTTTATTTATTTATTTGACAGAGTGAGACCCAGCAAGAGAGGGAACAAAAGCAGGGGGAGTGGGGGAGAGAGAAGCAGGCTTCCTGCTGAGTAGGGAGCCCGATGCGGGGCTCGATCCCAGGACCCTGGGATCATGACCTGAGCCGAAGGCAGACGCCCAATGACTGAGCCATCCAGGTGCCCCCTTCAAACTCTTTCCCCAGTATTCTCTCACCTCTCTGCTCTTAAATGGGGAAAACTGGCTGTCCTCCAAGGACACTGCTTCCCATGAAGGCCTCTCTGGTTACTCTCTCACTGCTCAGGGATCTCAGAGTCAGGAAGTAGGGTTAGTAGCTTCTCCTTGGCTTCCCCACACTGCTTTCAGACCATCAGTTCCCCACCCTCTTGCAACCCTTCTGTGGCTGTGAATCTCAAGCCATCTGGTATACTTTTTTTCAAACCTCTTCCAACTTTCTCCTTGCTGTCCCTCCTTTATTTGCCACCTGACTCAGTATACCTTATTCCAGTGACCTCAACTCTGTACTCCAAATCCCAAATGGCTCCCTCCAGATCACACCTATCATCAAATCCTGGACCTCATCAGAACTGTACTACTTCCATCATCACTCATTCAGAAAGTCTACTCTCCAATCTGTTGACATAACCCTCCTGCAACTGTTCCTCTGACCTCATCAGCACTTCTAACCTAACTCTTCTACTTTCCTCCTATTCATTAGCTCCCTTTAGTCCAGTTCCCCTTTTATTTATATTAAATTGCATGTCTACTGTTAAAACTCTTTTTTTCCCTCTGCCCTTTCTTTGCAACTGCCTAACAAATTCCAACCCTGGATGAATCCCACCATTGCCTTTTTTATGTCTGTACTTAGTGAAGATCCAGCAGAGAAAATGGGACCACGAGAGTGCTCATCATAACAAATGCCCTCTTTAATACCCATCACCCATTTATCCCATCCCCCGCCCACCTCCCTCATCAATCCTCAGTTTGTTCTCTATTGTTAAGAGTCTCTTATGGTTTTTTTTTTTTCTCTCTCTTTTTTCCCCCTTCCCATATGTTCATCTGTTTTCTTTTTTTTTTAAGAGTTTATTTATTTATTTGACAGAGAGAGATAAAGCGAGAGAAGGAACACAAGCAGGGGGAGTAGGAGACTTTCTGCGGAGAAGCAGGCTTCCCGTAGAGCAGAGAGCCCAATGAGAGGCTCGATCCCAGGACCCTGGGATCATGACCTGAGCCAAAGGCAGATGCTTAATGACTGAGCCACCCAGGTGCCCCTTCTGTATATGAGTGAAATCATATGGTATTTGTCTTTCTCTGACTGACTTATTTTGCTTAGCATAATACACTCTAGCTCCATCCGTGTTGTTGCAAATGTCAAGACTTCATTCTTTCTGATGGCTGAGTAATATTCCATTATGCATATATATCAAGAAGATGTTCTTGATCCATTCATCAGTCAATGGACATTTGAGCTCTTTCCATAGTTTGGCTATTGTTGATCAAAATCTTTAGATCATGAGCTTCTGAGGCTAAGTTTTAGGCTCTCTTTTCTCATCCTTTCACACCTTCCTCCCCAGGAATAATCTCATGCACTCTCAGGCTTCCGCTCCATCAATTTTTGGGAGCCTGTGAATTCCAAATGTATATCTCCAGATGGAATCTCTTCTCTGAACTTTACATCTTTATATACAGTTGCCTAGTCAAACATCTCTATTTGCACATTTTACAGACATCTGAAACTCAACATGTTCATGTTCAAAATTAAACTTATTTTCTCTCAAATCTGCTTCTCCCGTAGTGTTCTCCATATTAATTAGTGGCACTAGAGTTTTCCCCCAATTGCTTATGCTAAACGTAAGATTCATGCTTGTTGCCTGTTTCTCATTCACTCCTGCCTCTATATGTAATTAATCACAAGCCCTGGCAATTTATTCAATAAGTAATTATTGAGTGCCAACTATTTTCAGGCACTTCCCTAGGCACTAGGGTATAGTCTACAACAAAAAAGATAAAACTCTCTCTTCTCTGCCGAGCTTTTATTTGAGAAATACAAGCTATGTGACCCCAACATTTTGTCTGTCAATTTGAGTGTATGTTCAGTAAGTGATATCTACATTACAATATTTAAAATGAAGGAGATGATTGACCACTCTCTGGGTAAGTAATATCATGCTTATAGAGCAAGTATAAAGGAACTTGAATTTGTTTCCAATAAAAATATTTTTTGAGAGAGCTAGAAATTTATAGAATTTTAGAGCTGTAGATAATTTTATAGAATTATAGAGCTAGAAATTTATAAAAATTTAGGCCTGGAGACCTAAAAAGATAACAAAAATTGTCTAATATATTGAAGTGCAACAACTTGGGAGAAGAGCTGTACAGTGTTCCCTAATTAATTCAACAAATATGTAATAAATATATGCTTTCAGCTAGGCATTGTAGCTGGATACTATCACAAACTGTGTAAGAGTTTACCCTCTTTCCAAACTAACAGCCTAACACAGTTTCATAAATGCTGGCAGAAAGTACCTGAGCCAAAGGACTTTATTCTTCACCACACAACAAGGAGCCTGAGCTTCATATTCCTTTCAGTCATCCTTGCCTCCCCAAGTCCCATGATGGTAGGCCAGGTGGATGCTGCACATGCAATGCGTTTGTGTCACAGCTGAGAAACCCTGAACTTAGGAAACTTTAATCTCTTATAATGGACTGCAGGCCAAAGTGCCCAAGCTTTGCCTCAGAGGGAGATATTATCTTTAATATACTGGATAGCAACAAACCTGCCTTTTGCACTGGAGGGAGACAATCATCTCAATGGTCCAAACTGTTCCCTATACAAACATCCTTGAAGAAATAGTTCTATTGATCAGAGTTCACCAGGGAAAGCGAACCAAAAGAATGCATATATTAAGATTTATTTTAAGGAATTGGCTCCAGCCCAGTTGTGGGACTGCCAAGTCCAAAATCTGCAGGGCAGGACCGCAGGCTGGGGACCTAGGGAAGGGCTGATGTGGCAGCTGGGGTCTGAAGGCAGCCAGAAGGCAGAATTCTCTCCTCTTCCAGGGACATCAGTCTTTTCTCATAAGTCTTTTAACTGATTGGATGAGGCCCACCTACATGATGGAGGGTAATCTGCTGTACTCAAAGTCTACTGGTTTGGTTTTTTGGTTTTTGTTTTTGGTAAAGATTTTATTTATTTGACAGAGAGAAAGACAGCTAGAGAGGGAACACAAGCAGGGGGAGTGGGAGAGGGAGAAGCAGTCTTCCCGCCAAGCAGAGAGCCCCATGTGAGGCTTGATCCCAGGACTCTAGGATCATGACCTGAGCAGAAGGGAGACGCTTAACGACTGCGCCACCCAGGTGCCCCTCAAAGTCTACTGTTTTAATTGTTAATTGTGTCTTTAAAAATCCTCACAGCAACATCTGTACTAGTGTTTTACAAAAAAACTAAGTACTATGGACTAGTCCAGCTGATTCATTAAACACAATAGTCCAGAGATACATAAAAAATTGTTCCCCCTCATTTTTTTCTCAAGATAACCTTGTGAATAATGATAATTAAAACACTATATTGACATACATATAATGTATTTAAAAAAATGTCTCCCGACATGTACTTAATGTTTGAAACTCGTTAATTATTGGTGTCTAGACTTACCCTGCATGACTCCCACTAATCTTCAAAATCTAAAACAAACTTTAATGATATTAAAAAATTATGAATTTCTCATTCATACTGTGCATTTATTTTTAGTATGAACCTGGTTCTAGCTGCTTGGGACACAAAGTTTCAGTTCCTGCCCTTTAAGACACTCACCAGACGAGAATACATTAAGAGCTTGGATAAAGCGTACATAAAGTGCTGTGGGAACACCTAGACATGAGGAAGGAGGGAAGAAGGAGCCCGTGCCTCCGAGACAGGCATCTCATTTGAGCAACTTTACAGGGTGACCGAAGGGAGTCAATGATTACAGGAAACTCGGGCTTCCAGGCTCACATCAGTGTGACGGCTACAGGAGATATTTTATAGTAACCTAGTATCATCCCCGGGTAATCCTCCTGGCTGATTTCATCAGGATTTATAAACCGTCGGGTTTCTTCATTCGCACTCCAAATAGAGGCCGCGCACTGGATACCCCTACGGTGCTCCGGCCACACACAAGCCGCCCCCGCCTCCACTCGGGTCCAGTTCTGAGCCCGCCCCGCCCGGCCACGCCCCCGCCCGGCCTTACTCCACTCCAGCCCCACCCCCACTTTCTCCCCCCACTCCCCTCCCCCCCCGGCGCGGGGCACTGTGGGAGCCGCTTCCTTAGATTCCGCGCGTGGCAACGACTTGGGCGCCGCGCTCTGGCCTCCACGGGCTCTTGGTAGATTTCTCGAGAAAGCCGCGTCTCACCCCGCTAGACTCGCGGTCGCCCTGCTCCCCCTCGCCGCGAGGTAGGAGAAGGGCCCGGGGGCGAGGAGCGCCTCGGGCCGGCGCGGGCGGCGAGGCGCAGGGCCCGCGGCGGGGGGCCGTCCCGAGGCCGGGCCCCTGGCTGCACACCCCCCGCGGGTCCGGGGCGCCGCGGGGGGCGGGGGTTTGGTTTGCGGAGGGGCTCTACCTGCCCACTGGCGCTTCCTTCCGTCCCGCCTGCGGCTGGACGCGGCCTGCAGGCCCCACGTCTGTGCACCCAGAACCGCGGGCGTTGGTTCGCAAACGTTGATCCCTGTAGTCGGCGAGTTTGTGTTACTCCTCTAAGCAGGGCTGGGCAGTGTTGCTCCGCGCTGGATGGCTGTCCCAAATCAGTAACGCTGCAGCCGGGAAATTCGAACCCAGATTAGACCTCTCCACCAGCTCTTGCATTTTATAGCAGATACACTGAACAGTCATCTTTATTTTTGTGTGTTATGTAAAGCTTTTGAAATTTTCTAATAAAACGTTTAATTCATGAAGTATGAGAGAACACAACAGAAGGCATAAACCTGTACTCAGCCTCAAAAAGATGAAACAAAATTCCAAAAACTTCAAGTATTGTTTTTCCAGGATTCTTTCTAGGGCTAAAATCCCACTTTTCCTTTTCTGCTTGTGACCTTTTGAGGCATCTTGGATGTAGGCTGTCCAACTATCCCACTGACTAGTGGGAGAGTATCATAAAAAAAAAAAAGCTTTCCCATTTTTAAAAAAGAGGTTACTGGCACTTAATTTATATTAGTGTCATCCCCAGATTGTTGCAACACGAATGGGTTGTTATGTGTATGAACTGCTTTTGAAACCTTGGGGAATCCAGAGAACCGAAGTTGTAGTATTTGCTTTGTCACGCATACTTCACTTCACTTTTCCTGGCCTCGCTTTCTACATCTCTTAAGATTAATTTGCTCACTCCATGTCTGTTCAGCAGTAGTCTCAGATGTAAGCTAATTTCATTGTGGTTGCAACCCAGCAAGAAGGATATCTAGTTCTAAAAGTTGCTTTTTTTTTCATAACATGCATGTAAGTTGAACTGACCGAAATGGGGCTCATAATCAGAAAGTTCTCAAAGTGTGGTTCTCAGACCAGCACACTGTATAAAATGCATACCGTAAGGAATAGAGGGGGTGGTGATGACTCCCACCCAGATTTAATGAATCACAAACTGCTGGTGGGGGAGTGACAGTCTGTATTTTAATAAGCCCTTAGGTTTCTCATGCCCTCTAAAGTTTGAGAACCACTGGTATAGCATTCTCTGAGCTAAACCTTTTAAGTCAAAATATTTTCTTTATCTTATACCAATGACTTTTATTTTTCAAATTTTTATTTCTTGAAGTATAGTTGATGTACATATTATGTTAGTTTGAGCTGTGCAACATAGTGATTTGAAATTTATATACATTACAGAATGATCACCACAATAAATCTAGTTACCATCTGTCACCAAAGTTATTACAATATTATGACTGTGGTCTCTATGCTGTAATTTACATCCTCATTACTTATTTATTTTATAACTGGGAGTTTGTATCCTGGTGACTTTTAATACTTTTGGTAGTGTTTGGAGTGAACATTTCTATCTGATTGACATTTTTCTCATAGTTTTCATCTCTAAAAAGTAATGAAATATTAACTCAAAAGACCTAAGTGTAAGAGCTAAAACTGTAAAGCTCTTAAAAGAAAACAGGTGTAAATCTTCTTGATCTGGGATTAGGCAGTGGTCTTTTTTTTAGATGCGACACTAAAAGCACAAGCAACCAAGGAAAAAATGGAGAAATTGTATATGATCAAAATTCAAAGGACATCTCAAAGGGTACCATTGAGAAAATGAAAGGGTAGCGCATAGGATGGGATAAAAATATATGCAAATCAATCTAAGGTCTAGTATTCAGAATGTATAAAGGATTTATATAACTCAGATAAGACAAATAACCTAATTTTTGAAAATGGGCAAAGCATCTGAGCAGACATTTCTCCAAAGAGATATACGATGGTCAGTAAGTATACGAAAAGATACTCAGCATCATTAGTTATCAAGGAAATGCAAATCAAAACCACAAAGATACCATTATATACCCATTAGAATGGCAATAATCAAAAAGAGGGGCAATAACAAGTGTTGGCTAGGACATGGAGAAATTGGAACCTTCACACATTGCTGGTGGAATGTAAAATGTGCAGCCACTTTGGAGTCTAGCAGCTTTTCCAAGAATTAAACATAGAGTTGCCATATGACCCAACAATACCATTCCTAGGTATACACTCAGTAGAATTGAAAATTTAGGTCCACACTAAATGCACACAAATGTTCGTAGCAGTATTATTCATAATAACCATAAAGTGAAACAATCCAAATGTCCATTAGCTAATAGATAAAATATTCAACCATAAAAAGGAATGAAGTACTGATGCATGCTACAACATAGATGAACCTTGAAAACATTATGTTAAGTGAAAGAAGCCAGACATAAAAGGCTATGTATTTGATGATTCCATACAAAATGTCCAGAATTGGCAAATCCCTGGAGACAAAGTAGATTAGTGCCATAGGCTAGGTGGAGGGAGGAATGAAGAATAACTGCTAAAAGGGTCTCAAATTTCTTTATGGGTTGATGAAAATGTTCTGGAATTAGATGTGGTGGTTGCACAACCTTGTGAATATACTAAAAACCACTGAATTGTACACCTTAAAAAGGTAAATTTTATGTATATGTGAATCATAAAAAATTAATAATTTTATATTTCATGTAAAAATTTTTTAAGGTTACAAGTAGCCACATAGGTTTGGCATTATACTGAGCAATAAGATTAAGCTGAAATTTTTGTCAGAATTTACTGGCACCGTTAACATTGTACAAGCTTCAAAAAAAATATGTATTTTAAGATAAAGTAGTTCAATACTACATTTCTTGGGTAGCTAGCCTGCCTCCTCCCCCAAATTGCCTAAAATATTTTTCTTTTTTTTTTTTTTTAAGGATTTTTTTATTTTGACAGAGAGGAAACACAAGTAGGGGGAGTGGGAGAGGGAGAATCAGGCTTCCAGCGGAGCAGGGAGCCTGATGCGGGGCTCAACGCGGGGCTCGATCCCAGGACCCTGGGACCACGACCCGAGCCGAAGGCAGACGCTTAACGACTGAGCCACCCAGGCGCCCCGCTTAAAATATTTTTCAATTTGAGGGATTACTTGTCCAAGAATTCTTCCCAAATTCTCTAGTAATTACTACATTTACTTACAGTGTATGTATACGTAATTATATTTTTCTCTGACATCTGTTTTATTTCTGCCTTGCACTTTTTCTTCAACATTTTATTATGGAAATTTTCAAATGTACAGTAAAGCTTAAAGAATTTTGCAGTAAACGTCATACCTGCTACCTAGATTCTACCATTACCATTTTTCTGTATTTTATCACAAACCTATTCATTTATCCATATTATTTTTATGCACATCAAACTAAATTACAGATATTAAGCTTTCCCTTAAATGCATAATAATTATAAGCTTGCTATTTATTTACAGTTTTTTTCTTTCAAGAAAAAATGTACAATGAAAAGAAAAATTTCAAGTATGCATTTGTTGAATTTTTACAAGCGCGTATACCAGTATAACCCAAACCCCTGTCAGGATATAGAATATTTATCACCCTAGAAAATTCTATAATCATGCACTTTTCCATTCAGTCTCTAGTCCCAGTGTCTAAAAAGCAACCACTGTTCGGATTGTTTTCCACAACAGTTTGTCTGTCCTAGAATTTTAAATCAATGAAATGACACATAAGGTACAGTTTTGTGAGGCTTACTTCCCTCAACATAATTCCTCCATATTATGTGTCAGCAGTGCATTGTTTTTTATTGCTGAATAATACTTGGCTGCATAAATATGCCACATTTGCTTATCCATTGTGTTGATAGGCACCTGGTCTGTTTCTAGTTTTTGGCTGTAAAGAATAAAGCTCCTGTGAACATTCTTATATAAATACCTTTGTGGACCAATGTTTTCATTTCTCTCAGGTAAATACTTGGAGTGGTGTTGCTGGGTCATAAGAAATAAATGTTAATTTTATGAAACTGCCAGATTTTTTTCCAAAATTTACCATATTACACCCCCAATAACAGTGTATGACTATTTAGATTTCTCCATATTCTTGCTGACCTTTTGTGTTGTTGTTTTTTTAAATTTAACCATTGTAGTGGGTGTGTAGTGTTTCTGCATCACATTATAATTGACATACGTTCTTCTGCTCTTTGAAAATAAGGGCTCTTTGATACTAAGCTCTTTGAAAATAAGGGCAACCAACTGTACTTCTCTCGAGTGCCTGTCACTGTCTTTTTAATGTAATAGGTGCAGAATAAATTTGAAATGAGAGCAGTGAATGAATGTTTTGACACCTAGTTTTGAGAATTTGAAGTGAAAAAATTTTAAGTCATAAAAATATGTAGCAGTAAATTTGACCAGGAAGGTTGTTAAGTAGTTATATTTTATTTCAATTAAGAATTATTTCATATACCAAGAGCGTATTTACACTGCCAATTTTTCATAGGTACAAATGATGCAAAATGTACACCTGGCCCCAGAAACAGATGAAGATGATCTTTATTCTGGTTATAATGACTACAATCCAACCTATGATACTGAGGTAAAAAAAATAAATCTAGTTTTTTATGTTGGTCTTTGCTAACCAGCTGGTTCATGAAAACTTTGGATTTGACTGTTCTGCTTTATTATGCTTTAGATCAAATAAACTGGTTAAAAGCCTAGAAAAGTGCTATTACTGATGTCTGTACTAACTTCTAATAATACTAATTTCAGCAAAAGGGAAAATCATGAGAAAGGTTATGTAAACAAATTAGGATCAATTATATACTTGTATTTTCCAACACTAGGTATCTGAATGTGTAAGTAGAAAGATTTAAGTCACTCGAGGTATCTAAAAGCAGTTTTTTTAAAATGCTACAAATTTGAAATGTCGTATAGTGATTTTTTTCTTTTAATTATATGAGTATTTTATAGAAAACTTAGGAAATAGAAATGTGTGTAAAGAAAAATTGAAATCACAGAAACACTCACCATCCAGAAATAAATGTTAACTAACATATAATGCTTATCTCATCAAACATTTCCCTATGTAAATTTATGTGTATCTCTATATATTTTTGGATAAAATGGTATCATTTATCATCCATTTATATCCATCTATATGTACTTAAACTAAAGATGAAATTGTTATTAAGACAAATATTTGAATTTTTAAAAAATATTTGAATATTTTAAATCTTTATATCATTGTGAGAGTTAGAGTTTCCAAACTATAAAACAAAACAAAACTTTTTTTTATAAAGTTATCTTGAAATAGTGTGTGAAAAAAGTGAGGGTGAAGGATTTGGTTGTTAATTTTTTTGCTAGTATATAATAATCAAATACTAGCATTTGTAGGACTTTATCTGAATTTAGGAAATCTTATTCTAGAGTTTTTTATATTGCTTTTAGTAATTTTTCAGTTGTTTTTTCCTCTGGAGAAAATGGTAATCTGTAAATGTGAGGCCTGGAAAGAAAACAAAGAAAATAGAAACCATTCACTTACTCTATATGAAATAAAAATCTAAGAGATATAATCATTTGTAGAAAATCCAAAATACAGAAGTTTGGAGAAAAATAAAATGATGTAAATCCTGTCACCCAAAGATCACCTATAGATTAATATAATTAATCACTTGACATTTTGCTGTATTCCTGTCTTTTAATACACACAGGTGTTTCCCTCCTTTGTGTACACTGTGTATACACATAGATATGATTATATAGACTCCTTTTTAAAAACATATTAAAACACGGGGCACCTGGGTGGCTCAGTTGTTAAGCATCTGCCTTCGGCTTAGGTCATGATTCCAGGATCCTGGGATCGAGCCCCACATCGGGCTTCTTGGCTTCTTGCTCGACGGGAAGCCTGCTTCTCCCTCTCCCACTCCCCCTGCTTGTATTCCCTCGCTCGCTGTGTCTCTCTCTGTCAAATAAATAATAAAAATAAAATCTTTAAAAACTTATATTAAAACATAGGTGTTTTCCTAAGTTTGCGTAGATTTTGAAAACCACTGAACCCTTCCCCTTTTCCCCAGTTTTAAAAAGTTATATGTATAAAAAATGTATGTGCTCATTGTTGAAAAGGGAATTACCCATAATTCCATCACTCCAAAATAACTACTGTTAACATTTTGTTGCTTTGTCATTCTTTCATGCATACATATATAGTTTTCTTTTAGCATGTTTGGAATTGAACTAGCATTTACTTTTCTGTTTGCTTTTTTACATTCAACTACATCATAAGCAATGTCTCACGATGCTAATGATTTAAATACAGTTGAACAACATGGGGTTTAGGGACCCTGACTCTCCTCCTTCCCCCCATGCAGTCAAAAATCCACATATAACTTTTGACTCCCCCAAAATGTAACTACTAATAGCCCACTGTTGACCAGAAGCCTTACTGATAACATCAATTAACACATATTTTGTATGTTATATATGTCATATACTGTATCCTTAACATAATATCTTTTTCTTAATTTTTTCAGTATTTTTAAGCTGGATGGCTTGCGAGTTTTTTCAAATTGTCACAAGTCTCCAAAAATTTCCCTACATATATAATTTTTAAAGATTTTATTTATTTGACAGAGACACAATGAGAGAGGGCAATTGTTATTAAGACAATTATAAGTGGGAGAGTGGGAAAGGGAGAAGCAGGGGGAGTGGGAGAGGGAGAAGCAGGCTTCCCATGGAGCAGGGAGCCGAATGTGGGGCTCAATCCCAGGACCCTGGGATCGTAACCTGGGCCGAAGGCAGACGCTTAACTACTGAGCCACCCAGCGCCCCCCAGTATATTTATTGGGAAAAAATCCACATGTAAGTAGACCCACACAGTTCAAACCTGTGTTGTTCAAGGTCAACGGTATAATTTTAATTGCATTTTACTGAATATGTGTAGATGATTAGAACTATTTTCAGATCATAGGATATTTATTTCCAGTTTTTTGCTGTTGTAAATAACTATGCAGTGAACAATATTATGCATAAATGATTTTCTGTATTTTGAGCGAGCATTTCCTTGGCTAGAGTCCCAGAAGTAGAATTAATAGATAATGAATATGATCACTTTTAAAGCACCAGAGAAATTTCCTAACTTCTCAGGTCATCACAGTGTAGCTTCATTGTTTAATTCAAAGAGAATATTCAGAATGCCAGACACAAAAATAAATAGTAAAATAAAAATAAAGTTTGGTTTACCCACAGTTTTCTTATATCTTAGTTAGTTGGAATAATAACAGATTTCATATATAAATGAATTAATTGAAACATTTTCTAAGATATTCATAGATTATGCAAATTGCTAATAAAATCACAAACAAAGAAAAATTACAAAAGTTGTGTTAGTTTGGTATTTGTAATTGGAGAGTTTGTTGACAATTTTTAGTTTGTCATTTAGTTAGAATTCACTGAGTTGATTAAATAAAATTTTATTTATCGTTTAGGAATACTAGAAGACTTCCTTTTCCTAAGGGAGCTGCCAAAGTAGTATAATTAATTATGCTGAAGGTTGCCTTTGGCTTTATGCTTCATATGGAAGTTGTCTAGTTTCCATAACTAACCGAGGATTGTGTACTTATTTTCTGTAGTTGACATGGAAGGTTATAAAGATTATTTTAAGGTAAAAATTAAAGAATGCTTGGACATAATAAAATCACATTTAAAGTGCATTTTAGGGGCACCTGGGTGGCTCAGTCAGTTAAGCCTCTGCCTTTGGCTTAGGTCATGATCCCAAGGTCCTGGGATCGAGCCCCATATCGGGCTCCCTGCTCAGTGGGAAGCCTGCTTCTCCCTCTCCCCCTGCCTGCTGCTCCCCCTGCTTGTGCTCTCTCTCTGTCAAATAAATAAATAAAATCTTTTTTTTAAAAAGTGCATTTTATTAACATCCTGGTTATATAAACATTTTACATTAATTGTTTGCAGAGGTTTTAAAAGTTAATTGATAGTGACTCTTTTTTAATTTGTATTTTTCTTTTTTGACAATCAGCAAGTATATTTTTGTGGAAAGTAGACTGAAATAAATCAGAGGCAAATCTGACAGTTGCCTGTAATGTCTGTATGAAGGGTTAGAGCCAGAGTTTGCGTTGGTGAAGGAGGAGGAAATAAAGGCTGGTTAGAAGGTTGGTGGTTGGCAAGACTGGGTGTTTTTGAGAGAGTCTAAAAATGGCATTTGTCCTGGAAACCCAGGAATATTTGTATCTTGCTCTTGGCTAATACTATTTTCCTCACCTTTCCTGACAAAGAATCTGAGTACATGCAGGAATCAGCAAAGCACAGTAACATTTTATTTCAACTGAGGCTTTGGTTCCAAATGGGACAGCGAGTTGGACCCTGTGGAGCCTTCTCTTTGCTCAGCCCAGTCTGAATTACAAACTTGACTTCTTCAGCGAAATGAAATGTCCTAAGGCTTTTTCAGGATGGGGCTAGTAACCATGGTCCCAGCATATGGAAGAAGAGAAGGGAGGGAGAGAGGACAGAGAGCAAGAGAGGGAGGGGGTGCCTGGGTGGCTCAGATGGTTAAGCGTCTGCTTTCCGCTCAGGTCATGATCTCCAGGTTCTGGGATCGAGCCCCATATCGGGCTCCTTACTCAGCAGGGAGCCTGCCTCTCCCCCTGCTTGTGCTCTCTCTGTCCCTCTCTATCTCTCTCTCTCTCAAATAAATAAATAAAATCTTAAAAAAAAAAAGTGGGTGAGAAAGAGATGTGTTTCCCTGCTCTTGCTGTTTGGCCATATCCTTGTGTCCTTGAACTTTTAACCAAGCATAATGATACCACGCATTTAAACATGGCCAATAAAATACCTTACAGTTGACTGACATTACCAGTACTCCTCTTCCTAGACAAGGAAGGAACCTTGATATTTGGGTAGTGTGACAGGGGAACTTTGAGAACAGGAGTCCTTGAGCCACTACCTAGATATCAACAGATGGGGTAAGATAAATTATAGAGGATCATGAATACCAAACAGAAGACATTAAGCTTATTTTTTTAATTCTTCCTTCATGTTGAATGTTAAATTTGCCTTTTCATTTTAGGAATTAGAGAATGACACCGCTTTTCAGCAAGCAGTGAGAACTAGTCATGGCAGAAGACCTCCAGTAAGTGAATTTTTTTTGTTGTTGTGGTAAAAAATCACATAACATAAAATTTGCCATCTTAACCATTTTTCATTTTATTTTTTAATTCTAGTTAAGTGTTATATTAGTTTCAGATGTAGCATATAGTGAATCAACAATTCCATATGTCACCTGGTGCTCATCACAGCAGGTGCCCTCCTTAATCCCAAACACCTATTTCACCCATCCCTCCACCCACCTCTCCTCTGGTACCCATCAGTTTGTTCTCTATAGCTAAGAGTCTGTTTCTTGATTTGTCTTTCTTTTTTTCCCCTTTGCTTATTTGTTTTGTTTCATAAATTCCACATATGAGTGAAATCAAATGACATTTGTCTTTCTCTGTCTTATTTTGCTTAGCTTTATACTCCCTAGCTCCATCCATTTCCTTGCAAATGGCAAGATTTCATTCCTTTTTATGGATGAATAATTTTCCATTTTATATATATACCACCTCTTCTTTATCCATTCATCAGTCGATGGACACTTGGGCTGCTTCCATAATTTGGTTATTGTAAATGATGCTGTTGTAAACATAGGGGTGCATGAATCCCTTTGAAGTAGTGTTTTTGTATTTTTGGGGTAAATACTCAGTAGTGCAATTGCTGGATCATGGGGTAGTTCTCTAATTAACTTTTTGAGAAACCTTCATACTGTTTTCCACAGTGGTTGTACCAGTTTGCATTCCCACTAACAGTGCAAGGGTGTTTCTTTTTCTCCACATCCTGACCAACACCTGTTGTTTCTTGTGTTGTTGATTTTAGCCACTCAGACAGGTGTGAGGTGGTAGTTAATTGTAGTTTTGATTTGCATTCCCTGATGGTAAGCGATGATGATCATCTTTTCATGTGTCTGTTGGCCATCTGGATGTCTTCTTTGGAGAAACGTCTGTTCATGTCTTCTGTCCGTTTTTTAACTGGATTGTTTGTTTTTTGGGTGTTGAGTTTTATAAGTTCTTTATATATTTTGGATAGTAACCCTTTATTGGATAGGTCATTTGCAAATATCTTCTCCCCTTCCACAGGTTGCCTTTTAGTTTTCTAGATTGTTTCCTTTGCCGTGCAGAAGCTTTTTATTTTGATGTAGTCCTAGTTTATTTTTGCTTTAATTTCCCTTGCCGCAGGGGACCTATCTAGAAGAAAGTTGCTATGGCCAATGCCACAGAAATTACTTCTTGTGCTTTCTTCAAGGACTTCTGTGGTATAGATCTCACATTTAGGTTCTTAATCCATTTTGAGTTTATTTTGTGTATGGTGTAAGAGAATGGTCCAGTTTCATTCTTTTGCATGTGGCTGTCCAGTTTTCCCAGCACCATTTATTGAAGAGACAATCTTTTTTCCATTAGATATTCTTTTCCTGCTTTGTTGAAGATTAATTGACCATATAGTTGTGAGCTCATTTCTGGGTTTTCTATTCTGTTCCATTGATATACCTGTCTATTTTTGTGCCAGGACCATACTGTTTTGCTTACTACAGCTCTGTAACATACCTTGAAGTCTGGAATTGTGATGCCTCCACCTTTGCTTTTCTTTTCCAAGATTGCTTTGGCTATTTGGGGTCTTTTGTGCTTCCATACAAATTTTGGGATTGTTCTTGTTCTGTGAAAAATGCTATTGGGTTTGATAGGGATTACATTAAATGTATAGATTGCTTTGGGTAGTACCAACATTTTAACGATATTTGTTCCTCTAATCCATCAGCATGGACTATCTTTCAATTTCTCTGTATCCTCTTCAGTTTCTTTCATCAGTGTTTGATAGTTTTCAGAGTACAGGTCTTTCACCACTTTGGTTAGGTTCATTCCTAGTTATCTTATTATTTTTGGTGGGATTGTAAATGGGATTGATTCCTTAATTTCTCTTTCTGCTGTTCATTATAGAAACGCAACAAATTTCTGTATGTTGATTTTGTGTCTTGTGACGTTATTGAATTTATCAGTTTTACCAGTGTTTTGGTGGAGTCTTTTGGGTTTTCTATGTAGAATATCATGTCATCTTCAAATAGTGAAAGTTTTACTTCTTCCTTGCCAATTTGGATGACTTTGATTTCTTTTTGTTGTGTGATTGCTGTGGATAAGACTTCCAGTACATGTTTAATAAAAGTTGTGAGAGTGGACATCCCTGTCTTATTCCTCACTATAGATGAAAAGCTCTCAGTTTCTCCCGATTTAGGATGTTGTTAGCTGTGCATTTTTCATGTATGGCCTTTATTATGTTGAGGTATGTTTCCTCTAAACATACTCTGTTGAGGATTTTTTATCAGGAATGGATGTTGTACTTTGTCAGATGCTTTTTTGCATCTATTAAAATGGTCACATGGTTTTTATCCTTTCTCTTATTAATGTAGTGTATCATATTGATTGATTTGAAATATTGAACCACCCTTGCAATCCAGGAATAAATCCCACTTGATCATGGTGAATGGTATTTTTAATGTATTATTGGATTCAGTCTGCTAGTATTTTGAGAACTTTTGCATCTGTGTTCCTCAGAGATATTGGCCTGTAGTTCCCTTTGTTAGTGTTGCCTTTATCTGGTTTTGGTATCAGGTTAATGCTGACCTGTAGAATGAATTTGGAAGTTTTCCTTCCTTTTCCATTTTTTGGAATAGTTTGAGCTTTACGTGTTTGGTAGAATTTGCCTGTGAAGCCATCTGGTCCTGGAGTTTTATTTGTAGGGAGTTTTTGGATTACTAATTCAATTTCTTGGCTGGCTATTGGTCTCTTCAAATTTTCTATTTATTCCTGTTTCAGTTTTGGTAACTTACATGTTTTTAGGAATTTGTCCATTTCTTCTAGGTTGTCCAATTTGTTGCTATATAGTTTTTCATAATATTATCCTATAACTGTATTTCTGTGGTGTTGATTGTTATTTCTCCTCTCTCATTTGTGACTTTATTGATTTGAGTCCTATCTTTTTTTTTCTTGATAAGCCTGGCTAGAGGTTTATCAATTTTATTAATTTTTTCAAAGAACCAACAATGGCTTCATTGATTGGTTCTATTGTGTTTTTAGTTTCTACGTCATTTATTTATGCTCTGATCTTTATTGTTTCCTTCCTTCTGCTGGTTTATTCTTGCTTATTGTTCTTTTTCTAGCTCCTTTCAGTGTAAGAATAGGTGGTTTATTTGAGATTTTTCTCTTGCTTCTTGAGGTAGGCCTTTATTGCTATATATTTCTGTCTTAGAACCACTTTTGCTGTATCCCAAAGGTTTTGGACTCTCGTGTTTTCATTTTCATTTGCTTGTATGTACTTTTTTATTTCTTCTTTTATGTCCTGTTTGATCCATTCACTGTTTAGTAGCATGGTATTTAACTTCCATGTATTGTGGTCTTTCCAGAGTTTTTCTTGTTGATTTCTAGATTCATAGCATTGTGGTCAGAAAAGGCACATGGTATGACTTCAGACTTCTTGAATTGATTGAGGCCTATTTTGTGGCCTAATACGTGATCTGTTTTGAAGAATGTTCTGTGTGCACTTGAAAAGAATGTGTATTCTGCTGTTTTAGGATGGAATGTTCCAAATATATCTGTTAAATCCATCTGTTCCAGCGTATCATGAAAAGCTATTGTTTCCTTGTTGATTTTCTGTTTAGATGATCTGTCCATTGATGTAAGTGGGGTGTTACAGTCCCCTACTGTTATTGTATTATTATCAATTCGTTCCTTTATGTTTGTTATTGTTTTATGTATTTGGGTGCTCCCATGTTGGGTGCAGAAATATTTATAATTGTTATATCTTCTTGTTGGATTGTCCCCTTTATTATTATATAGTGTCCTCCTTTGTCTCTTGTTACAGTCTTTGTTTTAAAATCTAGTTTGTCTAATGTAAGTATTGCTACTCTGGCTTTCTTTTTTTTTTTTAAAGATTTTTATTTATTTGACAGAGAGATAGAGAGCACAAGTAGGCAGAGAGGCAGGCAGAGGAAGAAGGAGAAACAGGCTTCCCGCTGAGCAGGGAGCCCGATGCGGGGCTCGATCCCAGGACCCTGGGATCATGACCTGAGCCGAAGGCAGCCGCTTAACCAACTGAGCCACCCAGGTGCCCCGCTACTCTGGCTTTCTTTTGACATCCCTTTGCATAACAAATATTTCTCTGTCCCCTCACTTTCAATCTGCAGGTGGCTTTAGGTCTAAAATAAGTCTCTCATAGGCAGCATATAGATGGGCCATGTTTTTTAATCCATTTTGTTACCCTATGTCTTTTGATTGGAATGTTTAGTCCATTTACATTAAAAGTAATTATTGAGAGATCTGTATTTATTTCTATTTTATTACCTGTTTTGTGGTTGTTTCTGAAGATTTTTCTCTGATCCTTTTTTGTCTTTCCTGTTTTATGGTTTGCTGGTTTTCTTTAGTGATATATTTGGATTTCTTTCTCTTTATTCTTTCCATATTTATTAGTCTTTGATTTGTGGTTACCATTAGGTTTGAATATAGCATCTTCTGCATATAGCCATCTACATTAATGATGTTGATGTCGTTTTGAGTTTGAACCCATTCTTCACTCCTGTTCTCTCCACACTTTAGGTATATGATGTCATATTTTACACCCTTTTGAGTTCGTTGACTGATTTTTTTATAAGATACTCATTTTTACTGCTTTTGTGTTTCCTGCTTTCTTACTGTCACTTTTGGTCTTTCCTTTCCACTCAAAGAATCCCCTTTAACATTTCTGAGTCCCCTAAGTCTGTTCTCGTTTTGCATAATTCTTTTTTTCTCCCTTTTGTTCAGCTTGATTACGCTCCACTACTCTGTCTTCTAGGTCATTAATTTGTTCTTCTGCTTCTTCCAGCCTGTTGTTCCTTCCACCATGCATGTTTCTCATTTCATTTATTATACTTTTACCTCTGCTATGTTATACCTTATATCTGTATTAAGGGTCTCATTCATGTCTTTCACTCTTTCCTCAAGTCCAGTGAACATCTTTATGATCACTACTTTAAATTCTCTATCAGGCCTGTCATATCTGTTTCACTTAGATCTCCTGCCATGGCCTTGTCCTCTGTTCTTTCATTCTGTCTTCTCGTTCAGTCTAAGTCTCTGCGCTTGTTTCTCTGTGTTAAGAAAGTCAGCTGTGTCTCCTGTTCTTGAGGGTAGTGGCCTTATACAGAAGAGGTCCCATAGTGCCCTGCTGTGTAGCGTTCCTGTACCCCAGGGCCTCGCACTTCCAGGAGTGTCTCCTGTGTGTACTACGTGCACTTGCTGTTGTGTCCTGGCTGCTTTATCCTTCAGGCCAGTCATCTGCAGAGGCTCTCTTTGCCTGCTGTGGACAGTTTTTGGTCCCTGGTCTGAATGTGGCAAATTTCAGTGAGGTGAGCGCCGACCTGTTTGTGAAATAAGACCTGTCACCACTGCCACTGGAACTGAGAGTGTGCAAAATTCCCTCTTGGGGAAGTGCAGTGTTGGTAGGGGTTTGGGCTGGTCTTCTGGGGGAAGGGGTCTGTAGTACTGGGACTTAGGCAATCCTGACTGCAAAGTGCGTTTTCATTGGAGTATGGGGGAATGGGGCTTGGTGTAAGCAAGTTAGGTAGCAAATGTCTGCACTGTGCTGTGTGGCATAGGTGGCCCTATGCTTACGCTGAAGGGCAAGGGAGGGAAATGGCAACAGCCAATTTATTTGTTCTTGGCAGGGTCTCTCCATGAACACTCTCTCTGGGACACCCTGTGACTTGAGCAAATAACCTCCCCACTGTGTGCCCCAGGCACTCTTCAGATCACGGTTTCCATGCCTTGTGTCCACAGGTTGTTTATCTGCCTTCTCTCTAAGCGTAGTGCATTGCCCTCCAGGCTCTATCCTGGCCACACCTGCTAATCTTTAAAACTCTAGGCTTTGAGTCCCACTGCTTACCAGAATCCATGGAATTTGGCCCATTTAGCTTTCCAAGCCAATGTCTATGGGAATTGGTTTTCCTCGTGTACTCTCCTGTTAGTCTGTCTCTCACCCTTCCCCACCACCACAGCTTCTTCCCACTGCCGCAGCCATGTTTCTGCCTAAACCCTGTCTCTGCACTTCCTACCTTCTTCAGTGTGTCCTCTTCTCTACCTTTAGTTGTGGAGTTTGTTCTGCCAGGGTTCAGATTGATTTCTGGAGTATTTAGGATGATTTGACAGTTATCTAGTTGTATTTTTGGGATGAGGTGAGCCTAGCATCCTCCTACTCCACTACCATCTTCTCCAATCACCCCTCATTGTAACCAGTTTTAAATTCATGATTCAGTACATTAAATATGTTGTCATTCTTGTGAAACAGATCTCCAGAACTTTTATCTTCCCAAACGGAAACTCTGTACCCATTAAATAAAACTTTTCAGTCTCCCTCCAGCTCCTGGCAACTGTCTTTCTACCTTCTGACTCTATGAATTTGCCTACCTTAGGTACCTCATATAAGTGCAATTATGCAGTCTTTGTCTTTTTGTGACTGGCTTAATTCACTTAGCATAATGTCTTCAAGGTTCATCTGTGTTGTAGGATGTGACAGGATTTCCTTCATTTTTAAGGCTCATAATCCATTGTATGTATCACGTTGTATTCCGTCGATACTTGGGGCACTCCTACCTCTTGGCTGTTATGAATAGTGCTGCTATGAACATAGGTGTGCATATGTCTCTATGCAACCCTGTTTTCAGTTCTTTGGAGGTGTACCCAGAAGTAAGATTGCTACATCCCATGGTAATTCTATTTTGAATTTTTTGAGGAACCTCCATATTGTTAATTTCATAGCAGTTGCACCATTTTACAATCCCACTAACTGTAATAGGGTTCCATTTTCTCTACAACCTCACTGACTTTACTTTTTTTTTGATAGTAGGAATTTAACAGGTATACAGTGATTCTTACTGTAATTTTGATTTGCATTTCTCTGATGATTAGTAATGTTGAATATCTTTTTGTGTGTTTGTTGGCCATTTGTATGTCTATTTAAGTCCTTTGCCCATTTTTTAACTGGTTTTCTGATTTTTTTGTTGAAATATAGGTGTTTCTATATTCTGAATATTAACCCTTTATCAGATATACCATTTACATTATTTTCTCCCATTTCCAAGGTTGCCTTTTCATTCTGTTGATTGTGCCCTTGATGCACAAAAGTTTTTAAGTTTGATGTAGCCCCATTTTTCTGTTTTCACTTTGTTGCCTGTGCTTTTGATATCAAATCCAAGAAATCATTGCTGCATCCAATGTCATGAAAGTTTTCCGCTATGTTTTCCTCTAGGAGTTTTAGTTTTAGGTTTTATGCTTAGGCCTTTAGTCCACTTGGAGTTAATATTTTGTGTGTCTGTGTAAGATTAGGCTCTAATTTCATTCTTTTGCTAGTAGATATCCAGCTTTCCCAGCACTATCTGTTGGAGAGACTGACCTTTCCTCATTATGTGCTCTTCACACCTTTGTTGAAGATCATTTGACCATATACAGGAAGGTTTTTTCTGCACTTTTTTTTCTATTCCATTGGTCTGTTTGTTTGTGTCTATGCCAGTACCACATTGTTTACACATAGTAGCTTTGTAATTAAATGAATTTTAGGATTAATTTTTCTATTTCTTCAAAAAATGAAATTGGGATTTTGGTAGAGATTTCACTGAATCTGTAGATTGCTTTGAGTAATAGCAACATCTTAACAATATTAAGTTTTCCAGTCCTTCAACATGGGATAACTTTTTATTTATTTGTGTTTTTAATTTCTTTCTACAATGTTTTGTAGCTTTTAGTGTGTCCAGTGAGTTTTAAAACTATTTTAGATCAAAAAGTTTCTTTATACTCTTGAAAATATAAATATTATTATGTAAAGCATTGGGGTATATTTACCTAAAATGCTCATTGCTTAAAAAATATTTACCTTTCTAGTTTTCTAGTTTCTATTTTCTGTTAATTAATCTGTTAATTATGCATTCTACCAATGCATAAATTGCTAGAGTGATTTTTTTCAGTAGTATTATTAAAAGTTTTGTATGTATCATGCAAAGCATAGGCATCTGCCTTCTGGAGTGCATAAAATTTGTCAAGCTTTTTTTGTAGTTGAAAATAAACAAGGTTGGCACTAAGTAAAATAGGGAAGAATAGAAAGTTCTATCCATAATGTTTTATGTCTAATATTCCTTTTTTTGAGAGGCTTTTCCCCCACTTCTTCACTACTATATAGCAATGATTCTCAGTTCTCCACAACAGTCTCAAGGTACATTTGGCCTTGAGATATTTTTGGTTGTCACAACTTGGGTGAGTGCCACTGGCATCTATTGGGTCGCAGGCAGAGATGCACCCCCCACCATAAGAGTTATATGGTAAGAGGTCAACGGTGCCAAAGTTGAGAAACTGAAATATAGCAACTCCTCTGCTTTAGATGAAGTGTCCTTTTGCTTTCATCTTCTCTCACTTTGTTACTTTCTCTCTTTCCTCCCTGCCATATATATATTATTTAGCAAAAATAAGTGATTAATATTAAATCATTTACAGTGGAAAGGATCTTGTGAATAGCTTTCCCATCACATTTATTTAAATGAATTTAATGTGGTTCCCTGCAATGAGTTTAGCCAGCTATACATTTAGAGGACATAGTCCTCCACAAAACTATTCTCACTTCTGACACCAATTGCAAGTTTAGGGGATTCCCCAAATCACCTTCAGGTTCAATAATTCTTTGAAAGGGCCCACAGAACTCACTGAAGGATATTATACTCATGGCTTATTACAGGCGAAGGATATGGTTAAAATCTGAAAAGGGAAGAGACACTTAGGACAGAGTCTGGTGGGTCTAAACGTGGAACATCTTCCAGTCTTGCAGGGGACAAACAGCAGGCCCGTGCAGTGGTGAAGGTGGGTGGCGGCAGCCTTTTGTTTCTTTACTGAGAAAACTTGTTGACCCAACTGAACCTCACCAAGTGGGTGACTGGGTTGAAGGGAGCCAAGGGCATGACCAGATGAGTCACTGATTCATTCATTCCTTCAACTAGTATTTTCAGAGCACCTGCTATGTGCCAGGCCCTGGGGACACAGCTGTGAACAAAACAGACATGGTCTCTATCTTTGCAGATCCTTCATCTCAGTGGCCAGAATAGGAGTAGGGCCCTGGAGGCTTGGAGCATTTCCTTTGGCATTATGCATGACATTAACTTCTGGCCTCTATGTATGATGACATTACTTACATAGTATTGCCAACTAGGGAAAACCAGTTAGAACTTTGGTATCCAGAGTTTTTACTGGGGCTCTATCACCTATTGTCTGCATGGCTGATGTTTAGTCTCTAGCCCCTCCTGGAGGTTTAGAGTAATACCTCTGGAAGTTGAACTGACATTATTTGTCCTAAAGCTCCCATCATAAATCACATTGTTCGATTGTCTGGTGGCCAAAGCCTCTGGAAAACAAAGATATACATATTAGGCAGGACATTCCAGAGGCCTAGAGATCATTCCCAGTAGCGAAGAGCAAAGCCACACCTTTCTTTGGGTAAAAGTAACTCTTGACTACACATTTCACAATCTGTATTTTAATTTTAAGGTTACCTTTATCATGGAAAGAAAATAGGTTGAGTTCTTTCACTAAGCTAATGACTAGACTATAAGCTTTTCGAAGAGGCAGCCTGTCTTATTCAGTGTTCTTAGCCTACTGTAGGTGCTTCATAAATCTTTATTCTGTGACTTAGTCAATAAGCAAACATTATCTTCAATTTAGTGATTTCAGGTATAAGACATCAGGTGATCATTTTACCATACTGGCCCTTCAGTAATATTCAGAAGTAACTTTAGAGATCCTCATTTTATAGATGAGAAAACTGAAGCCTAGAGAGGCCAAATCTCACAGGTATCCATAACTGGGGCAGAGTTTAAGTCTCTTGACCCTGTATTGAATATTTTCATCACATCCTATTTATTATGTTAAACAGGGAGAAATTACATAATTTCTTTGTGAAAGGTGCTAAGCTTACTCAAGGCATAAAATTCTAGCTAGTTCCAAAGGACTTTATAATCTTAGGAAGGAAAAGAAAATGGATACATATATCCAAAGCATAATAAGTATTGTAAAGAAAAGAGTACAAATTGCTATGGGACCACAAAAAGAGGTTATTTGTCACTAGTGGGGACAATCAGCAAAGCTGCTTAGAAGATAAATTTACAGTTGAATATTAAAGGATATGTACAATTAAGACTGACCTTGAGATATGGGAGGAAAGACATTGCAGATGAGGGTGTAAGGTGAATAAAGGAAGAGCCAGTATAGAATTCACTCTATCTGAAGAGATCAATCCTATGCTAAAAGTAAAAAACAGAAACACTGATTTAGTCATTAGTAAGTAGTTAAAAGAATAATGGTCTCTTTCCTTCAGTTTGTTCTCATGGAAAAAATTGCTGAGACTCATATCCTTCCTTTTTAGCTTTTTCTAAGATCTGTCAGTTAGATCAAGTTTGTTAATGGTTTTGTTCAAGACTTCTATATTTTTACTGATTTTTTGGGTTGAGGGGGTTACTAGTTTTGCTAGAAAGATGTCAAAATTTACACTGTGTAGATTTATTTCTTTTTTAAGAGTTTTGATTTATATATTTGGAGCAAAAAATACTTCAAATTATTATATTTTCAGCATGAATTGAGCCTTTTATTATTTTTGAAATGTCCTATTTTTAGGCATGCTGTTTATCTGTTTTGTCAGATATTGATATATTGATGGGGCTACAGAAGCTCTCTTTTGTCTCGCGGTTGCATGATATGTCTTTCCCATCTGTTTACTTCCGGCTTTTCCATATCTATATATTTAAGATGTATTTCTCATTAGCAGAATGTAACTGAGTTCTCTTTATAAAGTGTGGTCTGATAATCTTATTCTTTTAGTGAAGTATTTAGTTCATTTACATTTAATGAAATTACTGTTTTGGTTTTAATTTGTCTTACCATTTGCTTTTTGTTTTTTCCTCTCTTATGTATCATTTTCTCTTATTTCTTGCCTTCTTTTGTTTCTTTTTTATTACTCCATTTCTCTCCAGTGTTGTGAGTTTACATTCTTTAACCATTCTTTTAGTGTTTTCCTAAAGATTACAATACTTATCTTTAAATTATTTTAAAGTCTAGTATAACTTAGTATTTTACTACTTCCTGGACAATGCCAGGATTTTACATTTTCAGCTATATTTCAGTTCTGTAATTTCTATTTATTCCTTTTTTATACTTTTTCACTTCTCTACTGAAATTGCCAATCTTGTCTTTTAATTCATTGATCGTGTTAAGCAGAGTTATGTTAAAGTCTGTGTCTGACATTTCCATTATATGTATCCTTTTCTCAGTGTCTTTCTAGTCTTGTTTCTCTTGGCTTTTGGTTAGGTAGTCTTGCCTCCTGTATGTCTGGTTGTTTTTGATTCCATGCCAGGCATTGTAAATGAAAAATTTTAGAGATAATTTAAGACTGTATGTCTGAGTTGTCCAGTATGATAACGACTAGCTACATGTGGCTGTGTACATTTAAATTATTTAAAATAAAGTGAAATATAAAAATTCAGATCCTTATTACACCAATCACATTTCAAATGCTCAACAGCCACATGTGGCTCTTATCAGGGCAGATATAGGACATTTTCATCACTGCATAAAAGTTCCACTGGATAGCACAACTCTAGATGATCTTATCTTTCACTAGAGAATTTACTTTTGCTTATGGCCCTAGAGGCACTAGGAGTCCTGGCTCACCTTACTCTAGTTGAGTTTGAGGTGGTTCTAAATTGGACTTCAGTTTTTATGAGGGCTAGTATACTGCTTATTTACTTTTCAGTTGTGGAGTGTAGCCTTTTGAGATCACAGTCAAAGCTTAGAGGATTACCAGGGCTGCCAAGGTGGCAGCCCCTCAACTCCTAACATTTTATCTCTTAAGATCTGTGAGTCTGCAGAGAGCTATGTTCAGCTTCTTAGCCATGCCTCTTGGAGAAAAGCAGGCTCAAATGCAGGCATACCTCTCTAGCTTTCCCTTTTCCTTATCTTGAAACCTTGCTAATTCTTCACTGCCTTCTTGGTTCTCTAATATATTCAAATTGATTTTTTATAAAAATATTTTTATTTTTTATAAATTAAATAAATATTTTATTAATATTTTTGTCCCTAGCTTTTTTAGTTACTCTTAGTGGGAAAGTTGTTTAAAACAGCAGTCCATCATAGCCAGAAGTAGAGCTATTCTACTAATGATGTTTTAATCAAATATTTCAAATAAATATGCCTAACAACTAATGTATAGGACATTTCTACCTACATGGTCCTATTTGATTCCAACTACAATTTTGTGATCAGGATATCCTTATTTCAAAGATGAGAAAATTTAGGTGCAAAAAAGTATGAATAAGAACAGCTGGTAGAAGGAGAGCTGAAATTCAAACCCAGATTCTCTGATGCCAAATCCTGTGTCTATTGTTAGGCCTAGTGGCTGTCAGTAGTCAGTATGCATAATGAATGATAGATGCAGCCATGAAAACTAATCTTTCTCATTGGTACCTGAGGTAATTCTAAAGTTTCTTTTCTCCTTTAAAATGAATTCCAGAATAAGTCTCCTTCTTAATACTTTAAAATACCTGGGATCCTTAATATTTAGGATAATTTAAGAGAAGTTATCCTAAATACTATATAAATATTTCCCTATTGATGAGTCTATATTTCCCATTGCTTTTCTAGTTTTTTGTTGTATAGCTTAATCTGAATTCTGTTAACTATGTTTTTTTTCCTCCCCAAGATAACTGCTAAAATACCAAGCACAGCAGTTACTAGACCTGTAGCTACTGGATATGGGGTAGGTTTACTTAAGCTAAAAATATTAAGGTGCTTTTTCTCATCCATAAGTTCACTTTAGGCAGTTCTAAATAATTTTGGGTATCTTTCAGTCCGTGACCCAGATATATTTTTCATTTTAGATAGTTAACAAACCTTATAAAAGTCTAATTTGATTAATAGTATTTATATTCTAGTCATTTTGATTATAAATTTATCAGAAAATATTTTATTATCATTTCTACTTATAAACCTTATTTTTGTTGATTTACTTCCTTTCATTTTTTGTGTAATATTACCAAGTCTCATATGTATTCCATTCAAGTTTTATGTGAAGTTAAATTTTATATAAAAGTAATGATGTTTATAATATTTCAAAACCTACCAACTAATACATGAAAAAATAAAATTTGAGAAAAATTTTAAAGGCATATATTTGGGTCTTGCTTTTATTTGAGATCTTTGGAGGAAGGATGCTATATAAAAATCCATAAAGGAAAAGTTGTGAGTCTTGCCCAAATTTGGATGTCTTAGCATACATGAAATAAAAAGGGAATGGGAGAAAAATGGAAGAATGATGTGGAATAGCATTTCCTAGTTCATATTATAATATTCCATAGGGGTCAGAAAAATGGATTTAGTACCTATAGGTCCAGGACACTTGACTTCATACGGTTTCTTTATATGAATAAGGAAAGTAGTCATATACATAATGTAACTGTGTGTTAAATGAAGCATGGTTTTATTAATCAGCCTAAGCATGTATTACTCATAAATTTGATTTTTGGTGGTGCTTCAGAATAGGAAACAGCAAACATTTTCTGTGAAGAGCCAGGCAATTTAGGCTTTGCAGGTCATAGTCCCTGTTGCAGCTACCAAACTCTGCCTTTGTAGTACAGAAGCCACCATAGACTGTGTGCAGACTAGTGGGGTATGGCTGTATTCCAATAAAATGTTATTGACAAAGGCTGAAGGTTGTAGTTTGTTGAAGCTTGTTTTAGAGTTTTATTGTTTAATCTTATATCCTCAGGTTATAAATGGAAAGAATTAGGTTTTCTTGCCAATAGAAAGAAGAAAAAAGTTACGAAGAAAACTTTTATAACTTGGTTTTTATAAAATTAAATGTAGATGTTTTTTGGAATCATTTTAATTTAGTTTTCTGTTTACTAGTCCAAGACATCCCTGGCATCATCGATGGGAAGACCAATGACAGGGGCTATTCAGGTATCTCTGTCATGTGGTTGTTCATTTTGGGCCTCTCTTGTGACTTATTGCCAACCTTTTTTATTATATTATTTTAAAATGTTAAAGAAGGTGTTTCTTATATAATGATCCTGATTCTTTAAACTGTGGGCTAAAGGTTGGACTGTTCAGAATCTTTGGAGGCAAAATCTCACTGGATTTATTCAGGTCTCAAATGAAATCCCCTTGGGGAGTGGACGTAGAACTGGTAGTGTGCTTGTGTGGTGAGCTCTGGGTCTCATTTTTCCTATGCTAGCACTTTCAACTGTTTCTGCAGTTTCTCTCATAGGCATATAAGAGACCAAAAAAGTAGAGGAGTAGCCCGCTAATAAGCTATATAACTTATATAAGGTGCTATATAAAAATCTTTGAGTTTTTCTTTTCAAACTACGAGTGAGCTCAGTTAAAGCAAGGAATTGAAATTTTATAGGGGAAAAGGAAAGTAGAGACAGGACTGACATATGAGAAGGCAGGGGTAAGGAATAAGCAGAGAGTGATTAAACATCAGTATTAAATGGGTGCCTGGGTGGCACAGTTGGTTAAATGTCCAACTCTTGGTTTCAGCTCCGGTCATGATCCCAGGGTTGTGAGATTGAGCCCACGTGGGGCTCCGTACTCAGCTTGGAGTCCGCTTAGAGTTTCTCTCTTCCTCTCCCTCTGCCCATCCCCACCCCTCTCTCTCTCCCTTTCTCTCTTTCTCTCAAATTAATGAATAAATCTTTTTAAAAAATAAAAATTGGGACTATATTAATGTATGTTCCATGTACAGAACTATAAATAAGAAGTAAATCTTATTTAAGAATACCTTTTAAATGATTCTTTTTCTTTCAAGGATGGAATTACTAGACCAATGACAGCAGTGAGAGCAGCTGGTTTTACCAAAGCAGCTTTGAGAGGTTTGTTTTATTACCTCTTCTATTTTTTTTTCAGATGTTTTAATGTTGTTACTGTGTTTTTATGTGTAAATGTAAATGTTACCATTTTAAATAAAACCTAACATGCCATTGATTATAAGGTATGTTATTATTTTAGGTACCATTAAGAAAGGAAAGGGGTAATGAAAATGTTCTGCATCTCAGTTGGAATGGTGGTTATACTGGCATGTAATTTGTCGAAGTGTGCTGACTTGTACATTAAAAATGTGTGCATTTTAAAAAAAACTAAAAAATGTGCAATGTATTTTATATAAATTAGAGTCCAATTAAAAATTACAAGTGAAAATAGTATTTAAATATGTAAGTTAAGTCATAATATAAAAATAAAATTATAATGACAAAATTTAATGTATACTATACCAATAAAATGGTTAAAAACTCAATTCCAGTCGTACTCACATGATGGATAATTTAGAGTTCCTAGAGTTAGGATAGATTACTGTGGAGGAGAAGTAAACACTGAGAGAGTACTCATTTTTTTTTTTTTAAGATTTTATTTATTTGACAGAGACAGCGAGAGAGGGAACACAAGGAGGGGGAGTGGGAGAGGGAGAAGCAGGCCTCCTGCAGAACAGGGAGCCTGATATGGGGCTCGATCCCAGGACTCCAGGATCATGACTTGAGCGGAAGGCAGACGCTTAACTGAGCCACCTGGGTGCCCCGAGAGTACTCATTTTTATTTTCACATTTTATTTATATAATTTGATGTATGTTAAAATCTTACCAATTTCTTTATATATAAAATGTTTATATAAACATAATAAATGTCCTGGCCATTTAATAAATAGGTAATTTAAACCATTTAATAAATAGGTAAATTAAATAACTTGTGCAAGTTTTTGTATTTTCTTTAATTATCCTGTATCTCAAATTCAATATGAACTCTTGAATTGTGTCTCAGGCTCTGCATTTGACCCCCTTGGTCAGTCAAGGGGCCCTGCTCCTCCTTTGGAAGCCAAAAATGAAGATAGGTATGTGAGTTCTCATGTTGTTGTTTTAGTGTTGTTGTATATTTTTAATTTTTATTTCCCAAATACATAATTCTCAGGTATTTTAAAAATTCATGTCAGCTGTACCCCTATGTTTATAGCAGCATTATTTATTATAGCCAAGATATGGAAGCAGGCCAAGTGTCCATCAATTAACGAATGGATAAAGAAGATGTGGTATATATATTTATTTGTGTGTGTGTGTGTGTGTGTGATGGAATATTATTCAGCCATTAAAAAGAGTAAAATCTTGTCATTTGCAATGACATGGAAGGAACTAGAGAGTATCCTACTAAGTGAAATAAGTCAGTCAGGGAAAGACAAATGCCATATGATTTCACTCATATGTGAAATTTAAGAAAAAAACAGGGAGGGGAAGATGGCAGTGTAGAACCCTACTCCCACCTCATGAGGCTCCTCTCATCCCCGAATACAACTAGATAACTGTCAAATCATCCTAAATACTCCAGAAATCAATCTGAACCCTGGCAGAACAAACTCCACAACTAAAGGTAGAGAAGAGGACACACTGAAGAAGGTAGGAAGTGCAGAGACAGGGTTTAGGCAGAAACATGGCTGCGGCAGTGGGAAGAAGCTGTGGTGGTGGGGAAGGGTGAGAGACAGACTAACAGGAGAGTACATGAGGAAAACCAATTCCCATAGACATTGGCTTGGAAAGCTAAATGGGCCAAATTCCATGGATTCTGGTAAGCAGTGGGACTCAAAGCCTAGAGTTTTAAAGATTAGCAGGTGTGGCCAGGATAGAGCCTGGAGGGCAATGCACTACGCTTAGAGAGAAGGCAGATAAACAACCTGTGGACACAAGGCATGGAAACCGTGATCTGAAGAGTGCCTGGGGCACACAGTGGGGAGGTTATTTGCTCAAGTCACAGGGTGTCCCAGAGAGAGTGTTCATGGAGAGACCCTGCCAAGAACAAATAAATTGGCTGTTGCCATTTCCCTCCCTTGCCCTTCAGCGTAAGCATAGGGCCACCTATGCCACACAGCACAGTGCAGACATTTGCTACCTAACTTGCTTACACCAAGCCCCATTCCCCCATACTCCAATGAAAACGCACTTTGCAGTCAGGATTGCCTAAGTCCCAGTACTACAGACCCCTTCCCCCAGAAGACCAGCCCAAACCCCTACCAACACTGCACTTCCCCAAGAGGGAATTTTGCACACTCTCAGTTCCAGTGGCAGTGGTGACAGGTCTTATTTCACAAACAGGTCGGCGCTCACCTCACTGAAATTTGCCACATTCAGACCAGGGACCAAAAACTGTCCACAGCAGGCAAAGAGAGCCTCTGCAGATGACTGGCCTGAAGGATAAAGCAGCCAGGACACAACAGCAAGTGCACGTAGTACACACAGGAGACACTCCTGGAAGTGCGAGGCCCTGGGGTACAGGAACGCTACACAGCAGGGCACTATGGGACCTCTTCTGTATAAGGCCACTACCCTCAAGAACAGGAGACACAGCTGACTTTCTTAACACAGAGAAACAAGCGCAGAGACTTAGACTGAACGAGAAGACAGAATGAAAGAACAGAGGACAAGGCCATGGCAGGAGATCTAAGTGAAACAGATATGACAGGCCTGATAGAGAATTTAAAGTAGTGATCATAAAGATGTTCACTGGACTTGAGGAAAGAGTGAAAGACATGAATGAGACCCTTAATACAGATATAAGGTATAACATAGCAGAGGTAAAAGTATAATAAATGAAATGAGAAACATGCATGGTGGAAGGAACAACAGGCTGGAAGAAGCAGAAGAACAAATTAATGACCTAGAAGACAGAGTAGTGGAGCGTAATCAAGCTGAACAAAAGGGAGAAAAAAAGAATTATGCAAAACGAGAACAGACTTAGGGGACTCAGAAATGTTAAAGGGGATTCTTTGAGTGGAAAGGAAAGACCAAAAGTGACAGTAAGAAAGCAGGAAACACAAAAGCAGTAAAAATGAGTATCTTATAAAAAAATCAGTCAACGAACTCAAAAGGGTGTAAAATATGACATCATATACCTAAAGTGTGGAGAGAACAGGAGTGAAGAATGGGTTCAAACTCAAAACGACATCAACATCATTAATGTAGATGGCTATATGCAGAAGATGCTATATTCAAACCTAATGGTAACCACAAATCAAAGACTAATAAATATGGAAAGAATAAAGAGAAAGAAATCCAAATATATCACTAAAGAAAACCAGCAAACCATAAAACAGGAAAGACAAAAAAGGATCAGAGAAAAATCTTCAGAAACAACCACAAAACAGGTAATAAAATAGAAATAAATACAGATCTCTCAATAATTACTTTTAATGTAAATGGACTAAACATTCCAATCAAAAGACATAGGGTAACAAAATGGATTAAAAAACATGGCCCATCTATATGCTGCCTATGAGAGACTTATTTTAGACCTAAAGCCACCTGCAGATTGAAAGTGAGGGGACAGAGAAATATTTGTTATGCAAAGGGATGTCAAAAGAAAGCCAGAGTAGCGGGGCACCTGGGTGGCTCAGTTGGTTAAGCGGCTGCCTTCGGCTCAGGTCATGATCCCAGGGTCCTGGGATCGAGCCCCGCATCGGGCTCCCTGCTCAGCGGGAAGCCTGTTTCTCCTTCTTCCTCTGCCTGCCTCTCTGCCTACTTGTGCTCTCTATCTCTCTGTCAAATAAATAAAAATCTTTAAAAAAAAAAAAGAAAGCCAGAGTAGCAATACTTACATTAGACAAACTAGATTTTAAAACAAAGACTGTAACAAGAGACAAAGGAGGACACTATATAATAATAAAGGGGACAATCCAACAAGAAGATATAACAATTATAAATATTTCTGCACCCAACATGGGAGCACCCAAATACATAAAACAATAACAAACATAAAGGAACGAATTGATAATAATACAATAACAGTAGGGGACTGTAACACCCCACTTACATCAATGGACAGATCATCTAAACAGAAAATCAACAAGGAAACAATAGCTTTTCATGATACGCTGGAACAGATGGATTTAACAGATATATTTGGAACATTCCATCCTAAAACAGCAGAATACACATTCTTTTCAAGCCCAGGACCAGATGGCTTCACAGGCAAATTCTACCAAACATTTAAAGAAAACTTAATACCTATTCTTCTCAAACTATTCAAAAAAATAAAATAAAATAAAAAGGAAGGATTACTTTCCAGTTCATGCTGTGAGGCCAGCATTACCCTGATACCAAAACCAGATAAAGACACCAAAAATAGAGAACTACAGGCCATTATCTCTGATGAACATAGATACTAAAATCTCAACAAAATACTAGGAAACAGGATCCAATGTAACCTATTCCAGTAAGGACCAAGCTAGACAAGCATTAGACAAACTGAATGGATTCCAGTTGGAGAGCTTCACGTTGAAAGTGGCCTACATCCCTGATGAAACTGCTGCCCAGCAGAACCCCTTGCAGCAGCCCCTAGGTCGCCATGGGTTTGGGCAGAGGGGCTTATCGAGGCAGGGGTCTCCAGGATCAGTCTCCAAGCAGAAACCGTGTGACTTGCCTCTACGCCTGCTGGTCCCCACCCAGTTTGTTGGAGCCATAATAGGAAAAGAAGGTGCCACCATTCGGAACGTTACCAAACAGACTTAGTTTAAAATTGATGTCCATCATAAAGAGAATGCGGGTGCTGCTGAGAAGTCAATTACTATCCTCTACCCCTAAAGGTACCTCTGCGGCTTGTAAGTCTATTCTGGAGATTATGCATAAGGAAGCTGAAGATATAAAATTCACAGAAGAGATTCCCTTGAAGATATTAGCCCATAATAACTTTGTAGGCCGTCTTATTGGTAAGGAGGGAAGAAACCTTAAAAAAACTGAGCAAGACACTGACACTAAAATCACATCTCCATTGCAGGAATTGACGCTGTATAATCCAGAGTGCACCATTACAGTCAAAGGCAACGTTGAAACATGCCAAAGCTGAGGAAGAGATAATGAAGAAAATCAAGGAGTCTTATGAAAATGATATTGCTTCTATGAATGTTGGTTTTAATATGGAGGACATGCCTTTCTTTTGATGAACAGTTAAAAGATGTTGTCAATTACATAAAAAAAAAAGATTAAAAAAATTAAGAAAATTGTTCACCATGATCATGTGGGATTTCTTCCTGCGTTTCAAGGTGGTTCGGTATTCGGCAAATCAATCAATCTGGTACATCACATCAGTAAGAGAAAAGATAACCATAGGATCATTTTAGTAGATGCAGTAAAAACATTTGACAAAATACAACATCCATTCATGATAAAAGCCAAGAAAGCAAGTTTAGAGGCAACATACCTCAACATCATAAAGGCCATATATGAGACAGCCCCAACTAATATCATCCTAAATTGGGAAAAACAAACCTTTTCCCCTAAAGATCAGGAACAAGACAGGGATGTCCACTCTCACTACTTTTAGTGAACATAATACTAGAAGTCCTAGCCACAGGAATCAGGCAACAAAAAGATATAAAAGGTATCTAAATTGGCAAGGAATTCAAACTTTCAATATTTGCAGATAACATGATACTGTATATAGAAAATCTGGAAGACTTTGCCAAAAAACTGCTAGAACTGATAACTTCAGGAAAGTTGCAGGATACAAAATCAAACTACAGAAATCTGTTGCATTTTTATATGCCAAGAATTAAGCAGAAAAAAGAAAAATTAAGAATTCCAAATATAATATACTAAGTAAACCTAACCAAAGAGGTAAAGACCTTTACTCAGAACTATAAAATACCAATGAAAGAAATAGAAGACAACAGAAAGAAATGGAAAGACATTCCATGCCCATGGATTGGAGGAACAAATATTGTTAAAATGTCTGTATTACCCAAAGCAGTCTACACATTTAATGCAATCCCTATCAAAATACCAATAGCCTTTTTCACAGAACTAGAACAAACAATCCTAAAATTTGTATGGAAGCACAAAAGACCCTGAATAGCCAAAGCAGTCTTGGAAAAGAAAAGCAAAGGTGGAGGCATCAGAATTCCACACTTCAGGTTATGTTACAGAGCTGTAGTAATCAAAACAGTATGGTACTGGCACAAAAATGGACACAAAGTTCAATGGAACAGAATAGAATATCCAGAAGTAAACTACAACTGTATGGTCAGTTATTCTTGGACAACCTAGGAAAGAATATCCGATGGGAAAAAGACAGTCTCTTCAACAAATGGTGTTGAGAAAACTGAATAGCCACATGCAGAAGAATGAAATTGGGGCACTTTCTTACACCATACACAAAAATAAACTCAAAATGGATTAAGGACCTAAATGTGAGACCTGAAACCATAAAAGTCCTAGAAGAGAGCACAGGCAGTAATTTCTCTGACATCAGCTATAGCAACATTTTTCTAGATATGTCTCCTGAGGCAAGGGAAATCAAAGATAAAATATTGGGACTACATCAAAATAAAAATCTTCTGCATAGTGAAGGAAACAACCAATAAAACTAAAAAGCAACCTATGGAAGGGGAGAAGATATTTGCCAATTACCTATCCAGTTAAAGGTTAGTATCCAATATATATAAAGAACTTAAAAACTCAACACCCAAAAAACAAATCCAATTAAAAAATGGGCAGAAGACATGAGCAGACATTTCTCCAAAGAAGACATCCAGATAGCCAGCAGACACATGAAAAGATGCTCATCATCATCCCCATTTACTCTCAGGGAAATGCAAATCAAAACTGTAGTGAGCTATCCCCTCATACTTGTCAGAATGGCTAAAGTCAACAACACAAGAATCAACAGGTACTGGCTAGGATGTGGAAAAAGGGGAACTCTCAGGCACTGTTGGTTAGAATTGAAACTGGTGCAGCCACTGTGGAAAATGGTATGGAGCTTCCACAAAAAGTTAAAAATAGAACTACCATACAGTCCAACAATAGCACCACTAGGTATTTACCCAAGGAGTACAAAAACATGAATTAAAAGGGGTACATGCACCCCTATGTTTATAGTAGCATTATTTGTAACAGGCAAATTATGAAGGCAGTGCAGGTGTTCATAGATCAACGAATGGATAAAGAAGTTGTGGCAAATATGTATGATAGAATATTATTCAGCCATAAAAAGGAATGAAATCTTGCCATTTGCAAGGACGTGGATGGAGATAGTATCATGCTAAGTGAAATAAGTCAGAGAAAGACAAATACCAGATGATTTCACTCATATGTGAAATTTAAGAAACAAATGAGCCAAGGGGAAAAAAAAAGAGACAAACCAGGAAAGAGGGTCTTAATTATAGAAAACAAACTGATGGTTACCAGAGCAGAAGTGGGTGGGGGATTGGGGGGGTAGGTGATGGGGATTAAGGGGTGCACTTGTCATGATGAGCACTGGGTGATTAAAAGAAATAGTTTTTTAAAAAATTAATCATGTATCCTCAAAAACAAAAGTTCATGTTAGCAGAATAATAATCAAAACTTCATCCCTGGTTCTTGGAACAGGCAAAAGAATCAAGTCTAAGAAAAACAGCCATGTGTGTTCTATGCAGTTTTATTATAATATTACTTGATGTGAGGATATGTCTAATGTTTACGGATGCCAATTTGATTCTCTTAGAGACCAAATGGAGTTGAAAATGGAATAGGATATGCTCATTTTAAAAGAATATTTCAATGAAAAAATTAAGAGAACATACAGGAAGTTAGTCATATCAATATTGAGAAATTTAATTTTTTGGAGAATTAGTTTTGTGCTAGTGGCTAAAGAGTAGCCAAAAGCTGTGATATAAAGTCAGGTGTATGTACTTACTGGGATCTAAGTACTATTGACATAAAGATTTTACAAGTAGTAACATAAGCCAGCATTTATTATTCACTGTGTCCTGCTCTGCAAGTGCTATATGTAAATGAAGATTGAGCTGTTTTTATCATTAGTTCATTGAGGGAGAAAGTAAACACAACAGTCTTCACTTGGTAACACTAATAAATGGCAGGACTGAGATTTGAACCCAAGCTGTTTCCAGAGCCTCATGTTATTAAACACTATTTTTCTTCTGCATAATAGAGATTTTTAAATTGTAGTTCTTAAACCCACTATTTGGGCTATTGTATAAATTACATAATTTCTCTTTCTCACAAGGAATCTCTATAGAAAATCTGTTCACTTTGTGTCCTAGTTAATGACAGCATGTTTGCTAATAAAAGTAGGTTACTTTATTGAAATACCAGGTCATTTAGAATCCTTTCAGCTGCCAACAGAAGATACATGAGGAAAACACACACACAATAAGAATCTTTATTATCTTATTTAATAGGAAGTCTGGAGGCAGGGCACTTCTAGGGATGATTAATTTAACTGCTCAATAACATCATCCCTGGTTCAGCTTCTCTCTGATTCCCTTGGCCTTTCTTAAGAGCCTGCCATCCTATCATGCCCAAAGAGTCCTGAGAGTTCAAAATCTCCACGTAGGGGCGCCTGGGTGGCTCAGTCATTAAGCGTCTGCCTTTGGGTCAGGCCATGGTCCCAGGGTCCCCCCACGTCGGGCTCCCTGCTCAGCAGGAAGCCTACTTCTCCCTCTCCCACTCCCCCTGCTTGTGTTCCCTCTCTCGCTGTCTCTCTCTCTGTCAAATAAATAAATAAAATCTTAAAAAAAAAAACAAACCCAAAAACAAAATCTTCATGTAGTTAATAAAGCCTAGAGCCAGAAATTTCCCAGTCTTGGGTCCCTTTCAAAAAGCAAAGACAATCTTCCCAGGAACCCTCTACCCCAAGCAAACCTGTCTTCACTTCTCACTGGCCAGAAGTGCATCACATGTGCATGACTGAACCAAACATTTGGCAACAGAATGAGACTCTTGACTAGCTTAGATCTGTATGCAAGGAGGAAGGATGGAGGCAGGTTCTTGTGTGGGTAGGTGTCCCAACAGTGTCTGCATATAGAGTTCATTTTCCTGGCATTTGATAGGGACAGGGTAATTACTTTTACTGTCTTCATAACGTTTATAACTTTAAAATTTCGTATTCATATTTTATTTAGGTTTATTATCTGTAAGCAATATGTAAAGGCATTTATTAGAGTGTTTTGGACTATAAAATAGAATTCTGTACTTTATTGTAACCTTTTTAAAACTGCCACGGCCCGCGTGCAAGGTCGAACAGGGGTGAGGGTAAGAGAATGAAACATAAAAGTATGGGAACAGGAGGGTTGCCCACGGGGATGCCGCGAGCAACGACTTTATTCTTTCTCACACACTTTATATAGGCTTAGGTTATATAACAATAAGACATAAACAAGTTCCACAGGTTCCTCCCTGCCCTTCTCCTGGCTCCGTCCCGTGTTTCTGATTCAAGGCCAGATTCCTCAAGCACATAGTTTTTTCCCATGCCTTCAAAGGGCCTGGTGCGCTATTTTTCAGGGCTTATCAATAACACTGTGGTTTCTTAGCCTAAATACAACTCGGGCTAGCCAGTACCACATGTTCTTGTATGGGGGCAGCCAGGTGGCCATGGTTCAAAGGGATCAGGGAGCCTTTGCTCTACCTGATTAACCCCTTTGTTGCTCATGGCTCCCGACATAAAACGGCATTTATTATGCTCATTGCTCAGTTAGAATTTTGCAAATCTTTAGGAAACTAATAAAATGTGTATCCTACCTGACTAAATTTTAGTCAGATTCTACCAAAAAATATAATTCTATAGACAAAGCTATATTATTAAATTTATTCCTGTATTTTTTAAAAGTCCATTTGTAGAGAATTAAGAGAACTGTGTATTTTGAAATACTCCTTTTTTTTTTTAAAGATTTTATTTATTTGACAGAGAGGGAGATAGATAGCGAGAGCAGGAACACAAGCAGGGGGAGTGGGAGAGGGAGAAGCAGGCTTCCCGCCAAGCAGGGAGCCCGATGTGGGGTTCAGTCCCAGGACCCTGGTATCATGACCTGGGCCGAAGGCAGACGCTTAATGACTGAGCTACCCAGGCACCCCTATTCTGAAATATTCCTAGTAAAATTTTATTTAGGTACTAATGTACATTCACTTTTTAAAATTTTTTTTTAAAGATTTTATTTATTTATTTGAAGAGAGCGAGAGAGGGAGCACAAGCGGGGGAGTGGGAGAGGGAGAAGCAGACTCCCTGCAGAGCAGGGAGCCTGATGCAGGGCTCGATCCCAGGACTCTGGGATCATGACCTGAGCTGAAGGCAGACACTTAACGACTGAGCCACCCAGGCGCCCCAGTACTAATGTACATTCAGAGCATTGTGATATTTGGTGGAAGAAAGTGGTAGCAAAATGACATTAATGTTATTTTAAAATGTGACTGATTTGGGAGTACTATGTGTGCTACTAATGGAATCAGGATTTTTTAACTTCTTCACATTGTTGGAAATATTCTCTAGAGTACCCAACTGGTCGTAAGTTATAATAATTTTTATCTCTTCTATGGGGGCTTCAGTTTTCTTCACCGTAAAGTTTTCATTTGTCATAGGCTCTGAAGAAAGGATCTACTTTCTTTTGGGGATGATAATGTAATAGCATGGGTCCTTGAATTACCTTACTTAGGTTTAAATCCTGGCTCTATAACTTAACTAGCTATGTGATCTTGGGTTAATAATTAACTTTCTAAACCTCAGTTTCCCTATCAGTAAAATGATAATAACAGTAGGACTTATATCAAATGTTATTGGGAGGATTCAATGACATAATTAGGGTGAAGCATTTGGCTCAGTGTTAAATTACACTTGTGCCAAGTAAATGTTTACTTTTATTAACCAAAAATGTTATTTTTACTGTTATGATTAATTATATAATTATTAAAAACTGTAGTGCATTTGCTCTTTAATGCCATTTATATTTTTGTCTTATCTGTAACCTATTCTTATAAAAGCACATAATGGACAATGTTATAGGTAAATTAAATTTTAGTATGTATTATTAGTGCTTGAATGAGTCAGAGTACACCTGCTTTTTCTTTAATAGTCCAGAAGAAAAGAATAGACAATTAGAGAAGAAAGTAAATGAATTGGTAGAAGAAAGCTGTATTGCCAACAGCTGTGGAGACTTAAAATTGGTAAGTTCATAAACTTACAGGATTCAAGATGGTGATGCATGTGTCATATGTATGTGCACAAATACAAAGCACATGTACAGGTTTTCCCTGCTATCTAGAAGAAGAGCAGAACCTTTCATAAGCCAAAATGGCATCAAACAATTATCATGAATTTATACTGAAAATTTTTTGAGCATTCCTAGACCCAAAAACTAACCTGTCTTAGGCTTTTCTGCTATCTCAGGACACATCTTGCCAGTGGATGCACAGAATAAATAAAAAAAATCACAGATGCTCACACACCGTGGTGGCTGGATGCTGAGACGCCGAGTGTGGCGAGGCTGCTCTTGCTGCTGGAGGTGTTGCTGCCTCTGGAAGGGTTTGCTACAGAACAAATATTGCACACTATTTCACTTCTTGCTTTTTTTTTTTTTTTATAAAAGCAGAAATCCTCTGCACATTTTTTTCAGTTAGCAAAAACAGGTGCTAATGTAGGTCTTTTGTTAAAGCAGAGTGGCGTTATGTGAACTTTCAGAAAGTGAGGGATACCTGAATAGATTAACATGTTTTTTTGTTTTTGGGTTTTTTTTTTTGCTCCTGACAGGCCTTAGAGTTTTCACTAAGGCAATTTTTTGAAAACATAGGCAGCTGCTTCATAAAAACTCTCATGTCAAAACAGTTGACTGATTTTGTAATTTTTGACACTGGTCAATACAGTAGGAAAACAAATTCTAGTGGAACAGTTGATTAAATTTTGCAGCCTGGTGGACTATTGGATTAGACTCACAGCCTGCTGAAGGGCGTAGCTACCAAGCTCCACATGCAGTACTAAGGGTTGTTTTCTTATTTAAGCCTCACTACCATAAGATATTCTTTTAGGTACTGTAAACTGCAAAATCGTAGTTTGTTTTTTGGCACTCCAAATCTGGTTTTTCGTGGTTTTTTTTTTTTTAAGATTTTATTTATTTATTTGTCAGAGAGCATAAGGAGGGAGAACAGCGAGGGCCAAGGAGCCCAATGCAGGGCTTGATCCCAGAACCCCAGGATTATGACCTGAGCCGAAGGCAGATGCTTAACCACCTGAGCCACCCAGGCGTCCCTCGTGCCTTTTTTTTTTTTTAAAGATTTTATTTATTTATTTATTTGACAGAGAGAGCGAGAGCCAGGAACACAAGGAGGGGGAGTGGGAGCGGGAGAAGCAGGGAGCCCGATGCAGGGCTCAATCCCAGGACCCTGGGACCATGACCCCAAGCCAAAGGCAGACGCTTAACGACTGAGCCACCCAGGCACCCCTCATGCTTTTTTTTTAATTAAATATTTTTGGGGCACCTGGGTGGCTCAGGTGGTTAAGCGTCTGCCTTCAGCTCAGGTCGTGATCTCAGGGTCGTGGAATTGAGCCCTGCATATGGCTGTCCGCTCAGCGGCAAGTCTGCTTCCCCTTCTCCCTCTGCGATCTCTCTTGCTCTCTCTCTCAAATAAATAAAAATCTTTTGAAAAATTAATTATTTTCTCTTAATTTGCTTTGTTCTCGTTACTTTGTCATACCATATAAATGTAATTTCTATGACTTAGTTATCACATTAATGAATACCATTAGAATTGTTCAGTATAAAACTTTTATTGCTCACAGAACTAGTGCTTTTTTATCTAGCTCTAAAAAAAATCCAATGTTAAATAAATCTGGTTAATCTGGTTAAATTAATATGGTTAATCTCTTGGTGGAAATCAACAAAAGGTTCTTGGCATTCTGAGTAGTATATAAGAGCCAAACTAAGTAAGCATTTGTTGTAATATTGGATAGCAGTTATCCTTTGATTTTCTGTGTTTTGAGCATCCCAGAAACCAAACAAATCCATCTAAATTTCTATCTTATGAGTTGGAATTAAAATATCCAAAGACTCAAGATTGAATGGGAAGAAGAAGGAAATATATAAGGTCAAATCTAAATGGTGGTGGTTGGTGTGGTGATAAAGAAACTTGACTTGGGGCTAATATACTCTCCATTTTATCACTTATACTTCCTTTTCTTTCTGGGGAGCAGTGGGAGGAACATATGACATTTTTATGATGGTGAATTCCACTTTAAACAAATACTCTGGGTTCTTTTGTTTTCAGGGGGAGTTTATTATAAGAGTATTCCCAGGAGGGCATACTGGGAATCCAAGAAAGTGTAAGGCATCCAACCAAGCTTCATACAAATACCTCCCAAATGCATAAAATCCTCATAATGAATGCTTAAAGGAATTTACAAAGTATAAATTTGATTTCAGGCCTTAGAAAAGGCAAAAGATGCAGGAAGAAAAGAGAGAGTCTTGGTGAGACAACGAGAACAAGTTACAACTCCAGAAAATATCAATTTGGATTTAACTTACTCAGTAAGTATAAAATACCTGTTGAGTAAAATTATTTTGGCTAGGATTTGTAGATTTCAAAAGTTTTTTTCTTTTTCTTTTTCTTTTTTTATTTCTAAAAAGACTTTATTTAAATTCAGTTAGCCATTGTAAATCTTATTGGACCTTAGGAGCTCAGAATTCGATTAATAGAAATCTTTATGAGGTTCATGAGGCACTCTTTGTTCTGTACCAAGATTTTTTTTTTATTTAATTAGTTTTTACGAAACACTCTTTGTTCTGTACAAAGATTTTTTTTTATTTAATTAGTTTTTACGAACTTAGGAAGTACCTGCAGACCCACCACCCAATGACTCTATTTCTGGAAGATTGCTAATATTTATGCTCTGTTTTTAGTATGGTTACTTTAATGAGATTCTAAATGTGGACTTTTGGTCTGTGATTTTCAAGAACTTCCAACTAGGTAAATAATACAATGTTCTGTGAGGGTAGTGAAAAAAACAAAAGCTAGTTTCTTACAGAATTTTTTTAATTCTAAAAAGATACTTGATATTTATACTGGTGTTTTAAAAGGGTGTATTTTTAGTGGGAAAAGTGTTCATCTGCCAAACAAATGGGAAAAAAGGGCATTTGAAACTTTGAATAGAAATTTTTAGATGTTAAGTCTTGGTAGCTAATATCTTTAAATTCCATGGAATCTTTAGGGAATAATTTCTAATCTTTTTTTTTTTTTTACCTGTAAGAAGGTAAGTTTCTATAACTTAGTGACTTAAATCGTAATTTTGCATACAGAGAAATACTTTTTACAGTTTTGCATATAAAAAAGTACACAAATGAAGCCTTAAGGTATTTCCACATAATGTTTAATTTTTATTTACAAAGAAAATTTGGCCCACTATCTTACTTATTCCTTTTATTACCAACAACATTAACAATACAAGTTTATTCTTTGTAGGTCTTTCTGAGATTAATGGATGGTAAATACCACCTAAATTAGAAAGAATACTTAGAAAATTAAGGTGCCATTTAGAGGATAGCTATACTTATCTTAATGTTCAGGTTCATTTTGAATGCAAGATGTTTCTGTGTATGCTTTACTTCCTAATTGGTTGGGTATCTTGATATAGGCATCTAGCTTTGTTATAGGATGTTAATCTCTGAAAAGATTATAGGCAAAAGGGGCCTAAAATGGTCATTATATGTGATTTTGCAATGTTTATTCCTTAGGTTCTTTTCAACTTGGCTAGTCAATATTCAGCTAATGAAATGTATGCTGAAGCACTAAACACATACCAAGTTATAGTGAAAAATAAGATGTTTAGCAATGCAGGTGGGTATATGTAGTCAGTTTTCCCAATAAGTATAGTTCTTTTTTTCCCCATAAAGTTTATATATTTAAGTAATCTCTGCACCCAATGTGGGGCTCAAGCTCATGATCCCAAGATCAAGAGTCTCCCAAGATCAGGAGTCACATGTTCTTCTGAATGAGCCAACCAGGGCCCCTTTTGTAGTGTTAATTTACATTTCCCCACTTTATGTTTCCTTATAATAATCTATGCTCTAAACAAATTTGTGTTTATATGGAAACGTCCTGCTTAAAGATACTGTTTATATGAAAACTCACATAAATACAAATGAAGAAATACTGTTGGTGTGAGGTATATTGCCTAACAAACAGTAAACACAAAGTGTATTCTGTCATCACTAGTGGAATGAGCCATTGCAATCCCATCAAACATGCTTTCCCAAGGGGTGCCTGGGTGGCTCAGTTGGTTAAGCTGCTGTCTTTGGCTCAGGTCATGATCCTGGGGTCCTGGGATTGAGCCCCACGTTGGGCTCCCTGTTCAACGGGGTGTCTGCTTCTCCCTCTTCCTCTGCCCCCCCCATGTTCTCTCTTGCTCATGCTCTCTCTCAAGTAAATAAAATCTTAAAAAAAAATGCTTTCCCTTATAAATTTATCCCCAAGAGACTACAATTAATATGTATCATTTATATTGTGTAATTTTTTGGTAGTAGTATTAAAGTTTATCAGAATATCATTTTCTTTAATGTATATGGTATTATTGAATCTAATTTTTTAAATCCCATCTTTTTTTAGAATAACACAATTCCAGTTTTATAATGTAAATCACTTGTTTTCTAGCCATATTTTCAGGCTTTCATATTTCCATCTGTCTTAAGTTCCATTTCCTTACAGAAGATTAGTGTGTAGATACATGAAAATAGTATAACTCTTTTAAAGTGAGAATTTTAGGTAGTGTCTGAAGCTTCCTAACTTGAGAAAAGCTTCAAAGAATATGAATTAAGGTCATCTAAAGTACAGAAAAAGTGAAGAAAATAGAATATTATATATGCCTTATTTTTTATTAGGAAGATTGAAAGTGAATATGGGAAATATTTATTTGAAACAAAGAAATTATTCCAAAGCCATTAAATTCTACCGAATGGCACTAGATCAAATTCCAAGCGTCCATAAAGAAATGAGGTAAGTTTATATAACGATAACTTGGTGAAATTGAAGTGTTGTTTTTCAGAAACAAGATAATTCTTCTGACTTGTCACCAGTGAGTTGAATGTTTTGAGGTGTTTGTACATATGAGGTGTTAGATTTATGTTGTATCTGTAGTGTTTTGGTGTGTTCCCCTACTGACTACTTGCACATATTTATATAATGACAAGTTAAAGGTTAGAGACAAAATATGTAATCAATTGAAATAAAACAAAGCTAGTTGGCCTATGTAAGGGATAACCTAGCAGGCCATTAGCAACAAGTAAAAGTCACTGCCAACAGAAAATCAAAACAGCAGTTTAGAACATAACAGACTTTAGAATGTCTTAATTCCTATAGGCTAGAAATTGAGAACGCCTTACATTCTTGCTGTACATTGAGAATGAAATAATTAACGAAGGGATTGCATTTGAATCTTAGAAGAGGAGAGAGGAGGAGGAAGCTGGAATATTTTCTATTCATATAATATTTCAAGAGCAGAAACAGTAAATTACCTTATGGTCTGGTAATGACCTTGATATCATAGAAGATTTCCAGGATATTTACTGAGTATACTTTTCCTTAGGCTTAGTACAATTCCTCTGTGAAAGTTAATTTATTTGTGAATGCCATCTTTAGTGATCATTTGTTTTTTTTTGTTTTGTTTTTTTAAAGATTTTATTTATTTATTTATTAGAATGAGAGAGAGAGCGAGCACATGAGAGGAGGGAGGGTCAGAGGAAGAAGCAGACTCCCTGCTGAGCAGGGAGCCAGATGCAGGACTTGATCCTGGAACTCCAGGATCATGACCTGAGCCAAAGGCAGTCGCTTAACCAACTGAGCCACCCAGGCGCCCGATCATTTATTTTTTAATAATATATCATTATCATTGGGAAATATTTCGCTCCTAGGACACAATGCCCTCAGGCACTTTTAACTCAGCTGAGGCCAAGACTTTGAGCATTGTAGAAAAAGATAATAATATTAGATAGTTTATGTCAAGTGCTTAATTATCAGTAATCAAGAGGTGCTATAGTAACTAAGTTGGACTTAGTTGAGGGATTATTAAGAACAAGAATGGTCAAGAAAGGCTTTATGAAGGAGGTATACTTGCGATAGGTTACTTATGTGATGAAGGGAGAAAGGGTAATATTCCCAAAGGGAAAATTGAGATGAGTCAAGGAAATAACAGTATTTGTGATCTGATCAGAGAATTATGAATAAATTGGGGTCAGCCTGAGAACTGTGATTACCTTGAAGGGGAAAAGAGAATCTAGTAATGTGTAGAAATGGTGAAACAATAGCCTTATTGGAGAAATATACTGAATATAACAAGTTTTGAGAGAAATAATCAGAATGTACATTCAACTTTTTTTACAAAAATTAAACCTATGTTACTAAGGCACAAAATATTACCTTTCTATTACCATTAGAAATAAGATGGGATCACATCCATTATAATGGCTATAATCAAATGACTGAAAGTAAGTACTGAAGCACATGTAGAGAAATTGGAAACCTCATACATTGGGCATATTAAATGGTACAGCCAGTTTGGAAAATAATTTGGCAGTTTTTTAAAAAGTTAAACAGAGGGGCGCTTGGGTGGCTCAGTTGTTAAGCATCTGCCTTCAGCTCAGGTCATGATCCCAGGGTCCTGGGATCGAGCCCTGCGTCAGGCTCCCTGCTCCGCGGGAAGCCTGCTTCTCCCTCTCCCACTCCCCCTACTTGTGTTCCTTCTCTTGCTGTGTCTCTCTCTCTGTCAAATAAATAAATCTTTAAAAAAAAAAAGTTAAACACAAATTTACCAGTGGACCAGCAATTCCACTCCCAGGTATATACCCAAGAGAAATGAAAACATGCTGTCACAAAGGATTGTGTGTGAATGTTCATAGCATTATTCATAATAGCCCCAAAGTGGAAACAATGAAATGTCTGTCAAGCAGGCAATGAATAAATAAAATATGGTATATTCATACTGTGGAATACTATTTGGAAATATAAAAGGAATAGAGTACTGATAGATGCTGTACTATGGAGGAACCTTCAAAAGATTATGCTAATTGAAAGAAGCCAGATATAAAATATTATATATGACCCCATTTATATGCAATGCCTAGAAAAAGCAAATCCAGAGAGACAGAAAGTAGGTTAATGATTGCCTGGGGCAGGAGGTGAGAATGGGAAGTGACTGCTAATGGGCACAGATTTTCTTTTTAGGGTAATGGGGATGATTTAAAATAGGAATGTGGTTATAGTTTCACAGCTGTGGAGATAACAGCAGTGCTCACTGAATGGTATACTTAAAACAAGTGAATTTCATGTAAGTTAAACCTCATTAAAGCTTTAGCAAAACAAAATAAAATGTGGGAAAGAAAAGAAGGAAACTATCTGTGGAATGTCTTGACTACCGTACTAAAGAATTGAGGCTTTTAAAGCTTATCTGTGTTTGTTTTTCTTTAGGATTAAAATTATGCAGAACATTGGTGTTACATTTATAAAAACTGGTCAGTACTCAGATGCCATTAATTCATTTGAGCACATCATGAGTATGGCACCAAATCTGAAGGCAGGCTTCAACCTAATTCTTAGTTACTTTGCTGTTGGAGATCGAGACAAAATGAAGAAGGCATTCCAAAAATTGATTGCTGTTCCGTTAGAAATTGATGAAGATGATAAATATATTTCACCAAGTGTGAGTATGAAGAAGATTGCTGTGTAGCCAGCTACTAGTTATCCATGCTTTTCTGTTTCTAGGAATGAAACATTTGGAATGGATGACTTTTTAGGTTTCTCCTAGCTCTATATTAATATGTTTTAATTAATTAAATTTAATGTGCTTTTATCAGTTTCATTTGTTATTTAAATTAGGTTGAGAATGGGACTCTGTTGAAATAGGGCTAGAGCTTATGGTTAAAGACCGACCTTACAATTTTAGTGAAAAAAGAGAAAATCTTACAAAATATAAGATTACATGCCATTCTTTAAGAAAAATATCTTGATGAAGGAACCCTTAAAGCCTTTTTTTTCCTGTTTTTTATCAGTCATTGTTTAACAGAGGAAGCTAAAACTATGTGTACTAAATAGATCAAAAATGAAAAGAAGAATTCCTTATCCTTACGCATAGAGTGGAGCAAAATACAAAAGTCATATTTTCAGAGCCCTAAGGAGGAAATATTGTACAATGTTAAGTGAAAAACCAAGTAAAAAAAAAAAAGATATATACACACACCCATACATGAACATAAACTGGAAGGAAATACACCAAAATAGAAATAGTTTCCAGGCAGTGAGATAATTTTTCTCACTGCTTTTAAAATATTTTTCAGGTTTTTACATATAAAGTATTGATATACTGCTATATTATTTCATATTAAGCCAAACCATATGAAATTGCCTGTATTTATAGATCAAAATGGTTTAATAATGCCAATTTCATAAATTGAACTTAACAGATTTTCTTACTAGATTATAAGGGTATTACAACATAGTGGTTGGCTCCGTCACTCAGTCCTTACTCTTCTTATGCCTCAGTTCCTTTATACATAAGACTCACTATAATAACCTACCTTATAGGGTTGTGAGGATTAAATGAGATAATGTATGTGAAATGCTTAAAACAGTACCTGGAACATAGTAAGTGCTAAGTAAACGTTAACTACTATACATTATTTTCATACTGAGAAAAAATATCTTATGAAAAAATCATCTGTATTTTTAATAGAGTAGAGATATTGATTACTAAGGAATTTGATGAACATTAAAGCATTTATATTTAAGTTTAGAGTTTATAATACCACACAGCTTCTGTGTACTTGGTCCTATTCTATCCAGTCTGTCCTTTTATCAGTTGCTCAGAATCTGTTTGTTCAAGGAGAATGTAATTGGTAATCAGAAATGAGAAGAAAATGAGAAGAAATGAGGGAAAATAGTTTAGAAAGATTAATTTGCTCTCCATTTTATGTAACTACTTAGTGGTGAGATTGATTAAAAATCCAAGTTCTTGGTATTTACTTCTGAATTCATCATTTTTTTTCCAATTTTATTTTCCCAGGATGATCCACACACCAACTTGGTGATTGAAGCTATAAAAAATGATCATCTAAGGCAAATGGAACGTGAAAGGTAATATTTTCTGCCTTAGTAAATACAGGTTTAATTTTTGTAAAAAAGTTGAATGTACATTCTGATTATTTCTCTCAAAACTTGTTATATTCAGTATATTTCTCCAATAAGGCTATTGTTTCACCATTTCTATACATTACTAGATTATCTTTTCACCTTCAAGGTAATCACAGTTCTCAGGCTGACCCCAATTATTCTTACTCAAGAGCTCTTACTATTTTCTTGTAATCTGCTTTCCCTCTGCATTTGGTGCAATATTAGAACTTTGCTTATATTACTTTTATGTATTTATTTAATTTTTTAAAAAAATTTTATTTATTTGACAGAGACACTGAGAGAGGGAGCACAAGCAGGGGGAGTGGGAGAGGGAGAAGCAGGCTTCCCGCGGAAGAAGGAGCCCTGATGCGGGGCTCGATCCCAGGACCCTGGGATCATGACCTGAGCCAAAGGCAGACGCTTAACCGTCTGAGCCACCCAGGTGCCCCTATATTACTTTTATTTTAAAAAATTATATTTTTATGTATTTTTGCCCAGCTTCCAATTAAATTTCACCTGCCAAAGACAAAATTGTTCTTATTTCTTTCTTCCTCCAATATGGTACCTAGTCTCTGCCAAGTATGGTCTGAAAGTGCTAATATTTATTGTATATGTATTTGGAGTATATCACATGATAGAGGGCCCTTAATTATTTTAATTGTGGTAAAATATACATAACATAAAATTTGCCATCTTAATTATGGCACATAAGACTTCATGGTTTGGTAATGTTATGTGCATTAACATTGTTTTATAACCAGTCTTCAGAACTCGTGTGTGTGTCTGTGTAAGTTTTGGGTCATATGCTAATGCTAATTCTATTTATTTATTTATTCATTTTTAATTCCAGTGTCATTAAGGTTATATTAATTTCAGATGTACAATCCTATACATTAGTCAGTGCTCATCATGATAAGTTTACTCTTAATCCCCTTTACCTGTTTCACCCCAGAACTCTATCTTCTCAAACTGCAATTCTACCCATTGAACAACTCTCTAGGCCCTGCTTCCAACACCTGGCAACCACCATTCTACTTTCTATAGCTATGAATTGACTTTATTTACCTCATATAAATGGACTTAACAGTATTTGTGACTGGCTTATTATGTTTATCATAATGTCCTCAAGGTTCATCCATGTTGTGGCATGTGACAGGATTTCCTTCCTTTTTAAGGATGAATATTTCATTATATGTATAGAAGGCCCTTAATTTTTAGAAATTAGTTTAATATTAACAATACTTCCGGGGCGCCTGGGTGGCTCAGTCGGTTAAGCAACTACCTTCAGCTCAGGTCATGATCCCGGGGTCCTGGGATCGAGCCCTGCATTGGGCTCCCTGCTCAGCAGGGAGCCTGCTTCTCCCTCTCCCACTCCCCCTACTTGTGTTCCTTCTCTCACTGTGTCTCTCTCTGTCAAATAAATAAATAAAATCTTAAAAAAAAAAATACTTCTGGGAAGATGGAGTAGACATAGTTTTCCCCATTCTTCCCACTAAGTACAAATAAAAACCCTGGAAGTTATATATAAAACAAATATAAGAAGAAAGGTGGAGAAAAGAGGGCAGATCAGCAAGGGACCTCAGGACCTGAGGAACAACATAGCAGTGAGTTCCCCTCGTGTTTCCCAAACTTGGAGCTGAAGAAGCTGGCAATCAGAAAATGACAATGGTTGTATTTAAAAAAACAAAAGCCCCAAGAAAAACCTGCTTTCTCTAGCCAAAGGACAAGGAAAGGAGTAGGCTAGCAAGACTAAAAACTTTGAGATAAATACCACACACACACACACACACACACACACACACACACACACACACACACACAATGGCCCCACTCCCATGTATGCCAGCAAAAGTCAAGTGGGAGCCTAGCTTTCCACCCTGATAAGTTTATAAAGAGACACCCATACCCCGGAAGTACTGACAGGCCCTTAATGAGTCCCACCACTCTGTGGTGTCAACAGACAGCACATGGGGATCCTGGAATTCCACTCCATGTGGCAGTAATGAGGCACTCCCCCTCTCTCCTGGTGTCAGAGAAAATAATGGAGAGTCAGAACTTTCATCATCATTCAGTGATAACAAAGCCACCACACTGTGGTGTCCGTAGGGACCATGGTAGAAGCACGAACTCCTGTCCCACCCAGCAGAAACAAAGGACTTCTTCCCACCTTGGTTATCAAAGGAGTTCGTGTTGGGTATCTAGACATCTATTATTTGATGATAATGAGGTGGTATCTCTTCTTCCCTGGTGGAGCGGTATCAAAAAAGCCAGTTGAAACAGAAGATTTTTTTAAAAAATTTGGAGTATTATGCAGAAATATCCCAAGTTTTGATCAAGAATACTCATCATACCAAGAACGAGGATGATTTCAAACCAAAAGAAAATCCAATCAATATACACCAACACTGACATGACAGAGATGTCAGAGTTACCTGACAAATTTTAAAGCAACCATGATAAAAATGCTTCAGTAAGTGATTATGAACATTAGTGGGTGGGCTCAACAGGAAAATAAAGGGGATATGGAAAGATTCAGTAAACTGGAATATGGAAAATGGAAATTACTCAATCTGAACAACAGAGAAAATAGAGTAAAAACAGAAATGAATAGAGCCTAAGTGACATCTGGGACTATAACAAAAGAATGTCTTAGGAGAAAGAGATTAGACTAAAGAAATAATGGCTGGCAACTCCCCAAATTTGGCAAGAGAAATAAATATACAATACAAGAAACTGAATAAATACCAAAGGAAATCCATGTGAAGATACATCATGATTAAACTTCTGAAAATTAAAAGACAAAGTCTTGAAAGGAGGCAGTGAAAAACAACACTTAAGGGAAAGCAATTAGAATGATAGTGGAAGTCTTAATAACCTAAGCTCCCATATTAATAAACTAGAAAAAGAAAAGCAAAAGCAGCCAAAGGAAGAAATAAGAAAGAATAGAAATCATTGACATTGAGAAGAAAGAAACATAAGTGAAACACAGAGCTGATTTTTTGAGTAGATGAATAAAATTAATAAACTTATAACAAAACTGACAAAGAAGAAGACACAGATTGCCAGTATCAGGAACAAAACAGGAGCTATCACTACAGACTCTGTAGACATCAGAAGGATAATAAGGGAACACTACAAACAACCCTACACCCACAAAATTGACAACTTAGACAAAATGGACCACTTTCTTGAAAAACACAAATGACCACAACTCACCCGAAGTGAAATAGATGATTTGAATAGCCCTGTAAATATTAAAGAAACTTAATTTGTAATTTTAAACCTCCTGAAAAAGAAATCTCTGGGCCCATATGGTTTTACTAGAGATTTCTAGCAGATGTTTAAAAAAGAATTAACATCAGTTTTACACAACTTCTTCCAGAAAATAGTTCATTTTATGAGGCTGGTATTCCTCTGATACCAAAACAAGACAGACAGTACGGGGCGCCTGGGTGGCTTAGATGGTTCAGCGTCTGTCTTCGGCTCAGGTCATGGTCCCGGGGATCTGGGATTGAGCCACATCGGCCTCACTGCTCAGTGCGGAGCCTGCTTCTCCCTTTCCTCTGCCATTCCCTCCGCTGTGCTCTCTGGCTCTGTCTCTGTCAAGTAAATAGGTAGAATCTTAAAAAAAAAACAAAGACAGTACTAAAAGGGGGGTGGGGACAATAGATCAATATCTTGTGAATATAGATGCAAAAATCCTCTAGTAAACCAAAATCACAAACAAAATATAAAAGGAATTGTGTACCATGACCAAGTGGGATTTATTCTAGGAATGCAAAATGGGTTTACTGTGTAAAAACCGGTAAGTATAAAAGAGGATATCAACAGAATGCAGGACAAAACCACATCATCATCTCAGTATAAAACAAATTTTTTTTGACAAAATCCAATATGCTTTTATGGTAAACAGGCAAATCTCAACAGGCTAGGAGTAGAAAGGAACTTCCTCAATCTGATAAAGGACATTTATGAAAAACCCAGTTTGTTATACTTAATGACAAGACTGAATGGTTTCCCCCTTAGAGCAGGAACAATACAAGGATATTCCTGTCACTACTTCAACATTGCACTCGGGGTCCTACCATGGAAATTAGGCAAAAAAAGGAAGTAAGAGACATCCAGATTAGAAAGGAAGAAGCAAAATTATCTGTTTACAGATCACATGATCTTGTATGTGGAATATCCTACATAAAATTTTAGGATCCACTAAAAAGCAATTACAACTAATAAGTTCAGCAAGCTTGCAGAATAAGAGATCAATATATAGGAATCATTACTAAGAAATATACTATACACTACTAATGTACTGTCCAAAATGAAATTCCCATAATTACATTTACAGTAGCATAAAAAATAAGGAATAAGTTTAACAAATGAAATGTAAAGCTTATACTCTGAAAAGTACAGAACATTACTGAAGGATATGCTAAGTAAATGGGAAGACATCACATTTTTATGGATAGGCACTTAATGTTAAGATGGCGGTGCTCCCCAAAATATTTTATAGATGCAATGTGATCCATATCAAAATTCCAGCAGTGGTTTTTTAGAAAGTGACAAGTTGATCCTAAAATTCATGTGGAAATCTAAGGGAGCCAAAATAGCCAAAACAATATTGAAAAAAAAAGAGCACAGTTGGAGGTCTCACACTACAAAACTACACCAATCAAGTGTGGTATACTTTATGCTAGTAGCATAAAGATAGACATAGAAATCATTGGAATGGGATTGAGGGTCCAGAAATAAAGTTTTACATTTATAATTAATAACAGTGCCAGGACAATTTGATGGAGAAAAGATAGTCTTTTCAACAGATGCTACTGGGACAATTGGATAGCCTCATGCAAAAGAATGAAATTGGGTCTCTCTCATACCATACACAAAAGTTACTTCAAAATGTATCATAGGGGGCGCCTGGGTGGCTCAGTCAGTTAAGTGTCTGCCTTCGGCTCAGGTCATGATCCCAGGGTCCTGGGATCGAGCCCCACCACATTGGGCTCCCTGCTCGGCGGGAAGCCTGCTTCTTCCTCTCCCACTCCCGCTGTTTGTGTTCCCTCTCTCACTGTCTCTCTCTCTGTCAATTAAATAAAAATAAATAAATAAATAATGGATCATAGACCTAACTGTAAGAGCCTAGAACTATAAATTCTTAGGAAAAAAACCAACAGTATTATTGATCTTGTATTAGGCAGTGACTTCTTAGATATGATACCAAAAGCACACCAAAAGAAAAAAAAATAGGTAAATTGGATTTCATCACAATTAAAAACTTTCGTTCTTCAAAAGACACTATCAAGAAAGTGAAAAGACAATCACTGAATGAGAGAAAATATTTGCAAACCATGTATCCAAGATGGATTTATTTCTCCAATATGTAAAGAACTCTTCCAATTCGGTAATAAAAAGCCAGTTAATAAAAAGGCCAATTAAAAGCATACAAAGGATCTGAAGAGACATTTCTCAAAATAGATAAGTGAATGCCCATTAAGCACATGAAAAGATGCTTAAGTTCTATACTTCTTAGGAAAATGCAACTCAAAACGGCGAGATACCACTTCACACCCACTTGTATGACTGTAATCAGGAAGACAGATAATAAATGTTGGTGAGGATGTGGAGAAACTGAAATCTTGTAAGCTGGTGGCAGGAATGTAGAATGGTATAGCCACTTTGGAAAACAGTTTGGAAGTTCCTCCAAAGGTTCCTCAACAAAGGTTCCTCATACTTAACCCAGCAGTTTCTCCTAGGTATATAGTCCAGAGAAATTAGAGCATATGTCCACACAATAACTTATACACGAATGTTCATAGCAGCACTCATAATATCCAAAAAGTGGAAACAACCCAGATGCCCAGAGCTGATGAATGGATAAATAATATATGGTCTGTCCATATACTGGAATATTATTTAGCCATAAAAAGAAATGACATAGCAATATATGCCACAGTACATACAAACCCTGAAAACATTATGATGATAAGTGAACAAGTCAGTCACAAAAGACTATATATTCATGATTCCATTTATAGGAAAGGCACAGATTAGACAAACCTATGGAGACACATAGTAATTCAGTGGTCATTTTTACCCTTTCCTTTCATGTCCACAGACAGTGCAGGTTATGAACTGCAGTGGCAGAGCTTTGTTTTTCTCCAGTGTTTCTTTGTTTTGTTTTGTTTTGTTTTAAAATCAGTTCTTTATTATGTTCATCCAGTGTTTCTTCTTCCATTTGTCAGCCTGCGTTGAAAAGAAAGAGATGAGCTGTTGATCCAGAAGGCAGTATGGCTTGCTAATCCCATTTCCTAGCCATGGTTGTCAACCTGACTTACAGACAGATTTCTAGTGTAGCTGTACCATTTAGTAGACTTTTCATGGTATGTTAGCTTTGATAGGTAATGTTTATACTTAAAAAAAAAAAATCCAAACTCTTTATACCAAGTGTCTCAATAAAACTTGTTTGTTTGTTTGATATAGGAAAGCCATGGCAGAAAAATACATCATGACAGCCGCAAAACTCATTGCTCCTGTAATTGAAACATCTTTTGCTGTAGGTTATGACTGGTAAGTGAGAAATTCAGTATAACTGGATGGATATGTTGTTTTCTTAATTTATACTTTTATTGATTTAAACTTTTATTGGAAAAGTAATTATGAATATTGGTTTCTGCTTATCAGGAAAATAATATGGTAAAATCAATATAGGGCATTCTAAAAGTTCTACTGTCTTTTTCTTATTGCTTATGTCATTTCTTAAATACTAAGCCAAGTGTGCTACCACTCGATATAAGGATATATAATTCCACTATATAAACCCAGCCTGTATCCTCTTTCATTTTACTGTATCTTTTCTCATTTTTTCCTTTTGTACCTGAAGTTTGTCAGTAGTACTAAAACTTTCTATCCTGAGGAATAGCTCTCACACCTAAAGGGGCTGTTGTCTCCTGATGTAATGTACTTCCTAAATAGAAGTGAAGAGTTTTATTAGAGTTGGAAAAATCTTAGGTCATTTGTTGAATGAGTAGTGAATTTCTTTCTTACCTCCACCCAGTACAGGAATCTCCTTTGTAGCGTCCCATATAGGTGGCCATTTAATTTCTGCTTGGAGTCTTCTGGTATTCAACTCATTTGTTTTACTTCTAAACATCTTTAAGGGTTAGAAAAATCTTCTTTGTATTGAACCCAAAATTGCCTCTCGTGGAACTTTTTCTCTGATCTTTCAAGCAAACATAGACTGAGTCTATGACCTCTTCTTTATGGTACATTACAGAATTTTAAAAATCCAAGATACATGTACATAGTTACAAAGTCAAGTACAGAAGAATTAACTATCTTCGTTTCTTTCTTTCATTTTTGTTTTTTTATTGAAATTTAATTTACATATAACGTATCAGTTTCAGGTATACAACAAATGATTTGATATTTGTATATATTGGAAAATGATCACAATAAGTCTGATTAACATTTGTCACCATACATAGTTACAAATTTTTTTCTTGTGATGAGAACTTTTAAGGTATATCTTAGCAACTTTCAAACATGGAATACTGTATTATTAACCATGATCATGCTGTACATTACATCCCATGTCTTACTTATTTTATAACTAGAAGTTTGTACCTTTTGATCCCCTTCGTCCATTTCACCCCCTCCCTGCCCCCACCGCTGGCAACCAACAGTCTGTTCTCTGTAGCTATGAGCTTGGGTTTTGTTTTGTTTTCTTGTTTTCTATGTACCTTTCATGTTTCTTCTTGCTAGACATAACTTCTGTTTTCTTTGTCGTATTCTTACCATCTTTCAGATGCTTACCCATTCTGTTTATTCCTTGGAGTCCATTCTATTCCTTGGAATACATCGTCTCCCTGGTTTAATTTGTATGGGAGGCTTCACAGTTGATCCAAGATGTTTTGTGTTTGTTGGTATTTCCAGTTGCCTGGATCTCTTTTTTTGCATTTTTTGCTTCTGTTGCAGACTCAAGTTTTTTTTGGAGTTCTCCCTTACAGAATCTCTATCTCTGCTTCAGTTTCCATATGATGGTTGCCGTCTTGGCCTGGTGTTAAATGTCATCTTGGGGATTACTGCCATTTCTCTCCTGGTTTGGATCTTTTTTTCTTGTTTCTTGTTTATTAAAAAATAAAGTTATTTTTTCCTTGATTTCATCCTTAATTAACCCCTTTAAGATCTTTCTGTACACGTCTGTAAACATGTAATTCTCATTCGTGATTGGTCATTTATTTTATGATGTAAAAAATTTAAAATTCTAAACTGTACCTTTCTTTTAGAAGTTTAAAAGCATTTCTTAATTGTTAGCTAACGCTGTTGCAGATTAGAAGTCTAATACTAGGCTTATCTTTGTTATTTGTGGGTGACCTGTGTTTTCTTTCTGATGATTTTTAGAATTTCCCCTGTCGCTGTGTTATTCTGACATTTCATAGTGGTATGTTTAAGTTTGTCTTTTTTCCTGTCTTCCTCCTAAGCACTCAATAGACCCCTCAATTTGTAGTATATTGTTTCCTTTCAATTTGAGGAAATAGTGTTATATTATTTCCTTGATAATTTATTTCCTTCTCTACTTATAAATTTCTATCAATTGGGTTTGGGACTTTCTTGTCACTTGTCTTTCTCATATTTTCCATCTCTAACTTTGGTTTGCTTTCTGGGAGACTTTCTTGACTTTCTCATCCAATCCTTCCATTTAATTATTTTGTTCATGCATTTTTATTTTGTATTTACAAGAGCATTTTCGTTGTCTCTAGGTGTCTGAATAAGGGGAGTCTGTGGGCCTTTGCTGCACACAGAGATGGAGCACTCAGTGATTCCATAAGAGCCCTGCAGGCAGGCACCTGAATTCAGCCACGTTCTCAGCTCAGTCCCTCACTTGCCATCCCTGAACCACAGTCTCACCTGGATTCAGTGGGGGCAGGAAGCTCTCTCCTCTGTTGCTGCTTTCTTAGTGTCACTTCCTTTTCTCTGCTTTATAAGCCAGCACTTTCTCATTCTTCTAGAAGTTGTATTTGCTCATGTAGATAGGAATGGGAGATAAATGCATAGGTCTGCTGCTGTTTTGAATCAGAAATTTTGCCAGTTAGTGCCAGTAGTGATGGAAGGACTTTCTTAAGAGTTTTTTCTCTTTTCAGATAAACAGTTCCAGTTTCTTTACTCATTTCAGATATAGTGTGTTTTTCTAGAATGACTGTTTTTTTTTTAAGATTTTATTTATTTATTTGACAGAGACACAGCAAGAGAGGGAACACAAGCAGGGGGAGTGGGAGAGGGAGAGAAGCAGGCTTCCTGCCAAGCAGGGAGCCTGATGTGGGGCTCGATCCCAGGACCCTGGGATCATGACCTGAGCTGAAGGCAGACGCTTAATGACTGAGCCACCCAGGCGCCCCTAGCATGACTGGTTTTCTACCTGACTAGTTGCCTGCCTAGTTTATAAATGAGTCCCTTAAAATGTGTCCTTCTATGTGTACACAGTACTCCACTTGTGTTTTGGCCAGTGTTATAGTACAACAGAATCAATGTATCCCTTTTTGTGGGCACCAAACTGTGGTTGTTACCAAAGATTTCCTTGATCTGGGGGCAACCACCTCACAATAAATGAACTCTGTTTATTTATCTTTAATTATGCTGAATAGTACATATTATTTGTTTTACTATTATTAAATCTAACCTGAATTCTCTTAATGTTTACTAGGCATACATATTAGTTTTTAATGTTTTTACCTTTTCAAAAATATGATTATAATTTTGTCTTTCCACCCTAGAAATTGAGTAAAATTTTGAACATTTATCAAATGCCAACCAGTTTGACTGACATTTTCCACTAAATTAACATTTAACTTATCAAAAGGCATTGCTTTTGTCATATGAGACTTAAGATCAAGCCAGACTAGATGGTTCTACTTATGTATCATTTTACTTTTACCTAAGCATGTTTTTACTTGAATATGTTTCTATTGTTAAATGAAGCCTTGTATTAGAAAAATGGTAGGTTCACTTAAGAAATGTTCACAAACAGCTACCATGAGATAGGAAAGTAAATGTATTCACATTTATGTTAAAGTTAGATTCAAGAGATTTTTGGTGTGGATACTGATATAATGAAAGAAGGAATCAAAGAAGACCCATTCTTTTACTGAGGTTCCGGATTTACCCTCACATACTGTTTTATCCAAGCTCAGCATTTTTCCCCTTTATTTTTTCCAGATTTATTGAGATATTATTGACATATAATATATGCAGATTTAAGGTGTACAGTGTGGTGGTTTGATATATATATATATAACAAAACAATTACCACAGTAAGGTTATAACACCTCCATCCCCTCACATAATTAGCTTTTTAAAATTGTGCTTATAAGATTTTTTTTTTGCAGCTAAAACTGGAAGATAAATGAGCTTCTGTGAGCTTGTGTAAAATTGTGCTTATAAGATTTAAGATTTACTTGTTTAACAACTTTCAAGTATATAATACAGAATTGTTAATTATAGTCACCATTTTGTCAATGGTGTCACCATCCCCAAATTTATTTATTTTATTCCTGAAAATTTGTGCCCTTTAACCAACATCTCCCTGTCTCCCCCACTTCCCAGCCCCTGGTATCACCATTCTACTCTCTATTTTATTTTAGGTTTACATATGAGTGAGGGAGAATATGCCGTGTTTGTCCTTTCTCTGACTTATTTCACATAGCATAATGCCCTTGAAGTCCATTCATGTCTCAAAAGGCAGGATTTCCTTTGTTTTATGGCTAAATAATACTCTGTATGTGTGCGTGCGTGCGTTTGTGTGTGTCTGTGTGTGTGTGTCTGTGTGTGTCTTTGTGTGTTACCTTTTCTTTATCCATTCATCTGTTCTGGACACTTAGATTGTTTACATTTCTTAGTTTTTATGAATAGTACTATAATGAATATGTGGTGCAAATATCTCTTTGGGTTAGAGATTTCATTTCCTGTGGCTATATACCCAGAAGTGGAATTGCTGGATCTTATGGTAGTTCTCTTTTTAATTTTTTGAGGAATTTCAATACTGTTTCTTGTAGTGGCTGTACCAGTTTACATTTTCACCTACAGTACACAACGGTTTCCTTTTCTCTAACACTCATGTCTTCTCTTTTTATTGAGACTTTTTCTCATGAATGGTTGTTAAATTTACATCTATTGAGATGATCATATGATTTTTATCTTTCATTCTATTAATGTGATGTACCACAGTTAGTGATTTGCATATGTTGAACCATTTTTGCATTCCAGGGATAAATCTCACTTGATTGTGGTGTATGATCCTTTTAATGTGCTGTTGAGTTCAGTTTGTTCATATTTTGTTGAGGATGTTTGCATATAAATATTCATCAGGGATATTGGCCTGTAGTTTTCTTTTGTTGTAACGTTCTTACCTAGCTTTGGTATTGGGTAATGTTGCCCTCATAAAATAAGTTTGGGAGTTTTCCGCTTCAATGTTTTGGAGAGTTTGAGAAGGATTGGCTTAGAATTTACCACTGAAACCATATATATGCTCCTGGGCTGTTCAGATTTTCTTTTTCTTCCTAATTCAGTTTTGGGAGGTTATATGTTTCTAGAAATTTACTAATTTCTTCTAGACTGTCCAATTTGTTGGCATATAATTTTTCATAATATTCCCTCTTAGAACCACTTTTGCTGCATCCAAAAGATTTTGGATCATTGGATTTTCATTATTTGTTTCCATGTATTTTTTTATTACCTCTTTGATTTCTTGGTTGACCCATTCACTGTTCAGTAGTTTTCTGTCCCTTCACTTTGAGCCTATGTGTGTCCTTAAAGCTGAAGTGAGTCTCTTATATGGTTGGGACTTGTTTTTAATGCACTGAGACACTCTGTGCTTAATTGGAGAATTTAATCCAATTACACTTAAAGTAATTATTGATGGATAAGGCTATTGATAGGTAATTATTAATTTTAGTAGTTAATTAATAATCACTGATAGGTACTAATGTCGTATTATTTTCTGGCTGTTTTGTAGTTCCCTTGTTTCTTCTTTTTCTTTCACTGTTTTTCTTTGTGAATTGATGATTTTCCATAGCGGTACGCTTTGATTCCCTTTGCTCTGCCTCTTGTGTATCTACTGTAGATTTTTGTTTATATAAAATATTTTATTGTTATAATAGCCTCAAGCTAATGACAGCTTTGCATACAAAAACTCTACTCTTTTACACTCCCCATAATCTTACCTCTTTTTATATTGTGTGTGTATTTACCTTTTTTAAATATTGTGTACCCACTAACATTATTGTAGCTATTGTTATTTTTAATACCTTTGTCCTTTATCCTTTTTTTTAAAAAGATTTTATTTATTTATTTGAGAGAGAGAATGAGAGAGAGAGAGCATGAGAGGGGGGAGGGTCAGAGGGAGAAGCAGACTCCCTGCTGAGCAGGGAGCCCGATGCGGGACTCGATCCCGGGACTCCAGGATCATGACCTGAGCCGAAGGCAGTTGCTTAACCAACTGAGCCACCCAGGTGCCCCTGTCCTTTATCCTTTTGAGTTAAGTGATTAACATACCTCCATATTATAATATTACAGTATTCTGAATTTGGCTAGTTAACATATTGTTAACAATGTGTTATATTTTCATATTACTAATTTGCATCCTTTCATTTCGTCTTAAACTCCTTTCAGCATTTCTTGTAAGGCAGGTTTAGTGGGGATGAATTCCCTCAGTTTTTGTCTTTTGGGAAAGTCTCTCTCTTTCATTTCTGAAAGGAATCTTTGCTAGGTAAAGTGTTCTTGGTTGGCAGCTTTTTTCTTTGAGTGCTTTGAATATATCATCCCACTCTCTTCAGGCCTGCAAGGTTTCTGATAAGAAATCTGCTGATTGTCTTATAGGGGTTCCTTTATATGTGAGGAACTTTTTTTTCTTGCTGATTTTAAAATTCTCTATCTTTTATTTTAGGCAGTTTTATTATAATGTGTCTTGGAGAAGGTTGTTTTGTGTTGAAATTTTGGGGTTACCTATTAGCTCCATAAACTTGGATGTCTAAATTTCTCACCAGATTTGGGATTCTCAACCATTATTCCTTAAATAGGCTTTCTGCTCCCTTCTCTCTTTCTTCTCCTGGGACTCCAATAATGGATAGATTATTTCTCTTGATGATACCCCATAATTCACATAGGCTTCTTTCATTCTTTTATTTTTCTGCTCCTCTGACTAGATAATTTCAAATGATCTGGCTTATCATTCACTATATCTTTCTTTTGCTTGGTCAAGTCTGTTGTTGAAGCTTTTTATGAATTCTTCAATTTAGTCATTGTGTTTTTCAACTCTAGATTTCTACTTTTTTTTTTAATGGTTTCTATTTCTTTGTGGAACTTCTCAATTTATTCATGTGTTGTTTTCCTAATTTTATTTAGTTGTCTGTTTTCTTAAAGTTGACTAAACTTTTTTTTTGACTAAACTTTTTAAAAAGGATTATTCTAAGTTCTTTGTCAGACAGTTCATTGATTTCCATTTTTTTAGAGTCATTAGAATTTCATTAGTTTCCTTTGGTGGTTATATATTTTATTGATTATTCATGATTCTTGTGTCCTTGTGTTGGTATCTGTATATTTGAGGAAGTAGGCACCTCTTCTAGCCTTTACAGACTGGCTTTATGAGGCAAAGCCCTTCACCAATCAGCCTGTCCAGAGATTCTGGGTGGACCATCTGGTGGAGTACTCAAGTGGACAGGTCTGGTGCCTGGGTTAGTAGGTGGGCAGGCCTAGTGCTTGAGTACACAGGGACCAGTCTGGTGCCTAGGTCACAGGGTGGAACTGAAGCCTAGGTTCACTGGGGTGTGCTTGGTACTTAAATCTGTGGTGATGGGCTTGGGACCTTGGTCTGTGTGGGCAGACCTGGATCCTAGGTTTCCAGGCACCAACCAGGCATTAGGGACCCCTTGGGGTGAGCCTAGTATCTAGATCCACTGAGGCTGGTCTGGTACCTAGACAGGCTGGAAGCCTGGTTTTGTGAGAGCCAACCTGGAGTCTAGGACTACAGGAGTTGGCCTGTATCCTGGAGCCCTCAGGAGATGTCATGGAGGTTAGATTTGCAGGGGTCATTATGGCACTTGGGTGGACCAAGAATCTGAGTCTATGGGAGTTTGCCATGAACCTGGGGGCTGAGCTGGTACTTGGAATTTGGGGCTACAGTAGCTAGCCTGGTGCTGAAGTGGGTCAAAAGCTTGGGTATACAGTAGTCATCCTGTCTCTGGGCCCTGTCATCTTATCTTCTTTGTAGGGCCAAAGTTGTTGCCTGGGAGCTGGCTGATGCTGGGATGTGTCAGGAGCCTGGGTTCATGGGAGCTTGCTGGGAACCTGGAGGTTGTCTGGAACCACTGGAGCCTGCTTTGCCCGTTGGGCCATGGACCTAGGTTTGCAGGAGCCACCTATGGCCACTGGAGCCAATAGGCACTGGGGTGAGCTGGTGGCCTTGGTTCACAGGTTCTATCTGTGGAGCCTGATGCCTAGGAGCCACCTGATGATGTAGAATCCTACACGTAACAGGGTGGGCAGGAGCCTGGGTTCATAAGAGCCTGCTAGAGAGCCACCAAGGGCATTAAGAGTCAGCCTGGTGTTGGAGTGGGCTGAACTGGAGTCTGCAGTGAAGTCAGACACTTACTTTGCTCAGCTTCTCTTAGAGAGAGTCTTTCTCTCTCCATGATGAGCTGTCTGGGCTCAGACGAAAGATGAAAGGGGTCTGTGAATCTATCTGTCCTCTTTAATGTGTCTTTTCTTACATCTGATCTTCACCCAGGTGCTATAATCCTTCACCTAGAATCCTTAGCTCTTGTAAAGTATTTTCATGCATGGATAGTTCTTAAAATTGATTTTTGGGGATGGTACAAGTACTAGAAATTCCTATACCACCATTTTGCTGGCATCACTCCTCCAACTCAGTATTTTTTTTTTAAGATTTTATTTATTTATTTGACAGAGAGAGAGTGACAGCGAGAGAGGGAACACAAGCAGGGGGAGTGGGAGAGGGAGAAGCAGATCCCCCGCTGAGCAGGGAGCCCGATGTGGGGCTCGATCCCAGGACCCCGGGATCATGACCTGAGCCGAAGGCAGATGCTTAATGACTGAGCCACCCAGGTGCCCCTAACCCAGTATTTTTAATTAAAGTTACCCAGTATAAATATTAGTTTTAGCCAAAGAGCATAGTGATGTGCATAGTGATATCATAACTGTGTTATAATTCATAGGTATTTTTAAGATTTCATTCGTACCTAAAATGTAGTAAGTCTTATTTCCTTATGTGTTAACTAGGTAGGCATTCATTTCCCTAGATAGAACTTGGCAGTTTTTTAAAAAATTTGCCAGATCTCAGGTTACATGAAAGCCCGTTTCTAATAACTTTGAAGAAAGATGTTTGATATTCATAAATCTTACATAATATTTTTCAGAAACTGCAATATATGTGTATGTGCATATGAACATATATGCATGTGTGTGTACATTTTATGTGGTTATATACATACAAAAACTGCATTTGCATATATCTGTATGTATATATGTATATTTTAAATGGAGGACAGTGATCTTTAGAGTCAACATCATAGCTTCTGACTGTGGTTAGAAAATACTTTGTATGGGACACCTGGGTGGCTCAGTTGGTTAAGCATTTGCCTTCAGCTCAGGTCACGATCCCAGGGTCCTAGGATCGAGTCCCGCATCGGGCTCCCTGCCCAGCGGGGAACCTGCTTCTCCCTTTGCCTGCCGCTCCCTTTGCTTGTGCTCTCTCTCTCTCTCTGACAAATAAAATCTTCAAAAAAAAAAAAGAAAATACTTTATATATAGGAGATCATCCCATAATAGTTATTTATAGGTGTCATACTTTCTCTGTGTCTAATTTCTTCATATGTCTTGTTCTTTGTAGAATATTAAAGAAGAGGCTTTATAAGATAAATAACATCTGTTCAATATTTAGAGAATGTTTAGAACTTGAAATTAAACAAACAAAAAAACATTTAAACTAAGCTTACCTGATTTCTGTTCCATTTCAATAATATTTAAATGACTTAATTAAGACAAATCAATATACAGTCTTCTGTTTCACTTAGACTTATTGGCAGTTCTATTCACTCAGACCTAGTTTTTTGAGGCTAAATTTTTTTTAAAGATTTTATTTATTTGAGAGAGAGAATGAGAGAGAGAGAGAACACATGAGAAGGGGGAGGGTCAGAGGGAGAAGCAGACTCCTCTCTGAGCAGGGAGCCCGATGCGGGACTCGATCCTGGGACTCCAGGATCATGACCTGAGCCAAAGGCAGTTGCTTAACCAACTGAGCCACCCAGGCGCCCTGAGGCTAAATTTTTTAATGGCATTAATGGGACTATTTTAAAAAAGTGGTTGCTACTTGTTTTGTTCACTGTTGAATATTTCAGCCTGTTTGAAATCTGGACTGTGGCAATATCTAGCTCTCAAAGCTGACTAATATTATTGTTAAGTTAATTATAAAACCAGAAATTTTATATATTTTTACTAAAGACAGGGTCATTAATTTTGTTTCCTTCTCTCTGGGGCAGTTTTCAATGAGTGTATAGCTCAGGTCTCGTATAGTGTCATTCACATCCTAAATTGTGGCAAAAATTTTTTTACTTCAGCTTCAATTTATTGAGCACAGCTACTTTGGATTCTTGGTTAACGCTGTTATATACTTTGTCTCAATGAGATAGGCATGAAATCATTGCCTTTTTATAGCTGAGAGAAAAGAATGCTGAAAAATGTATTGGCTTCACTAAGGACAAATACATAGTTAAGGTCAGAACATTTACTATGCCAGTGACTTTGAAACAATGGTAATTCACTGGAATTACACCGTGAGCTTATTAAAAGAACAGTGAGTAGGTCCCCCCCTGCCTCCAATATATCTGAGTTACGGTTCTGAGATAGAGAGCAAGCGTTTGTATTTATTATTATTATTATTATTAATTTATCTGAGAGGGAGAGAGAGCCTGAGATGGGGGAGGGTCAGAGGGAGAAGCAGACTCCCTGCTGAGCAGGGAGCCCGATGTGGGACTCGATCCCAGGACTCCAGGATCATGACCTAAGCCAAAGGCAGATGCCCCACGTTTGTATATTTTTGCCCTCCCCCCCAACATGATTCTCATGCATACCATTCTCTTTTACTAGTGACTATCAGCCTTGGCTGCATATTAAAATCATCAGGGAATTTTTTTTTAAAGATTTTATTTATTTATTTGACAGAGAGAGACACAGTGAAAGAGGGAACACAAGCAGGGGGAGTGGGAGAGGGAGAAGCAGCCTTCCCGCTGAGCAGGAAGCCAGATGTGGGGCTCGAACCCAGGACCCCGGGATCATGACCTGAGCTGAAGGCAGATGCTTAATGACTGAGCCAGCCAGGTGCCCCTCATCAGGGAATTTTTAAAAATCCCAATGTCCAGGCTGCACTGTAGACTATTTGGGTCAGAATTTCTGGGGATTGAGCTCGGGGATCAGCATTTTTTAAAGTCCTGTACAGGGTCCCATTATCTATATCCAACATACAGAACCATTGCCCTGTGCTAGGCCAGTACTTCTCAGCTGCCACTGACTGAGGAACTTGTTGAAAGTAGATAGTAGGTGTTAGATGGGACAGAATATATATTTTTTCATTGTTTTCCATGTGGTTCTGATGTGTAGCCAGGTTTGGAAACTTATATAGTGTAATACAACTGTGTATTGAAAACCAAAAGGAAAAAGTCAGTCCTGGCATTATTTGGATTTTTCATTATAAATTATTCTGTCATTCTTACTATACTTTTGTTAACTTGTTTGTATAGGGTTAAAATTATTTTTAACCTTTTTGTGGTTAAATATAAAGCACATAAGAATTGTATAAAACAGTATCACAAAGCAAACACCCATGTAACCCCTATATAGATAAATAACATTTAAAGAATAGAACATAGCACCTTAGAAGTTCTGCTGTGCCCATTGCAGGCACTGCCCCTTCCACTCTGAAGGGTGATGGATATCTTACATGGTAATCACTTCCTAGCTTTTCTATAAACTTTAACCACCTAACCAGGCATCCCTATAGTTTTGCATTTTTTTAAACATCATATAGGTGGACTCATGCTGTGCATATTGTTTTGTGTGTGGTGTCTTTTACTCTATGTGGCAGTTGTCAATGTTGTTGCATGTGGCTCTGGTTTGTTCGTTTTCATTGCTTTGTAGTGGTACATCCATACAGTGGAATATTATTCTTAACCATGAGAAATTGAGATAGAGAAGTTTATTACTCACAGGTCCTGGAGGAAGTACACAGCACAACTGGAGGCACCACACAGGGAAGTCAAGACAGGGTACAGGCAGAGAGAGAGGCAGGACCTGGGGCACATGCCTTATTAGGGTCTGTGGGTGGAGTGTTTTGGGGCTCATGGGATAAGGCCAGATTAGTCAATTCAAACCAAAAAGAGAGGGAGCTTGGGTAAGCTCCATGGGGGTCTTATGTGAGAGGTACACAAGGGGAAGGCCCTGGGAGGTGGAGGAGACTGTTGATCACAAGGAAAGTCATATCAGGAACTTAGATTTGCTTAGGCTCTGCAGGCTGCTGTCTGGGACATGCACTTGCATTAGGGGCTAGTGTCAGGTTTTGGTCACTGCAGGCCTCTTGGACAGCAGGGCAGCAGTACTGTGCAGTAGCTTAGTGAAAGTCTGGACATTGTTTTTCAAATATTTTCTCCTAGTCTGTGGCTTGTCTTCCATTTCTCTTGACCTACTGGGAAATTAGTTGGGATTTCATTCAAATCTATAGATCAGGCTGGAGAGAACATCTTTAAATGTTTACTTTTTAAAAATGTAAGTACAATACATTCCTCCATTTAGGTCTCCATAATTTCTTTCAGATACTTTTTTGTTTTAAGTCTAGATATCTGCATGTTTTTTGTTATATTTATTCGTATGTGTTTGATGTTTTTAATGGTATAGGGCATAGTTTTAAAATTTCATTTTCTACTTGCGCTTTTCTAGTATGTAGATATATAGTTGAACTTTAGATATTAATCTTTATCCACCGACCTTAATACATTTACTAATGCAGATAGTTGTCTCTAGATGTTTTTGGGTTACCTACATACACATTTATGCCATCTACAGGTAACGACAGTTTTCTTTCTGCCCAATATTTATGCTTCTTTTTGTTTTCCTGCTTCATTGCACTGGCTTTGATGTCCAATTCAGGCTGAATAAAAGTGGTGATAGAATAGGCATTTTTACTAATGATGTACTGTATGGTGAGTAACATAGCATAATAAAATTAAATTTAAAAAAAAAGAATAGGCATTTTGTTTTGCTCCTGATATCACATGGTAAAGCTTTCCACAACTTGCCATTAAATATGATGCTTGCTATTGGATTCTTGTAGATACTCTTTATCATATTAAGGAATGTTTCCTTTTGTTTCTGGTGAGCTAAGAGTTTTTATGAAAATCCATCTATCAAAAAATGATAAGATTGATTTTTGAATGTTAAATCATCTGGAATGAACTCGGCTTGATTGTGATGTATTATCCTTTTAAAATGTCACTGGATTTGATTTGCTAATCTTTAGCTGAGGATTTTTGCATCCATATTAATGAGAAGGATGAAGTTTGTAATTTTAAGAATTTATTTGAGGGAGAGAGAGAGTGAGCAAGTGCCGGTGGAGGGGCAGAGGGAGAGAGAATCAAGCCAACCCCCCACTGAGCCCAACATGAGGCTCGATCCTATGACCCCAAGATCATGACCTGAACCAAAATCAAGAGCTGGATACTCAGCTGACTGAGCCACCCAGGTGCCCCTGAAGTTTGTAATTTAAAAAATAATGTCTTTGACTTTGTTAGAAGGGTAAACTGACTTTATACCACAAGTTCAGATATTTTCCCCCTCTCTGGAGGAGTTTTTGGGATTGGTATTATTTTTTTATTAAACAATTGGAGGAATTCACTAGTAAGGCCATCTGCATTTGAAGTTTTTTTTATAAGAAGAGTTTTATTAAACAGATTCTACTTTTTAAATAAATATAAGACTTTTGATTTTCTTCTTGTGTCATTTTTAATAAGGTGTATTTTTTAAGGAATCTATCATTTTATCCATATTGATTTTTGTTTGCTTATTCTTTTAGCTATTGAGAGAAGTGTGTTAAAAGATTTTTTACTATAGTTGTAGATTTCTGCATTTCTTTAGATTTATTAACTTGTTTTATATTATTTTGAAGTTATGTTGGGTGCATGAAGATTTATTTATTTATTTATTTTTTAAAGATTTTAATTTATTTGACAGGGACACAGCAAGAGAGAGAAACAAGCAGGGGGAGTGGGAGAGGGAGAAGCAGGCTTCCTGCCAAGCAAGGAGCCTGATGTGGGGCTCGATCCCAGAATCCTGGGATCATGACCTGAGCCGAAGGCAGACGCTTAATGACTGAGACACCCAGGCACCCCTGGGTGCATGAAGATTTAGAATAGGGGTATATCCCTGGTGGATTAATAAGCCTTTTTTATTAAGCAGTGCCCTTTATTACTTCTAATAATGTCTCTTGCCTTAAAGTTTGCATTGTCTGTTTTCTTTTGGTTAGTGCTATTTCTTTTTTCCACATTACTTTTGATGATTCTGTGTTCTTAATTTAAGGTGTGTCTCTTGTAAGTAATAAAAAGTTAGATTCAAACTGAGTGGCAGATATCTCTGAATACCTTTCCCCAGTCTGGTTTAGAGTCTCTACCGCTGCATTCTTATATTCCTTTATAATAGTTCTTACACAGAACTTAATTTACTGGTCTGCTTCCCCTGTAAGGGCATGAACCGTAATTTGTTTATCCTTTTAGCCCCTGTACCAAATATAATGTCTGACATCTAGTAGACATTCAACAAATGTTTGCTGAATGCATTGGTGTATCATTGGTTTCCAGATCATTCTCTTGGAGCCCTTGCACTCTTAGCCATGTCTATAGGCTACTTTGTTGGGGTAGGGCTGGGGACAGAGGGCCATTCAGAGGGGTACTGTGCAGGCAGAGCTTCACGTCCTCTATCCCCACTGCAAAGTGAAGTTCTTTGACAAGTTGAGGATAAAATAAGATTCTACCTGAAGAAAGGGATCTTCTGCTTTAATGTTTTTGAATTGTTTGTCCAAGCCAGGAGTGCCTGAGTGGCTCAGTCAGTTAAGGGTCCGACTTTTGATTTCAGCTCAGGTCATGATCTCAGGGTAGTGAGATTGAGCCCCACATTGGGCTCTGCCCTCAGTGGGGAGTCTGCTTGAGATTCTCTCTCTCCCTCTCCCTCTGCCACTCCCCACCATGTTCATGCTCTCTCTCTCTCTCTGTCTCTCTTAAATAAAAATAAATAAATAAATCTTTAAAAAAAAATCCTTTGTCCAGGCCATTGGATTTGAAATATTTTTGAACCAGAACCTTGGTAAGAAATTTATTTTACATTGTTTACTGAAACAAGTTGCATGAAACAGTCCTTGTCCTTATTATGTATGATGCCCTTTGATATTTTATATGTTCTGTTTTTTTAAATAAGGGTCATGATCAACTAAAGTGATTTCAGTTGACCTCAATTCGAAGAACAGTCTTGGTGCGGTGGATTTTGGTATCAATAAAAATTGGGTTCAAATTCTTACTTGACAGTTTTCTAGATGTTTGATCTCAGATCTTCCCTTTTCTTATCCATAAAAGAGAGATCATGCCTATCTTTCAGGGTTGTTGTGAGGATTAAATGTGATAATGCTTATAAAAGAATTAGTGCAGTGTCTGATACATAGTTAAAAACAAATGTTCTGTGTGCTTTGGGGAACAGATCTATGATAGTCCGTTCAAGTTGGACATGAACATATTTTACAAGTTCTATAGAATTTTTCTCACCAGCAGAACATACATTAGAAATACTTTTACCTGTTACAAATTGGAATTGTTTTAGTAGTTAATTAAAAAATGAGACCATACATATCAATCCAATTTTATTTAAAATACCGTAAATAATTAGATGTGACAATAAACTAAAGGAAATTTAGATAAGATTAGTGTAGAACTGAAGAATTCAGTAACTTACTCCCTGAATTGGAAAAAATCAGGTGCTTAGCCTTAGATAGCACAAGCGGCACTTTAACATTGTTTTGAAAAGTAATAAGGAACCCACCAACAATATAAATATGCCAAAACAAAATAAAATAACTTTTTTATGCTTTCCATTATAGGTGTGTTGAAGTTGTGAAAGCGTCTCAATATGTAGAGTTAGCAAATGATCTGGAAATAAACAAGGCAATTACATACTTGAGACAAAAGGACTTTAACCAAGTAAGTTTTTAAAAGTTTTAGATGACGTTTTATATGTTAACTGATGAAAGCAATAATCTTGGGCAATTTTTTCTAGAATATTGTTATCTGTGATTATTCTGAAGTTGAGTAATGTTTTTACTTGTCTTAACATCGTTTCCAATAATATAGTATTACTTTAATTTTGACCTGTTTGTCCGCATGTAAATACTGTTCATGTAAAGCATGGTTCCTAAATTACTAAACCATATTCTAGTGCAGAGATCAACTTTCCCGTAGAAATTTTCAAACTGTTACCTAAAGCTGTAAGGTATTTTAGAATCAGAAAAGGCCAGGAGCCCAACTGGTAGCCTGATGCTTCCATCTCCTGTTCTTATCAGAGCAGCTTTCCTGTTACCTGTTTTGTATGTTTGATTTACTCATTAACATTGCATTGGACATAAAAGAGTCCCATTGCTATACATAGTTTCATAATGCTCCAGGATCTCTTGCTGGTACCACTGCTACCTTGCTACCTTAGGTCAAAATGGAATGGGTACTCCACCTTCAGTAGTCTCTCTCAAATGAGACCTAGTTGTGACAAGACCTAGAAGAATAGACAGCTTTAAAAAGGAAGGATGGGGATGGTGATAACAGAAGAGAATAAACAGAATGAAACTTGATATCCTGGTTCATAAAACCAATGATTAGTGTCAAATGTGCCCACAACTGGAAAACTCAGCTCCTCCCAAGTTTAGACCCAGAGAGGTAGGGCCAGAGGAAGCCACAGTATCTTTCCTGCATCCTCTCCCAAGCCTGTGTTTTCAGTTTTTCTTCCTACCTAAGGGCCTTCCTTTTGTCTAGGAGACAACAGAAATGACTAACTCCTTTCTGGAGGAAGGGGGTGATACAGCCTCAGGGTTCATACAATCATTATATGATTAATATAATGCAGTCCCATGGACTGGTTCCATTGTATATATGCATTTAGTATGCTTAACCTTTTTTGGCATTTGTAAAGCACCAAAAAGACTTTCAAAGTACCTTTATGTCTGTTGTGTCATTTGATTGTCACACTCATGGTCATTAAAAATGCCAGTGATAACTATAACTGTTGTAATGCTTTTCCAGTGGAAGTGAAGTCAGACAAATTGGTCTTTATTATCTTGCCTAAGTCATTTATGCACCAAAAAAATAATTTTTATGTGTGTGATAAGTACTGTGTAGGTGACAAAATAGAGAAAACCGTGTTTGCCAGTTTTCTCTTGATACTTTATTTTTAAATGGTCTTTATAGAAAGATTTAACAATGTATTACCACGGTTTATGTTTTAAAACTGTCCGTTAAAGGATAAACTCTTTTTTTCATTTTAAAATTCATTTAACCCAAATCATATTGTTTGCTGCTTTCCTAGCTATCCTCATTTAAAATACCTTATGTTCCATTTGCATTTTCAAGATTTTAGTGTACCTATGTTTTAAAAATGTAATTTCTGCTTTCTTTTCAACATTGCTGCTTTGACTTTGTGTTTCTTTTATTTGTATATTGTAAGTATGATGAGGTGGGTATAATATAACCTTAGTTGAAAGGAACCTTGTTAAGTTAAAAGGGATTGGGTTGACATAACTCAGAATGATCATTTGATGAGGACTACTTTATTAACAATTCAAAATAAAAGAGAAAAATGTAGGCCTTCTTCTATGAGGTTATAATTCTATAGCTGAGTAAAGATGCTGAAATCTCAGAGTATGTTTCTTTGCGATGATAGTGCTGTTTTCTAGTCACCTTTGTAGTAGAGAAGGAATCCACTAAAAAGCCAAAGGTAGATGAAATGAAGAATTTTGGTCTGAAGGCCAGTGATAATTTATGGACAGATGCAGTGGAATGCAGAAACCAGTAGGTAGATGGCATCTTTCACTAAAGAAACCCAAAATGGGGATATATCTATTTTCCTAATCATTTGTGGGGGGGGGAAAGAAACACAACCCAAACTAACAATGTTAATTTTCATTATTTCATTATTTGTTTTGCTGTTTAAAACTAAATTTAATTTTATTAGGTGGACTTTTATCAGTTTCACTTGTAAATTAAATGAATTGTATAATATTTTTAAAAACAAATATTGGCTATGCATTTATCGAACATGTAAAGAACAGTTTTGAAAACCGCCCATTTTAAAGCTAGATATCCTGGAACTGTTCCCTTTATTAGAATAATTTTGTAGCTTTTTAAGAGTATAGTTTAGAAATTTAAAATATGAAATATGTTTTTATTCTCTCAGCTATTTTTTAATGAATGTTGTAAAGTTTGAGGCACTTGGGTGGCTCAGTCAGTTGAGTGGCCGACTTTTGGTTTTGGCTCAGGTCATGATCTCAGTCTCTACACTCAGCAGGGAGTCTTAGGATTTTTTCTCTCTCCTTCCCCTCTGCCCCTCCCCCCATTCACGCCCTCACACACTCATGCTCTCTCTCTCTCTCTCTCTCAAATAAATAAATAAATCTTTAAATGAATGTTGTAAAGGTCAAAATATTTCTGTGTTTCTTTTAAATAGTGGCTTAGGATTGCATTGCTTTTTATATATTTGAATTCATAGTAACCTTTTGAGGGAAGAATAATTAATTGTTATATGTAGTCTTAAAGTCTTGTTACTAATCACCCACAAGTAACAAAGATGAAAATTTAAAAATCTAAGACATTTTCAGGCGCTTGGGTGGCTCAGTTCGTTGGGCGACTGCCTTTGGCTCAGGTCATGATCCTGGAGTCCCGGGATCAAGTCCCGCATCGGGCTCCCTGCTCGGTGGGGAGTCTGCTTCTCCCTCTGACCCTCCCCCCTCTCATGCTCTCTCTCTCTATCTCATTCTCTCTCTCAAATAAATAAATAAAATCTTTAAAAAAAACTAAGACATTTTCTTGACTATAATATGAATAGTTGTTTCTAAAAGGAATGATGTAAACTATATAGCATTATGTTTTTTTTTTCAATTATTGTTGTTAGTTTGCTTTTGATAATGTGCTTTATGGATGTCATAAATATCAGAAAACAGTTTCTTTCCCTCTGTACTTTACTTCAGAGAAATTTAATGGATATGTGAGTTACACCTATTCATGTACCTTATATTTTAAATTAACACATTATATTATTATGACACACTCTAAAAGTAAAGATTAAAACATTGTCAATTCTTATTCAAAGTGAAACGCAGCCTATAAAACCTAGAGATTCAAAACAGCAGTGACTTTTACGTTAATAGCCGTGGAGATTGTGTAAAGAGTCAGTGAGATAACTTCTACAGGATGAACAATGTAAGCAGCAATAATTTTGAGGTGCATTTTAGGAACTTCTTGGCAATTCTGTCAAAGATTCTTCCAAGAAAGTAAGTGAGAAACAGAATCTCAAAAGTGAGCATATGATGTTGGGGTCTATTTTGTTCCAGGGTTTACTTTGTAGAATTTTAAACTACTAGCCTAGAAACTTCCAGTGGTTTTCTTTAAAATAATCAAAAACCCTTGAAAAGAATAATTGCCTATATTATAACCAATATATGTAGAATCTAGTATTTTAGAATCTTTTACCCTTAACAAAATTGAGTCAGTACATTTAATGGTACTTCATTTGAGGTCAAACACTTGCATGCCGCAGATTTGTCAGATATTTTCAATATTAGCAGCTCTTAACCATCATAAAAGCTAAAGTAGGATTTTGGGTTGGACTCAACTCTCTTTAAGAGCAGAAGGTGCCAAGAAGCCAAGCATTTTCTATTCAGTAAATGTATTTTGAAGGAAGGAAGGAAAACCCATTGCCTTCCTCCACTTTTTTTTCTGTTATTTCTCAGGCATTTCTAGGTTGTGTACTCACTCACCTTTCATGCAAAGTTTTGACCATTCCAAATATCCTGTTTGGTTAGGATTGTCTCAGACTGGCCAAGTGCTTAAAATGCACTTTCATTTCTCATGGCTTGAGAATATAATTATATTTGGATCTACTTAAGATAATTTTTTGTAATACTTCCAGAATTAGTTTCTGTCATCAGTTTTGGAAAATTCTCCACCATTAGTCTTTCTTCCCTTTTTGGAACTCCAGTTACATCTCAGACCTTTTCACTGTGTTCCCATATGTCTCTTATGTTCTTTCCTGAGACCTTTTCTTAGCCTCTGTTTTTGGTTTGCTTATTTAGTCTGAACATTTTCTGGGATCTTGACATTCAGATTCTGGTTGCCTCAGTAGTTCTCTGGTGTCTTCAAAAGATATTTGTAGTATTTAAATATAACTTTTCTAATTGTTCTCTGTAGAATGGTCTTCTATAGGCTGGTCTCTGATAGCCAGAAGCAGAAATTCTAGAATTATTTTGTAAAGAGCAAATTTGATTGTGTCTCTTAGGTAAAACTTCACTTATACCCCATTATGCAAGATAAAAACTAAACTGTGCCATAAGACTCACAAGGCCCAGTATTTACTGCTCTCCAGCTGTATCTGATCTGCTGTTAAGCCCATCTAATATGTTCTTAATTTGTTATTGTATTTTTAGGGTTTTTGAATTCTTTTTTATAAATTTTAATTCTCAAATGAAATTCTCATCTTGTCATCTGTTTTCTTAAACATATTAAGACCCCCTTTGTGTCCTTCCCTGGCCTAATACTCTATATACACTGATCTTTACCCCAACCTTAAGCCTGAATACTGTCATATTACAATGGTCATAACTTCCAGATATTTCATTTCTAGGCTGTAGAGACCTTAAAAATGTTTGAAAAAAAGGACAGTAGAGTGAAAAGTGCAGCTGCAACCAACCTCTCATTTCTTTATTATTTGGTAAGTTTTGTTTTTTTTTTTTTATAACTAAGAGTTGATAATGTGGTATTTTTATTTTGCTGATTTTCTGCCTGAAGAGCATGCCTAGAGAGGCTCCAAAGAAGACTGGTGGAGAATGTTAGTAGAATTGGGTGTCTAGAATTGGGTGGTCATGACAAGTTCTGGGCCAGGGATCAAGTCTGTGGACATGAGTGAGAGGACCATCTCAGAAGTAGAAGGGAGGGAGAAAAATTATGGTGCTAAGCATCACTCAGAGAATTATAAAATGTAGATCTAGAAGATGAACTAGAGATTTTTTTTTCTTTGAGAGAGAGAAGGAGAGAGGTGAGGGGAGGGGCAGAGGGAGAGGGAGAGAGACAATCTTGAGCAGACTCCCCACCCAGTGTGAAGTCTGACACAGGGCCTGATGTCATGACTCTGAGATCATGACCTAAGCCAAAATCAAGAGTCTGATGCCTAACCAACTAAGGCACCCTGGTGCCCCCTATTTCAACACCATGTTAATAGTAAAGAAAGTGATGTCTCAGGTTAAATGATTTATGCAAGGTACAGTGTCATGCATAAGAAGCACACTTTGAGCATCTGCTGGGTGCCAGTCGTGGGGAATAACAAAGGCATAGAAGATCACTAAAAGGGCACTTTCTTAATGTGGAACAGAGGAAGCATGCAGGTAGCCTAGGAGAGAAGAAAGGAAGGCTGGTTAGAAGTAGAGAACAATAAATTAATAAGTGCTTCAGAAATTCAGTGGCGGGGCGCCTGGGTGGCTCAGGCGGTTAAGCATCTGCCTGCAGCTCAGGTCATGATCCCAGGGCCCTGGGATCGAGCCCTGCATCAGGCTCCTTACTCAGCAGGGAGCCTACTTCTTCCTCTGCCTGCCCGCTCCCCCTACTTGTGCTTGCTTGCTTGCTCTCTCTCTCTCTCTCTGTCAAATAAATCTTAAAAAATTCAGTGGAGGCAGATAACATTTTGGGAGACTAAAGGAATGAACAAAAGCACAGAGGCAGGAAAGCTGGGAGATGATGTGTACATAAGGATCACTATATTTAGTTAAACTATATTTCTAGTCCCTCTTCGAGCTTCTGATCTGTGCCGAATTACTGCGATTTACTGCTGTGCTGAACTACTGTTCAGTGGAAAGATGTTATTCCCTGCATGTGTTGGATGGAAAAGAGCTCAAAATCACTGGTGAAGAATGCCTCCAGTATTTTAAGTCTGCCAGGAGAGTGGTGCCAGGTGCAGGTTTAGAAAAGGCTGCAGATTGGGAGAGATGCTGCGTTTGTTTTTAAATATATTTAAAAAAATTTTTGTAGCAGTGGTGATATATTTAAATAGAAATGTCCAGGAACATGTGGAACTGATCTCAGATGGGAAGTTAGGGTTAAACATAAAATTTGATGATCATCTCTGTAGAGGTTAAAGCTTTGATAATAGATGCTATGGGCTGATTGTTTGTATCCCCCTCCCCCAACCAAATTCTTATATTGAAGCCCAACCCCCCAAAGTGACTGTATTTGGAGGTAAGGACTTCGAGAGATAATTAGGGTTAGATGAAGTCATGAGAGGGATGAAGTCCTGAGAGTCCCCTGATGGTATTAGGACTCTTATTAGAAAAGGAGAATCCAGAGCCTTCTCTCTGCCATGTGAGGACACAGCAAAGAAGCCATCTGCAAACTGGGAAGTTGCTTTCACCAAACACCACATTTGCTGGCACCTTGATCTTGGATCTCCCAGCCTCCAGAACTATGAGAAATAAATGTTTGCTGTTGAAGCCAATCTGTGGTATTTTGCTATAGCAGCCTGAACTGACTAAGACAATAGAGGGTATTTCCAAGTGTGAGAGTGTAGCACAGAACTGAGAACTAACTTTGGGATTCACATACATTAAAGACACAAGAATAAGACTCGAATCAAAAGACAGGAAAACAACCATAGTATGATGTCTGAGGTAAAGGAAGGCACCAAGAGGAAGTATATAACTTTGAAATCAGAGAGGTAGCACACAAGAATGAAGGGTCAGGAGAGGCCATTTTTGCTGATGAGACAGCAAACTCTGAGCTGGAGATTAGCTTGCATGAAGTTTACTGGGCATATCTCTTTGGATCAGCACCTCGGGGAGAAGGATTGGCAGCAGCACTGAATGGAGAAGGAAGTTGGGCTGTGACGCAGTCACCACAGGCCTTAGCCAACCCTGCTGGACACCCTGAATTGGGATGGCTGCTTAGCACCCTCTCCCTGGGGTAAGGGGGCTGGGCCTTTGTACCTCTGCATCAGCCAGTCATTGGGTACAGTCTGCTCACCAGGAAGGGGGTGCAACTTTGGGCAAGGCAGCTCTTTCCTTTGGGCTAGAGTGATTCACAGAGAGCTGACAGCTGACACTGGTGGCCAGCAACATTCCCAGCACTTCTGAAGGACAGGTATGGGGGGCTGAAGCACAGTCGCCATTGTCGCATTACATTTGAATTTAGAAAATCATTTGTGATTTTTGTGAAAATGGTTTAATTAGTGACCACATCTTTACCAAGTTTGATGAATGTTTGGGAGGAGACCAAGAAGATTTTTTAAAAAGGAAGAAAGATGGTTAGGTTTAGTCAACTGAACAGAGTCATCACAATATCTGTTCAATAATTTGTTGCACCTAGGTCTGAGGAAAATAATTGTTTTGAGGCAAAATTAGGAGTCTGGCTTCTAGTATGTAGTTGTGTCAGTTTCTATTGCTCTGTAATAAGCTGCCCCAGAAGATAGTGGCTTAAAATAACCATGTATTTGCTCATATTTTACCTGAAAAGGCTGGGTTCACTTGGGTGGTCCTTCTGCTGGTCTGGCCTGGGGTCACTCATCTTGCTGCCATCTTCTGAGGCTTGACTGATTCTGCATTGTCCCAGTGCTTCCCTCACATCTGCAACTGAGCTGTTGACCAGCCTCTCACTCCTCCTTCTCTGGCAGGGGAGCCCAGACTTCTGACATGGGTGAGGGTCCATAGGAGGAGACCCCAGTGCACTCAGGTGCTTCCCAGGCCAAAATGTTTACCCCTCCAAGGACACTCATAGTCTCACCAGTCACAGCATTAGGTCTAGATAGAGACGGGGCTTTCTCAGGCGCAGGCCCTCTTGATCCAAAGGTCTAGGAACAGAAAAACACACCATCTACCCCATAGACTTAACATCCTGTGGTGCAATAAGAATGGGGTAACTGTAATAGATACTCTTGTTCAAAAGGGGTGAGATGGAGGTACCTCGCAGTCACTGGTCCTGAATGGGTCAGAAATCCAGCTAAGTGCATGGGGCCAGTGCCCCCTAAAGTGGGAAAAGGGAATGTTCCTAAGTTAGGACCCAACTCTGATCCCTGGGAGTGGTACCCCCAACCCTTTGGGCTCTGTGGCTCTTGGCTCTGCTTTCAGAGAGCACCTTCCTTTTACAGAAAAAATACCCTATAGTTGCAGCTGATTACCTTTCTTAGCTTGCTTTCTGCCCAGAAAAATTGGGGACCCAGAGGCCTTCTTTCATTTTGGACTGTGTCTGTCCCTTTAATCCAAGCTGGGAACACTTAAGCTGGTACAATTCCCTTAAAAAACTTGGCAGGTGTTCTATAAATCTTACTGGGGGTGCCTACATGCCCCAAAAGCCATATCCACAGTTCTTTTCAAGACAGACCCCTTTCCACTTAGTTGTACAAGGCTTTTGTGGACTAGAGCCCCAAAGATACTTGAAAGCTTTTTTCTACCTGAGAGAGAAGGTCTGCTTTGCTAGGCACTACCTTAATATTTCTGAGAGGTTTCCCAAGGGTATTCCAGCCCCACCCTTGATGTGATCTCTACCCTGCAACCAGTTCTTACTCTGAGACTCTTGCTGCTAAGAGAAACTAGAGATATAATTTTATTTTCCAACCCAACAGGTCCTGGTTTTTCTTTATTTCTTCTAAATTCAAGTTGGAAAATCAGAACACTTCTCTCTTAAGCTCCTTTCTCTTTGTGTACTTTTTCATACCCAGTTAAAGTAAGGTAATTGGCACTTTTAACCTCCTGCCTAGAAACCTCCTTGGCCACATGCATACATTTACTAAGTACACTTTCTAACTTCCAAGTCAGTGTAGATGCCAGTTTTCCCAGTTGTTTCATGACTGCAAAACATGACTTTCCCTTTATGCAGCCTCTGCTAACAATTCCTTACTGCCTCTCCAGCCTCCACTAATATGGTTCTAATGCTTCTATAAATTTTGCCTGCTGCCTAGTCCAAAAGACAAGGTTATATGTTTTAGTTTTTATGACAGCAGCAGCCCACTTTTAGGTACCAATTTTTATATCAAATACATGAATGTTCATCACAGCATTATTCATAATGAACAAAAGTGGGTGGGCACAACCCAGGTATCCATCAACAATGAATGGATAAACAAAATGTGGCCTATCCATACAATGGGATATTATTCAGCTATAAACAGGAATGAAGCACTGATGCATAATACAACATGGATGAGCCTTGAAAACGTTATGCTAAGTGAAGGAAGCCAGACATAAAAAGCATCTATTATATGATTGTATTTATTATGAAATGTCCAGAATAGGCAAATCCATGGAGATGGAAAGCAGGTAAGTGGCTGCCAGGGGCCAGAGGGGGAGGGAGAATAGGGAGTGACTGCTAATGGGTACAGGATATCTTTTGGGGGTGGTGATAAAAGTATTCTGGAAATAGATACTGGTGATGGTGGTACAACTTTCTGCGAATGTCTTAAATGTCACAGAATTGTACATTTTTAGAAATGTGAACTGTATCTCAGTTTTTTAAAAGCTCAGGGAAGCAGTCAGCGGGAGCGTTATCGGAGAAGGGTTACAGGAACTAGCACTTTACATAGTGGTGGGGGAGCTATGGAAGTGAAGGGGCAGAAGGAGGGTCAGGGGTCTGAACAGTGACAGAGTGGCAGGCATGTCCAGCACCACCCAAAAGGGGGCCTTCATGGAGAGGCCCATGGAAAGCAGTTGCCTCTACATGACTGCCTCCTCTGTGGGTCCAGAGCCAAGCCCCATCAGGGATCAAGGGCCCTGTGGTCAGCAGGGACAGCACAGTTGGGAAGAGCCAGAGGTGGAGTCAAAGTGAATGAGGACAGGCTGGAACTCACAGGCATTTCTGCATCAGTCCTGCCACTGATGACCAGAAAAAGACCTACAGAGGGTAAAAGCTGCTGCTTCATGTCTGCGGTCCTCATGTCCTATAAATTCCTTTCCGCCAGCTCTATAGACAAGAACCATACGGGGAAGGGGATTCTGGGAAATCTGGTTCCTAGTTTAAGCAAGCTGACATGGCACAGATGCTGCACTATTTCAGAATTGAAAGGTCCATGCAGCTTAAGTGAATGATGGCAAGGTCCTGATGGAGCATTTGGCAGAGGAGACAGAGAGAAGACAATTCATTGCTAGAAATGCGAGTCCTAGTAGGCAGTGCAACCAATTTGATTGAGGAGCAGAAAGGATAGTGATGCCTTTATAGCTGTATCAGTGCCCTAGGTTTGGGAAGCATAGTACTGCAATTGTGATGTGAAATTTGGGCGTTCAGAATGGAGCCACTTACACGTAAATAGTGTTGTTATTCAAACCATGAGTCTGTGAAGAAGTCTTACCATAAGAAACTTGGGTAGCTGAAGGAGCTTGCTGATTAAAAATCTTTTGTAGAATAAGCCTATCAAGACCAAGATATGTAAAATATTTCTGTTTATCATATTTGTAATCTCAGAAAATCTGTTTATCAGGTCTGTAATCCAGAACAGTCAGAAAAGGTATTTGATGAACTCCAAATATTTTGTATTTCATTTAGGAAAATGAATTTGCACAAGCCAGCAGCTATGCAGATTTAGCTGTGAACTCCGATAGATATAATCCCTCAGCTCTGACTAATAAAGGGAATACAGTTTTTGCAAATGGTGATTATGAGAAGGCAGCTGAATTTTATAAAGAGGCTCTAAGAAATGATTCTTCTTGTACTGAAGCACTTTATAATATTGGTAAGTAAAACCAGCAAAATTGCTGTTTTGGGTTTTCTCCTTTACAATTTTTTTCTCTTTTCTTTTTTTAAATTGGCTTAAAGAGCTCCAATTCATTAGAGAGAAGAGTTGACTTCCTTGTAACAAAAAATTGAAAAGAAGGTTCTTGGATTATTAATTATTTTTAATGGAATTGATTCCAAAGTTATACACATGTAAAATTTGGATAGATGTTGTCTCTTGCCCTCTAAAAAGACTTTTCCAATTTATGTGCCACCATAGTATATGAGACTGACTGGTTTCCCAAGTTCCTGTTAATATTGGATATTTAATTCTTGCCAAACTGGTGGGTGGAAAAAACCCATTTCCTTCCTTTTTAATTATCAATTTCAAACATAAAGAAATTCTACAGAAAAATAAATACTCATGTCCCTACCAACTATATTTAACACATTTTAACATTCTGTCATATTCACATCAGGTATTGTTTTTAAACAAAATGTTGTAAGACCTAGAGGCATACCACCATCTTATTCCCTTCCCTGCCTGTCAGAGGTCACCTGACATGGGTATCATTTCTTCCTGTTCATGAGTTTGCAGTGTGGCAAACACATTGATGCAATACTGTGTCTTATCTCTTGGGTTACTAATGAAGTTTCTTTTGAAGTTTTCTTCTCCCTGCAATAAGTGTGTTTTGCTTTCTTTGGTTTGCTTGTTTGTTTTGTCCTCTGTATTTCACATCATGAACTCTCCTCTGATGTCTGATGATCCCGGCCAGTCTTCTCGCATTTAGGAGTTTGCAGCTAAAAGCTGAGTGGGATCTCTGAGGCCACAAGGGAAGTTGATGCACTGGCACCCTGCCAGAGGGCCGTCTGTCTGATCTGCGTAGTTGGGGAACTGCCTGTTAGCCAATTGGATCCTTCCTCCCCCAGAAGTCTTTAATCTCCTGCCAGAGGCAAAAAGAAGACCTGGCTGGGTTGGGAGGAGAGGGGGCAGGGAGGAATTGGCCATTTTAGATGGAGTCAAGGAGAGTTTAAAGTCATATTGGAGGAAGGGAGGGTGTGACCATTTGGGTAACTGGGAAAAGAGCATTACTGACAGAGGGAAGCGAATAGTAAAAGCCTTAATGCAGGAGATTTCTTGCTTAGGTATATATTTACTTATTCTCTTTATAAGTTTTAAATACTTTTCCTAGTCCATTGCTTGGCTTTTAACTTTGTAATTTCTTTTGTCAAACAATTTTTCTATTTTTATGTAGTCAAATTTTGCTTTTTTAAAATGTGTGGCTTTATTTGTTTATTGCTTTACAAAGCCCTACCCTTCCCCAAGATTATAAAATCATTTTCCTATATTTTCCTTTCATACTTTTACATCTTTGTTTTTCTGTTTAGTTTTAAAGTAAGTTTTGAATGTATTCAAAATAGGAATCTATGTTTTTTTGTTCCATGTGTAGTCAGTTGTCCTGACATCTTTTGTTACTAGTCCCTTAGTCCCCACCGAGTTTAAATTCTGTAACTGAGTCCGTTTCTGAACTATGTATTCTGCTGATATATTTCTCTGTTCCTGTTCCCCTCCCACACTTTACAATCACTAAAGCATTATAGCATGTTTTGTTGTCTGCCAAATGTTAGTGGGAAATCCCCTCTTCCACCTTCTTCTTCTTAAAAAAAAAAATCTATTCATCTTTATTTTCTCTTCTGGATGAATATTACATATATATAAGGATTTATTATGTGACTTTGAGAAAATTACTACCAGTAATAATGCTTATAGCTTTTTTCTTTCTTCTTTCTAAGGCCTTACCTATAAGAGGCTAAATCGGCTCGATGAAGCTTTGGATTGTTTCCTGAAACTTCACGCAATCCTGAGAAACAGTGCCCAAATTCTTTACCAGATAGCAAATGTGTATCTTATCTGAAAAACCTGAGGACAGTTGTTAATTCATTAAATAATCTTAGCCAATTAGGTAATTGATGAGGATAATATTTTAAAACTTATCAGATTAATATGTGATAAAAATATTTGAGTGATCCTGTTTTATTTTTTTCAATTTTAATTCCAGTTTAGTTAACACTAGTGTTAATAACACAAGTGTTATATTTGTTCCAGAGGCATAGCATATTGATTCAGTAATCCTATACATTACTCAGTGCTCATCATGGTAAGTGCCCTCCTTAATCCCCACCACCTATTTCTGCCATCCCCCCACCCACCTGCCCTCTGATAGCCATCTGTTTGTTCTCTATAGTTAAGAGTCTGTTTTTTGGGTGATTTTAAAACATCATTTGCATTATAAAAGGAATTATTTAAAGGTTAAAACTATTATTTCTTAATTTTTGGAAATAATAATTGAAATAATTGAGTATAACATGTTTAATACATATAAGCTATTCACTGACTGTAGATTAGATACTTTAGAATGTATTAACTCTGAGTCTTGTAGGGTATTTTTGAAGCAGTAACTTACTATTTAAAAGGAAAATATTGTTTATTACTGCTTGGTACTGTTGATTGAGTTTGGTTAATTTGTCTTATTTTAGCTGACCTATAGGTTTAATGAGTATAACTTTTCAAAGGCCTTTACCCTACAAAATTAGCCAATAGTTTATATGAATTCACTCATTCATTCCATTCACTCAGTAGTCACTTATTGACTGTGTGCTATATATGCCAATATTATGTTTAGAACTCTGGGGAATGTTGAAATTGAAAACATTCCTCCCGTGTCAGTTTCTCCTACAACTCCTGGCTTTCTTTAGTTTGGATTTTTTTTTCTTGCCATTGGTTGAAAAAGCAGAAATTTGTTAATGTTTTTAATGTCTTTGACAGTATTTGAAAAACATCTTAATTTCTCTCCTTATTTTAAAAATAATAAGCTTTCACAACAATATTTGGGAAGGGTTAAAATCTTTTTTTTTTTAAGATTTTTTATTTATTTATTTAACAGAGAGAGACACAGCGAGAGAGGGAACACAAGCAGGGGGAGAAGGAGAGGAAGAAGCAGGCTTCCTGCCGAGCAGGAGCCTGATGCGGGGCTCCATCCCAGGACCTTGGGATCATGACCTGAGCCGAAGGCAGACACTTAACGACTGAGCCACCCAGGCGCCCAAAATCTTTTTTTTTTTTAAGATTTTATTTGAGAGAGAGTGCATGCATGCATGGGGGGGGGCATAGGGAAAGGGAGAGAGAAACTCAAGCAGACTCCATGCTCAGCACAGAGCCCATCACAGGGCTCAGTCTTAACCACCCTGAGATCATGACCTAAGCCGAAACCAAGAGCCAGATGCTTAATTGACCATGCCACCCAGGTGCCCCAGGAAAGGTTAAATCTCTCTTTTTTTAAAAAAAATATTTCATTTATTTATCTTTAGAGAGGAGGGTGGGCAAAGGAAGAGGGAGAGAAGCAGACTCCCTGCTGAGTGGGGAGCTTGACAGGGGGCTCGATCCCATGACCCTGAGATCATGACCTGAGCTGAAATCAAGAGTTGGTTGCCTGACTGAGCCACCCAGGCACCCCAAGGTTAAAATCTTATGTAGAGGGGTGCCTGGGTAGCTCAGTTGGTTAGGCGTCTGCCTTCGGCTTGGGTTATGATCCCAGGGTCCTAGGATCGAGCCCCACATCAGGCTCCCTGCTTGGTGGAGAGCCTGCTTCTCCCTCTCCCTCTGACTGCCACTCTGCCTATCTGTGCTCTCTATCTCTCTGTCAAAAAAAAAAAAAAATCTTATGTAGGTTTTTAAGTTAGCATTATCTTGATAAAATTTTATAGAAATATGTTAGGAAAAAGTATAAGGTATACCATTAATAATTTTAAATACTATCTGCTCTACTTTTGTTAGAGTACATAAAACATTTTTTAATGAAAAAATTATTTTTAGAGCAGATGGTTTCATGTTTATTCCATTTAGCTTTTTTGTTTTGTCCATTTGATCTCTCTGAAATTGCCACTGTCATAATCTGATACTGCCCAGTTCATGATCAGTTTGGATTTAGTTGAGCACCTGATATGTTTAAGGCTGTTTGAATACATTTTCTTATTTTTATGTTTCTCTATGGTATCACATTTGCCATCATTAAAAACAAGATTCTTGGGGCACCTGGGTGGCTCAGTCAGTTAAGTGTCTGCCTTCGGCTCAGGTCATGATCTCAGGGCCCTGGGATCGAGCCCTGCATCAGGCTCCTTGCTCAGCGAGGAGTCTGCTTCTCCCTCTCCCTCTGCCCCTCCCCTTGCTCACATGCTCTCGCTCTCTCTCTTTCTCTCTCAAATATATAAATAAAATCTTAAAAAAAAAAAAAACCAAAAAACCCAGAAGATTCTTCTTTTTCAATAAAACTTTGGATTGGAATATTTTCATTTCACTGAGACATTTAATATAAAAATAGTCAATAAGTATGGTGGGAATAAATTATTTGATAATATGCAGAGGATTTACTAGGCACAAAATCTACAAAAACGAACTCCTAATTTGGGGTTTTTAATCTAATTAGAGAAAACTCCAGGAAAATACATGGAACTCTTCCCTTAATCTTTGAACATTTTAAGAGAGGCAGAATAATTGAACACAATTTTCAGGCATTTTTATTAAGGACAAATTTTGGACAGTGGACAGTGCTTTGAATAAAAGAGCAAACTGTTAATTCTGCTAGAAATTTGGGAGTTGATCTTAGTGGATAGTAATGAAGCAAAAGGAAAAGCAAGGCATATATGGAACATGAGTGTTACAGTGCTGCATTTTTCATCCCCATCCCTGAGGAAATTCAGAGTAAACAGTATTAAATAGCACATTACTATAGGCTAAGAAATATTTTTACTGTAATGTTGTTTTTAGGTTTCCTTATTGATCAGTGAATTTAGAAAAATTGTGTTATCCTTAACTAAAATTGTCCAAGATATGAATTAATGGAAGATCCCAATCAAGCTATTGAATGGTTAATGCAGCTGATCAGTGTTGTTCCAACTGATTCTAGAGCTTTGTCTAAACTAGGAGAATTATATGATAGTGAAGGAGATAAATCCCAAGCATTTCAATATTACTATGAGGTACGTGTAATGTTACTTTCCTTCTTCTTTTTAGCTTTTTACAAATTGTTATAAAACAGCAGGCCTTTGAGTTTTTAAAAATTAGAAGCTTACTAGTTTCTAAATGAATAATTTAAAATAAAATAAAGCATTTGTGGAATATAAAGTTAGTTTTTGATTAATTTAATAAAAAAATTAAAAGTACAAATTCATTGTTCCCTTGAAGCATGATTTTCATCCTTTTTTTAATTCTATTACTTACTTAGTCTCAGATCATCTATCAGTACATCAAAAAGCTATTGATAGGTAATTTAAAAATATGTCAAACAAATGTTAAGTTTTCTAAATCTTGTAGTTTTAAAACTTACAAAGTACTTATGACAGCTCATAACTTTTTTACTAAGAAACTTCACATTGGATAAATTCATTCAGTAGGTAAAATGTTGAGGTATAAATTATACGTTGCCACTGATGTTGTATTGTCACATTCCGTATTTTTTCCAGTCGTACAGGTATTTCCCCTCTAACATTGAAGTCATTGAGTGGCTTGGAGCCTATTACATTGACACCCAGTTTTGTGAAAAAGCCATTCAATACTTTGAAAGAGCTTCTCTTATACAGTAAGTAACTATACTGATTTCATGTTTACTAAAATGCCTTCTGTTGGGATTTGATTTTATCCCTAGAATTAGAATCTGATAAACATATTACAGGTATTATATAAGCAAATATTAATGAACATTAATGCATTATTTCCATTTTCTTGAATGATATTCCATTTTACTTGGTCTTTATTGTGATAAGTATATTAATCTTTTATGCAAAAAATTTAAAAAATACCTTCCTTAAGGTACTTTATTTTTCTTTTTCATATTTCAGCAAATAAGTATTATTTCATTATCAATTAGAAAATGACTGACTTGGTCCTAGGACAAGGTTTCATTTCTGAAAGACACCTAATAGAAATAAGTTGTGTTGGTTTTAATTTATAATCGACTTACATTGTATACTAAAAATTTTAAAGCTGTCTTTAAGTTTATATCCGAATGTTTTATACATGCCTCATTAAAAAATAATTGAAAAATTCAGGTCTGTTTTGTATTTGGCCAAATTGAATTTTAACATTAAATGTGACTTTGAATCATTTGAATGATAAAGGAGTGCTTAATAATTTGATTGAGATCTGTGTGGAATTTATGTTAGACAATTTTGTTTTTTAATTTATTTTTTAAATTTAAATTCAATTATAATGTATTATTGGTTTCAGAGGTAGAGGTTTCAGAGGTAGAGGTCAGTGATTCATGAGTCTTATATAATACCCAGTGCTCATTACATAACATGCTCAACTTAATGTCCATCACCCAGTTACCCTATCCCTCCACCCCTCAGTTTATTTCCTATGATTAAGAGTTTATTATGGTTTGTCTCCCTCTCTGATGTCGTATTGTTTTATTTTTTCCTCTCTCCCTCTATGATCCTCTGTTTTGTTTCTTAAACTCCACATATCAGTGAGATCACATGATAATTGTTTTTCTCTGATTGACTTATTTCGCTTAGCATAATACCCTCCAGTTCCATCCATGTCATTGCAAATGGCATGATTTCATTTTTTGATGCCTGAGTAGTATTCCATTTTATATATATATATATATATATATATATATATACACCACATCTTCTTTATCCATTCATCTGTCAATGGACATCTGGTCTCTTTCCATAGTTTGGCTATTGTGGACATTGCTGCTATGAAAGGGTGCATGTGCCCCTTTGGATAACTGCATTTGTATCTTTGGGGTAAATACCCAGTAGTGCAATTGCTGAATTGTAGGGTAGCTCTGTTTTCAACTTTCCTGGAACATCCATACTGTTTTCCAGAGTGGCTGCACCAGCATTCGGACCAACAGTGTAAAAGGTTTCCCTTTCTCCACATCCTTGCCAACATCTGTTTTCTGACTTGTTAATATTAGCCATTCTGATTGGTGTGAGGTGGTATCTCATTGTAGTTTTGATTTGTATTTCCCTGATGCTGAGTAATGTTGAACATTTTTTCATGTCTCTGTTGGCCATTTGTATGTCTTCTTTATATATATATATTTTATTATGTTAATCACCATACATTACATTAGTTTTTTTTTTTTAAGATTTTACTTAATTATTTGACAGAGAGAGACACAGTGAGAGAGGGAACACAAGTGAGGGAGAGGGAGAAGCAGGCTTCCCGCCAAGCAGGGAACCCAATGCAGGGCTCGATCTCAGGACCCTGGGATCATGACCTGAGCCAAAGGCAGACGCTTAACGACTGAGCCATCCAGGCGCCCCACATCATTAGTTTTTGATGTAGAGTTCCGTGATTCATTGTTTGCATGTAACACCCAGTGCTCCATGCAATACATGCCCTCTTTAATACCCATCACCAGGCTAACCCATCCCCCACCCCCCTCCTCTCTAGAACCCTCAGTTTGTTTCTCAGACACCCATAGTCTTTCATGGTTCCTCTCCCCTTCCGATTGCCCCCCCTTCATTCTTCCCCTCCTATCTTTTTTTTTTTTTCCTTAACATATAATGTATTATTTGTTTCAGAGGTACAGGTCTGTGATTCAACAGTCTTACACAATTCACAGTGTTCACCATAGCACATACCCTCCCCAGTGTCTGTCACCCAGCCACCCCATCCCTCCCACCCCCCACCACTCCAGCAACCCTGTTTGTTTCCTGAGATTAAGAATTCCTCATTATCAGTGAGGTCTTATGATATATGTCTTTCTCTGATTGACTTATTTCACTCAGCATAATGCCCTCCAGTTCCAGCCATGTCATTGCAAATGGCAAGATTTCATTCTTTTTGATGGCTGCATAATATTCCAGTGTGTGTGTGTGTGTGTGTGTGTGTGTGTGTGTGTATCACATCTTCTTTATCCATTCATCTGTCGATGGACATCTTGGCTCTTTCCACAGTTTGGCTATTGTGGACATTGCTCCTATAAACATCGGGGTGCACGTACCCCTTCGGATCCCTACATTTGTATCTTTGGGGTAAATACCCAGTAGTGCAATTGCTGGATTGTATGGTAGCTCTATTTTCAACTTTTTGAGGAAGCTCCATACTGTTTTCCAGAGTGGCTGAACCAGCTTGCATTCCCACCAACAGTATAGGAGGGTTCCCCTTTCTCCGCATCCCCGCCAACATATGTCATTTCCTGACTTATTAATTTTAGCCATTCTGACTGGTGTGAGGTGGTATCTCACTGAGGTTTTGATTTGGATTTCCCTGATGCCAAGCAATGCTGAGCACTTTTTCATGTGTCTGTTGACCATTTGGATGTCTTCTTTGGAAAAATGTTCATGTCTTCTGCCCATTTCTTGATTGGATGATTTGTTCTTTGGGTGTTGAGTTTGATAAGTTCTTTATAGATTTTGGATACTAGCCCTTTATCTGATATGTCATTTGCAAATGTCTTCTCCCATTCTGTCGGTTGTCTTTTGATTTTCTCGATTGTTTCCTTTGCTGTGCAAAAGCTTTTTATCTTGATGAAGTCCCAATAGTTCATTTTTGCCTTTGTTTCCCTTGCCTTTGGAGATGTGTCTAGCAAGAAGTTCCTGTGGCCGAGGTCAAAGAGGTTGCTGCCTGTGTTCTCCTTTAGGATTTTGATGGAGTCCTGTCTCACATTTAGGTCTTTTTCCATTTGGAGTCTATTTTTGTGTATGGTGTAAGGGAATGGTCCAGTTTCATTCTTCTGTGTGTGGCTGTCCAATTTTCCCAACACCATCTGTTGAAGACACCGTCTTTTTTCTGTTGAATATTCTTTCCTGCTTTGTTGAAGATTAGTTGACCATAGAGTTGAAGGTCCATTTTTGGGTTCTCTGTTCTGTGTGTCTGTTTTTGTGCCAGTACCATACTGTCTTGATGATTATAGGTTTGTAATAGAGCTTGAAGTCTGGCATTGTGATGCCACCAGCTTGGTTTTCTTTTTCAACATTCCTTTGGCTATTCAGGGTCTTTTCTGGTTCCATATAAATTTTAGGATTATTTGTTCCAGCTCTGTGAAAAAAGTTGTATTTTGATACGGATTGAATTGAATGTGTAGATTGCTCTAGGTAGCATAGACATTTTAACAATATTTGTTCTTCCCATTCATGAACATGAAACGTTTTTCCATTTCTTTGTGTCTTCCTCGATTTCTTTCATGAGTGTTCTATAGTTTTCTGAGTACAGATCCTTTGCCTCTTTGGTTAGGTTTATACCTACATATCTTATGGTTTTGGGGGCAATTGTAAATTGGATTGACTCCTTAAATTCTTTCTTCTGTCTCATTGTTAGTGTATAGAAATGCAACTGATTTCTGTGCATTGATATTAATCCTGCCACTTTGCTGAATTCCTGTATGAGTTCTAGCAATTTTGTGGTGGAGTCTTTTGGGTTTTCCATATAGAGTATCATGTCATCTGCAAAGAGTGAGAGTTTGACTTCTTTATTGCCGATTTGGATGCCTTTTATTTCTTTTTGTTGTCTGATTGCTGAGGCTAGGACTTCTAGTACTATGTTGAACAGCAGAGGTGATAGTGGACATCCGTGCCATGTTCCTGATCTTAGGGGAAAAGCCCTCAGTGGGTTTTTCGTATATGGCTTTTATGATATTAAGATGTGTTCCCTCTATCCTTACACTGTGAAGAGTTTTAATCATGAAAGGATACTATATTTTGTCAAATGCTTTTTCTGCATCAATTGAGAGGATTATATGGTTCTTGTCCTTTCTTTTATTGATGTAGTGTATCACAATGATTGATATGTGGATGTTGAACCACCCTTGCAGCCCAGAAATAAATCCCACTTGTTCATGGTGAATATCCTTTTTATGTACTGTTGGATCATATTAGCGAGTATTTTGGTGAGAATTTTTGCATCCATGTTCATTAGGGATATTGATCTGTAATTCTCCTTTTTGGTGGGGTCTTTGTCTGGTTTTGGGATCAAGGTAATGCTGGCCTCATAGAAAGAGTTTGGAAGTTTTCATTCCATTTCTATTTTTTGAAACAGCTTCAGAAAAGTAGGTATTAGTTCTTCTTTAAATGTTTGGTAGAATTCCCCCCGGGAAGCCATCTGGTCCTGGGCTCTTATTGGGAGATTTTTGATGACTGCTTCAGTTTCCTTGCTGGTTATGGGTCTGTTCAGGTTTTCTGTTTCTTCCTGTTTCAGTTTTGTAGTTTATATGTCTCTAGGAATGCATCCATTTCTTCCAGATTGCCTAATTTGTTGGCATAAAGTTGTCCATAATATGTTCTTATAATTGTTTGTATTTCTTTGGCGTTGGTTGTGATCTCTCCTCTTTCATTCATGATTTTATTTATTTGGGTCCTTTCTATTTTCTTTTTGATAAGTCTGGCCAGGGGTTTATCAATCTTATTAATTCTTTCAAAGAACCAGTTCCTACTTTCGTTGATCTCTTCTACTGTTCTTTTGGTTTCTTTTTCATTGATTTCTGCTCTGATCTTTATTATTTCTCTTCTCCTGCTGGGTTTAGGCTTTATCCGCTGTTTTTTCTTCAGTTCCTTTGGGTGTAACATTAGGACGTGTATTTGAGACCTTTCTTGTTTCTTTTTTTTTTTTTTTTAAAGATTTTATTTATTTATTTGACAGAGACACAGTGAGAGAGGGAACACAAGCAGGGGGAGAGGGAGAGGGAGAAGCAGGCTTCCCGCTGAGCAGGAAACCCGATGCAGGGCTCGATCCCAGGACCCTGGGATCATGACCTGAGCCGAAGGCAGACGCTTAATGACTGAGCCACCCAGGCTCCCCAAGACCTTTCTTGTTTCTTGAGAAAGACTTCTGTTGCTATATACTGCCCTCTTAGGACTGACTTTGTTGCATTCCATAGGTTTTGAACAGTAGTGTTTTCATTTTCATTTGTTTCCATGAATTTTTTAAATTCTTCTTTAATTTCCTGGTTGACCCACTCATTCTTTAGTAGGATGCTCTTTAGTCTCCATGTATTTGAGTACTTTCCAAATTTCCTCTTGTGACTGAATTCCAGTTTCAGAGCATTATGGACTGAAAATATTCAGGGAATGATCCCAATCTTTTGCTACTGGTTGAGACCTGATCTGTGACCCAGGATGTGATCTGTTCTGGAGAATGTTCCATGTGCACTCGAGAAGAATGTGTATTCTATTGCTTTAGGAGGGAATGTTCTGAATACATCTGTGAAGTCCATCTGGTCCAGTGTGTCACTGAAAGCCCTTGTTTCCTTGTTGATCTTTTGCTTAGATGATCTGTCCATTGAAGTGAGTTGGGTGTTAAAGTCCCCTAGTATTATTGTATTATTATTGATGTACTTCTTTAATTTTGTTATTAATTGGCTTATATAATTGGCTGCTCCTATAGTAGGGGCATAAATATTTATAATTGTTAGATCTTACTGTTGGATAGACCCTTTAAGTATGATATAGTGTCCTTCCTCATCTCTTATCACAGTCTTTGGTTTAAAATCTAATTTGTCTGATATAAGGATTGCCACCCCAGCTTTCTTTTGATGTCCATTAGCATGATATATGGTTTTCCATACCTTCACTTTGAATCTGGAGGTGTCTTTGGGTCTAAAATGAGTCTCTTGCAGACAGCATATTGATGGGTCTTGCTTTTTTTTTTTTAAAGATTTTATTTATTTGAGAGAAAGAATGAAAGAGAGAGAGCACATGAGAGGGGGGAGGGTCAGAGGGAGAAGCAGACTCCCTGCCAAGCAGGGAGCCCGATGCGGGACTCGATCCTGGGACTGCAGGATCATGACCTGAGCCGAAGGCAGTCGCTTAACCAACTGAGCCACCCAGGCGCCCTGGGTCTTGCTTTTTTATCCAATCTGATACCCTGTGTCTTTTGATTGGGGCATTTAGCCCATTTACATTCAGAGTAAATATTGAAAGATAATGCATTTAGTGCCATTGAATTACTTGTAAAGCGACTGTTACTTTATATTGTCTCTGTTCGTTTCTGATCTTTGTTACCTTTGGGTTCTCACTTTGCTTAAAGGATCCTTTTTAATATTTCTTGTAGGACTGGTCTGGTGATTACACATTCTTTTAATTTGTTTGTCCTGGAAGCTTCTTATCACTCCTATTTTGAATGACAACCTAGCTGGCTGCCTATTTTTCTCATTTAGCATCCTGAATATATCATGCCAGTCCTTTCTGGCCTGCCAGTCTCTGTGGATACGTCTACTGCCAATCTTGTAGGTTACAGACCTCTTGTCCCGAGCTGCTTTCAGGATTTTCTCCTTGTCTCTGAGATTTGCAAGTGTCACCATCATATGTTGGGATGTTGGCCTATTTTTATTGATTTTGAGGGGGGTTCTCTGTGCCTCTTGGACTTGGATTCCTGTTTCCTTTCCCAGATTAGGAAATTTTCTGCTGTAATTTTTCCAATATACCTTCAACACTTCTCTCTCTTTCCTCTTCTTCTGGGATCCCAATTATTCTAATATTGTTTTGCTTTATAATATCACTTATCTCTTGAATTTTCCCCTGGTGATCCAGTAGTTGTTTATCTCTCTTCTATATCACTTAATTCTCTCTTCTGCCTCATTTATCCTAGCAGTTAGAGCCTCCATTTTTTATTGCATCTCATTAATAGCCTTTTTGATTTCGACCTGGTTAGATTTTAGTTCTTTTATTTTTCCCGAAAGGGATTCTCTAGTGTCTTCTATGCTTTTTTTCAAGCCCAGCTAGTATATTTATAGTCGTTATTCTGAACTCTAGTTCCAACATCTTACTTATGTCCATACTGATTAGGTCCCTGGCAGTACTGCCTCTTGTTCTTTTTTGAGGTGAGTTTTTCCATCTTGTCATTCTGTCCAGAGATGAATAGATGAACAAGAGAACAAAATACTAAAATGGCAACAACAACTCCAGAGAAATATACATTAAATCAGAAGAGACCCAAAACCGAAAAAAATTTAAAAGAAAGAAAAAAAGAGGATATAATCAGACAAGTGAACAGAATAGAGCAATACCCTGTATCCTGTGTGTGTTTTGGTCTGTTTGTTAGAAATCTAGATCCGAAAATTGTAAAGAAAGAAAAACTTACATATAGACAAAAATAAAGTTAAATACAATGAAATGATAGAAGGTAACCATAAAAATAAAAATTAAAAGACAAGAAAAAACAAAAGAGAAAAAACAACAACAAAAAGGAAGGCATATAAGCAGACAGGTGAACAGAACAGAACAATACACCATATCCTGAGTGTATTTTGGTTGGTTTGTTAGAAGAAACTACATCTCGAAATTGTAAAGAAAAACATATATATACTAAAATAAAATTAAATACATTGAAAGGATAGAATATAATTGTAAATATGAAAATTTAAAAGGACTTTACAAAAGAAAAAAAAATATGATCAGACAGGTGAATAGAACAGAGCCATACATTAGATTTTGGGTGTATTTTAGTCCATTAGAGATAATTGCATCCCAAAATTGTAAAGAAAGAAAAACTTATATATACAAAAATAAAATTAAATACAATAAGGGATAGAATATAACTGTAAAAATGAAAATTAAAAATGATTTTAAAAAGGAGTTGATAAAATAAGAAATTGGTTGAAAAAGGAAAGAAAAAAATTAAACTTGAAAGACTAAAGAATCGTGGGGGAAAAGCCATGAATTCCATGTACTGTATTCCCCTAGTACTGGAGTTTTGCAGTTCTCAGTGATTGGTAAAGTTGGTGTTGGCTGGATGTTCTTGCTGATTTTCTCGGGGAAGGGCCTGTTGCTTTGATTTTCAAGAGCCTTTGCCCCAGGAGGAATTGCACCGCCCTTGCCAGGGGGCCAGTCTAAGTAATCTCCTCTGTGTGGCTTTTGTTCCCTGAAGCTTTTCCATGCAGCTTTTAGAAGATGGGATTGAAAATGGCAACCTCCCAATCTCCAGCCCTGGAGCCAAAAACTTGGGGCTCCACTCCTCAGTGTGCCCTCAGAGAAAGCAGTCAATCACTCCTGTCTCCCTGGTCTCCATCCGCACTCTGTGCTCCAGCCTATGACTAAGTGTTTCTAACTCAGGCACATGACCCCGTTTCGAGTCTCCAAATCCTTAAGACTCGTGTAGCACGCTCCCATGCCGTTCCTCCCAGGGAGGAAGGGGTTCTCACTGTTTCTGCCACTTGCTGGGCCCCTGCTTAGGGAGCAATCCCCTGATCATGCCATGGTTCATGGTTTATGGGAACCCCTAGCTGAGAGCCCACTCCTGGGCTTGCAGATTGCACCTGGCTTCCCTGCTCCAGTGCCTTGGGAGCTCTGCTGCACTCAGGCACCCAGTCTTCCTGTGACCCTAGGGATCCTGAGACCACACTGTCCCAGCAAGTGTTCCACCCCTGCTTCGCCACCTGAGCGCCTCTCAGGCAGGACGTCCCTCACCAGAACAGACTTCTAAAAGTACTGATTTTGCACTCCACTGCTATATCACTTGCCGGTAGCTGGCTTATGAATGCTCCCTCCCCCCGCGGTCTGTCTTCCCATATATCGCCTCAGATTTGCTTCTCCGCACCTCCTAACTTGCAGAAAGTCGTCGTTTCTCTGTAGAGTTGCAGCTCTTCTTTTCTTTGATCTCCAGTTGAATTTGCAGGTGTTCAGAATGATTTGGTAGCTATCTAGCTGAATTCCTGGGACCAGATGAAACTAAGGTCTCCTACTCCTCCACCATCTTGGACTCCTCTCCTAGACAATTTTTTAAAAAAAAGATTTTATTTATTTATGTGAGAGAGAGAGAACATGAGTGGGGGGAGGGTCAGAGGGAGAAGCAGACTCCCTGCTGAGCAGGGAGCCTGATGCAGGGCTCAGTCCTGGGATTCCAGGATCATGACCTGAGCTGAAGGCAGACTCTTAACTGACTGAGCCACCCAGGTGCCCCTAGATAATTAGTTTTTATGTTAGCTTCACTAGCTAACATCATAAAACTTAATCTCTTAAGTCACATAAATTTACTTTGAAAATTATAAAACTAATCACCAACACTAGGGGATAGTTTTTAGTTTAATCATATACTTGAGACTCAAGTTACAAAAGTAACACACTCTAACTTTTTATTACACTTAATACTAACTCTAGCCTTAGCCCATTAGCTCATATAACACCCTTCTTACTTTGAGACTCCATCTACCTTGACTCCTATTTGTGAATGTTGTATGTTGACCTCATAGCCATTCTCTTACCTTGTCTAGTTCATGTTCTTTCTCTCTATGCCACCAATAGTCTAGTTTCACAAATTTAACCTCCCTAACTCCTCTGCAGTTCAGCCACCTAGATCTTATCTGATTCTGATTATCACCCAGCACATTTATACCAGTAAAATCTCATTAATATCCACCTGTCTGAACATAACCTCCTCTCTTTCCAACTTCCGTACAACCTATTTTCCATTATGCCTTTCTTTGATAAGACCTCCAGTCTCCTGACCTTCCTTTCTCTTGCAGTCTCAGTGTTTCCTGGCTTTAGTTCTGAGCCTGTCCTTTCTAGGCTGCTTAAATGATCACATCCGTTTCCTTTCTTGCTTACTTCTTTACTTTTTCTCTCTTACTTTTTTTTTTTAAAGATTTATTTATTTATTTGAGAGAGCGAGAATGAGAGAGAGAGAGTACATGAGAGGGGGGAGGGTCAGAGGGAGAAGCAGGCTTCCTGCTCAGCAAGGAGCCTGATGTGGGACTCGATCCCAGGATTCTGGGATCATGACCTGAGCCGAAGGCAGTCGCTTAACCAACTGAGCCACCCAGGCGCCCTCTCTTACTTTGCTGCCCCATCTGTCCCAATACATTTCAGTTCATGGGTTAATCCAACCATTTATTCCATTCTATTCTATTCATACACAGCCTCGGAGTCACTACTGGACACAACTTATGTAACCAGATGGGTTGATGCCATACAAATTTGTGTTTTGTGAACACCGCTCATCAGTCTTAAGTGTCCCTGACTAACTGCCCTTTCTGTGTTCCTCACAGATCTCCTCAGTCTCTCTACCTATTTTAAACTTAAATTTCCCAGAAAATAGAGAAGTCTTTTCTAGGAACTCCCTTAATATCCCCCTCTCCCTGCTTTCCTGTACATTTAGTTTCTATTCCCACCAGTTTTTACTTCCGTCTGTGTGACAGAGACATTCAGTATGCATGTGGACATTTATTTTCCCGAGCATTTAATTTCTGTACCATACATCTAATTTCCACTTTTTCTCTCTTTTTTTAAATATGCTAAATCTTAATTTGTCAGGTGAATTTTCCCTCTACAGTAAAAATGTAAGCTCTCTGGAGGCAGTGGAGAGGTGTTGGTTCTTGTGTCACATGGTTCTTACATATTCCAGAGTATTTGGCATATAGTTGAATTAAGCTACGTTACCTATCATTGGTATTCCTTTACTGTAGAAACTCCTCACTTTGCTGTATTTCTTATATGTTTATGGTTCTTAGTAATCTGGTATTTTTGGTAATTGTGTTAAGCCTATACTATTGGTTCCTGTTTTCCTTTATCCCTAAATCATGTCTGAAAGCATCAAGAAATCTTAGTCATAACTGGTCCATTTAATGTAATATCATTATTAGAGAATTTCATGCATTAGAAATTGTTTCTTAATATTGATCATGATGATTATAAATATGGGATGCAATCAAGCAGAGCAATATACACATTATAGGAGTTCCATAGGGAGAAGAGAGAAAAACGTGCAGAGAGACTCAAGAAACAGTGACTGAAACTTCCGGAATTTAAGGAGAGACATGGATCTACAAATCCAGTAAACTCAATGAATTTAAAGTAGGAAAAACTCAAAGAGACCCACATCAAGACACATTATAATAAAACTTCCAAAAGACAAAGACTCTTGAAAGCAACAAGAAAAAAGTTCCTCATAATGTACAAGGGATCCTCAGTAAGATTATCAGATTTCTCAGAAATCTTGGAGGCCAAAAAACAGTAGGATGATATGAAGTCCTAAAATAAAAAACTGTCAATCAAGAAGTCTATATCTAGCAAAACTATCCTTTCAGAATGAAGGGAGGGGTAGATGGCAGCAAAGTAAGAGGGCTAGGCTTGCTTCATCCTATGAATACAACTAGATAACTATAAAATAATCCTAAATACCCCAGAAGTCAACCTGAAGACTGGCAGAACACACTCCACAACTGAAGGTAGTGATGAGGCCACATTGAAGAAGGTAAGAAGTATAGAGATGTGGTTTAGGGGAGAAATGGATCCTGGCTGCTGTGGAGGGGAGGGAACCATGGTTGCAGAAAAGGGCAAGAAAGGAGCACATAGGAATGCACAAGTCTTTGAAAGTGAGAGGGGCTGAATTTCATGAGTTCTTGCAACCTGAGCGGCTTAAAACCTGAAGTTTTAAGTGTCGGAGGGCTGGACTGCTCCTGGAGAGAAGGCAGGGAAACAACCCAAGGACATACAGTATGAAAACAGTGATCTGAAGAGTACCTGAGGCACAGAGTAGGGAGATTATTTGCCTTCTCAGAGCATGTCCCCATAAGGCAGCATTCATGGAGAGGCCTCTCTAGGAAAAAAGGAGCTGGCCAGTGACATTTCCCTCCCTTCAGTATAAGCATAGGACTTCCTGCAGGAAGCAGCATAGCACCAACACTGGCTACCTAACTTGTTTACACTAAGCCCCACCCTTTGGTGCTCTGGTGGAAATGCCCTTCTAAGTTAGGTTTTCCTACCTGCCAGCATTGCAGTCCCCTCCCCAAGAAAACCAGCACAAACCCATGCCCACACCACGTCTCCCAACCAGAGTTTTTCAGAGCCTCAGTTCTGGTGGAGGTGATTTCAGGTCTTATATCACAAGCAGACCAGAACACACGAGTTAAAACTCACCCATATTCAGGCCAGGGACCAAACACTGCCCACAATAGGCAAGGTGAGCCTCTGCAGATGACTAGCTTGAAGGATAGAGCAGACAGAGCACAGGTAGCACACATTGGAGACTTTCTCTGAAGAATCAGGCCCTGGGCACTACATGAACTCTTCTTCATAAGGTCATAATATTCAGGAGCAGGAGACATAACTGTCTTTTCTAACACACAGAAGCACACAGAGACTTAGACAAAATGAGAAGACAGAGGAATTATCCCAAATGAAAGGACAAAATAAGGCCACAGACAGAGATCTAAGTGAAACAGATTAAGTAACATGCCTGATGGAGAATTTAAAGCAGTGATCAAAAGGATACTCACTGGACTTGAGAAAATAATAAAAGACATTAGTGAGACCCTTGCCACAGAGATGAAAGAGTCCGAAAAGAATCAGAGATGAAGAGTGCAATAAATAAGATTAGAAACATGCTTCGTGCAATGAACAGCAGGCTGGAAGAAGCAGAGGAACAAATTAGTGATCTAGAAGACAAAGTAATGGAAAACAATGAAGCTGAACAAAAAAAAGAATTATGCAAAATGAGAATAGACTTAGGGAACTTAGTGACCCCATCAGACGTAATAGCATTCATATTATGAGAATCCCAAAGAAGAAAGAGAAAAGGGGGCAGAAATTTTATATTATATTTTATAATAGCTGAAAACTTCCCTAATATGGGGAACGAAACACCCAGATTCAGGAGGCACAGAGAATCCCCATCAAAATCAACAAAAGCAGATCCACACCAAGACATATTTTAATTAAACTGGCAAAATATAGTGATAAGGAGAAATCTTAAAAGCATCAAGACAAAAGAGGACAGTTACTTAAAAGAACATCTATAAGACTTTCAGCAGATTTTTTTTATCAGAAACTCTCCAAGCCAGAAGGGAGTGGAATGATATCTTCAAAATGCTGAATGGGAAAAATCTGCAGCCAAGAATACTCTATCCAGCAAGGCTAACATTCAAAATAGAAGAAGAAATAGTCTCACAGACAAAAATTAAAGACGTTCATGACCATTAAACTGGCCCTGCAAGAAATACTAAAGGGGACTCTATGAATGGAAAAGAAAGACCAAAAGTGACAGTGTGAAAGTAGGAAACACAAAAGCAGTAAAAATGAATATTTCAATAAGAAATCAGTCAAGAAATTCACAAAATAGAAGGATGTAAAATATGACACCTTATACCTAAAACATGCAAGGAGAAGTTTAAAGAATGGGTTGAAACTTAACCATCAGCTTCATATAGAATACTATATGCAGAAGATGCTATATACAAACCTAATGATAACCACAAATCAAAACTAATAAGTATGGAAAGAATAAAGAGAAAGAAATCCAAATATATTACTAAAGAAAACCAGTAAACCATGAAAAAAAAGGTAAGAAAAGATCAGATAAAATCTCCAGAAACAACCACAAAACAAGTAATAAAATAGCAATAAATGCTCCAAAAGACATAGGGTGTCAGGATGGTTAAAACAAAACAAAACAAGACCCCCCTATATGCTGCCTACAAGAGACTCATTTTAGACCTAAAGACACCTGTAGATTGAAAGTGAGGGGATAGAGAAACATCTATCATGCAAATGGATGTCAAAAGGAAGACAGAGTAGCAATAGTTATATCAGATAAACTAGACTTTAAAACAAACACTAAAAAGAGACAAAGAAGAACACTATATAATAATAAAGGGGACAATCCAAAAGAAGATAGAATGATTGTTTAAATATTTATGCACCCAACATGGGAGCACCCAAATACATAAAGCAATAACAAACATAAAGGAACTAATCAATAATAATACAATAACAGTAGGGGACTTTAACAACTCACTTACTAAATGGACAGATTATCTAAACAAAAAAATCAACAAGGAAACAATGGCTTCGCATTACACTCTGGAATAGATGGATTTAACAGATATATTTGGAACATTCCATCCTAAAACAGCAGAATACACATTCTTTTCAAGTGCACAGAGAACATTCTCCAAAATAAATTACATATTAGGCCACAATACAGGCCTCAACCAATTCAAGAAAATTGAAGTCCTATTATGCACCTTTTCTGACCACAAAACTATGAAATTAGAAGTCAAGCACAAGAAAAACTCTGGAAAGAACACAAATACATGGAGATTAAATAACATGCTACTAAACAATGAATGGGTCAAAAGGACATAAAAGAAGAAATTAAAAAGTACACGCAAAGAAATGAAAATGAAAATGCGAGGGTCCAAAACCTTTGGGATAAAGCAAAAGTTGTTCTAAGACAGAAGTATATAGCAAAACAGGCCTACCTCAAGAAGCAAGAAAAAATCTCAACCTAACCTTACACCTAAAGGAGCGAGAAAAAGAACAACACATAAAACCTAAAACCAGCAGAAGGGAGGAAATAATAAAGAGCAGAGCAGGAATAAATGATATAGAAATGACAAAAAAAACAATAGAACAGATCAATGAAACCCGGAACTGGTTCTTTGAAAAAATTGATAAACCTCTAGCCAGGCTTATCAAGAAAAAAAGAGAAAGGTCTCAATTCAGTAAAATCACAAATGAAAGAGGAGAAATAAAAGCCAACACCACAGAAATAGTTAGAATATTATGAAAAACTATATACCAACAAATTGGACATCCTAGGAGAGATGGATAAATTCCTAAAAACATATTAAGTTACCAAAACTGAGACAGGAAGAAGTAGAAAATTTGGAGAGACCAATAACCAGCCAGGAAATTGAATCAGTAATCAAAAACATCCAACAAACAAAACTCCAGGACCAGATGGCTTCACAAGTAAATTCTACCAAATATTTAAAGAAGAGTAAATACCTATTTTCTCAAACTATTCAAAAAAAATAGAAACAAAAGGAAAACTTCAAATTCATTCTGTGAGGCCAGCATTACCATGATACCAAAACCAGATAAAGGCAACACTAAAAAATAACTGTGGGCCAATATCTCTGATGAACATAGATGCAAAAGTCCTCAACAAAACGCTAGCAAACTGAATCCAACAATACATTAAAAAAAATTTATTCCTGGTTTGCTGCAAGGGTGGTTCAATATTTTCAAATCAACATGGTACATTACATTAATAAGAGAAAGGACAAAAACCATGTGATCGTTTCAATAGATACAGAAAAAGCATTTGACAAAGTACAACCCATTTGTGATAAAAAAAAAAAAACCCTCAACAAAAGTAGGTTTAGAGGCAACATACCTCAAAATAATAAAGGCCATATATGAAAAACCCACAGCTAACACTATCCTAAATGGGGAAAAACTGGGAGCTTTTCCTCTACAGTCAGGAAAAAGACAGGGATGGCCACTCACACAACTTTTATTCAGCATAGTAGTAGAAGTCTTAGCCACAGCAATCAGACAAAACAAAGAGAAATAAAAGGCATCCAAATTGGTAAGGAAGAAGTGAAATTTTCACTATTTGCAGATGACATGATACTCTGTATAGAAACCCCAAAAGACTCTAGAACTGATACATGAGTTCAGTAAAGTTGCAGGATACAAAGTCAACATACAGAAATCTGTTACATTTCTGTACACCAATAATGAAGAAAGAGAAATTAAGGAATTAGTCCCATTTACAATCACACCAAAAATAATAAGATACCTACAAATAAACCTAACCAAAGACATAAAGACCTGTATTCTGAAAACTATAAAATAATGATGAAAGAAACTGAAGATGATATGAAGAAATGGAAAGACATTCCATGCTCATGGATTGGAAGAACAAATATTGTTTAAATGTCTATATTACCCAAAGCAATCTACACATTTAATGCAATCCCTATCAAAATACCAATACTGTTTTTCATAAAACTAGAAGAAACCATCCTAAAATTTGTATAGAACCACAAAAGACCCCAAATAGACAAAGCAATCTTGGAAAAGAAAAGCAAACCTGGAGGCACCACAACTCCAGCATTAAGTTTTATTACAAAGCTGTAGTAATCAAAAGAGTGTGGTCCTGGCACAAAAATATACACATAGATCAATGGAACAGAATAGAAAACCCAGAAATGAGCTCACAACTATATGGTCAGTTAATCTTCAACAAAACAGGAAAGAATATCTAATGGGAAAAAGATAGTCTCTTCAACAAATGGTGTTGGGAAAACTGGACAACTACATGCAAAAGAATGAAACTGGACCATTCTCTTTCACCATACATGAAAATAAACTCAAAGTGGATTAAAGACCTAAATTTGAGACCTGAGATCATAAAAATCCTAGAAGAGAGCATAGGCAGTAACCTCTTTGACATCGGCCATACCAATTTCTTACTAGATATGTCTCCTGAGGCAAGGGAAGCAAAAGCAAAACTAAACTGTTGGGACTACATCAAAATAAAAAGCGTCTGCACAGTGAAGTAAACAGTCAATGAAATTAAAAGACAACCTACAGAATGGGAGAAGATATTTCCAAATGGCCTAGCCAGTAAAAGGTTAGTATCCAAAATATATAAAGAACTTACAAAACTGAACACCCAAAAAACAAATCCAATTTAAAAATGGGCAGAAGGGGGTGCCTGAGTGGCTCAGTCAGTTAAGTGTCTGCCTTCGGCTCAAGTCATGATCTCAGGGTCCTGGGATCGAGCCCCACATCGGGCTCCTTGCTCAGCAGGGAGCCTGCTTCTCCCTCTCCCTCTGTCGCTCCCCCTGCTTATGCTCTCTCTCTCTCTGCCTGTCAAGTAAATAAACTCTTAAAAAAATAAAATAAAAATGGGCAGAAGACATGAACAGACATTTCTCCAGAGAAGATACACAGATGCCCAACAGACACATGAAAAGAGGTTCATAATCGCTTATCAGGGAAATGCAACTCAAAACTGCAATGAGATATTCCCCCCACCCCCCGCCTGTTAGAATGGCTAAAATCAACAACACAAGAAACAACAGGTGTTGGCTAGGATGTGGAGGAAGGGGAACCCTCTTGCATTGTTGGTGGGAATGCAAACTGATGCAAACACTGTGGAAAATAGTATGGAGGTTCCGCAAAAAGTTAAAAGTGGAACTAACCTATGTTCCAGCAATTGCACTACTAGGTATTTACCCAAAGAATGCAAAAATACTAATTCAAAGGGATACATGCACCCTGATGTTTATAGCAGCATTATTTATAATAGCCAAAATATGGAGACAGCCCAAATGTCCATCAGCCGATGACTGGATAAAGAAGGTGTGTGTGTGTGGGTGTGGGTGGGTGTGTGCACGTGCACACTGGAATATTAGCCATAAAAAAGAATGAAATCTTGTTATTCGCAACGATATGGAGGGAGCTAGAAAATATAATGGTAAGTGAAATAAACCAGTCAGAGAAAGACTAATACCATATGATTTCATTCATGTGGAATTTAAGAAACAAAACAAATGAGCAAAAGGGAAAAAAGAGAGAGAGGCAAAGCAAGAAACAGGCTTTTAACTCTAGAGAACAAACTGATGGTTACTGGAGGGGAGGTGGGTGGCATAGGGGGTGAAATAGGTGATGGTGATTAAGGAGTGCACTTGTTATGATGACCACCAGATCATGTATGGAATTGTTGAATCATTATATTGTATACCTGAAACTAATATAATACTGTATGTTAACTAGAATGTAATAAAAACTTTAAACTTTTTAAAAATAAAGTAGGAGTCAGCAACTACCTACTACTACCAGTTGCCTGTTTTTTTATGGCCAAAGAGCTCAGACTGTTTTGTTTTTTAAGATTTTATTTATCTGAGAGAGAGAGAGAGAGAGCATGAGTGGGGTGGGGGAGGGCAGAGGGAGAAGGAGAAGCAGACTTCCTGCTGAGCAGGGAGCCTGACACAGGGCTTGATCCCAGAACCCTGAAATCATCACTTGAGCTGAAGACAGACAGTTAACCTACTGAGCCACCCAGGCACCCCACTAAGACTGGTTTTATACCTTGTTAAGTGGGTTAGAAAATATGAGTATTTGTGTCATGTGAAAAAAAAAGAATGAAGGAGAAATTAAGACATTTTCAGATATAAAACAAAAGCTGAGGGAGTTTGTTACCAGTACACCTACCCTGTAACACGAAATGCTAAAGGGTATCCTTCAGGCTGAATTGAAAAGTCACTAGACAATAACTCCCGAGATCTAAGAAAATATTAAAGAACACTTGTAAAGGTAACTTCGTAGGTAAATAATAAAAGCCATATTGTATTTTTGGTTTGGCTTATAACCTTTCTTTTCTCTATATGATTCAAAAGGCAAACACAGAAAAGAATGCACAGAAAAGGAATGTTGGGAATCAAAATAGTACACTACAAAAATCAACTAAATACCCAAAAAGGGCAGTAATGGAGGAATTGAGGAACTAAAAACATGCAGTACACAGAACAAACAGCTAGAAAGAAGAAGCAATCATTGTATATTAGTAAGAACATTAGAGAGAAATATATTGAAATCTTCCAGTAAATGAAAAAGATTGACAGATTCAATAAGAAAATCAGTATCCACCTGTAAGCTGTCTACAAGATATTGAATAAACCTATAACTAGCAGAAGAAAAGAAATTATAAAGATGGAATCAGAGATAAATAAAATAGAGAATAGCAAAACAGTAGAGAAAATCAGTAAAACCAAAAGTTGATTCTTTGAGAAGATTAATAAAATTCACACATCTTTAGCTTAGATTGATGAAGGAAAAGAGACTACTTAAATTACTAAAATTAAAAGTGTGCATAGGGTCATTACTACCAATTTTGTAGAAATCAAAAGATTATAGGAGAACACTTGAACAGTTGTATACCAACAAGTTAGATAGTATAAGATAAATCAGACAAATTCCTGGAAACACACAATCAACTAAAACTGATTCAAGAAGAAATAGAAAATCTGAACAGACCTGTGACTAGTAAGGAGATTGAATTAAGTGATCAAAAATATTCCAACAACAAAAAAAATCCCTGGACCAGATAGCCTTACTGGTGAATTCCACTGAGATGATTGATTTTATGTGTCAGCTTGACTGGCCACTGGGTGCCCAGATTAAGCATTATTTCCAGATGAGACTAACATTTGAAATGATGGACTCAGTAAAGCAGATTGCCCAGCTCACTTTAATATTCATATGGATCTCAAGGGACCCCGAATAGCCAAAACAATTTGAAAAAGAAAAAAGTTGGAGTTCTCACACTTTCTGATATCAAAATTTGGTACAGAACTGCAGTAATCAAAACAATATTGATACAAAGACAGACATGGTGATGAATGGAATCTAGGATTCAGGAAGAAGACCTCATGTATATAGTAAATTGATTTTCAACAAAGGTGCCAGGGCCATTCGATGAGGAAAGGACAATCTTTCCAACAAAAGGCACTCAGAAAACTTGATATCCACATGGAAAGGGATGAAGTTGGACCCTTACCCCAAATAAAATTTAATTCAAAATGGATCAAATAACCAAATGTAAGACCTAAAAGTATAAAACTCTTAGAAGAAAACAGAGGGGAAAATCTTTATCCTTTTGGATTTGACAATGATTTCTTAGATGTGACACCAAAAGCACAGGCAATAAAAGAAAAAAAAATAGATACATTAGACTTCATCAAAATTTAAAACTTTCGTACATCAAAAGACTGTATCAACAGAATGAAAAGGTAGCCCACATATTTGCAAGCATATATCTGATAAGGGGTATATCTAGAATATATAAAGAACTTCTGTGACTCAACAACAATAACAAAAAGCACCTTAAGAGTAGGCAAAGGATTTGAATAGACATTTCTCCGAAGTGGTATACAAATGGCCAATAAACACATGGAAATATTCTCAACATCATTAGTCATTAGGAAAAGGCAAATCCAAAATCACAATGAGATACCACTTCACAGCTTTTAGGGTAGCTGTTACATTTAAAAACAACAACAAAATAATAAGTGGTGGGTCATTGAGTATGTGGAGAAATTGTAACCCTGTGCATTGCTGGTGGAAATGTACAGTGGTATTTTATGGAAAATCATTTGGTGGTTCCTCAGAAGGCTACTCTTAGAATTACCATATGATCCAGCAATTCTACTCCTAGGTATATACAAAGGAATTGAAAGCTGAGACTCAAACAGATATTTGTATATGCATAGTCATAGCATTTTTCACAAAGGCCAAATGGTGGCAACAACCCAAGTACCCATCACTGATGAATGGATAAACAACAAAATGTGGTTGTATACATGCAATGGAGTATTATTCAGCCATAAAAAGGAATGACATTCTGACACATGTTATAACATGTCACATGCTACAAACAGGAAAACATCATGCTAAGTGAAAGAAGCCAGACACAGAAGGACAAATATGCTGTGATCCCACTTAAAAGAAATATCTAGAATGAGCACATTTAGAGACAGTATATTAGAGGTTACTAGAGTCTGGAGGGGGGAGACATGAAGAGTTAGTACTTAGTGGTTGTGCAGTTTCTGTTTGGCCAATAGAAAAGGTTTTGAAAAGACAGTGGGTGATGATTGTACAACATTCTGAATATAATTAATGCCACTGAATTGTACACCCCAAAATGACCTAAAATGGCAAATTTTTTGTCATGTGTATTTTAATCATAATTTTAAAAAATTAATGTGGTACACCAAAAACCTTTGAATTGTATACATTAAATGGATGTATTATATGTTGCATGAATTGTATTTCAATAAAGCTGTAAAAAGAGGGTACCTTGTATATGATTTCATTCATGTAAAGTTCAAAAAGGCTAAATCAGTGTTAAAAAGTCAGGATAGTAGTTGCCGTTGTAGATGAAGGAGGTAATGCTGGAATAGAGTGTGAAGGAGGCTTCTAGGGTGTTGGCAGTATTCTGTTTCTAGAACTGCAGGGCAGTTTCATGAGTGTTCACTTTATGATGGTTTATTGAGCTGTATAGTTTTGTGTACTTTTCCATATGTGTTATACTTCACAATATAAAGAAAAAAGACAACATGAGCAAAGAAAGGCAACACTCCCCCACCCTGGGGGAGCCATTTAGAAATGTAGGGAGAGGGGCATTTTTATTGTCTTGATGATGGGGAAGCACTCTGGGTATTCGGTAGGCAGCCACCAAGGATGGTAAACATTCAGTAATGAGTAGAGGACCTGTACAGTGAGTTGTCTCACCCTAAATGCCAGTAGCACCTTCACCAAATGCTGCATTAGAACATGTTAATAGTATGAGTTTGTTCCTGAGAGTTCATCTTAAAACTCTAAAGTCTTTTCTCTGGGGCCATTCAATGTATTCAGAGGAGCATCCTGGTAACTTCATAGGTAAATGTGTGCCTCAGAAATGTAAGCCTAGCTGTTGCCATTCCAGCAGCTGCAAGGGGCTGGGCTGAGGATCTCATTGTTCCAGAAACAGACTCTGCCTCATCCTCCAGTTTTCTGTCCAGCAGCAGCTCCTGGGGGTGAGGGGTTATTACCTGGCTGCACAGAGGGCGTGCCCAACTGCTTCTCAATCACATTTCCAATCTGTTTTCCTTTTTTGTAGTTTTGTGCCTTACCCTTCCTTCCTCAGTGCTGGTGATTCCAATTCTTGAGTATTTCTGGTGTTGGCAGGGAAGATCTGAACACCTGTCTTCAGTGTGCTGTTGGCAAGCACTTGAGTTTGACCTTTCTTTGCCCTGCCAAAGTCAGTTTCCATTTTTTTAATCCATCATCCATCATTTGCATATGGTTTTATATGGTTTAAGTTTCATTTGAGATAGAATTTGAGTTCAGCTTATCCTCCCTGTTTTGGGAGGTTATTTCTGGAAAAGACATTGTGAAGTAAAAGGTTTTTACTCTGCCATCTTAAATCCAGAAGTCGTGACTTTCCAGTGGTGCTTACTTATTCCAAATATGGAGATCATAATTCTTCCCTGTGGTAATTTTCAGACTCTATCCCTTATTACTTTCTGAAAGTGTGACATAAGGGATTTATATGGGATATTATGCTGGTAAATACTATTGGGACAGTGACCTTAGGCATAGGTTCTCTGCATCTCCATTTCCTTCTCCTTGAAGGTGAATGGGTAGAATGAATTGCTGAGGCTACTTCCACTTCTAAAATTTCATAATTCTAAAATTTAAAGCCAAGTCATTGCAGATTTAAAATACTTAAGACCTTTAGTACAGTCCTTATACTGTGCTAGGCAATTTAAAACCAATTTGCTGGGGGTGCTGGGGCAGGGGGATGTTATTTTAAATCACTATGTCTTAAATGTGCTATCTGTAAAGTAGTAGTACTTTGAGGATTGAAGAGACGAGTAGGCATTCATTCAAGAAATAAACTTGGCTTATTATTTATAAACTAGGTTCTGATAAAAGAGAGAAACCAAAACAATTAGCCTTATTTATTTACTTTTGTGCAAAACTGTCCTGTCCTATATTAATAGTGCCTGGGCTCTCTCCAGTTACTAAAAGTAACAATAGGAACATGGCAGTTTAATTCTGAAGATTAATGAAGTACATTTATCTCATATCCTAAATTGTACCTTTGTTACACTTATTATACATGACAGCCTAACTATTATAATGCATAAACTCTCGTGATGAAAATACACATTAAATCAGTGCCCAATTATCTGTGCTAATGAAAGCGAGCAATGTCACAGATCATCTGCAGTAATGATCAACTACAATTAATAATTCAGAATGTTACCTACTCCTTATTAACATTAAGTCACTGAGCTCTGTTCTACCTCTCCTCACTGCGCTACTTCAGTGGTCAAAAAGAATTAATCCATTTTCCACATATGGATGCACACATAACCATATGCACACACTACTTCACAGCTGCTCTGGTGGCTGTTTTTTAAAATTCCCAGTAGGTGGCATTCATGAACTAAGGCTTTCCTGAAGAAGATACAAGAAGTGGCTATAATAATAACTAGTGTTTACTGTTTGTTACATATATTGTGTTATTTAATCCTCACAAATTTACAAAGCAGGTACTATTGTTATCCCTACTTTGTAGATGAGTAAACAGAGGCATGAATTTAAATAACTTATCAAATTCACAGAATTAATAGGTTACCGAACTAAAAATCATAATCCCAACCTTGAAGGAAATAATAAGGATATATACTTGAATATGTAAATGAGGAATTAATGATTAGTGATCACCCAGTATATATCAGGCGTCATGCCAGCTGCTAGGAACACAAAGACTGAACTTCCTTCAGGAATTTATAATTTCATATAGAAACTAAATAATAATACAATATAGTAAATGCAGTACTAAAGAGATTCTAGGACGTTAGAAGAGTGCCTAGAACTGTCTAATCCAGTCTAGCAAGGAAGAGCATAAACGAGGTTGGAATGAGTCTACAAGTGGAGGTGATGGTGTGTGGAAAGACCAGGAGTCTAGAAAATGCAGTGAATGCAGGGGACTCTGTCCTCCTGTTTGGACTTGCTGTAGCATGAAATGTTAGGCAGGGCACCCCGGAAGTGGACTTGGAGAGGCAGCAAATGGCTAACAGTGGATGAACTGGATTAGGACCTTGGAGTTATGGAGTTGGAGGGGAGGTGATGCATTTTAAAGAGGGAAGTAATGTGATTAGATATGTGTTTTCTTTAGGTCAAAGTGGATGGCTGTGTAAGGAGTGGATTGAGGTCAACTTGTCCAAGTAGTAGGGCTGTGATTTAAACCCTGATTTAATCTAACTCCAAAGCTGGTAGCTGTACCATCAATTTGAGTAGGAGTGAGGCTGTCTTTGAAGTCATCAGGTGAATAGAAGGAAGAGTCTAAAAGGAAATGAGAAGAGCATTCAGTTATTTCCAAGTCTTTCATTTCTTCAAATTTTGTTTTCTTAGATATTTGTAACAGTCTTTAGAAATCCTGGTCATGATTACTTATTTTAGAAAAAAAATTCATTTCCTTTTAAGAGGAAAAACAGGATGAATACAATTCTGTTTTACTCTGTCTTTAGAAGCCTAATTGTTCACACACAAGGTCAAAAATTGCCTCATGGGTACTAAATTTGCAAGCCTAAATTTCTAATCCTTAGGGTACTAAACCAAAGTATAAAATTATGGCAAAGATAATGATAATGTTTAAAATAGAATGCAGTGGTCTTTAGCCAGACAGGTTAAGTGTTCACATAAAATCTAAATAAGGCATGAACTAGATTGAAGGACTCTTAAATTTAAATTTTCTAATACGCATCTGATAGGTACTAATGAAGGAAAGTGTATATATGCTATTGTCAATAATAAAGATCTAATCAAAGGTCAAAAAGTATTTGAAAAAAACTTGAACGATACTATAGATATATAGCTTTATAAAACTGATCATCACAGATTGTTTTTATTTCATCTCTGATTTCATATAATTCATTTCTTTTATAGGCCTACACAAGTGAAATGGCAGCTGATGGTAGCTAGTTGTTTTAGAAGAAGTGGTAAATGCTTTAATTTTATTCATTTTTTATATATTTTGTTTTTTTGTCTTTTAGGTAATTATGTACATAACTGTTTTCCAACTGCATATTTGTTTATTAAAACATTAGCTTTTGATTACTACACATATTGAAGCATTATATGAGAAACATAATAATTACTACATACAGAAAAAAGTTATGCTTACAAAGTGGGTCACCATTATTAAGAGATTCATTATTTTTCAAAGTTAACATGTAATCATTTTGACAAGTTAGTCACAGAAAAATAGACATTTTATACATATTAGTTTACATTTCCATTTTCTGTTCACCTAAGTCTAAACATCCTTGTACGCTCGGCCAAACTTATGAGACGGTCTCACACGAGAAGCTGAAGAAGGCCCTGAACTGGAACAACTGGGGCTGTGTTTTCTATACCAAATACCACTAGGTACCTTTGTGTTTTCGGGAACTGTTTTTATTCCATCCTGTACTGCTGACACTTGTCCTGAAGCACAGAGCATGGAGATGTTAGTATTGTTGGACTAACCGTGAAGTGAATGATACTATTAAGACTCTATTAGGCAAGGAGATAAAATGTTAATAGATTTGTAATCCCTCTTGTAGAGCCTACAAATGATCCAGGAAAAAAATTCCTCAATCCAAAGGGAGCACAAATGTGACAGTGTTAACAGCATTCTCATCCTGTTTTGTAGGTCTCTTTCTTTACCTTTGTGAGCTCCTTCAGAGTGGCATCAGAATATATACACAGGAGTCCTCAAATCATTTAGATCATTGATCTTTGCTGTTACTGTAGTTCCTATGAGGTCTATAACATCACTGTACTGTATGTACATGTTATTGATATCAGAGTGAGTTCTGAGTTACCAGTGTTCATTACGGTGTCAGTCATAGATAAGGCATACATACATATGAGGTATTCGGAGTGATTTAAGACAGAACCTCCCTTGTGTTACGGAAGTACAGATTAGAAGAAGAGAAGCTGACGTTAGTGAGAGCCGCTGGATGCTGAGTGCTTCCTGTCTCAGTTGCATCCAGTTCTCACCACAGCTCTTAGAGGGTCAGCATGGCTGGCCCTTGTGTAGAGTGGGGCCCAGACAGATTCATTCCTTGTTTACTGAGATTTTAGCAAAGATCCAAAATTCATTTTTCCCTGTTCTTTACTGCTATGAAGCAGTATTGTATTATATTTATTGTATTATAAAACAAAATGCTTTCTGTAAACTTTTTAATGTTTTAAAATAAAAACTACTGGAAAAGGTTATTTTTCATCTTTTCCCAACTAAGTGAATGACATTGAAATTAATGTTAGCTTATCACTTAAATTATTTTTAAATTTGTCAGTTCTAATAAAATAATCTTTAAGTTTTAGAAATTGAATAGAACTTAATTTTTGACACTAATGTATTTATTTTAAGAACTAAACTAAGTTCTTTTTTTTTTAAGATTTTATTTATTTGACAGAGAGAGAGCAGGAGAGCACAGGCAGGGGGAGAGGGAGAGGGAGAAGCAGGCCCTCTCCTGAGCAGGGAGCCTGATGTAGGACTCAGTCCCAGGACCCTGGGATCATGACCTGAGCCGAAGGTAGTCACTTAACTGACTGAGCCACCCAGGCACCTCACGGACTAAACTAAGTTTCAATCATCACCCATTTACTTCTGCTCTACTCCTTTTTCAAATTTCTTTTATCTGTACATTTTCTTCCAGAAGTTATATTAAGAATGGTTTATATATGCTTGTGGCAAACATGAAAGTCTTCTTACTAAACCAATAAATGGTGCCAGTGTCTTGAATTAAAATTATTACTTTGCTGAATCTTATTAATTTTTATAATCTGCTGTGGTTTCTTTTTTTATTTACAGGTAACTACCAAAAGGCATTAGATACTTATAAGGATATTCACAGAAAATTTCCGGAAAATGTTGAATGTGAGTTTACATCTTATAACTTTTAAGCTATAGGTTCTCACATTTTATGTCATTAAGTATGATAACTACATTTGCTAGAGTAATTGCATATATAGCTACCAGCCTATAATTTGTGATACATGATTATACATGTGGTTATAGGATCAGAAAATTTGACTATGCAAGTACATTGTATAGAATTTAATCTTTGATAGATTTAAGTATACCACTGTGTTGTCTTTAGTAGTAAACAGATCTGTATTTCAAAGTTTTGTGAAATTTGAAGAATAAATTTTGGTTTATTATTGATTTTTTAAAATTCATAAACTGATGTTTTATAGAAAAGGCATTTTTTTAAATTTATTTATTATTTATTTGAGAAAGAGAGGGCACAAGGGGTGCCTGGGTGGCTCAGTCGTTAAGCGTCTGCCTTCGGCTCAGGTCATGATCCCAGGGTCCTGGGATCAAGCCCCATATCGGGCTCCCTGCTCAGTGGGGAGACTGCTTCTCTCCCACTCCCCCTGCTTGTGTTACCTCTCTCGCTGTGTCTCCCTCTGTCAAATAAATAAAATCTTAAAAAAAAAAAAAAAGAGAGGGCACAAGCTAGGGGAGGGGGAAAGGGAGAAGCAGGCTCCCTGCTCAGTAGGGAGCCCAATGTGGGGCTGAATCCCAGGGTCCCCAGATCATGACCTGAGCCGAAGGCAGACACCCAACAAACTGAGCCACCAGGCAGCCCAGAAAAGGCATTTTTAACTCTCCACTTAGTATGCAACTTTCTGAGGTTGAAAATACTTTTAGAGTTTATGAAAATAGAACAATCATCTTGCTCATATGGATAGCAAATGAATTTTATTGTTGCTTTAAGTTTAAGACATTATGTTGGTATTGGGCTTATTTTCCTTTTGTGAAGCTAGCTTTGTAGAAAATACTCATTTATTCCCCATCTTGTTGCATAATGGGTTATTACTTAAAGTAATAATGTGAAGTATTACAGGAGTACCAACAACAAAATCATGACCAAGAAAAATACGAAATAACCATATTCACATGCCACATACTCTCATTAAGCTGTGTATTTGGCCCTGAATAGCCTTGCAGCTAAAGGAAAGAGAGAAAATGTCATCAGTTATATAATCTTTTCTATTTATGAGGAAACAAAGTAATTCCTTGGGAAGAAGAAAACATTTCTAACTTTTCATTTATGTTGCGAAACCAAGAGATATATATTAGATAAGATCCATTAAAGTTATAGCAGCTCCTTGCTTTTATGACATCCCCACAGCAAATAAAATGTTTGAAAGACTTTAATTTTTTCCTTCAGTGACAGTGAACACTAAACAATGCATTTCAGTTCAGTAAGACAAATCTTTTCTATGCCAAGTTTTCCAGTGGCCCAGCCTGATCCAGGAATGAGATGTACTGCATGTTCCTTCATTAATATTTTTCTCCATTTGGCTTTTGTGAAAGGTCAACAGCAGAGAGCTCAGAATTATGGACTTTGGTAGCAGCTTAGGAGCAAGAACTTTTCTAATGCTGATTAGAAACCGATTTGTTAATTTATAGCAGTAGTTTGCAAATGCCATCAGGAAACAGGCTATGTGGGAATTACTTATAAAACTTTAAAAAGCACAAATTTCTAGCCCAACCTACAGAGATTCTCATTTAGGTTTGCAGTGGACACAGATATCTTTCATTTCCTATTTCTTTTTTTTTTTTTAAGATTTTTATTTATTTGAGAGAGAGAGTTCACGTGCACAAGTGGAGGGGAGGGGCAGAGGGAGAAGGAGAAGCAGACTCCCTGGCTGAGCTGGGAGCCCGATGCAGGCCCAATCCCAGGACCCCAGATTATGACCCAACCCGGAAGTCAGACGCTTAACAAACTGAGCCACCCAGGCGCCCTTCCTATTTCTTTTTTAAAAGTTTTTTCTGTGCTTCTTAATCTCAGTCAGTTTAGGAAACTGGTGATTTAGAGATTAAATGAGAGGTAACAATAATATCTTTTATAAAAATGAAGCAACCCAAAGTCTGCTAGGCAAACATTTCCCCACCTTGGCACCATTGACATTTGGAATGAGATAATTCTGTATTGTGGGCGGCCATCCTACGGATTATAGAATGTTTTAGCAGCGTCCCTGGCCTCTACCCAGCAGATGCTCCTAGCACTTCCACTCATTATGAAAAACAAAAATGTCCCCAGACATTGCCAAATTGCATTGACAGAATTCTGATTTAAGAACCCCCACAGTGGCTATAGTACCTCTGCACTGGACCAGTAAAGGGAGACTCTCCATGCAAGTCCAAATTTCTTTCTTATTGAGAGTTTAAGATTCACTCTAAGGGGCACCAGACCAACTCAGTTGGTGGAGCATGTGACTGTTGATCTCAGGGGTGTAAGTTTAAGCCCTGTGTTGGGTGTAGAGATTACTTATAAATAAAATATTTTTTATTTTTTTTAAATATTTTGAATTGTATTTTTTTTTAAAGATTTTTATTTATTTATTTGACAGAGATAGACACAGTGAAAGCAGGAACGCAAGCAGGGGGAGTAGGAGAGGGAGAAGCAGGCTTCCCGCCGAGCAGGGAGCCCGATGCGGGGCTCCATCCCAGGACCCTGGGATCATGACCTGAGCCAAAGGCAGACGCTTAACGACTGAGCCACTCAGGCGCCCCTAAAATATTTTTTTAAAGATTTTATTTATTTATTTGACAGAGAGAGAGACAGTGAGAGAGGGAGCACAAGCAGGGGGAGTGGGAGAGGGAGAAGCAGGCTTCCCGCCAAGCAGGGAGCCCAACGCAGGGCTCGATCCCAGGACCCTGGGACCATGACCTGAGCCAAAGGCAGACACTCAACGACTGAGCCACCTAGGCGCCCTAAATAAAATATTTTTTTAAAGAAAATATTCATTCTAAAAATTAAATGAATGATTATCTATGTCATAGGGAATGTTCAAGGTGACTTCGGCCTCGATAATTTTCAAAACAAATTATAATTTGTCTACCTTAACTATAGCTATAGAAAAAACATTTGCACCCATGTAATATCATTTTGAGCAGAGTAGTTTTCTGATAAACCCAACAGGATAATTCATTCTTAAAATATATTCTTCAGCTAGCAAAAATTGACTTGCTCTATAGAGTTCAGATGACATACTAAATTTCAGAGAACATCTACCAAAAACAATGATTTTTATTTTACTTTAAATATTCCTAAGCCACTCATTCTGAGGATAGGTAGGTAAGAGAAATAGTTAAGTATTATTTGTACAATATATGTAAATTCTTATTGTGAATTATTAAGATAAACGTATACATAGGCAATTTATATAGTGACATCTTAAATTATTTTAGTACCATTACTTTTACAATATGTTAATGGTCATGAATTGCTGACTTATTTACAAATTCTTGTGGAGTGATGCTACAGTGTTGGTATATAGCACTGTTCAAGCCCTGTGGGTGTGGTGGAAAGTAAAACAGACGAAAACCCCTGGGAAGAGAAAGACAGTAAACAAATATATAAGTCAGTAGTCATAAGTGGTGTAAAGGTAAAGCAGATAAGGACATAAAGAGTATGGGAAGGGCTCTAAGTAGATGGTGTGGTCTCGCTTGAGGGCAGGGCAGGTGGAGAGAGTCTGTCCCTTTAGGTCCCCTTTCAAGGATGTCCGTTTTCATAGGTCCAGAGAATACGAACTGTCATTAATTTTTAAAAGAAACAACCACTATTTGTATCATTCCTACTTGTGTCCCAAAAGACTGAGTTCATTGATTTGTTATATTTTCAACAATGTGCATTAATATTTTTCTAAAACTGTTTTTTACAATTTAGGTCTGCGTTTCTTGGTTCGTCTCTGCACAGATATTGGATTAAAAGAAGTTCAAGAATATGCAACAAAACTCAAGAGATTGGAAAAAATGAAAGAAATACGGGAACAGGTATCTTCTATGGCCCAAAAACTGCTGTGTGTTAATTTTCAAAATGTCAGCCTTCTGTAGCTCAACTGAGTGATTCTGAGGGCTTCTCTCAGTAAAATAAAGTTGAAATTTTTTTCTGCCGTGGCACAAAAGGAAGAATAACTAAAATTCTAGTTTGAGGATAAAATTCTATCAAGAACCAATTCTTAATAGGAGAAAGTGCATCAGAGTTAACATACTTTCATGGAGGGTTACTCATAGACAAATCACTGTAACTTTCCCCAATACAAAATAACTTACAGGTTAATTTATGCAATTAGTTTCATTGGAGTGTCCTGTGGCCCATGGAAGCTAAGCTAAGGACTATATAATAATAGTACCTTTTCTTTAAGGTGTTTCATTATGTAGTGGAACATGGCTGTGAGAATAATATTAATATACATGGAAGCATTTTATTTCTGTGTTTCATGCAATATGTGCATTAACAGTGTTCTTATTTTTGCTTTTTTTTTAAGATTTTATTTATTTGACAGAGAGAGATAGTGAGAGCAGGAACACAAGCACGGGGAGTGGGAGAGGGAGAAGCAGGCTTCCCACGGAGCAGGGAGCCCGATGTGGGGCTCGATCCCAGGACCCTGGGATCATGACCTGAGCCGAAGGCAGACGCTTAATGACTGAGCCACCCAGGCGCCCCCATTATTTTTACTTCTTTAAGAGAATAATCTCTCCTAAGTTTGAGCCTAAAATATTGAAAAATTTAACATGATTTTTGAGTATCTGCCTTTCATAGAAAGAAAATATATTCAAGGTTAGACTTTTTCAAGAAATTAATTATCTTGGATAATTAAATCTAAATTCCATATTTACTTTCAAAATGTGGTTATCTTGTTTTTTCTTTGAAGATGTGATCTGATTGTTTTATTCTCTTTTTAAAGTATAGTTGTTTAAGGATTATGAGCATGACATAGATTTTTACCTTAAAAATCCTATAAAATATCAAGTTGGTATTAAAATGCCATGGTAGGGTATATAGTTTAAAACTTGCTGTGAAGACCAATTTGCTACCATGTACCAATTGCTAAATTAGGTAACCTGTGTGAAAGCTTTGTAAAATTAAATGGGTATAAGTCAAAGTTCAAGTTATCATAATTGTCCTCATAATCACTATTAAATGTGTTTCAATAAGAAGAATCAAAAATAATTATATATTTCACACCAAGAACATTTTTGGAGCTTAAAATTAGTTGTTAAGTTATAGTATAGAACCACAGAAAGAGTCAAAGTCTTTTAAGACTCCTAAGTTTAGGGGCACCTGGGTGGCTCAGTTGGTTAAGCGACTGCCTTCAGCTCAGGTCATGATCTCAGGGTCCTGGGATCGAGCCCCGCGTCAGGCTCCCTGCCCAGCGGGAAGCCTGCTTCTCCCTCTGACCCTCCTCCTGCTTGTGTTCCCCCTCTCTCTGTCTCTCTCTCTGTGTCAATTAAATAAATAAATAAAATCTTAAAAAAAGACTCCTAAGTTTAGTCATCAGTAGGTTAAGTTTATACTGAACAGAGAACACACAACTAATACAAACTATGGATCATGCATAATACACTTCTCACAACTTACAACCTTAAACAGGAAAATTGGCATATGCATTACCATCTCTGATTTAATAGACTTCCAGGGTGGCCCCCTTTTACACAATAAGTAGCAGTCCTTCCAACTCCCTGGGACTTGCCTTGCAGCCAGCTCGTAAGGGTTGGTAGCTCCAGCTATAAGAAATCTGATTCTGAGCAGTCCCTGGGAAATGAACTTTAAGGGCAAAGACCAAATATGCCCCCTTTAAAGAGATGCAGAGTTGCTTTTGTACAGTTTTCTTATCGCTTCATTTCTCCATGTTTAGTTGTATCTGGGTTGAACCATTATAGATACTGTGCTCTAGTTCTGGTCTTTGAGGTACTGTACATCTTTACATTGGCTTCCTCTCTCCCTTTGCCTTTCTTCTTACCTCATCCTCTTTCCTCTATGCACTCTCTCTCTGGGGTGTTAAACTCTTCCTCTGCTGACTGCTATGAGCTGCTATTCGGGTGGACTGTTGGATCTTACTATTAAGAATGATTATGTGGGTGGCTCAGTCAATTGAGTATCTGTCTGCCTTTGGCTCAGGTCATGATCTCAGGGTCCTGGGATCCAGCCCCATGTCGGGCTCCCTGCTCAGTGGGGAGTCTGCTTCTCCCTCTCCCTCTGCCCCTCCCCCCTACTCCTGTGTGCTTGCTCTCTCTCTCTCAAATAAATAAAATCTTTTTAAAGAAAGAATGAGTATGTAAATGTCATTGAGACTGATTTTTCTTTCTAGTTTGTACTCGGCCTTTTGATTCCTCTTCCATCAAAATATTTATATATACATTGAATATAGTCAGTTTTTACCTGTTTCTCTCATAGACCTGACAGCCTTCCACTGTCTTCCCTAAAATAATTCCCTAATGACTTAATTAAGAGTACTTTAGTAAACTCACTCAAGTTACAATTGATGCATTTAGATTAGATTCAGTGTTTCTCTTACTTATTTACTCCAATTATTAAAATCTCACAGTGTTTGAGCAGTGCCTCTTTTGGCAATATTTTATCACTGCCCTCATTGTAATCTGTGTAAAACCTAAGTTCACTTAGATATCTTCTCTCATTATAGCTTCTCCTTAATATCGTCCCTCAAATGTTACTGCTTAATCTTTCTTTAGAGTCAGAGTCACAGTCCTCATCCACAGAGCACTCTCTCTGCAGTGCCCTTGAAATCAGTCTCTTTTCTTTGGTACTCTTCATTAACTCTTAAACAAAAGAAACATGTTCTTGATATTTTCTCACTTATGTTTTGCTTATAAATACAGTGTGGAAGAGAAAAAATAGTGGAAAAGAAAGGTCCTAGGGAGAAGAGACAGAATTCTCACTCTCTGAGAGCTAATTTATCTTTTAATTGTTGACATGTCCCATTTCAGTTTGTGTTTCTGAGATTGTGAGCCCATGGGGCAGAGCATTCTATTTCCTGGCTTGCGTAGTGCATAAAGCACTATTAGTTATAAAACAAAGTATAATAAATAAACTTATGAACTAAGGACACTCTCCTTTTCTAAATTTGAACTTGTTGCTTTTTGTGTCTCTTGTTTAGAATCTGTCCTAATGCGGAAACTTAACATTTTTCTATATAATTAGAATTTCTTCATATAATCATTGTTAATGCCTGCATAATACATTATTGTACAGATATGTCTTGATTTCCTTAAGCATTTTAACATTGTTAGACAGTCAAATATCTTTTTTAGAACTGGTAACTCTCTACAATCAGTCTAATTTTGGTGTTTCTTGCTGAAGAAGAACACTTCCATATTGTGAACTTGAGAACGTTTGGGAAATGGACATATAATTGAAAGCAGGGATATCATAGATAATCACATCAAACTCTTACCTAGAGCTGTTGAAAGGAGTACATAGTTGACCCCCAGTCTTTATGCTTTCCTCTCCTCTGGAAGTGCTAATAACGGTAGAAGTTTGGCAGCAGGAAGGAAAAGAAGTGAAGGCTCTGGATGAACGTTCGTTAATAATGTTAGCACTCTTCATGGTTCTGGTTAGTTTTCCCTTTAATTCCACTTGATTACATCTGCCTAACTAGACATTAATAATAGCAACAGCTAACATTTACTGAGTGCATGACAGGTACAGGCACTGTTTTAAGTAAGCACTTTATATTTATTAACTAATTTAATCACACTAGTCCTATGAAGTTGGGTATGGTTTTATTATTTTTTTTTAATAAATGAGAAAACTGAGGCCCATGGTGGCTAAGTAACTTCCTCCAGGTCACATACCTATTAGGGGCAGACCTAGGCTTCATATCGGCTCCTAAGTCTATGTCCCTAACTACTGTGCGTTACTATCGTATGAATGGTAGGGGAAAAGGATGATGCAAACAATTATTTTCAGTTGATGTATGGTCCTTACTTATTCTGCACTCAGAAAAGTTGGTAACTCATACCATGAATTAAATTAAAATGTATCTTGCCATCAGCTCACCAAAATTTGATTAGGCATTAGGGTCTCAGAATAGTGCTATTCAAGGATGCTTTGTGGACCAGTAGAGCCTCAGAATCACCTGGGCACGTCTTAGAATTACAAAGTCTTGGGCCCCACCCCAGGCCTACCCAAACCCTACCCCAGAGTTAAATTCAAGAATCTGTGTATGTGGTTTGGTTTTTTTTTAAGATTTTATTTATTTATTTGAGAGAGTGTGCGTATCAGTGGAGGGGAGAGGCAGAGGGAGAAGCAGGCTCCCTGATGAGCAGGGAGCCCGATTCAGGGCTGGATCCCAGGGTTCCGGGATCCTGACCTAAGCTGAAGGCAGACACCCAACCAACTGAGCCACCTAGGTGCCCCTGTGTATGTGTTTTTTTAAACAAGTTCTCCAAGTATTTTTCTATTCACTAAAGTTTGAGAAGCACTTGTCTAGAGTTTATGCTTCTACAGGGTCATCATACAAATGATCAAATACCAGCTCAGGGTATGGAATCTGACTTGGAGAGTGGGGGGGGCAGAAAGTAGATGTAAAATAAATCAGGCCATGGATTTTAAAAAATTGTTTAAAAATGGAAACAGATTTATGTAGACCTAAGAAAGAAAGATAAATTGATTCAGGTTTATGTGAGTCAGGATAGTGTAGCTCCCTGAGCCCCTAACTCCTACTTTAAAGTGTTAAAGCCAGAAATTTATTTAGACTGATTTTTCAGCGAACCTGTTTCTCTTCCTGGAATTATTGTGGAGAAAGAAGACTGTTCTCCCCTTCATGCTTGGGGGACCTACATTCCTGAGGAAGAAGAAAATTTTACACATGTGTATTCATTGGTGCCATCAGTAAGCAGCTCCAGGCACAGGCCATTTGGCCAGACAAGAAAGACCACCTCGGCCATGTCTGGCTACTGCGGGCCTGGAGCAATGTGCACTGGCCCCCAGCACTGTGGGCCTCTTAGCAACACTTTTTAAAGAGATGTTTTTTATTCTTCACTGGACACAGAAAAGTTAGCTGCAAGGCATTCTGTTAAACTTGACTACAGTCTGGAAAAGAACAAAATGGGAAGAGCAGGAATTAAAGACTGAGTAATCTAAATACGAAAAGAGAAAATTTTCAGCCAAAATACCAAAGAGGGTTAGAGAACAAAGTACAAAAGATTCAGTATGGTGAATTTGTTGATTTTCAGCAGCAAATAGGTGTTCAGTTGGAAGGGGGTTTTTTATCCCTCATAAAAAACCCCTCATTTTCTGGGCACCTGAGTGGCTCAGTCATTTAAGTGTCTGACTCTTGATTCTGGCTCAAGTCATGGTCTCAGGGCTGTGAGATTAAGCCCTACATCCTGCTCCACACGGGGCATGGAGCCTGCTTAAGATTCCCTCTCTCTTAAGATTCTCCCTTGGCCCCTCCTACCTCTCTCTCTCCTCTGCCCCCCACAAAAAAACCCAAAACAAAACCCCACATTCTCTGTCCACAGGAGAGTAGTTGAAGGAACACATCCAAGGGGTGCAAGCTGCCTTTTATTCACAAAGTAGGAGGGGCAGTCAGTTTCCAAAGATGAAAAGGACAGAATGTGGTATATTAATAACATGGTTGCTCTGTGGGGCTTGGGGGCGGAGGCTGAACCAGTAGTGAAGAGGCTCCTGGAGGCTGGCACTGTCATGTGCTTATGTGATATGTGTCCAGCAGGGCACGGTGTCCTGGGAATAGGAGAGGAAGAAGAGAAGTCATTGAATCAAGCCAGGTTTTAGATTTCTTGGTGAGTGGAGCAGAAAGACAAGTGGGCAAGCAAGGGGCCTGGAGGTCCTAAAGGAGATGTACTTAGAGTGGTGGGGTGATCGTAGGCTGGAAATAAAGTGAGGATTTATGGGAATTAATTAGGAAAAGACGGACGAGAGCCAAAGGATTGGGAAATTCTAGATGAGAGCAAGGAATTGGTGCAATGGGGTGAAATATGTAGTGATGGTGGAAAGTGCTCACTTTCCTAAATTGTCCTATTATAAACGTATGGTTACTAAAGCAGGGTGCAAGATCTTGTCTCACATTTAATTTGAAAAAATTTCAAGTTAATGGGCATTTGTCTTTATGAGTTTATTTTAGCATTGTGTAGGTCTTTTAGATATGGTAGAAATAGTATGTGGAGAGATGAAAAATAAGTTTTGAAATAAAATCTGATTACAGACATTAAAATTTTTATTTTGTTACATCATCATTTTTAGATTTTCAAAAGAAAAAGGGCAAACGGGAGAGATGGGGTTTCAAGGGACATTTCTTTTTTAACAGAAAAAAATGTGAGCATGTTTACATGTAGTTAAAAGTCCTGAGTTTTAGGAGAGTGATCCATTTTACAGAAATGAGTCTTGAATTACTGAAAGGGAATTTTTTTCTTCCTAGCAGACCACAATGTCAATAACCACATCCATGACCTGAAAATTTATAAATATCGGGGGAGTTGTCAGAGTTGAGGGAATAGTAGTATGTCCTTTGAGTTAAATATGAAATTGTGTTTATATTATTGAAGATCTAAATAAGGTACCAACCTATGTTTAAAATTTTTAGTCAGTTGTAGAGTAAATATTTATCAAAAGCTGTCTGACTGGTCACTGACTGCCCTGTCTCTGTAAACACAGCTTTAGACATATGAGAATCTGGCAGATTCGGTGTCAATACAAAAAGTAACACTTAAGCAAAACACAGAATAACCATAAATTGCTTCAATAAACCTAAGAATGTCACAGCTTGAAGATATTTCTTATGTTTTAAGGGTGAGCTTGTACCTAAGAAAGTGGACTGCTGAACAGATCTTAGGTGTTTTGTGAGATTTTAATCGTGCTTTTATTGTAGAAGTTGAATTTCAAAACCCAGTTTACCTTTCCTTTCCCCAAAATAGTTCAGGTCCAGCCATTACAGATAGAGTAGGACTAGCTCAGGAAATAGCCTTTCTGTGGATTCCCTAGTCCCCTGCCCCCCCCCGGCCCCCCCCCACCCCAGTTTAAGACATGAACTTTCACATCAGGAGAATATTGGGTTTGTAAGCAAAGTCATGCTGCACCTGTAAGTGGAAGCGCCACCTGAGTATTTCATAAGGCCTGAGGGCCCTGGTAGCGGGCAGAACCCTTTACATACACAACAACCTCATCTTTTCTCCCATACAGTCAACTCTGGGGTAAGGAGCAGTTCAAACCCAGCTTTTAGGGGAGTGGGAGCAGTGAATCTTAAGGGCTACACAGTAACGTTAATTTAAAAAATCAGCATTGAGTTATATTCAACTTTGAGGGACTATCATTTATTCTTTTAAACTCTTGTTGTTCTAGCGCATAAAGTCTGGCAGAGACAGCAGTGGGGGCTCCCGCAGCAGAAGAGAGGGGAGTGATGGCAGCGGTGAGTAGTTCCCGTTTCCTCGAAATACTGGATTTGACAAGTGGCAGTACATGGGCTTCTAGGAACATCTTGAATAATCCAAAAAAAAAAAAAATGCCCCTTGTTTGTTTGCTTGCTCTATACACAGTAAAACCTCACTTATTCTAATTTATTTTGTAAGCAGTCGACTATGTAAATGACTGTTAATGTTAGTGGATTTTACTTCTTAAATAACCATACCTGTTTCTGCTAAGTGATTATTAAATAAGTTCATGCTGGATAGATGAACATAGATGTCAATACTGATGCAGTTTTACTGTGTTACATTTTTTAAATTTTGTAGAAATAGTGCACGTCTTGGAATTAGGAGACATGGTTCATGACAGCCTTCTATCTTTAGACTAACCACGTATATGCTGTAGGCTTTAGGTGATTTCTAAATTTGTTTGCATCTCTCAGTTCCTTGACTTTGATTGCTTGTCATGCCATTACTTAATAAGAAGATTAAGTTTTCCTTCCCTCTTTCCTCATCAACAAAATCTGCCTTCTCTGTCTCTGTCAGGGGGTAGTGTAAGTTAAACTTCATAGAAATTTGGTGGCTTTAAAGAAACTAATTGGGAAAATAAATGCTAAATTGGGATCTAGAACTACACATATATTCTCTCATATCCATACTTAACACTCTCATGCATACGTGATCCAAGTCCGTGCAACTGCCCAACTTCATTCTCCCATCCCTTTGTGATCTAGGAGTCAGGACAAAGACAGATGGGACCCTTAGTTCAGGTAGGTCTTTCATTCATTCACAAACATTTATTAGATGCATACCAGGTGCCAGATAAATACTGTGCCAAGTGCCGAGGACATGGGGATGAGTAAGACATGGTCTCTGTGCCCAGGAACATTACCATCTAGTTGGAAAGACACACGAGTTTCAGGTGCTGCCGAGACTGCTGCTATGCTGGAGAAATGCACGTGGGTGTTCTAACTTTCCTGGGGATAGAAACTGCAGCTGGGCCAAAGAGTCTTTCCAGAGTTCTGAGCTCTGCTTTGCCAGATAAGTTTAAGCAGTTACAGTCATCAGTGGCATCTAGTTCTAGCAAGACAGTTTGATTCTCAAAGAATTAGTCCACCTTCTCCAGCTGAACCTCACAGTCCTCACCTGTTTACCCTTAGGTCCCAGGAGTTGTTACTCAGAGCTTCAGAAATTAGTAGAAGCAGCTTTCAGCTTGAGTCCCAGGGGTGCCAAGGGCAGTCTGCCACATCAGGGAGTAACCATTTACTATCTGGTCAGCCCTCCATGGTCATGATGGGCGTTGACTTCTCCATAGTGTCCCCTGACCCTGATCATGGACCTGTATGTACCAGAAATGTCCCTAATGGCCAACGAGGCTTTACGCCTCAGTTAAGAGGCACTTAGGTCCAGCAGGCCAACTTGCTGCTCCTCGTTCATCCTTACTCTTGGGAAGCAAGCAGTCTGTGGTATGAGCTTTTTTGAAATTGAGTGTCCCTTAAGGAGTAATTGTCTTTTCTTTTTTAAAGATTTTATTTATTTATTCATGAGAGACAGAGGGAGAGAGAGAGAGAAACAGAGGGAGAAGCAGGCTCCCAAGGAGCAGGGAGCCCGATGCGGGACTCGATCCCAGGACCCTGGGATCATGACCTGAGCTGAAGGCAGACGCTTAACCATCTGAGCCACCCAGGCGCCCAGAAGTAATTGTCTTGAGTAACCCCTAGGGAAATATTACATATTTATCAAAATTCTAGGACCGATTCACTATCTTCTAAGTTTTCTATACTTCCCTCTAAAAATCTTAAGATCAGAGTAACCAACCAGTTCCTCCCAGAAAAATCCCCAATAGCCTATGTTAAGTTCTCAGAGCCTTTCCTGATATTCGTAAGCTTGCAAAATGTCACCAATGTTAACCCCTAAACCTGAGCCTGAGTTACCCAGATATCTGGAATGTTTGAAAATCTGCTTCAGAAACATCAGGGCCAGGGCATGCTCTAAGAACCTTGAATAGGTTGGTGCTGAGCCAGAGCCCAGAGCACAGTGTCCACAGTCCCACCCCAAGAAATTATCCCAGTCAGACTAATGTCTGCCTCTCAGAAACATCAGAAAGATCAAGGTGTGCCTCAGAGGCCACTGAGGTGCCAGATCCTTCAACATGGAAAGAGCGGTTCAGCACCCCCTCACCCCGCCAAGGTGACCTCTCCCTAATACTCCTTCAGTCATGCTATGTCTCAGAACAAAATGAAATGCCTCACCTGGGCCTGGGATGTCCCCCATGGTCAGGGTTAGTTCAGTGAAGAAAAGACTCACACTGGAGAAAGGTGAGGCTGCCCCAGGTCTGATACCTGAGTGCAGGGAAGGAGAGGCCTTTCTGTTACAAATTCACCTCCCGGTCCTGGCCTTCCTCCACTGCTTTTCTCTTTTTTAATAAATTTTCTTTTCTCTCATCCAGTCCATTTCAGCTCAACACAAACAGTTCTAGTGCACAAATAAGCTTTATTCTCACAGGGGGGAATTTTGGAGTAGAAATTCTGTGTTATTAAGGCATTTTTACAAGTTGGGTTTCATGTTGCTTGGTTCTTTTGGCACAAGTTTAGAGCATTAAATACTTCCTTTTCAGGGTTCTTGCTTTCTTTTTTTCCCCTTACCATTTGCCTTTTTGTTCCTTATTTCCTGATCCCTTGAGTTACATGGCACCCCAGACTTCTTCATTTCCTCCCGCAGCCCACGTTGGAAGGCCTCTTTCGGTGACCTTGCTGATTCCATGCTGCCACTTTTTCAAGAATCATGTTTTTGGCCTTTTTTTCCTCTAGCTCTTGGCACAGGCCACAGTACAGGCTGTCCCAGCTTTGAAGTCTGAATAAACCATGCTGCGGATGCCTCTCTCGCCTTCTCTTCCCTTTCACCTCATGGGGCCCTCTCCGAGCACCCTGCAGCCCCCTGTGGGCACGCCCCCTCCTCCCCAGCAGTCTCCCTCCCACTCCACCAGTGCCAGGCACTGTGTGCATAGTGGCCGCTGACCTCTTTATTAGAGCTCAGTTAGGCCCTCCCAGTACACACCCACATGTGACAGCCCCTGCTCTTACCCATCGTCCACCTCTGCCTGTGAAACTTAGAGATGCACATTTACGTCTTTACATGGAAATATTTGGCACTTCCGTCTGGATTAGATCCACAGGTCAGATAGTGGAAAGGGATGATTTTCTAAATGCATCCAAAAGAGGCCAGCTTTAAGCTGTTAAAATAAATGCAGCGCCTACAACTAGATTTTTAAAGTATTGCCCAGGAGCAAGGACCATTGGGAACTTAAATATCAGATTAGTTTATATAAAATGAAATGCTTGAGGGCCCTTGAAAACTGTCCCTTTTTTTTTTTTTTGTGGATCAAGCTAGTCCTACTACAGCCTTATTTTTGCTGTTTGTTTAATAAGCCTCAACTCCTATCCTCTTCAGTGGTTCTCCAATTTTAGCATGTGGCAGAGTCACCTGGAAGGCTTGTGGAAACAGCCTGCTGAACTCCTAGTCCAGCATTTTTTTTTTTTTTAGATTTTATTTATTTATTTGACAGAGAGCAAGCAAGGGTGAGCACAAGAAGAGAGAGAAGGAGGCTCCCCGCTGAGCAGGGAGCCCATATGGGCCTTGATCCCAGGACCCGGGATCATGACCTGAGTCGAAGGCAGACATTTAACTGACCGAGCCACCCAGGTGCCCCTAGTGCCGCATTTCTGAACCAGTCTGGGCCATGCCCAGGAATTTGCATTTCTGACAAGGCCCCAGCTGATTCTGATGGATCTTAAATGAGATATCACAAGAGTAAATGTGATACAGTGTGTATAGAAAGGTTGCTGCTACTATTACCACCAAATTTAAATTCACAGTAGCGGCAGTCATCCAGCCTCTGGCCTCCTGCCCTAGCTCTGTCACTCCCGAGTGTATTACCCTGGGAGGTGGTATGAGCTTGAAACTAACTTAAAATTACACGCACAACTCATGGAAGGGGGCTCACTGCAATGCCTGGCACACACTCGATGCCGAGTAGCTATTACTATTATTACTTGATACAAACTGCGTTAAAAAGCAATAATGTTTGGTTTAGAATATTGAATATCCATTCCAGGATTTTCAGTACTTTAGTTTGTTTTTTGTAGAATTAACTTAAAATGAAATGAACTTGTTTCAACTCCTTGAAGTAGAAATGCATTACTCTTCTAAATGCCAAATTTGGGGTTAAGGTTTCAGCTGCTCAGTGCCAAAACATCAAACAATTCAGAAAAAAGTTAAGTCACACTGAAAGTCAGCTTCCACAAGGAGCACTCTATTCGACAAGTTCCAAGTCTCCATAGTCATCATATGTATGGTCCGCATGGATAAGCCAGGTGAGAGGAGTCATATTCTTGCCCAGTGTGTTGGCTTGCATTAAAAGATAGGAAATCCGCAGAATGCAGCTGCTTCTCATGTGTATCTGTCCTCAGGAAACAAGAGTGCCTTCTTGTAAAGCATCTTACATCTTACATTTTAGCATGATGGTTGCATTTTGTGACTTGAGTACTATGTTATTAAGGTTTCATTTTAAAATTGTTTTTATTTACTCTGTGTGCTACTTAATAGTTTGCTGCATTTTTTTAGTGTTTATTATGTCTTGGGTGCAAACTTTTCCTGTGACAGTGTTTCTCTTAGTTTTACACTAAAAATAATTTTATAATGAGAGTAGGATAATATGACTCAGTGAACAGAAATTAACTTTATGGACAACTTTTTGAGGAACATGTCTTTTATAAAATACATTGTAACCATGTTTTATTTTTAAAATTTGAAGTTTTTTGAGATTATAATCCAAGGGTAAGTTTTTTTTACTAGAATACCTTCTCACAGTTTTGTGGACCTCAGTGGTGCCACAGGCAGAGTGATCAACTCGTGCTTAGTGACCACCACCTGTGGACAAAGATTACAGCCCAAGGAGGAAGGATAGCAAGAGCACATGTAAATATATCTAACTTCAAAGAATCACATCAACAAAATGTAGCTGATCTCTAGGAAAAAAGGGAGTGAGTGTTACGGGGCAAAAAAAGCCTGGAGAAGCCAGAGGGACTGAGGACTCACTTCACAAGAGCATCACTCTTGTCACCTTCAGTTCCAGGGTCAGTGCCCTCTTCACCTCAGAAAGCCAAAGACTAACTGTGCTGAATGCCCTAGTATCTAAGCATTTGGAGGCTGGTATGTAACACAAAGGGAACTTTATTAGCAATAAAGATTAGAAGAGAGTTGATAGCACTCACTGTGGCAAAGAATTATTCTCTGTGTCACAGATCTGAAGAAATTTCTCTGTGTCAGTCTGCCTTGCTGGTCTGATCTGCTAATGTGTCACCTGTTTCCTGGTACAGTGTTCTCTAAGCCAGGGGGTCGGCACACTTTTTTTATAAAGAGCCAGGTAGTAGACAGTTGAGGCTCTGGGGCCATACTTACTTGCGGTGTCACGAAGGTGGGCATAGACAACATGTAAGCAAGTGGCTAAGCTGGGCTCTCTGAAGCTTCATCTTTGGACACTGAAATTTGAATGTCCTATAAATGTCACGTGTCACAAAATATTGTTATTCTTTTGCTTTTTTTCCCAGGCTGTAAAAATGTCTGAACCCTTCTTAGCTCGCTTGATGTTCAAAAACAGGGGATGGGCCGGATTTGGCTCCCAGACTGTGGTTTGCCAATTCCTGCTCTAAGCCGGCCTCTCCGTAAATATAACTGGGTGCGGCAAGCCGGCCTTCAGGTGATGCTCTTTCAAAGCACTGACTCCAGCTGTCTAATCCACGCGCACAGCTTATGCAGTAAGATTCTTTATCACTGACCTTTTCCTCTTAACACTGTCTTAGCTGTTTACATCCTGGCCACCTCCAAATAGGCCATACACATAACAACAGAGTGTATGAGGTTTTGTGTCTTCAACAGAACACGCTCCTTTCCTCTGGCCCTTAGTTTATTGCCCTGCATTTGAGGTCATTGTAATTAATTCCTCAGTCCTGGTATTCATTCAACATCTGTGGACCTCTTTTTCTAAGTCACCATATCTTACATGACCTTGGGCAGGTTACTTAATCTCTTTGTCACAGATTCCTTGTCAGTCAAATGGGAGTGAAAATAGGACCTACCTAATAGGGTTGTTGAGAGGGAGAGATGCGTTAATACATAGAAAGCACTTAACACAGTGACACAGGCAAGCACCTGATAAGGGTGATTCCTATTTGACCAAGGAGGGTGGTGGGTAGTACCTGAAAATCTGGTGTCCACATCTCTGGATAGTGAGGGGTTCTTACCTCTCCTGGATGTATGATCTTAGAGTTTGTTATCCTCAGAGTTTTTCCTACTACCACAGGATCACATTTATCTATGCATGAAGGTATAAACGTCAAGTGTACCTCTCTCTTACTACAGAGTACAGAGTTTATAAAAGGGTTTTTTTAAACAAAAATTCTAGAAATTGTATATGCAAATGAGTATTTTTAAGTTACCAATTTGGAAAGCTGAATACTTATTCCAGTAATGCTGTTAGTCAAAACATTTGTGAAACTCCTCTTTTGGGATTTCCATCAGAGGCAAATTACAAAAAGCACAGGAAATCCAATCTAAACATTTTACTGATATATGTAATATGTGTATTTAAATCTGATGAAATATGTAAAACACATATATTACATATATCTAAAATATATGTACACCTTTTATATATACATGAGCACACACACACACATATACACATACACACATATTCCATAAGTTCTTTTTTCCTTTCCTGTCTTTCTGTTTATCAATAAATAAGCATTTGTCAAGTTCCTGACCATAACAGGTATTCAATAAGTATGAATTCCGTTTCAGCTTCTCCTTCTCCCATACATTTATATACCAGGTACTGAATTAAGCATTTAAGATATGCAAAATATAACTCAAAAACTGTAATAAATCGGGGTGCCTGGGTGGCTCAGTCGGTTAAGCATCCAACTCTTGATCTCAGCTCAGGTCTTGATCTCACAGTCATGAGAGTTCAAGCCCTGCATTAGGCTCCACGCTCAGCCCAAATGAGTTTTTAAAAAATGTAATAAACCAGTTATCTACTTTGCATACATCTTTACTGGTTCCCTCCACAGACTTCTTCAACTGAGTGTTGCCTATTATAGTAGCTATCACAGTTAACTTTTCCAATTTTGATATATCCCTTTTAACTGTTTTGTTGGGTAATAATGCAATTAGATCAGTGGGAGTAGGGAGTAAGGGGTGAAGTTAAACTGAGAATTGCAGCCTTAACAATGTAAAAATGAGCTGAAGTTTTTGCAGTAAAACTAGGTCCAAGCAATGGGCCTTATAAAATTATACGAGGATTATATCATCTCAGCTGATGATGCCATTAATTTCTTAGATGGTAGGGGTTGGGAGGGAACTTTGGATCCATAGCTATGGTACACTGCCCCTTAACTTTCAAAAGGCTCAGAGGCAAAGGAAGATCAGCTTCCTCATAACAAGAGGATAGATCATTTGTAAGTCGGGCTACAAAGTACGTAGACATAAATTGGACAATAGATTCATGCTGAAGGTCTCCAAAGTGCTGTCTGATGTTCTTCAGTATTTCTAGATATAAACAAAAATTTATTTATACTTATGGAATGAGAGATCTTCCATAGTGATTGCATCTTTGTAGGTGCCAAAGTGAGTATCATCTTGGAGATGGAGGAGAGAGAACAGAAATATTTTTTAATGTCTAATGGATAGTGAAATCAGAGTTTACAACTCACCAAAAGAGAATCACTTAAAAAGAGATTGAAAAGAGTAAGGGGCACTGTGTTTGTAACATATTCAGAGGAATAGGAAGAATTTTTTAGAAGGTTTCATTTTGGATAGCACTTTCAAAAAATAAGAAATCAGTTGATAGGCTTCCTAGCCTAGCTTAAGAGAAGGGGGATGGATGTTGGAGAATTGTCGGATATTGGTTAATTGGACCTTGAAAACTAAAAAAGGATATTGGATTTTTCAATTAAGTTAGTGTTGGTAACCCTAACACTATCTCAGTACACTGTTGGGCAGAAATCGGATTCCAGTGATTTAAGGAGTGTATGGGATGCAGGAAGGCGCAGAGGATATAAACTTTTTCTAAATAAGTAAAGACTGTCTTCCCTTAGAAAGTGTATTCATTTTTATTTGAAGAGAATGGTGAAAATTTATGTAGTCAGCCTCTTAACGTTTCTTAATTTGTTCCATGAATAGAGCCTACGTCATAAAACTCACTTTCTCAGCAAAAAAGGAACTCATTTTAAAACCTAACTTTCTAAAATGTTACAAATAGTTTGCCTTCTTAGTATGAGTTGCCTTGTAAAAACATTGGTCAAGGCAGGATGTAGTCTCTCCTCTAGCAGAAGTATTATGAGATTTTCCCCAAATTTCAAGATTGCAAGCTGCTTTTATAAGACAAGAGGGTCTAGGCTATTCTGGGAATAGGAAAAGGGTCTAAAACATAGGGCTGTGAAAAGAGATTGTGAATTTATTTTGTCTGGATATTTATCATTATTAAGACAGCCATATTCTGTGCTGCTCAACTTGGAATACCATATGGTAGGAATGTGTATATGAATAAGGCCATACTTACTCACATAAACTTCTCACAACTGTATGGAAAGTGCCACACTTTACATGGATCCTTTGCCAAAAAGGCATACTTGTAGAATGGGCAAGGACTAGGTTGGCAATCAGGAAACCTCGGTTTTGCTGATGGCCTTGCCACTAACTGTGAACTCTTGAACCAAGTGACCTTATCTCTTTAGGCTTGTTTTCTCATCTGAAAAATAAAGAGGTTAGACTTAACCTTTTTAGTAACATTTATGTGTATTCCTGCTGACTATGAAATTATTACCTCTATTTCTGACAGTCAGATGGACTGAATGTTCAAGGAAACTCTTCCAGGAATAGCACTTCTAAAAATGGTGATTTGAATATTGGGCAGAGAGGAAGGAAAAAAGAAAATAAGAAAATGAAAAAAAATTTTAAATAGGAAAATAAAAAAATTTTTTAAATGTGTGGCTGAGTTGGCAAGAGAAAGGGAAATTCTCTGGATATTAAAAATGACTGGGTGGCCCAGTCAGTTAAGCATCTTACTCTTGATCTCAGCTCAGGTCTTGATCTCAGGGTTGTGAGTTCAAACCCCGCATTGGGCTCCACGCTGGGTGTGGAGCCTATTTAAAAAAAAAAGAAGAAAATTTAAGCCAAAGGAATAAGTGCAGAAGCTGGCATTTGTCCTAGCTAATCCCTGGTGGCCTAGAGCCTAAGTTTATAGGCCACTCATGGGGACCAAGAGATACAGTGGGGGCCCCCAAGAAGTCAGAGGTCAGTTCAGAGAACCCCTTTATAAAGCCAGGACCCTTAATAGGAAATACTGGTAGTGGGTCAACTAGAAGAAAATCCACCCCACAAAGGATGGGTTTCCATCTTGGTACTACTGGAATGTAAAAAACAGGAAAAGCTCCCTGGAAAACTCCTAACCATAACCCTCAGTCACAGAGTTTGGGAGCTAGAATATATATTACCTGTGTACCTGAAGGAACCCCACACTGAAAATTTGGCATAAAGTGGAACTGAGTTGGTGCTGCTCCCAGGTACCTAGGAGAAACAAGTTTATCCTGAAGGAATATGGTGTAAATAAGCCTCACATACTTCCTTCAGATAAAGTTACAAAGAAAAGGAACGTACAGTTTTAAAAAGTCTGAACACATGAGGAAAAACACTATGAATGAGCAACAACAGAAACTGTAGAATCCAGTTTTCAAAGACTACAGATGTTTTAATTATCAGGTGAAAATATATTTTAAAAGTGAGAATATAGAGGGATGCCTGGGTGGCTCAGTCCATTAAGCATCTGCCTTCGGTTCAGGTCATGATCCCAGGGTCCTGGGATCCTTGCTCGGCAGAGAGCCTGCTTCTTCCTCTGCCTGCCGCTCTTCCTGCTTGGCTTGTTCTCTCTCTCTGACAAATAAAAAAATCTTTAAAAAAAAGTAAGAATATAGATATCTCTTGTTATCTGAATTCAAGAACTGAATAGATTCAGATAATTTTTTTTTATAATGTTGTGGTTATCCTCTGATACCTGAGCTCTTAAACACTGCTATCTAAAATTTAAGAATCAGCACAGAATCCCTCACTCTGCAAATTCTCACTATACAAACCCGGGAATCTGATCAAGATAGTGGGCAATACTTGTGTATTTTAAGTATGACAAAAGGATAAGAGAATATAAAAGTTACTAGGCAGATTGAAAAGAACCAAATACAACTTCCAAAAATGAAAAATATAATTGAAATTAGAAACTCACCTATTAGAAAATTTATGGTTTAAACCGGGGGTTGGAAAACTACAGTTTACAAATCAGATCTGGCTTGAGCTACCACCTGTTTTTGTCAGTAAAGTTTTCCTGGAGCACAGCCGTGCTCAATCTGCCTTCATGCTGCAACAGAAACCATACGGCACACAAAACCTAAAATATTTACTCTCTGGTCCTTTACAGAAAAAGTTTGCTGGCCCTAAATAGCAGACTCAATCAGATGAGAGAGAGAGAGAGAGAATGCATGACCTGGAAGATAGAGCTGAAGAAGTTACCCAGAATGAAGGACAGAGGGTTATGGTGATGGAAAATAGGAGAGATTGAGGGACACAAAGGTGTAGTGAAAAAGGTCTAGCCTACATATAATTAGGTTAGAAAGACAGAATGAGGAAAAGGAAATAAATAATGGCCAAGAATTTTCAAGAATTAATGAGATCGGGACGCCTGGGTGGCTCAGTTGGTTAAGCGACTGCCTTCGGCTCAGGTCATGATCCTGGAGTCCCGGGATCGAGTCCCGCATCGGGCTCCCTGCTCAGCAGGGGGTCTGCTTCTCCCTCTGACCCTCTTCCCTCTCATGCTCTCTATCTCTCATTCTCTCTCTCTCTCTCAAATAAATAAATAAAATTAAAAAAAAAGAATTAATGAGATCATCAGATTATTAAAGTTAACTCTCAAATGGGGTGAATGGTACATGTATCATAGCCAAGTTACAATATATGAAAGGCAGAAAAACTCTTGCTGATTTCTCAAAGTCTAAAAAGAAAACCAGAAATACTGGAACATCTTCAATGTGTGCAGACAAAATAACTATCAACGTGGAATTGTATGCCATTGAGTCTATATTTCAAGAATGAACACAATATAAAGTCATTTTAGAGCATTTTAAACCAACAGGTCCTCATTAAAAGAAATTGCAAAGAGGGTACTTCAGGCTGAGGAGGAAAAAGCCAGAGGTACAAAAAAGGAAAAAGCAAATACGGTGGCAAATAGGCTATTAAATCTAAGTATATGTTGAATATTTAAAATAATGGCAATACTCTATGTTGTAGAATTTTTAAAAATCAAGATAAAACTAAATTCCTAATTATGCAGCCATCAAAAGGAATGAGATCTTGCCATTTGCAACGACGTGGATGGAACTGGAGGATGTTATGCTGAGTGAAATAAATCAATCAGAGAAAGACGTGTATCATATGATCTCACTGATATGAGGAATTCTTAATATCAGGAAACAAACTGAGGGTTCCTGGAGTGGGGGTGGGGTGGGAGGGATGGGGTGGCTGGGTGATAGACATTGGGGAGGGTATGTGCTATGGTGAGCGTTGTGAATTGTGCAAGACTGTTGAATCACAGACCTGTACCTCTGAAACAAATAATGCAATATATGTTAAAAAAAAAAAAGATAGCAGGAGGGGAAGAATGAAGGGGGGGAATCGGAGGGGGAGACGAACCATGAGAGACGATGGACTCTGAAAAACAAACTAAGGGTTCTAGAGGGGAGGGGGGTGGAAGGATGGGTTACCCTGGTGATGGGTATTAAAGAGGGCACATTCTGCGTGGAGCACTGGGTGTTATGCACAAACAATGAATCATGGAACACTACATCAAAAACTAATGATGTAATGTATGGTGATTAACATAACAATAAAAAATTTTCAAGGAAAAAACCAAAACTAAACTCCTAGACTGCAGTAACATTTAAGGCAGGGATGTAAGTTGTAATAGAATAAAGCATTCAAAGATCTTCACTTTGGGAAGAAGGTAGATACTGATTAATTTTAGACTCTTAAATGTACATATTAAAATGCGTAAAATATCTAGTAAATATAAAAATAACTCAAATGGGATATATAACTTCCAGACTAGTAGAGGGTAAATATTCAAATGAACAGGTAAAAACAGATGTTATATGTGACTCCAGAAAGGTGGGCATCAAAAGTTTTTCTTTTGATACATATGTAGCAATGGAACAAAATATAGTGTCTGGAAATAGACCCAAACATACATAGTCAGTTAGCCTTTAACAAAAGTGCAAAATGCAATTTTATGGAAAGAGGATAGTCTTTTCAACAAGCAGTGCTAGAATAATTGGAAATTCACATGCAAAAAAATTAATATTGATCTACACCTTGCACCACATACAAAAATTAACTCAAAATGGAAAATTAAAGAGGGCACGTGTTGTAATGAGCACTGGTATTATATAAGACTGATGAATCACTGAAGTCTACTTCTGAAACTAGTAATACAGTCTGCTTTCCTTGGAGAATAATCACTAACAAAGTACAGTTGACCCTTGAAAAACATGGGGGTTAGGGGTGCCAATGGCCTTGTACACTCAAAAATCCATGTATAACTTTTGACCACCCCCAAAATTGACTACTAATAGCCTCCTGTTGATCAGAAGCCTTACTAATAACATAAACCATCAATTAACACATATTTTGTATGTCGTATAAATTATATGCTGTACTTAAAATAGAGTAAATATAGTAAATACAATAAATATTTATAATAAAGTAAGCTAAAGAAAATGTTATTAAGAAATTATCATATGGGGGCGCCTGGGTGGCTCAGTCGTTAAGCATCTGCTTTTGGCTCAGGTTATGATCCCAGGGTCCTGGAATCAAGCCCCACGTTGGGCTCCCTGCTCGGCGGGAAGCCTGCCTCTCCCTCTCCCACTCCCCCTGCTTGTGTTCCCTCTCTCGCTGTGTTTCTCTCTGTCCAATAAATAAATAAAATCTTTTTAAAAAATTATACGGTTTCACTCATATGTGGGACATAAGGAATAGTGCAGAGGACCACAGGGGAAGGGAGGGAAAACTGAATGGGAAGAAGTCAGAGAGGGAGACAAACCATGAAAGACTCTGGACTCCGGGAAACAAACTGAGGGTTTCAGAGGGGAGGGGGTTGGGGGGATGGGGTAATCGGGTGATGGGTATTAAGGAGGGCACATGTGGTGATGAGCACTGGGTGTTATATGCAACTAATGAATTGTTGAACACTGCATCAAGAAATGATGTATTATATGTCAGCTAATTGAACATAATAAAAGAAATTTAAAAAATAATAAAATAAGTCATTAAAAATTTTTAATAAAGAAGTATACAAATGAAATTTAAGCACATGAAAATATGGTCACTCACACTCACTAGTCATTAGGGAAATGCAAGGTAAAGCCACAGTTAGATACCCAGTAGAAGGACTACAAAAGACTGACCATACCAGGTGATGGTGAGGATGTGGAGCAATTGTTACTCTCATTCACTGTTGATGGGAATACAAAGTGGTACAACTCTTTTAAAAAGTAGTTTGACAGTTTCTTTTAAAGTTAGACATATAGTTACCATACAACCTAACTATTCTACTCCTAGGAATTTACTCAAGAGAAATGAAAGTATGTGTCCACACAAAGACTTGTACAAATATATTCATAACAGCTTTATTTCAAATACCTCCAAAGTGGAAACAACACAAAAGTCATCAACAAGGGAATAAATTGTGGCATATCCATATAACTACTCAGCAATTAAATGGAAGGACACCAGCAACAACATAGCTGAATCTCTGCTGAGTGAAAGAAGCCAGGTTTTTTAAAAAGAGCAGCCATCATCAGAAAGGATGAATACCCAACTTTTACATCAACATGGATGGGACTGGAGGAGATTATGCTAAGTAAAATAAGTCAAGCAGAGAAAGTCAGTTATATGGTTTCACTTATTTGTGGAACATTAAGGAATAGAATGGAGCAAAAACTAATGATGTACTGTATGGTGACTAACATAATAAAATAAAAATTTTTAAAACACATACTAATATATAGTGATGGAAAACATCAGTAGTTACCTGAAGATTGGGGTGGATGAATGGGGCGGAGGGTGGGAATGAGGAATTTCAAAGGGGCAAGAGGAAACTTCGAAGGGTGATAGATTTGATCATAATCCTGATTATAGTGCTGATTTTATGAGAATCCTCAATCTACACAATAAGTATGTGCTGTTTTTTGTATGTCGATTATAACTCCACATAACTGGGGCAGGGATGGAGGTGATATTCTCCCTTGTGCTTCACAGTGTATAGAAGAGGTTTTTGTGTGAGAAACGTGGATTGAATCTATTCCTTTGCTGGGGCTGTAAAGCATCACATTGCTCTCTCCAATGAACTCTCTTAACTTCAAAGAGCTAATAAAGTTTCCTAAAATACTACCAAAAATGAATACTCTCTACTACAGAAAATGTAGACTTCCAGACAAAAATAAAGGAAAATCTAAAGTTACCCAGATCATACTGCTGCAAAATGTTTTACCATGTTTCCTTTCTTTACCATCATGTGTGCATTTTCCTCCATCACCAAATATGGTTATGCCACATGTAAAGATGTGCAAAATTTTGCCTTTTTTAAAAAAATGGTCAAAACCAAAAAACTTACCATCTTAATTAACATTTTTAAGTGTACAGTATTAACTATGTGCATGTTGGTGTGCAGCAGGTCTCTAGGACTTTTTCATCTTGCAAACCTGAAACTCTATACCCAGTGAACAACTACTGCCCCTTTCCCCCTCCCCTCTCCCCACCCTGGCAACCACCATTCTACTCTGTTTCTTGCAAAACTAAAACTGTACCATTAAATGACAGTCCTCCTCCCCTATCCCCTGGCAACCACCTTTCTACTTTCTGTCTCTATGAATATGGCTACTTTACATATCTCGTGTCAGTGAAATCATGCAGCATTTGGGTTTTTTGTGACTGGCTTATATTTTACTTAGTGTAATGTCCTCAAGCTTCATCCATGATGTAGCATATGACAGGATTTTCTTCCTTTTTAAGGGTGAATAAAAATAATACTCTATTGTGTGTATATACCACATTTCTTTATCCATTCATCTATTAATGGACATTTAGATTGCTTCCATCTCTTGGCTATTTTAAGTATTGCTGCTATGAACAGGAGGTGTGCAGATATCTCTTCAAGATCCTTTTGAATATGTACCCAGAAGCAGAATTGCTGGATCATATGACAATTCTCTTTTTAATATTTTGAGAAACCTTCATACTATTTACATAGCACTGCACCATTTACATTTCCACCAACAGTGTACAGGGGTTCCACTTTCTCCACATACTTGTCAACACTTGTTATTTTCTGTTACTTGATATTGGCCACCTAATGGGTGTGAGGTGATATTTCATTGTGGTTTTGATTTTCATTTCCCTGATGATTAGTGATGTTGAGCATCTTTTCCTATACTTGTTGGCCATTTGAATATCTTCTTTAGAGAAATGCCTATGCAAATCCTTTGCCCAGTTTTTTAATTGGATTGTGTTTTTGTTGTTGAGTTGTAGGATTTTTTAATAGTGTGGATATTAACTTCTTACCAAATATATGGTTTGCAAATATTTTTTCTCATTACTCGTGTTGTCTTTCACCCTGTTGATTGTTGCTTGCTGCATAGTCTTTAAAGTTTAATGTAATCCCATTTGTCTTTTCTTCCTTTTGTTGCCTGTGCTTTTAGTGTCATACCCAAGAAATCATGCCAAATCCAATACCATGAAGGTTGTCCCCTATGTTTTCTTCTAGGAGTTTTATAGTTTCAGGTCTCACATTTAGATTAATTCATTTTGAATTAATGTTTGTATATTGGGTGAGATAAGGGTCCAACTCATTATCATGTATGTGGATATCCACTTTTACCAACACTGTTCAAGATCCTTTCTCCATTGTGTAGCTTTGGCACTCTTGTTGAATATCAATTGACCATATACATTTAGGCTTTATTCTGTGGCTGTTTATTCTGCCCCATTGGTCTGTATGTCTGTCTTTATACCAGTGCCATACCATCTTGATTACTGTAGCTACGCAGTATGTTTTGAAATCAGAAAATGTGAGGACTCCAGCTTTATTTTTCTTTCTCAACATTGTCTAGGCTATTCAGAGTCCTTTGAAATTCCATATAAATTTTGGAATGTTTTTTCTAATTCTGAAAACATGCCATTGGAATTTTCATAAGGATTGCATTGAATCTATAGATTTCTTTGGGTAATATGGATATTTTAATAATATTAAGCCTTCCAGCCTATGAGCACAGGTTGTCTTTCTACCATCTGTGTCTTCTCTAATGTCTTTCAGCAGTGTCTTGTAGTTTTCAGTGTATATCTCTTTCACCTCCTTGGTTACATATATTCCTAAATATCTTATTATTTTTGATGATGTCATAAATGGAATTGCTTTCTTAATTTTTAATTTCTTTTTCAGATTGTTCATTGTTAGTGTATAGAAATACACTTGATTTTTGTGTTAATTTTGATTCTGCAATTTTTCTGAAGATATTCTAACAGTTTTTGGGTGGAGTCTGGGGTTTTCCGTGTGTAATAAGATCATGTCATTTATGAACAGACATAATTTAGCTTCTGCCCTTTGTATTTGAATGCCTTTTATTCCTTTTTCTTGATAACTGCCCTGGCTAGAAATTCCAGTACTAGGTAGAATAAAAGTGGTGAGCGTGGCCATCCTTGCCTTGTTCCTGATCTTGGAGGGAAAACTTTCAGTCTTTCACCATTTAGTATTATGTTCATTGTGGGCTTTTCATATATGGCCTTTATTATGTTGAGATCATTTCCTTCTAATTCTCATTTGGTTAGTGTTTCATCTTGAAAGAATGTTGAGTTTTGCCAAATGCTTTTTCTGCGTCATTGAAATGATCATATGGTTTTTGCTCCTTCATTCTATTAATGTGATGTCTTATACTGACTGGTTTTCATATGTTGAACCATCCTTGCATTCCAAGAATAAATTCCACTTGGTCCACGTGATGTATGACTCTTAATATGTTGTTAAGTTAAATTTGCTAACATTTTGTTGAGGATTTTTGCATTAATAGTCATCAGAGATATTGATCTATAGTTTTTTTTATAGTATCTTTGTATGATTTTGGTATCAGTGTAATGCTTTCCTCATGGAATGAGTTTGGAAGTATTCCCTCCTCTTCAGTTTTTTGGAAGTTTGAGAAGTATTGGTGTTATTTCTTCTTTAAATATTTTGTAGAAGGACGCCTGGGTGGCTCAGTTGGTTAAGCATCTGCTTTCAGCTCAGATCATGATCCCAGGGTCCTGGGATCGAGCCCCACATCAGACTCCTAGCTCAGCGGGGAGTCTGCTTCTCCCTCTGCCTGCTGCTGCCCCCTGCTTATGCCCACTCACTTCATCGCTCTCTCTGACAAACAAATAAAATCTTTTTTAAAAAAAATAAATATTTGGTAGAATTCTCCAGTAAAACCATCTGGTCCAAGGTTTTTCTTTGTTGGGAGGTATTTGATTACTGATTAAATCCCTTGTTATTAATCTATTCACATTTTTTATTTCTTCATGATTCAGTCTTAGTACATTTTATGCTTCTAGAAACTTATTTCTTCTATGTTACCCAGTTTTTTCACATAAAATTGTTCATAGTAGTCTCCTGTGATCTTTTTTATTTCTGTGGCATCAGTTGTAATGTCTCCTTTCATTTCTGATTTGATGATTTGTCTTCATTTCTTCACTCATTATTTGTCTTTTCTCTTTTTCTCATTCTAGCTAAGGATTTGTCAATTTTCTTGAACTTTTCAAAAAATGAACTCCTAGTTTTATTTTTTCTATGATTTTTATCTGCTGTATTATGTTTATCTCTGTTCACATATTTACAATTTCCTTTGTTCTGCTCAATCAAGTTTAGTTTGTTCTTCTCTTTAATTTCTTGAGGTGTTTATTTAGGTTATTAATCTGAGATATTTCTCCTTTTTTATGTATTTATAACTACACTGCTCTTAGCACTGCTTTTGCCACATTCAGTAAGTTCTGGTATGTTTTGTTTTCATTTTCATTTGCTTCAAGACACTTAAATTTCCCTTATCATTTCTTCTTTGGTTCATTGAGTGTTAAAGAGTGTGATTGATACGATTTCAATCTTCTTAAATTTGTTAAAACTTGCTTTATGGCTGGGGTGCCTGGGTGGCTCAGTTGGTTAAGCAACTGCCTTCGGCTCAGGTCATGATCCCAGGGTCCTGGGATCGAGCCCCACATCAGGCTCCCTGCTCAGTGGGAGGCCTGCTTCTCCCTTTCCCACTACCCCTGCTTGTGTTCCCTCTCTCACTGTCTCTCTCTCTGTCAAATAAATAAATAAAATCTTAAAAAAAAAAAAACTTGCTTTATGGCTAACCTATGATTTATCCTGGAGAATTAATTGTTCCATGTGCACTTGGAACATTTATTCTGCTGTTGTTGGATGATGTGTTCTGTAAATATCTATTCAGTCTCATTGATCTAAAGTGTTGTTCAAGTCCTCTGTTTCCTTTTGATATTCTGGCTGGTTGAACTATTATGGAAAGTGAGATATTGAAATCTCTTACTATTACTGTGTTACTATCTTTTCTTCTTTCAGTTCTGTCAATATTTGCTTCATATATTGGGTGCTCTGCTGTTAAGGTGCATATATAATTGTTAGATCTTCCTGGTGAATTGGCCCTTTGATCATTATATAATGTCCTCTGTCTCTATGACAGTTTTTGATTTAAAGTCTAATTTGTTTGAAGTAAGTATGGGCATTCCTGTTCTCTTTCTATTACCAATTACATGGAATATCTTTTCTCATCATTTCACTTTCAGGCTATGTATGTCATTATATTTAAAGTTAGTCTCTTATAGGTAGCATAGAGCAGATTTTTTTTTTTTAACCTGTCAGCCACTCTAGGTCTTTCTATTGGGGAGTTTAATCCATTCATACTTAAAATAATTACAGATAGGGAGGTATTTACCATTGCCATTATGTTAATTTTTTTGTATGCCTTTAGTAATTTTCTCCTCTTCCTCTCTTGCTGCCTTCTTTTGTGTGTCATTGTTTTTTTCATTGGTTTGTTTTTATTTTTTTGTAGCAGCATACTTTGAATCCTTTCTCATTTTCTTCTGTGCATCTTCTGTAGGTATTTTCTTTGTGGTTACCATGGGAATTACCTAAAAGATCCTATAGTTAAAACAGTCTATTTTAAACTAATAACAACTTAAATCACATACAAAAACTTAACTCCATTGCCCCAGCACTATGTTATCAATGTTACAAATTACATCTTTTTATCATTTGTTTAACATCATTTTATAGTATAGTTATTTTTGTGCTTTTATCTTTTATATTCTATACCTGAATTAAAAGTGATTCATGTACTACCATGACAGTATTACTGGATTCTGTGTTTATCTCTATATTTACCTTTACAGAGAGCTTTATATTTTCATATGATTTTCTCTTACAGTCTAGTGTCCTTTTATTTCAACTTGAAGGATTCTGTTTAGCAATTCATGCAGGGCAGGTCTAGTGGTGATAACCCCCCCCAGCTTTTGTTTATCCAGTAAAGTCTACTTCTCCGTCCTTTTTGAAGGTCAGTTTTGCCAAATATAGTATTCTTGGTTGGCATAGTTTTCTTCCAGCACTTTGAAGATATCTTCCCGCTCTCTTGTAGCCTGTAATGTTTCTGCTGTGAAAGCTCATCATTGTGTGCTAGCTCCCTTGTTTATGATGAATTAGCTTTTCTCTTGCTCATTTTAAGATTCTTTGTCTTTGAATTTTCAGTTTGATTATAATGTGTCTCAGTGTGCACCTTTTTAGATGCATCCTATTTGGAGTTCCTTGAGTTCTTGAATTTGGATATTCATTTCCTTTCTTATATATGGGAAGTTTTCATCCATTATTTCTTCCAATAATCTCTCTGCCCCATTCTTTCTCTGTTCTCTTTCTGGGATTCCTGTAACGTGTATATTGATATGTTTAGTCGCCAAATCTGAATTATATCCCATAATTCTGTTAGGCTTTCTTTACTTTTCTTCATTCTGTTTTCTTTTTGTTCTTCTGATATAGTAATTTCAAATGACCTATCTCTGAGTACACAGATCCTTTATTCTGCCTGATCACGTCTGTTTTTGAACCCTTATGGTGAATTTTTCAATCCATTTATTGTATTCTTCAGCCTCAGAATTTCTATTTGGTCCTCTTTTAGTTTCTATCTCTGTTGATACATTCATGCTTCATTTTCCTGATTTTATTTATTGTCTGTGTTCTCTTATAGCATATTGAGCTTGTTTAAGACAATTATTTTGAATTTTTTGTCAGGTAATCAATAGGTCTCCATATCCTCAGGGTCAATTTCTGAAGATTTGTTTTGTTTTTGTCATTGCCATGTTTTATGTTTCTTGTGATTTCTTCATTTGAAAAAACAGCCACTTTTCTCTGGTTTTGGGGGCCTTGCTTTGTACAGGGGAAACTGTCACAAGTCAGCCCCAGTAGAGACTATGGGAGTTTCTCAAAGTTTTTATGATATGCACCTTCTCTCAGCTTCTATATGTAATTTCCCAATTAGAGAGATTTCAAGATTTGTAATCTCTTGCTTCCTCTAGTGTCTGTGGTGCTGCAGGATCTCTAGCACTGCAATAAGCTACTGAGTCCTCTTTTGTTCTCAGGAGCCCCCATGCATCCAAGATGTGCCAATTCCCCATTAGTGCTGTGAGTCAGGTGAGACCAGGCCCTTGGGAATCCCCACTACCACCACCACCAAAAGCTGGACTATTGGATGTACATCCCACTGTAATCATTCCTTGTTCAGGAAGAAGCCATGCGCTGGCTACTTTCCCCTGATCACAGCAAGCTGTGCTAGCTTCTGTGTGCATTGCGGGAAGGTACTCTGGCACTGCAGCAAACCCCCAACCAGAGTGTGTTGGTTCTTCATCAGCACTCCAAGTCAGGCAAAACAAACCAGTCTCTCTTTTTTTTCCTTCCCAAGGGAGAATCTGCATTGGCTTTTTCTCCCAATCGTGAGTTATGCTGGCTTGTGATAGGGGCTGACACAGTTGAAATCAGATGGCTTTTCTTACCTGTTTCAGTGCAGTTGTTCTTGGATTTGAGTTTATCTGGGGTACTGCAACTTCCTAACTGGTTTCTGGAGTTCTCATAAAGGTTTTTTTGGACTGTATATAGTCAAATTGGTATCTTTGTGAGGAAAAACGTTCTAGGGCTTCCTATTCTGCTATCTTGGTGACCACAAAATTAAGTGTTGATATATACTACCACATTAATCTCAGAAAGTTTGTTCATTTCACTTACCTGATATTTTTAAAATCTTGGACATTTTATTTTATTTTATTTTTTAAGATTATTTGAGAGTGCAAGAGAGCGAGAAAGAGTGAGTGAGAGAGTGAGCGAGCTGAGGAGCAGAGGGAGAAGCAGTCTCTGCTGAGCAGGGAGCCCGACATGGGGCTCGATCCCAGGACTCTGGGATCAAGACCTGAGCCGAAGGCAGCCACTTAACAGACTGAGCCACCCAGGTGCCCCAAATCTTGGCCATTTTAATAGGCAGTGTTGAATCTTACATTTTGAATTACGTGAAGGTTTAAATTATGTAATACTTGATACCTACAAAAGAATCAATGTAGCACTCTTAAGTTACAAAGCATATAAAATTAATGAAGCCATCAAAACATCAGAACCAGAACATTACTGCTACGCCTACCTATGTGCTTTTTTCCACTCTGTCTCCTGCCTTTCCCACAGGTAACCACTGTGAGATTTCTTTTTTATGTTTTATATATATTCAGGTTTATATTTTTTTAGTTTCTTGCCTTTTCACATATAATTTTATCATGTATGCAAACACTGTTTTTAATTTTGCTTGTTTTTAAGCTTTCTAAAAATGGTATCACTCAGTATGTAGTGTTCTGACTTGATTTTTTTCACTTTATACAAAGTTTAAATATTTTTATATATTTATTGACTAATTGTTTACTTTGGGAATTGTCTATATACATTGTCCATTTCATAGGGGTATTCTTTATTTTCTGGTATAGGTAAGTTTCAAGAATCCTTATTACTCTAAATTCTGTGATTCTAAGATATTTCTCTTATAAAAGTGTCATTTGTAAGTTTTAGTGTTAATTGATTGATAATTCAGATAAATTGATCTCCACATTCTTGTTTTTGGAAGCTTCGTGATATTTTAATTTTTCTCTAGGAAATAGTAAATTTTTTTTGCTATAATGAAATGAATATAATAACTTGTTTCATTATTTAGGCATAAAACTCACCCAGACTTACAAATGCTTATTGATTCATTTACACCTGCCCATGTATGGCAGTGTTATTCCATGAAAGTTGATTGAAAATGATGAAATGAAGATATTCACAATATATACTGGTGTTTATAATAGAAAATGTTTAAAAACTATATTCATGGCCTTTCAATTGGACATTTGAAGTTTTTCTAAGGAGGTCAGTTTTTATTTTTTAAAGTTTGCTTTTTCCACAGAAGTGGAATCCTTCAGTATGTTAGGATTTCAGAAGGGCTATGGTTGCCTGAGAGAGATGTCAGAGTTTTGTTTTATTCATATAGGTAACCTATATCTATATGAAAAGTGAAAAAGGAAATATTGCCTAGAGCAATGGTCTTCAAACTTTTTGATCTGAGCTCACTCAAGCCCTTTGAAAGATATGCATTTACACTTACAGATGGAAAAGATGGGCCTAATTGTAACAAAAAATTAGAGAGGAGCAAAATAATAAAAAACATACCATTCAGTGCCTAAAACTAAGGATATTATTGGGAGGAAATGGTAATGTTTTTTATAAGAACTTAGAACTTATAATTTTTGCTCAGTTGGCTACCATTAAAATGTGGGGATTTTAAAGACCATCTTGTTTTGGTTTATTCTCAGAGACATTATCAATAAACTAAAATATAAAATGTACTCAGAAAAGAAATGATTGGTATATGTTGATAGACAATTTTCATTAAAAGTGAAGCTCCCATAATAGGAAAAAATGACATTGTGGGAACTTTAAGGGGAAGAAATAAAAAATGTGGGGCTAGAGGAGTGTTTCTTTAAAAAAATATAATGGAAAATTAACGTTGAGAAGTACTACTAATGTTTCCTACTAATGTGAGTGTTCAGCCCTGTCTGAAAATCTTCCATGATATGGATTGCAGGGTTTCCAAGGCAGCCAGCCCATACTGGGATGCTATAATCCTCTTAAAGTTTTTCCTCATACTGAGCCAAAATCTATTCTATAGAGGGCAAATCTAATCCTCTCCTACATGAACATTTTCTGAATGTGTAAAGAAAGTAATTGTATGATCTAGGTCCTCTCCTACCTCTTCTGCTGTTTTTCATTTGATGTGATTTTAGGGCCACTCACCAGCCTTGATAGTGGCTGTGAGGTTGACGATACGGCTCATACTGATCTTATGACTTCCTATTTGTTCTTTCTCCGGCTGCTCTTTGTTCTTTGCTAGGTTATACTCATCAACATGGTCTCTAACTTCTCACCAGTGAATCTATAAAATTGAAACCTGTAACTAAGCATACATGTGAAAGACTACGTATAAAGACTACTTTTAAGTGATGTTTTATCTATGTTATAGATTCTCAACAAGAGGTTTCTTTTAAGTTTCAGGAAACAATTATATCCCTCAGAAGTTGGCTTCCAAATGAAACAACCTGTTTCTTGGCAAATAATTATACTTTAAGATTCATAATGTATTGTTATGTTTTCTTAACGTATTAAACAAATGCATTTTTATCTTTGTGTTTTCAGATAGTGGCCAGAACTGTAGTGCCAGTAGTAAAGGTGAACGACTAAGTGCCAAACTCAGAGCTTTACCTGGGACAAACGAACCTTATGAAAGTAGCAGTAACAAAGAAATAGGCAAGTGCTGGTGTTCCCCACCCAGTTTCTACAGGCATAACAGGTCTGGAAAAGATTTGGTGAGATGGCAAAAATGTATAATTGGGCATTAGGAATTTTTTATATACAGACAAAATTTTAAATGACTTGGGAGAACATTTCTGTTCACTCAGTTCAGTTTAGCTTATGAGACAAATTGGTTTCACATTTGTTGTTTTTCTTTATTATTCTAATATAACAATCTATTTTGAAACCTAGATGCCTCCTATGTGGATCCACTTGGCCCTCAAATAGAAAGACCAAAAACTGCAGCCAAAAAAAGAATCGACGAGGATGATTTTGCTGATGAAGAATTAGGAGATGATTTGCTTCCCGAATAATATACACTTTAAATTTTTACTTATTAAAGGAAAGAAATTGCCTTACAAGATAATGCTTGTGTGAGACTTTGGATTAAACACCCAAATTTTAATTTCATACACTGTCAAAACCTTAAATAAGTGTATTCTGTTCTATGAGATTGGTCTAAGTTTTGTTTTGTTTATATGGAATAAAGATATGTGAAACTAATACTTTAGTGACTTCCTTACTCTTGAAAACATTGACCACAGTAAGAAATACATTTTGTAGCACCACCTAGTACCTACACATACGTGTAAGTATTTGGGTGTGCTCACGAAAATTTACCCTACTACTGTAGTGCATGCTGATATTTTCTGTGATTTCATTAAAACAAAGTTTAGCAATGAAAATACCACATTGATTTCATGGTTCACAGCTTGTAAAATGTGCTAAGACATATCACTGATGGATCTGTAGTTAAGCTTAATTACTTAGAGTTTAGAAACTGTTAAAGTCTTTAGAAGATTTGCCTCACAGGGATTATAATACTATTAAAACAATTATGTTTTGGATACTATAGTAAGAGAAACACCAAACCCTTTTGCTCTTTTCTGTATTTCCTTTCTACCTTCAGACCAGTGGCATGTACCAATAGCATTGAGCAATGACAGCTCCAGAATGATTTTCCCATTCATGACTTGGGGTATGGGATGGAGGTCAGGACTGCCTGCATTTTGCTTTAGCAACGTGTTTGGCTGATCAGTAATGTCCAGAGGAATTGCAATGATGGGGCAATCAGAAGAGGCTTATTTAACGTCTCCATAATGTGCACACTACTGTTAGGTGCAGGAAGAGGAAAACCAAAATTAGATCACCGTTTCTGCTCCCAAGATGGTTACGATCTAATGGGGGAGTCATTCAACAAGGGCACTAAATATCTATGTGCTAGATTCTCTGGATACGGCAGTGAACAAGACAGAACAAGACCCTGCCCTCAGCTTAAATCCTGGTGGGGAAGGCAGACAATAAATATGTCTTTTTTAAAAGGACTTTAGATGTTGCTAAGTGCATTTAATTAAATGGAGTAATGTAATAGGGAGTGATGGCAGTGAAGGGAGGGGCTCATTTAGATGGAAGAGTCAGGGAAGACCTCTCTAGGAGGTGGCATTTGTATTAACACCAGAACGATGAAATGAAGAATACTGAAATTGGAATGATTTGTGTATGTTAGGGGTTATTGTGTTAGAGTGATAGAGGGCTTGGGGCCCACCAGGGTGGGTGGTATACAAGATATGCAGGGAAGTGAAAGGAGGTAAGGTCCAAGAGGTAGGCAGGGGCCAGATCACATAGATCCTATAAATAGAGTTTGAGTCTTATTCTAACAACAATAGAGAAGCCCTTAGAAAGTTTTGTGCAAGGAAGGAGAGTGATGTGATTTTATTTAACTTTAGAAACTGGTGATCACACCAGTTGCCGTGAAGATGAATTGACAGGTGGGCAGGTTGGAGGCGAAGGAAAGGGTTGAAACTACTAGTAGCCTGGGCAAGAGATGAGGATGACCGAGACCAGGTGTTTCTTTTTTATTTTTATTTCTTTTTAAAGATTTTATTTGCTAGAGAGAGAGCACAAGCAGGGGGAACAGCAGGCAGAGGGAGAAACAGGCTCTCTGCTGAACAAGGAGCCCAACTCAGGACTCAATCCCAAGACTCTAGGATCATGACCTGAGCCGAAGGCAGATGATTAACTGACTGAGCCACCCAGGCATCCCTTATTTTTTATTTTTTTATTTTTGTTTATTTGAGAGGGTGAGAGCACGAGCAGGAGGAGGGGCAGAGGCAGAGGGAGAAGCAGACTCCCTGCTGAGCAGGAAGCCCCATGCGGGGCTTGATCCTGGGACTCTGGGATCATGACCTGAGCCGAAGGCAGACCTTAACCAATTGAGCCACCTGAGGGTGCCCCTGAGACCAGGTTTTTAGCAATAGACATGAGAATTGGTCGATTCAGCATCCATTTTGGAGGCAGACATCAGAAATATTTACTAATGGATTGGATATGGGGATATGGGAAAGAGGAAAGGTTGAGAAACTGTGAGGAATGGAGAGGAGTGGATATGGGGTGGGGGTGGGGGTCAGCCATGATTTAACCATCCTAAATTCGAGATTTCTCTTCAGCAACCAACTGGAGATATAAACAATGCAGTTAGATTTACAAACTTGGAAATTGGAAGAGGTAAGGGCTGGAGATGCAAGGTGGGGAACTCTCAGTGTAGAGACAGTATTCAATACCACTGCAATTGAATGAGGCCAGTTAGGGAAAGTGAGGATAGAGAAGTCTAAGCAACCAGCCCTGGAGGTCATGAAAGAGGAGGTCAGGAAAAAAAAAAAAAAAAAAAGACTGAAAGGAGCAGTAAATGATGTAGGAAGTTTCACATTTGAGGGGAGTGGGACTTCCAGTTCTAAGGAGGATGCAGTAGGTCATATTAGGCCAATGCTCCTACTATAACTAGTTAACTAGGGGGAAAAAACAACAAATCATTGCAAAAATCACGTTTAAAGTCACTGGACAGCTGTGGGAGCAATAAGATTAAAATTCCAAGACGAACCATGAGAGATGATGGACTCTGAAAAACAAACTGAGGGTTCTAGAGGGGGGGGGGGGGGGGGGATGGGTTATCCTGGTGATGGGTATTGAGGAGGGCACGTTCTGCATGGAGCACTGGGTGTTATGAACAAACAATGAATCATGGAACACTGCACCAAAAACTAATGATGTAATATATGGTGATTAACATAACAATAAAAAAATTAAAAAAAAATAAAACCATTGCATGGCCTTGGGAAAAAAAAAAAAAAAAAAAAGATTAAAATTCCAGACTGGAAAGAGTTCATTCTAGATGAGTTGATCTGGCTGTCTTCATCGCTAGAGACATTTGTCAGTTTTGAGCATGGGCTGAAAATTGGGATTGGCCAGAAAAAGGGGGTCTTCTAGGGAAAAGAGAAACTAGCAGAACTTATGGTAGTTATGTGGCACAACACATTAAAAACGTCAAGAAGTGTCAAATTTCTGACCAGTTTTCCACCATGGGCATTTGCTGAGCTTTATGATGGTACTGGAGGCTGGGGAACTGGGCTATAGGCTTTTAAAGTTTTAAAAGCCTAAGAAGGAGATTTAAAGTTAAATCTCCCACAATCTTAGGGTCCTTAGGGGACAAAGTCCTGCTATAGGGAAGGGCTTTCTACAAATACACAATTTGTCTACCCTCAGGACATTTGCTATTTTGTGAGCTGTGTGGAGTAGGAGGCTAATGATCTAAATTCAAAATCTCCAGAGGCTGACTTGACTCTCTTGCAGTCTTTCACAGCTGAGGAGATAGTTCTGCCAGGCTCTTGATCAAAAGCCTGGAAGGACAGCCATGAACTGACTTCTAAAAACTACAACCCAGCCCCAACCCAGCTCAGTCTCTGATTGGACTGACATCATAAGTTCCAAATTATCTCTGACTAGCAGAAGAAAGAACTTTCTCTGGTAACAATATCATTTGTAGTTTCTGTGGTTCTTATATATAACACATTAGGCATACAGTAAAAAATAAAGAGTAAGAAAATGGCCAACAAACAAAACATAAATAGAAGAAGACCCTTAGATAATCCAGATAATGGACCTAACAGGCTCTAAAATCTATGATTTGTATATTAAATAAAATAGAGAAAGATGGATAAAATGGATGAAAAGAGAATTTCAACAGGATATTGGAATCTATGAACAAGAATCAAATGGATAACCTAGAACTGAAAGATACGATATGTGAATTAACTTATTTGGATGGATTTAAAATGTACTGGACAAAGCAAAAGTCAGGATTAGTGAAGCCATCATTAGAATATATCAAAATTGAAGCACAAATGAAATAAGAAGGGAAAGAATAAAGCAAATGAACAAATAATCCAGTCAAGAAATGGGCAGAAGACCTGAACTGACATTTCTCCAAAGGAGAAATACAAATGGCCAACAGACACATGAAAAAATGCTCAACATCACTCAGCATCAGGGAAATACAAATCAAAACCACAATGAGATACCACCTCACACCAGTCAGAATGGCTAAAATTAACAAGTCAGGAAACAATAAATGTTAGTGAGGATGTGGAGAAAGGGGAACCCTCTTACACTGTTGGTGGGAATGCAAGCTGGTACAGCCACTCTGGAAAACAGTATGGAAGTTCTGTTAAAGTTAAAAATAGAGCTACCCTATGACCCAGTAATGCACTACTGGGTATTTACCCCAAAGATATAAATGTAGTGATCCGAAGGGGTACGTGCTCCCCACTGTTTATAACAGCAGTGTCCACAATAGACAAACTGTGGAAAGAGCTAAAATGTCCCATCGACAGATGAATGGATAAAGAAGATGTGGTTTATATATATTAATGGAATATTAGTCATTAAAAAAAATGAAAACCATTTGCAATGATGTGGATGGAACTAGAGGATATTATGCTAAGTCAATTAGAGAAAGACAATTATCATATGATTTCACTTATATGTGTAATTTAAGAAACAAAACAAAGGATCATAGGGAAAAGGAGGGACAAAATAAGACGAAATCAGAAAGGGAGACAAACCATAGAGACTTTCAACTATAGGAAACAAACTGAGGGTTGCTGGAGGGAGGTGGGTGGAAGGATGGGGTGACTGGGTGATGGGCATTAAGGAGGGCACGTAATGTAGTGAGCACTGGGTGTTATATGCAACTGATGAATCCCTGAACTCTACCTCTGAAACTAAATATGTTAATTGAATTTAAACAAAATAAAATTAAAAAAAAAAGAATAAAGCAGATGATAAGAGGGGCGCCTGGATGGCTCAGTTGGTTAAGCATCTGCCTTTGGCTCAGGTCATGATCTCAGGGTCCTCGGATCAAGCCCCATGTTGGGCTCCCTGCTCAGCGGGGAGTCTGCTTCTCCCTCTCCCTCTGGTCCTCCTCCCTGCTTGTGCTCTTTGTCTCAAATAAATAATAAAATCTTTTTTAAAAAGTAGATGATAAGAGACACTTGGGACATGGTCAAAAGTTTAAATAAATATAGGTGCTCAGTCGTTAAAGCGTCTGCCTTTGGCTCAGGTCATGATCCCAGGATCCTGGGATCGAGCTCCACATTGGGCTCCCTGCTCAGCGGGAAGCCTGCTTCCCCTCTCACACTCCCCTTGCTTGTGTTCCCTCTCTCGCTGTCTCTCTCTCTCTGTCAAATAAATAAATGACCTTAAAAAAAAAAAGTTTAAATAAATAGGAATCTCAGAAAGGAAAGAGAATGGAGTAAAAGTAACATTTGAAGAGACATTATCTAAAATTATCCCAAATTGATGAAAGGTATCAACCCACAGATGTGGGAAGCTCAGTGAACACAATGAGAGTAGATTCAAAGAAAAGTGCACCCTAGAGATATGCTCAAATGTTGAAAAACAAAGACAAAGAACTGCTTTAAAATAGAATAAAAAGGACACAGTACCTTCAGAGGAACAATAATATGACTTACGACTGACTTTTCCATAGAAATTATGGAGCCAGAAGACAATAGAATGACATCTTTAAAAGGGCTGAAAGAAAAAAAAAAAAACCCTGCCAACCTAGAATTCTATTCCAGTGCATATATCTTTCAATATATCTTTTCAATATGTCTTTAAGGTCAAAGACTTATCAGACAAATAAAATTTGAGAAAATGAACTACCCTAGACTAGCTCTATAGAAAATATTAAATCATGAAAGACAGAAAGGGTGAAAAGCACCAAAGAGGTAGGGGGATTATATAAAATAGTGACTACTTAAAACAACAATAGTAATGATTTATGGGGTTTTAACATATATAGAAAGAAAATATATAACAATAGTAGCCCAAAGATTGAGAGGAAGTATTAAATTGCTCTAAGGTTACTGTATTGTTCAGATAGTGGCAGACTGTAATGTCAAAGATGCACATTGAAGTCTCTACAGTAACAACTGAAATAAAAAAATATATGATTAAAAATCTAATAGAATAGCTAACAAATATAGAAAGACTGAGAACATCATCATCTTGCAACCACCACAACAGTAACTGATTCAAGAATCAATTGTTCTAAAGCAAATGGAGGAAAGTTTAATGAGAATAGTATATTTATATTTACACAGCCTCAACATATTTCCTCACAAATTACTTATTAATTACAAGAGGGAAAATCCTAATTTTGGATAAGTTTGTGGACACAACCTTAATTTTTGACCAAAATTAACATGACCAATAATGGGACAAACTAAAACCATGTGTCTCCTGATGTGATACACTGAGAGGGCCCAAGATTTCTTAGTTGAGATTCCTGCCAAAAAAACCTAACCTGATCCCTACTTACGAGGAGGATCTCAAATTGAGGAATATCCTACAAAATCACTGGCCGGAACTTTTTAAAAATGTTAAGATCATGAAAGACAAAAAATGTCAGAGGAACTGCTCCAGATTAAAGGAGACAAAGAGACATGTAATGAAATATAGTGTATGATCCTCATTCAGATCCTAGACCGGGGAAAATTTGCTCTAAAGGACACTGTAGGGACAACTGGTTATATATGAATAGGTCTGTCTAAGGCAATCTATTAAGTGTAAAATTTCCTAATTTGGATAATTACACTGTGGTTACATAACTGAATGCCCTTCTTCCTTAGAAATACATACTAAAATATTTTGGAACAAAGGGTCCTGATGTCAGAAAAAAATACAATAATAAATGTGGAAAAATGTTAACAATTAATGGATTTGAATGAAAAGTGAATAAAGTTATTTGATCTATTCTTACAACTTTTCAATAAATCTGAATTTCAAAATAGAAGTTTTTTTAAGCTAATGAAGGATAAAATATAACAAAAGTACTTGACTCATCCAAAAAAGGCAGTAAAGGAAAAATAAAGGAAAAAAGAACAGAGGGACAGATAGAAAACAAGTAACAGGATGGTAGGACTTAAACCCAATTATATTGGTATTTACACATTGTAAGTATAAAAAAGTCAAATTATATTAATAATTATATAATTAGTAAATACTTATTATATTAACATTATTTTATTAAGTTATATATCTTACTATATAAACCCAATTATATTAGTATTTACACATTGTAAGTATAAAAAAGTAAACCAAATTATATTAATTATATAATTAGTAAGCACTAATTATGTTAATAATTATTAAATACAGTAAATGTAAGAAAAGTAAATATTCCAGTTAAATGACAAAGCTTATCAGACTGGATTAAAAATCAAATCAAACTATATATTACTTAGAAGAGACACATTTTTTTAAAGTAGGCTCCATGCTGAGCATGGAGCCCAATGTGGGACTTGAACTCATGACCCTGAGATCAAGACCTGACTTGAGATCAAGAGTCAGATGCTTAACCGACTGAGCCATCCAGGCACCCCAAGAGACCCATTTTAAGCATAAGGGCACAGATAGGTTGAAAATGAAAAGATGGGAAAAGATACACTGTACAAACATTAATCAAAAGGCATAAGGACTAAGGGAGTGGTCAAGTATGTCAAAGTGTGCAAAAAAAAAATCTAATAATTAGAATAACACAATTGACTTTGGCAATAATTTTATCATTTCAACCTTGTTAAAAGTTATTGCAATGAAGTGTTGGGGATAAATACCCAACTGAAGTAGGTTGAGCAGAAAATAGGAAATGAGGTTTTGGAGCCAGAGAATAGACACAGCTCAGAACATTTTGTTATAAAAGGAAGCAAATTAGGGGCACCTGGGTGGCTGTCAGTTAAGCAGCTGCCTTCGGCTCAGGTCATGATCCCAGGGTCTTGGGATCAAGCCCCGCATCAGGCTCCCCATGCAGTGGGGAGCTTGCTTCTCCCTCTGCCTGCTGCTCCCTCCTGCTTGTGCTCACTCTCAGACAAATAAATAAAATCTTAAAAAAAAACAAACAAATTAGATGGTTGATAGAGTGGGAACTGGGGTCAAGGGTTTATCAAATGTATCAGGAAAGAAGGCAGGATATGTGAAAGTGAATGCAAACAGGTTAGTATATTCGGTTGTAGAAAAAGTAGCTCTCATCTGTGTGTATGGAACATTTGGTGAGGAGGGGAAATGAGTAGTAAAGATTTGAGAGGAAATGTAAATTAGTGATCTTGGTAAAAGGGAATAGAACAGGGAAAATGTAATAGATGCTGTCGAATTAGCTAATTTGAGATTTGTGGTCAGAAATTTGAACTGAGTCTAGTCGACCAAGTTATATGATGTTAAAAGAAAATTATTGTGGACAAACATTAAGAGGAAAAAAGGAACAAGGGATTAAGGGTGTTTTCAAGGGTGTGGTAATAGTGCTGAACTATGAACTCTAAAGTAGACAAAGAAGGAAATAAGGACTCAAGAATGGGATGCTTAGTAGAAAAGTGGTTAGGATTAGAAGACCTCATGAGATTACAGAATTATAGAAGTGGATAAAAATAGAAAGTGATTGTATCAGGGAGTAGGTATTTGAAATCATGTATTTGCATGTGGTGCAGTTATTGGTAGTGATAATATCTGGAGTACAACCATATGATCTGATAGTTGAGATACAATGGGAGAAATGACAACTGGAGCAAAGGTAGTCATTTAGAATAATTTTAAATAAATTATCTGTTTGGACGTTAGAGGTGCCAGGAATGATGAACAGGAGGGGTGGTAGATCCAGGTGCTAACCAAGAAGATGGTAGCAATAAAAAGAACTACTGGTGGAAAAATGTGAGTCCTTTAAAGGAGGGAAGGAAGCTTGGGTAGGTAGGTACATCAGAAACCTAAGAAGCTAACTATGGAAGTGGCCAACCTCACACTGGCTTTTGGAGTTATGGTGCCTAAAAGATTCTTCCCAACAGGTTGGTCTAAGTTGTGCTTGGTACTGGAGTCGTTGAGTGAACGAGGTATTGAGAGGGAGAAACTGAGGATGACTTGAGATCAAGCTTTCGTGACTACAAGGATGGTGACATCTTCAGTAAAGAGCACTAGAGAGGCATTTATTTCTAAGGGAACATGAGCTTCGTTACCTTTTTCTCACTTTTCTTAAATTTGGATTTAATTTTTAATTATTAACATGTTTATTTCATATGTGCATACATACATTCAGACTTGAGGGTAACAGGTGGAAAATTAGACAAAACATTTTGCATTTTTTTTAAGGTTTTTATTTATTGGTCAGAGAGCACAAAGCAGGGGAAGCGGCAGGTGGAGGGAGAAGCAGGCTCCCCACTGAGCAAGGAGCCTGATGTGGGACTGATTCCAGGACCCTGGGATCGTCACCTGAGGTGAAGGCAGACGCTTAACTGAGCCACCCAGACACCCCTTTGCACCTGTTTCTAAGAAATTTTCTCAACTCTGTCTAGTCTAACAAAGATGAATTTTATGTTCTATCAAATAGGTGAGGTTTTCAGGTGAAACTGTTGGGAAGTAAATATTTTCTATTTCCAAGATAATCAAGAGAGAAGGAGAGACTGCCATGTTATCAGACAATAGCAGGTATTTTGTTGAAAAACATACAGAATTAACAGCCTGGCACAATTAAGTTGTGTCACCTTACATATGAAAGGATGTTGTAATGAGACATACGGAGTATTCCTAGGAAAACTACTCATTCTCCTAGAGGACTCCCACACTTTTTATGAAATACAAAATAAGCAGTATTTAGAATAGTGATCTTTATTCCCATTTTACCAGAAAGATAACAGAGAACATGAACAATTTACTAGTCAGAAAAAAATGTTTTATAACCTCAAAACAAATGTTTACTCACCAAGAGCTGTAAATTGCTTAAACTGCTTAAATTGGAGATTTCAGTGGGATTTTTAGCAGTAATTCTGAAACTCTTCAGTTACACAATGTTCAAGGCATGGAAAAGTGTTTTTCTACACAGCACAACTGAAATGTCATTTAATCAAGTAGACAAATACCTTGTAGACAACCAACGTAGTCAAATACCAAAGCTTCAAACCGTTCAGGGAGGCATAAACTACCTATTTTCTACACTTTCAGCTGGTATCAGTCTTTTGTTTTCATTTTCCAAGAACGACGGCTGTAAAATGGCTATATTCATTAGCCTGCCACCTAAAAAGCATTAATTTGTAGAACAAATGAGCAAGTTTTCGTGTGTTCTTGAAGTATAATAGAGTTCCTTCACTTAAATATATTTTTTATTCACAGAATATTTTACAAGACTGCTTGCACTTACAGATATCATGTAGTAGGAATTCTCCAACATTGTAATAGACCAAGTGATGCCCACTCACAGACGTAGAAATACAAGTTGGGGGAGTTTAATACTTTGATTTTAGAGTTGCTAGAAGAGGCACAGAAGGTTCATTTCATGAGTGTTGAGGGGAAAGGAGAAACGGACTCCTCTCACCCTATTAAAAAGTTTTTAAATCTCTAATAAATTTATTTCTTTGAACTATGGAGTCTCAGAAGAGGAAGTCGTCCTAAAGAACTGAATCCTTCTAGGTTTTAGCTCATTCTTTTTCCAGATGGCCTGTTCTGTTCTTGGAGAGTTTTAATTACTAGAAGAATCTTTTTGCCCTGAACCAAAATCTGTCTCCCCTAACTTCCCAAAGTTGGCCCCACTTTGGAGCTCTGGAGATCTGCAGGCCAGTTCCTTCCAGGCTTTCTTCAGCCAGGCAGGCCAGCACCAGTGCAGGGCCGCGCCACCTCTGCTCGTCCTCCTCGTCCGCCGCGCAGCACGCAGTCGGGAGCTCGCTCTTCCCGGGCCTCGGAAGCCGCCACTTTCGCCGGGTGCGAATCAACGCGGCTAGCCAGCCCTCGGGTGGTGCGGCTCTCTCCTGACAATCGGGGGATGCCGGAGTCACTGGTGAGTGCATTTCATCAGGGGGCAAGTGTGCTCCAGTCCCAGAGGCACAGGGTGCAGCCCCGGCTCGTTCCTGTAAACCCGGGCGACGACCTCGTGCCGCCGGCTGGTCCGTGCGCGCCCGGCGCCGCGGAGGACGAAACGCCCCGGGGAACTTACTCAAGCCAAGTCCGGTTCTAAGACGGCCGGCACCCAGAGCTGTCAGCGCCGGGACCCCGCGCCTGCCCCTCCTCGGCCGCGCAGCCCCCGCGGGAGGGAGGCGGGCAGATGACGAGGGTGTGGGGGCGTGAGTCTGAGGGCGGCGGGCTCCGGCGTCGCAGGCGCGGGCTCCGCAGGCTCCGTCGCTGACCGGCCGGCCGCGGCGCGCGGAGCGTCGAGGTCGCCGCCGCCGGGGGATGGCGCGTGCGGGGGTAAGCGGCGCGGACGGCCGTCACAGGCACTCGCAGCCCAGGGCGCAGCAGCCCGGCAGGCACACGCACACGCGCACCCCGCAGCCGCCTCCCGCGCGGCCCCCGGCTCGGGGTGGCGGCGGCGGCGGCGGCCCGGGGCGCGCGGGCCGGCGCAGGGCAGGGTCCCGGGGCCCCCGGGGGCGGCGGGCAGGCGGGGGCGGCGCTCGGGGGCCTGTCTGGTCAGCACCCATCCTCCGGGCCCGCCTCACGGTCCGCGGCGCGACGGGGGTGGGGCGCCCACCGGCTCCCAGACCGCGGCGGGCCGGGCGCGGGCGGGCGCGGGCTCCTGCGCCGCGCGCGGACGCTGAGCGCGGCCTGTCTGGCAGGTCTGGATGCTGGTGGTCGGCGTCCTGCTAGCGTTGGCGCCGGGCCGGACCGCAGGCGCCCTGAGAGCGAGCAGACGTCCGGCGCGGCCGCGGGGCTGCGCCGACCGGCCGGAGGAGCTCCTGGAGCAGCTGTACGGGCGGCTGGCGGCGGGCGTGCTCGGCGCCTTCCACCACACGCTGCAGCTGGGGCCGCGCGAGCAGGCGCGTAACGCGAGCTGCCCGGCAGGGGGCAGGCCCGGCGACCGGCGCTTCCGGCCGCCCACCAACCTGCGCAGCGTGTCGCCGTGGGCCTACAGGTGAGCCGCGGGGCCGCGGTGGGGCGGGCAGGGCGGGGCGGGGCCGAGGCAGGTGGGATGCGACGGCTGGGGCCAGCGAAAGTGAGGTGGGTGGTGAGGAGGGCGGGGCCGGGCGTGGCAGGCAGCGAGTGAGCGGTGAGGGCAGGTGGGGTGGGGCAGGTGCGGAGGGGCGGGGCGGTCGGGAGAAGCTAGGTGGGTCGCGGGGAGGGACCGGGCAGGACCGATGGAGCGGGGAAGGGCAGGTAGGGAGGGGCGGAGCAGAGACTGGGTTGGGAGTAATTCATTCCCACAAAGGTCTCATCACCTCCCTCGAAGGAAACCTGCTGCCCGTTGTTTACCCTTTCACTATTTAATATGGAACAGATGTTTCTTGAGTACCTATTTGTCAGGTATATAGTTCAGTGGGTTCCACAAGGGACCAAGCCAAGTGATCCTTCATTAATTTTTATAGAATTGTGTACAGGAGACCTGTGAAGTTCTAGTGTGGCAGTCTATACAGACATTTTTGGAGTGCCTGTGGTGGTGGTCCAGACACTGTTGAGCATTGAACCCTCAGAAGCCCGTCCTCTGAGCTTATAGTCTAAGGGAGGAGTGGAGATAATTGGTAAAGTAACCATAATACAAGGCAGAACATGATTTGACAGGAAATCTTAAAAAGTGTGTGATAGTGTAAAGTGGGGAGGGGGATCAAAATGGCAGTTGAAATGTATTTTGGAGAATGGGCATAACTCTGAGATTGGCCTGGTAAAGAGGTCAGCTCAGAAGAAAGGAACAACGTACAAAGCAGGGAGGCTGGGGTGTTCTGGGGCTTTGGAGGGAAGAGTGTGGTGGGAGTGTCCCCAGCACACATTTATGACTGTCTCCTTCCCTGCTGTTAACTGTGAATCCCACCATCTTCAAGGGGCTCAGAGTTCGCGGTACAAGGAGGGAGCCCTCACACTGCCACAGACGTGGAAAAGCCCTCGGTGAAAGAGCAAGGACAAGAGTGGTTCAGAGGGAAGGAGTGGCTTATTGCAAGGGGGAAGAGTGGCCAGCGCAGGTGTGTTTCTATGTGGCTGGGAATGGCAAGAGAGGAGGCTGCAGAGGGGAGCAGAAACTAGATGTGGCCTTAAAAGCAATGCTACAAGTTTGAAATGTATCCTGTAGGATGTTTTTTTGATGAAGGAAGTCATGTGACCATTTGTGTTTGGGGAAGGCTTACCTGATGAGGGATGGATCCAAGGGGAGAGAGAGGGCGAATGCAGAGCCATACTCCCCGCAAAAGGTAGTTAGGGTCTGAACTTTGGCAGTGGGACAGTGGAAAAAGTGAGACTAGGGTCAGTTTGAAAGATATTACTTAAAGAAGTCAAAGTGACAGGACTTGGTGGTTGATGATTATATGTGGGAGTGAGGGAGAAAGAGAGGGTCCACACTGCTATTAAGATATGCAGAGAAGGGGGCGGCTGCCTTTGGCTCAGATGGTGATCCCAGAGTCCTGGGACCGAGCCCTAAGTCGGGCTCCCTGCTCAGTGGGGAGCCTGCTTCTCCCTCTCCCTCTGCGTGCTCTCTCTGCCTATTTGTGCTCTCTCTCTCTCTCTCTCTGTCAAATAAATAAATAAAATCTTTAAAAAAAAAAGATATGCAGAGAAAATGTAATGATTTTGTCTAAAACTAATCCAGGCTTCTCCAAGCCTCCCCCTGCTGGTCAGGGGGCTTCCCTCCTCCTGGCTACTCTGCAGAGGACGAAGTTCACTTGTGGCTGAGCTCTCTCCCACCAAGGAAGTCAGGCCCAGGACTCCCTCCTGCCTTCACCGTCTCTTCATTCATCTGATGCCCTCAGGACACACATGTTGAGCCATTCATTTTGGTGGCTTCATTCTCTTGCCTTGCCTCTTCCTTCCCATCATTCCCACAGACCAAAAGGGTGGGCTTTTATATTATCCTTCTTCCTCCAACCTCATATTACACCTTTGATATGCTAAATAGCATTAAAGAAACTCGGAAGATCTCTCAAAACAACAGCTTGGCTTCTCCAGACAGAAGCTACAAAGTCTGCATTTTTCTTTAACGAATTCTAAGCTCTCCTGGCAAATAGATGTCTCCCAGGCTAGGCTGTGGCCCAAAAGGCAGAAGAGTAACACACAGTGATTTTTCAAGAGCTCCTGTTGGGCATCTCCCACATTTCTGGCTTGGGTTGTTGACAGTATTTAAGCAAAATGGAGAAACTGAATGAGGAGAGTTTTTGGAGGGAAGTAAATTCAGTACTAGACCTGTTGAGTTTTATGTGCTGTGGAGAGGAGCACAGGTATAAATGTCCCGCTTGACTTGGCAGTGTGGTCTCAAGAGAGATTGGGGCTGAAGTACAGATCAGGAGTTGTCAGCCCTAGAATTCTGCATAGTAAGGTAAATTGAGTTGCCCTTATTACCTTACCTGTGTCTCCTAGGAAAGATCCAAGAGCAGCGGGGAGGGGGGAATGGCTAAAGGAGGTCATGGAAAAGAACAACACACAGTATAGAGCGCCTTTGTGCTACATGGGCCTGGGAGTAGGAGCTACATCTGTATCAGGTGGCTGACGATGGTATCATCTGCATTACTTTTCTTATTATTTAGCAACACTGATGAAATTGCTCCCCCCGCAAGCAAATGGAGGCTTACACTCTCTGAACAAAGGACGGTCTTCTAGGGGTGGGCACTGGGCCAGGACTCCAGATTGCTGGGTGCTAAAGTGGGCCCTGCCTTCTCCCACCAGGAGATGGCCTCTTTGCTCTCCTGACCTCTGATCACTTCTCACGGCCTCCTGAGTCACTGGAAGACTGGAAAAAGCATTGCGCATAGGAACTCAAAGCCTCTTCGCAAAGCAGTGTGTAGAAGGACGGGACTGGTTTCTTAGTGGGGTCACCGTGGGACCTGTGTAGCCTGGGGGGGAAGAGTGTGCTCACCTTGCAACCATAAGCGTGGAATTAGAAGTAGTACATAAGGCTAAAAACAGAGAGAGCTCCTAAGGAAGATGGATGGGGAAACAGACTGCCAGTCAGAAATACTGAAAGGCACAGAAAGGACTTCTTAGGTGGATAAGACAGGTTTTAAAATAGAAATTTGGATTATAAGGTGGCTTTTCATACTTTGAAGGGAGAGATGGCTCATTCAAAATGGTGTTGGGACAACTGAGTAACCAACTGGAAAAACATATGATTGTATCTTACTTCTATATACAAATAAATTCCAAATAACCGAAAGATTTAAATGTAAAAATAAAACTACAAACACATGAAAAACACCGTCAATTATATCTACAGTGTTGGAGTGGAGAGGCCTATTTTATTTAGTAGCTTATAGACCCCCAAAGCCATAAAAGACAAGACATAAATTCAGCTACACAATTATGTGCCATTTCTTCTTGGCAAAATAAACAATAAAATAAAATTAGAAAAATACAAGGGGAAACTGGGAGAAAATACTTGCAACCCATGTCACAAAGGGGTCATTTCCTAAAGAGCTCCTACAAACCAATAAGAAAAAGATGTAATAAGGGGAGGAACAAAGGTCATGGGTAGTTGCTGGGGAAGGAAGGTCAAATGAGTCAGTTATGTGAAATGCAAAGAGATGCCTAGCTTCAGGCATCCTAAAGTGAAATGCATGTTAAAACGATGCTGGGAAACCTTTCTTTCTTTTGGGGGTACCCACCAGGCTCTGTTGGCAAGGAGGTGAGGAAAAAGGCATCCTCATACAGCAGAGGGTATGAATCCGGACAACCAGCTACTAGCTATCCACATTTTAAATGTACGTGCCCTTTGACCCAGCAATTCTAGGTACTGGTTTACTCCTCCAGCCACACTTGTCTGTGTACCACATGATGTATGTACAAGCGTTTCCACTGTGGCAATAGGGCATTGGAAACCATCCCAACACCCACCAATAGCCAACTAGTTCAATAAAATGCCATAAAACAGCCAGAAAGAGGAACGGGGCAGCTGTAAACCTGCCTAAGGAGACCAGTCCATCACCAACATAGAGGGCAACAAGGCAAGGCACAGTACAGTGTTATTTGTGTGTTAAAGAGAAGCTATTATATAACATACATATGTTATTTTTAAATGTACACACACACACCACCCCACACACTTAGGGGCATCTTTGGAACGTGGTTATCACGGTGCCTGCCATCAGGAGGGGATCTGGAAAGCTGGGGACGGAGGAGGAAGGAGACTTACTTTTCACTCCTTCCTATCTTTTGAATTTTCTACCATGTGCATGTATTATTGATTTCAAAAACATCTTCATTTTTAAATTGAGAGCAGAAAGGGAAATTCACCAACCATGAGGAAAAAGCAGAGAGTGAAGAAACAAAACAGCAGGTAACTACAGCCTTTGATTTTCCCTGAGCTTTGGTCTGAAGAGAATTGTTTGTTCTTACAGGCCATAGAGCTGACAGCAGAGACACTGCACTTTTTAGGGCCCCTTGTGCCCCCAGAGCTAAGCTGCTACAGATGAGGAACTTGGCCTGGAGACATGAAGGGATTGGGGGAGGGGGGACAGGCATTAAATGGTAGAGCCAGGACCTCATCCCGGATCTGTGATTCTATCTAGCCCATGCTCCAGACCAATGTGCTAGTAGAAAAGCAGCATTCAACTTTGAGAATATAAAAATATTTTCTCATTTACTTTGTGGCATCATGTTTGTTTCTCTTAAGATTTAGAAACAAAAATGCCAAAAATAAAATCAATGTAATTGCTCATTAAGTTTTTTAAGCCGGATTGACATAGTAAGAAATATATTGTAAGAACTCTGAGGTTCATTAAGTTTTAAAGGTACACATCACTCATGTATGTTGAAACCCCAAAGATAAACACCTACCAATAGTCTAAGTAATTTTTAAATTGTTTATATTTTTCAATTTTGGGTCATGGTCTAAAGATAACTTTTCTCTAGGATATGACTAATGCACAACAATTTAATTTTGTTGAGAGGAAAGTGACTTTCCTTTGGTGACTTAAAAATAGAGGTGACCCCCAGCAGGGAGCCCCCTTGCCCCTCCCCCCCCACCCCCGCAGCTGGGCAGGGGAGCCTTGCAGTCAGTCCGAGGCTGTCTCAGCAGGGGTCGCTGGAGGAGGGTCCAACAGGGCAGGCACCTGATCGGATAGGCTGATACTTTCCCATGCAGAACCCAAGTTGACACCACTCCCTATTACCAGAACTTTCAGCAGGTGACTTTTTTGGGGAAGAGGGGCACAGCAGCAGCAACAGCTTCCAGCTCATGTGTGGGTCAGGCAAGGTCACCACTGTCCCCGGGGCCAGACCAGCGATGCCCATTTATGGGGACGACCTTCATGTTCCAATAAATCTATCATGAGATATTTAGCAACACTGCACTTCAGGAAGGTTTTCGTCAGGAAAGGTTGAAATAAAAAGGATATTTGTGCTTCACTTCCTCTAACGTTTCAGTTCAGCCAACCCAAACATCCTGTTGCCCCCCCGGGGACTGTCCATCACAGTCCCTTTTCCCACTGCAGAAACAGCTGCGTCCACTCCCCAGCTACTGCCCGAGCCAGACCCGCCGCTTTCCTCGAACCTTCAAAGGGCACCGTTCACATCAATTTTCCCTCATCATGTCATTTGTAAAATTGTGAAGGGAATATAACATTAACCAGAGAAAGTGAGGGAAGTTAGTATAATGTTGAAGTTATCTCCACGGCACTTAGTCCCCTTTTAAAATATTATCTTTCTTTTAAATGCCCCCTTTCCCGGGATGCACTTGCATATTTGTGTCCCAGCACTAAGAACGGCGGTCCCCACACTCTGAAGCCTTATGGGGATGCGCGGGCTCTAATCCTCCTCCCAGGGTGGGGGCTTCGACGGGGTCTCTGCGTCCACTGTGACCGACAGGGGGCAGCACCGCGCCAACCCACCTTCTCTCCTGCGGCCGCGGGCCTGGCTTCCTCCCTTCCTCCTGGGGAGGCCCGGCCAGCCGTGTGATCTTTGGAACTGAGGGGTGTCCTTTCCTGTTTATAATTCTCCTTAGCAAGTTCACTTTTCCCTGGGTCCCTGCTTCAAATCTACAGGTTATTCAAATGGCTTAAGAACAAACTAAGAAAGTCTGTCTGCCTTCAAGGAATATCTATATATGGTATAGCAGCCCAGGCGCTGTGTCCTTTCTGTGCTGTCTCACCGTGGTACTGCTCTGTTCAAGAAAGGAAGGGCTGGGGAAAGGGACAGGGGAGGCGGATAGAGCAGAAGCAGTGCCTGCCTGCCTGCTGGGCAAGTCTCCAGTTACAGCTTGTGGGGTGGGTGGGGGGCACTGCTCACCAAACTCATTGTTGTAGAAAATGAGACACTCATGGTCCAAACAGCTTGTTTAAGAAATGTTGGTACACCCCAGCCCCCACACTTTTTTTTTTAAAGATTTTATTTATTTATTAGAGAGCACTAGGGGGTGGGTGCAGAGGGAGAGGGAGAAGCAGACTCCCTGCTGAGCAGAAAGCCTGACAGGGGGCATGGGGGGCCAGATCCCAGGACTCTGGGATCATGACCTGAGCCAAAGGCAGACACTTAACCACTTAACTGACTGAGCCACCCAGGTGCCCCAACCCCCAAAAACTTTTTATGGGTAAGTGACCTTTAATTGGCCAAAGTACTGCGTGGATTTTTTTTCTCTAAGCTACTCAGTATAGCAGGCTCTACTGCACCTATCACTGTTTCACAGAGTAAAAATAAAAGCATTGTCATGGAGCATTGTCATGGGATTAAAGTCTCTCTTTCTGAAAATAGATACGTTCGTTTTGCTTTGATAGTTATTTTCTTCAACTGCCTGGGTTTTACTTTGGCATTCTTAGAGTAACCAGGGATGATGATAATATTTCATTCCATCGTCACCTCTTCCAAATTTCCTCACCTGAATAGAATGTTTATACTCTTAATACCAACAGAAGAATTGGGCCAAGTCCTGGAAGGAACACACATACCACGAAGTGAAATTCCTTATGGTGCCTGTCTTCCAGAAATGACACATGAAGATTTTGAAGGATGGTAATGAGTACATTGCTCACTAAATTAATGAGGTCAAAGAGAAAATAACCTACCAAGGACTCTTCCAGAATTAAATAGTCGAGGCTAACATTTTGATACGAATTATTCCTCATAACCAATATATGGCAACAGCTGGTTCATTTCAGATCAAGGTGGGCTCCACCCTTTCTACACACAGGCGCTTCACCCGCCTGCCCCAAGGACGGACACATCAAAGATGGCTTTGAACCCAAATTCTGCAGCTTCCCCTGGAAAGATAGTTAAGCCACCCCGTGGGCATGAGCTATGTTTTTCCTTTGAAGAGATATTTCCCAGCTGCACTGAATGTGTGGCATTTGCCGTGACAAAGGAATAAAACCCTTTGAGAAATTCTGGCCCTCATTCTAATTTCTCTTTCTCTCTTTCCCTCTGGGAAAGCTTTTTTTTCCAAGTTATCTTCCAAATTCTTTTCCAAGCCATGAGTCTCTCTCTAGTCTTCCCTGATCTCCCAGATGAACAGATTTTACATGGTATCAGTGGATTTCCTGCTTGTAGATTTAGCACTTACGAAGCATCTGGCTATTAAATATCCCCGAACTGTAGCACGGCTGTGTGGGCAGGGCCATGGATGGGATGAAGCCAGGTGAGCTGGAAGACTTTGGACAAGCCCCTCACCTTGTCGGTGCCTCGGTTTCCTTCTCAGTAAAGTGAGAGGACGGGACAGGCTGAGTCCTTCCAGGTTCCAGTAACCCAGAGCCAGCCCAGTTGGCAGGAGAGCCTGGTCAGTTCTGGAGCCTGCCTCACTGGCTCAGCTTCAGGGCTGACCTTGATGCCAAGTTCAGGATCACACCAAAGTGAACCACAGTCCCCACATGGGGGTAGGGCTGACCCCTAGCTCTCCTTGGCCGGTGAAGAGGGCCAGATGAAATCCGCTGGGGCTCTGACTCCAGGGCATCTGTGCCAGGTCAGACTTTGCTCTCCCAGGCTGATTTTTCCATGTCCTCTTTCAGGAGAAATGCACAACTGATGTTTTCTTGTAGGGGCCAGAAGAGCATTTTTCAGAGCTCCTTGGCAGCATGTATTGAAGATCTTGGCTCTCTCAGGCCTTAGGGAATGGAGAGAGGGTGGAGCCGATGGCCACAGCTTTGCAGCAGCGGGAGACTGTGGTCCTCATGACCCTGGCTACTCCCTGGCCTGCGAACAGAGCGCTCCCATAGCAGCTCTGGGCCTCGTCATGCACCATTCTTTCCCCCACAGTCTCATAACCATCCCCCTCCCAGCTGCGGGGCTGGTTCCAAAGGGAAGAAGAGGTTGGAAGGTTACATAAACCCGATCTCAGTGACTCATTCTCTCTCTCAGATCTGGAGACCTAATGGCCTCTACCAGGGTCGCAGGTTAGAATTATCTGGGGAGCTTGAAAAAATCCCAGCACCCTGGCCCCATGCCAGAACCACGAATTCTGAATCTCTGGGGTGGGGGAATAGTGATCACTAGTTTTGAAAGCTCATTTGTGGACCTCCTGTGAAGCACAACTGAGATCTGCACACCATCCTCTCTACCAAGCCAGTTGCTTGTTTGGTTAACAGTGACCTGCTGTATTAGTTAGATTTCTCAGCATAGGGAGTCCTACACTGGTAGGATCATGAAATTTGGGTGTATTTGGGAAAATGCAATCACCTAATTGTTTGCTATCAACTGCAGTCAATAGATATGTGGCTACCTACCTTTCGGAGATATTGCTGACTGTGCTGTGGAACGGGCTTCTGACCGTCAGTGGGTCCCCACTTCAAGTGAGCAAGACAAGTCACTTGCGCAACTTGTTGGCATGCGGAGCTCCTGAATCAGGGGGTCAAGTGAGAGAATCTGTGTTTTTAACTGACTCCCACATGGTTCTCACACAGGTGGTCTGAAAACCAGTCTGGAAATCTTGTTTACGCCTTCTTTTTATTGCCCACTTCCCGGGCAAAAAGACAGGGATTCTGCAGAGGAATCTTAGCTCTTGGGAAGGGAAATTAGTTCTCCTCAGCTTTCCCAGAGAGCTGCCAGATGTCTGCGTGTTACCATAGTTTCAGAAGGTCTTGGTCTCTGGTAAAGTGGGTCCTCTTCCTTCTCTTTCAAAATTGTCTTGAGTATTCTTGGACTTCTTCTCTTTCTACGAATTTTACGATCAGCTTGCCAAGTTCTACAAAAACTCTCTTGGGATTTTGCTTAGAACTGCACCTTATAGATTAATTTAGGGAATCTCAGAAACTCAGTGGATTACAGCTGTCCTTTCTAAGCAGAAATCATTGATAAAAAATATCACATTAATAGTCCTGCCATCAAGAAGCTGGAGGAAGTAGCCTGGTCATCAGATCCATCCCCTTGGCCGCAAAGAACCAGGCAGAGGCAATGATGTTGGTAACTAAACAGGACTGAAATTTTAGGTTCAAGACTCTTATTGACTCCATCCTGCCCCACTTTTTTTTCCATCCTGCCCTTTTTTAAAAAGTAATTGACAATGCGTTGAACTCATTGACCTTAAGATTGGGCAGACTGTGACGACTTAGGCAATTTTGTTTCCATTTAAACCATTTCAGTCCCAAGAAGGCATTTTCCCCAACTTTGTTCCATTGGTTTGGGGTCTTGGAATGGCTGTGAAATAATCATACTTAGCCTCTGTTGTCTTGAGATCAAAATAATTTTATGTTTTGCAAAGCGGGAAGGTGAGCCATGCCGATGATTTTGTGCCAGTAAATGCCACAGCTATACTTGGGCATCAGATCGAGAGCACATGGGGTGGCTGTGGTTCTGTCTCTTGGAATGTACTCATTGTTCTCCAGGTGGCAGTCCTTGGGGAACCGCTTCGAATTGTTTCCTACCAAGTTCAGGGTCCCGGGGCAGTGCTCTTTTCTGTCTCCGCTGTCACTCACATTCCTCTCCAAGCTCAGTTTCCATCACCTCTAATCATCCCTGGAGGACTTGTCCTTTGTTCTTGGATTAAGCTGGGCCAGCTGTCACTCACTCAAGCCAAGCTTCACACGTGGCCCCAGGGACACTTTTGGATCCCATCAGAGGGGAAAACTTGATTTGTTTCAAGTATGTTCCGGTGCCAAGCTTCCACAGAGCAGCATGCAGAAAATGTAAAGACAAAAGAATTATTGCTCACAAGGAGGCAAGACAGCCGTGCAGGATTCTTACTCGATTGCATTTCCATGTTTGGTAAAAGAAAAGGATCTGTGTTGCAGTTTCTTGATGTCTTGTTTTCGTGGTAGATTTCTTTAACCAGAAAGCACTCCAGGCTGATAATTTCCTCAGACTCTTAAGGCAGGAGGTTGGGGTGACATGCTTTAGCTTTGTGTCTGTCCCTTGGCTGTCCCAAGGCTTCCAGACCTTTCCTCCTGATCTCTTCCCCAACTCCCCCCAACTAGTGTCCTTCAGAATGTGTCCATCTTGTGCTCTCCGTCTTCCATGGTACCTGCTGGCATCGATACCCACCATACTGGGTGTCAGGGGTGTGATACGCATTGTATCTGTCCCCCTCCCCTTGGTAGCCACTTTCTATTTTAAGAGAAACCTCCTGGTCTTAAAACCACAATTTGGAAAACCACCAATGCATATGCCTTCTTATTATGTTCCATGTACCAGGCAGAGGTGGGGGTAGGCAGATGTCTCTTTGTCATAATGCCTTAGTCCAGAGGTGTCACTGTGACAGTGGAAATTTCAGTCCTCAGGGGCCGACTGGTGGGGGTGGAGCAGATATTTTTAGTCAGATGATGAGCCTTCTGACCATCACAGCATCCAAGTGACTGTCCGTTCTGCCTATCATTAACACGTGGAATGGGGATTGTTACACGGATTGCTACCTACGTGCTGTGGTGCGTAGAGAAGATAAATCCCAGCTACTTGGAATTGAAAGGGATCTTTGATGCCCCCAGGTCACACTAGCATTACAGAGGAGGAAACTGAGTTTGAACGGGGGCTGTGACTGACCTTCCTCCCCAACCCCAATTTTGTCCTGTAATTGGATCTATGCCAGTATCAGAATGGTCTTTCTAAAGGTCTGCTGATCATATGTCTACATGCTTACAGTCCTCTCCGTGGCTTCCTGTGATCTGGAAGGTAAAATCCAGGCTTTTTGCTCTGGTCTTCAAGGCTCCTGTCCACCTCTCACATGTCTTACTAAATCTCCGCCCCCGGCACATAAGGCGTGCACACACAGCGTTGCAGCTGCAGTGACCTGCGGGCAGTCTCCACCTCCCGTGGTCTCCTGCTCCCCACTCCTGCCTGGGTGTAGGTTGCTCAGCACTTCGCTCCCTCCGGCTCAGCCCTGCTTTTCTAAATGGGCCTCAGACTTCCCTGGGGCCGTTAGCCTCCAGCCACCCACGTGTCTGCGGTCGTCTGTGCACTTTGCGTTGCTTTGTCCTGGTGGGCTGGCGTGAGCACTGCCAATTCTGCTGAATTAATGATCACTACTAACCTTTCAGTTGGCAAATTCCTAGGGCACTTGGTGACTTCACAGGCATTTAGCGCTGTTTGTGTATGTGTGTGTCTGTGTACACTCACGTATTTGGTGTGTATCGCTAAAAGATAAGGACTCTGTTAAATAAAACCACACAATACCATTAACATACCTGGAAGTTAATACTTCCCTAATATCTTCAAATATTCAGTCAGGTTCAGATTTCCCTGATTATCTCATAAGTGGTTTTTAGAACTTTAAAATTTTTTTCTCTATTTTTTCTGTTTTATTATTTAGGTCTACATTTTGAAATAGTTTCAAACTAACAAAAACTTTTGTGAAATTAGTACAAAGAATTCCTGTGTACCCTTTACCCAGATTCCCCAAATGGCAGCATCATAACTCAGCAGAATTATCAAGATCAGGAAATGCTTGTTGATAACAATCCTAGAATCTGGAGCCCTTCCTCAGAGCAGACCCACTAACACCCCTTGTCTGCCCCAGGACCTCACCCCGGCTCACACGCGGCCTCTGGGGGTCAGGCCTGTTAGTGGCCTTCAGTCTGCAACAGTTCCTTGGTTCTTTGTCTTTTGTGACTGTGACACTTTTGAAGAGTACTGGTCAGTTGTTTTTTGGAAAGTTTCTCAGTTTGGGCTTGATATGTTTTTTTAAGCAACCATAAGTTTTTCATCCAAATGGAGACACTTGCAAGTAAAAAGTTGCTCAATTCACAACTGCACAGAGATAGCGGGTGTAAAGCAGGTCAGCGATGCCCCATGTCCCCGATACTTATGTCACTCTACTCAGTGTTCTTTTGGGTTCTCTCCCTTCCTTTCTCCCTTGGAATAAACATGTGCTGAACTTCCAGCATTCTGTATGCTGTTGGTCATATCCTCATAGTGCCATTTAACATGTTTCTCCATCCCTGTATTTCCAGTAAACTGGCCCCATCAATTCCAGTTTTTGGCCAGACCCTCTTAAGCGTCTGCCTTCCTTCACTTGGGGAATGCCACTCCTGATTCTGTCAATCTCCACAGTGAGACACAGTCTCCCTTAAAAGTTGGTTTTCCAAGGAGGCTGGGTGGCTTAGTTGGTTAAGCGTCTGACTTTTGATTTCAGCTCAGGTCATGATCTCGGGGTTGTGGGATGGAGCCCCACATCGGACTCCACACTCAGTGGGGAGTCGGCTTGAGATTCTCTCCCTCCCCCTCTGTCCCTCCCCTTGCTTTTCCCTGTCTTTCATTTTGTGTCTCCATATACCTCCCTGAATGATCTTATTTAACCACCATCTATATGCTAATAATTTAAAAATGTCCACCTTCAGCCAGTACCTCTCTCGGGCTCCAGACCATCTTCTACTGTGTAGTAAGGAAGATCTGTCTAAAATTCCATGCGATTGGGTCACTTCCCTTTTTAACATCCTCCCCGTTGCCTTCAGGATCAAATCCAAATTCCTCACTATGAATTTGAGGACCCTTATGACCCAGCCTCCACAGATTAGCCCAGCATCATCTCGTAGTTCCCGTCCTGTGCCACAGTTCCTAATGCTGACATGGTCCCTGGGCTCTAGGCTCTGCCCTCTGTGCTAACTCCCCTTTCTCCCTTCCTCATCTGGATGAATCCACCCGGGAACCCCCTTTGCCAGGAAGCCTTTCCAGTGGCCATGGCTGGATGAACTCACTAAGTGTTTATCCCCACAGATGATGAGTCCTTGGATAGTAGATTTGTGTTTCATTTCTATCCTCATTGCCTGAAACGTCACTGGCACTCAGATGTTACTGAATAAATAGTGAAGGTGACTGGAGATAGTACAAATTCCTTTTCCTTCAAACTTTAAGTTAGGGCCTTATATGGCTGTAAGGGTATGAAGGACAGGGAGCTGTGCAGTCCAGACTCACCATCACCAGCTCACCATCTGCCAAACTCTTACTCTCATGTTAAGGCACAAGGATGAGTAAGAATATGGCCCTGAATCTTCCCTCCCAGCAGAAAACACAGAAAAAGTGTAGCCCTATCTCACGGGCATCAAGTGTTGTGAGGATATGGGGGGTAAAGGGGATGAACTTGACTAAGGGAATTTGAGAACTCCTAGTGATTTGAATTGGACCTTAAAATACGGCAAGATTTGATACTGGCTTTGGGGAGGGGGCATCTTGAGCAAAAGCTTAGCTGCAGCACCTGCAAGGAGCATTCCGCTTTGGGATGACTGTAGGCTAGGGTGTGCGAAGGAGGAGACCATGAGGGAATGCTGGAAAGGTATGCAGTAGGGACCAAGCTGTAGAGGCCTTTGAAGGCAAAGGAGTTTGGATTTGTCCTGACTTGTCTCCCCACAGCTATGCCTCCGCATACCTCAGATCGGGGGTAAGAACAAGGCTTTACAGAGGAGGTTGAAAAAGTTGGAACGGTAAGGGTGGACAGCTTTATCAGTCCTTGCAAGGATAGAGCTCATTATGTTCCAAAAGCTCCTGATGGCAGAACTGAAGAAAAAGTAGTGATGAAAGCTTAAAAAGTATTTTTCAACTACTATTTTTGTATTCATGTTGGAGGGAAGGATGAATAGACAAAATCAGTATAAATTTGAATGTTTGGGCTTCAGAGATGACTTACATTGTGTAGACAGTCCCCACCCCACCCTGTTCCTGTTTGCACATAACAGATTTATTAGGCTTCACCCTTGACTCTGCCCTTGTCATACAGCAGTGAGAAGGAAGGTGAAGGTGTCTGCGCCTGAGGGCTCAACCGCCGTAGGGATGCCTGGGCCTGGGGCCTCCTTGCTACCTCCCCCATTGCTACTTCCGTTCTTCTGGTCACCCCGACAGGAAGCTGTGGAGTCACGGCTGACTTTCCTCTGACCTCATCTCCCACATTCAAACAGTGGCCAAGTACTTGCAAATGTCCCTCTTGGCTTTAGAATCCTCAAGTGGCAGGTTGGGCTGGTCCTCCAATTTGCTGGCTCCTGGACTCACTGGCTTCCTTTCCGTGCACATGCAGCAGGTGTTACCCAGCTCCCCTGCTGCTGTGCCTGGGTGGGCACCCCAGCTCTGCGCTCTGGGAGGCATGGCTCCGAGTTCTTTCGTACTGGGTAAATGGCATGTAGTTGGCAGTGAGTCAGTTTGTTGCTGCATGAAGACAAACTCTTCCCCACCCAGTCATGCTTCAATCTACTAATGTCTAAAGATGTTGGATCCAAACAGAAAAAGAAACCCATGTACTTTCCTTACACATCTGGAACCACCCACCCTCATCCTGTCTTTGAGAGTTAACACTTCCTCTTGACAGGAGCTCCTCAATGGAGAAGCCTCTTGGCCAATCAGTGTAACAACCCTGTCCCTCCCATGTTTCAAGTCCATTCAGGTTTCTGCCTCCCTACCCCTGATACGCCCACAGTTGGCCCCAGTCAGCACCACCCGTCTGTCCGCCTTTTAGCTCCTTTCTGCAAGAAATCCTCAGCTCTGTTGTTGGACACCCCATTGCTCACTCACCTACCCCCCTACCTTTCCGAAGTCCCCTACTCCCCATTCTTTAACTGGATGGTCTGAACATACTTCTTAACTGGAAATTTCTTAACTTCGTGGATGAATTTTAGTCATTAGCAGTGAGGACGTATGAGAGAACTAGTCGACAGGGGTTTCCTCCTGAAGGACATAAAATTTGTGCAAGCCATATAGGGTGAAGGCCAGCCCAAGGCCACTGTCCCTCCCTATGGAGCCACAGTCTCCTGGCCAGAAACCTGGATGCGAAACCATACACACCTCAAGTTCTTGGTTGTAAAAACCTCTAGGCACACCTCATTTTAAAAAATTTATATCATAGGCTCCCAATGGCACAGCACTTTTGGGAGCCCTCCTGGGCTTGCCACATTTTGGGTCTACAAATGTGTGTGTTGCTTGAGAGGTTAGAAGTCCTGACTTCTGACTCTGAGAATTTAGGGTCCCTAAGATTCAGCTCCAGAAGAAAGAGAAACATTTGTAAGAGGATTCCATGTGTTTTTTAAGTGGGGAGATTCATGGAAATGAGAATTTGGGGTCATGGCAGTCCCATGAGAAATGGGGACAGTGCCTCCCTGTGCAAGGGGACATCACAGAGGAGCCCTCAGTCTCCATTAATGACCAGACACAGCTTTGACCTCTTGGCTCGTTGCAGGAAATGGTGGCAGAGGGCAGAGTCCTGCCTGAAGGTGGTTTATTTTCTCTCCCAGGGAGCCATCCGGCCCAGCCAAGCCCTAGACTCCTCTGGCACTGTGGTAGCAGGCTGTTTTGTAGGTGTTGATATTGGTTCTTGGCATCTGACCAGAAAATAGAGAGCTTTGGAGGATGGATGGAAATGATCACATTTAAACTAGCATTCACTTCTCAAATGTCCCAGACTGGCCAGCCTGCCCTCCCCAGCATGGGTTTGGCCCCTTCACGGAGGAGGGCACACAGACCCGGACAGACACAGGGCCCACCTTGTGACCTTCTGGACAGGTGTCTTGCGCTGCCTTTGCTGATAGCTATGTCAGAGGCCAGGTGGCACCTGGGCCAGCTAGCTTCTTGCAGAGGTGGCCCCTTCCTGGGGGGGACCGGTGTGGGCAGCACCCTGGTGAATGTGCCCCCATCTGGGGCTGCAGAGCCCAGTGTCTGGAGGGGAGGCAGATCTGGGGCCTTAGGGACCACGGCTCTGGGGCTCAGGGCTGGAGTTGTGGCCAAAGCAGGGAGGGCGTCTTACATTCTGGTGGCTGCGGCGGTCGCCTGTCAGCGCTCACGCGGCTCGCGGACCCCCCGCTCCACCTCTCCCACGCCCCCTACCGCCTCCTCTGGGCTGTAGCTGCAGGGTCTGAACCTCCTTCATTGTACATGTCTTCATTTTGCCAATGAATTTCAGTCATTAACATGAATGGATACATTTTACTTTTCTATGTATATTGGCACAGACTCTGAAAGCATTTTTAGGGAATGGCCTGACAATAGCTATAAACTGTCTCCACCATTTAATATACAGAAAGTCACATGGTGCATCTGTTTCAGATTGGGATCTTGCATGGACGCTAACTGCGGGATGAATTGTCCGGCCCCACCTTTCTTCCTGCTCCGTTAAACAGTGATCTCAATACTACCTGATCCCAGAAGCAAAAATCTTCTGTTGGCTGCCCTCTCTTAGCGCGCGATGTGTGCCTGTTGCTCCAAAGCGTGAACTAAAGCCGTGCTCTCTTCCCTGCAGAATTTCCTACGACCCCGCCAGGTACCCGAAGTACCTGCCCGAGGCCTATTGCCTGTGTAGGGGCTGCCTGACCGGGCTGTTCGGGGAGGAGGACCTGCGCTTCCGGAGCGCCCCGGTGTACATGCCCACCGTCATCCTGCGGCGGACCTCGGCCTGCGCGGGCGGCCGCTCGGTGTACGCGGAGGAGTACGTCACCGTGCCGGTGGGCTGCACCTGCGTCCCCGAGCAGGAGAAGGAAGCAGACAGCATCAACTCCAGCATGGACAAGCAGGGCACCAAGCTCCTGCTCAGCCCCAGTGACAAGCCGGGCCGGCCCTGAGGCCCTGCCGCTGTCCGAGGCCCCTCTCCCTGGAGCGCGCGGGCTGGTTCCACCTCCCAGGAGCGAAAACGAAGACGGAAAAAGGAGTAAAGGACACAGCTGAAGCGGAGAGGTTTCTGACCCGCCTGCTTGGCAGCTTACTGTCACACAGCATCATCCCCTGGTTTTCTTTGAGGCAGAGAAGCACAGGGTCGGTGAAGGCTGCCGGGAAGTTACCCGGTACATGGCAGCAGGCAGGGAACGGGAGGGCCAGGGCCTGCCGAAGGTGGCTGGAGCCTGGCAAGCGCATAAGTGTCTTCGTGGCCCTCCCTCCGTGGCCCTCCAGGCTCAGACCCTTCCCCCAGCTACAGTGCAGCGTCCTTAGGACCTCTGGGAAGCGGTGCGAGCCTTCACAAGATAGATGGTAGGTGGGTGCTTCTAAAAGAGGGCTTTTTTTTTTTTAAAGTAGAATATATACCTACTTTTTTGTTCAGTGTTTTCAGTGAGGCAGAAACTATTTTTATATTAGGAATTTTGAGTTTATTAAAAATTTTTTACTTGACATGTAAGTATTTTATAACCATTTTGTTTTCACTTCCTCTGGTAAGATTTTTTAGAAGCACAACTGGAATCCTCAGGTAAACTTTTTAGCTGGCACTGGGGCCCGAGTCCCTGAATTCAGCCTGTCCCCGGTTGCTGACCATAACAAAACGGACAGGGTTGAATGTGACCTCCAGTGAAGATTTTCACAGGCCGCTCCATGAATAAAAGAGAAGCACAGGAGGCTCAGCTCACCCAGGGCCGCCAGGGATTCCAGGAACCTCAAACGTGGTTTGTTCGTGACTGTGTAAATGGCCACAGATCTATACAATTAAATACTTTTTCACTTTTGAAAATAAGTGGGGCCAAATAAAAGGTGGTGGGACAGGGCGAGAGGTGGAATGTGCTATCTTTGTCAATTCTCAGAAGAGTCCAAGTCTTAGCTTAGTTTTAAGGGCTTCAGGAACTAGCCAAATAGGAGAAGCAGCCAGCTTACGATTTCTAGAAATCAGTATTGGGGGCCTCTTTTTCTACATCCTTCAGTGTGAGCTAAAACCATACTCTCTTCTGTAGCCTGGAAGTTTGTCCTTGAACACAATTATTTGTAAAAGTGACAAGTTCTTTTTAAATGATTAAAGCAATTGTAGGTGAAGGGCATGTTGGCTGTGTGCATTTCTCTCTCTGGGCTCCACTCATTTTTAGAGGAAACTATTTTAGTCTTCACTTTAATTTTAAATTAAGATCTGATTTGGTCTTTGAAAGATCAACTACTCCTACAAAGTCAGTCTCTCTTCTGTGACACCCCAACCAAGCCAAGAAGTGTCCCTTATTTATATGTATTTTTTTAAGATTTTTTTTTTTTAATTTGTCAGAGAGAGCACAAGCAGGGGGAGTGGGAGAGGGAGAAGCAGGCTCCCTGCAGAGCAAGGAGCCCGACTCGAGACTCGATCCCAGGACCCTGGGATCATGACCCCAGCAGAAGGCAGACGCTTAACTGACTGAGCCACCCAGGCATCCCTATTTATATGTATTTCACTCTCAAACTTCAGCTGTCAGTAGCAGAGCTTTAGCTCCTTAGTTACCAAGTATTAGCCTTAGTTTGATCTACATGGAAGGTTCACTGAGAGAACTTTCAACTTGTATTAACAGAGGTTGTATGTGAAAAATACATTGCTGAGCAAAATCCAGATTTTCCAAAAATTCAGAAATTCAAAATTGAAAGTGCTAGCTGTGGATAGTTTTGTACAATCTGGGGAATTTTACTTCTGCATTTCATCTCTGGGGGAGTGATGTGTGTGGAAAAGTATCCCCAGTGGTAGTATATCTGGAATACATTCTTGTCCGGAGCAATCTTTCACTGCCAGCTCAAAAATAATATCAAACCCATAAATTAAAAAGAAAAACTGCTTTTAAACCAGTGGCTTGGGTAATCGTTACATTCATTGACACTGTTGGGTAACATTTTCCAGCTACTCAAATATTAATAGTGCAAACATCAGAGGAGACTAGACTTAAGGAGAGTAGACATTTGGGGAAATTATCACTGTTTTATTTTTATTATTAGTTTAACTAATTAGCTTGTGAAAATGTAGCAAATTCCCTGTGGAAGAAATTTAGCTTTCCATTCTATAGAACCGGAAAGGCAACCTTTCTTTGTGTTTTCTCTCTGAATGGACTATTCATCCACTTAATATTTATTGAGCACTTGCCCTGTTCCAGGCACGGAGCCCCTGAGAGCCATCTGTGAAGCAGGCACAGTCTCCGTCCTCGGCCAAAAGCAGACCCTGCACGGGCTGTCAGAGCACAGTTAGGCACTGGCGGGCCCCTCCTCACAGAAAGTGCGGCCCCATGAATCTGAGCCACATTTTCCTCCTTTATAAATGGATGGTGCCGCCTCCCTCAGTCCTTGTGAGGACCGCACACCATCTGTAAAGCACAGCGCCTGGCACATAGGAGGTATGAGAACATACTGGCCGCAGTGACTTATAAGCTACATTGAAAATATCAAGCTATTCTTTCTTCATGTTATGTTTATTGCTTTAGCAAGGATAGATCATTACAATGACTTTTTGTATAAAAGGTTAAAAAAATCTATCCCTAGGCAGCAGCAACCAGATAGAATATGTTGGAGTGAATGTTAACTAATGGGAATTAAAATTAAAACTTGAAAAAAGTATGTTGGGAGGGAGAGGGTGGTGATACGGTCTGGGGAGACCCTGGTATTGGGCAGAATTTTGTTCCCTTGTTATACCAACAGGGTGTTGAGGAGCAGAGAGAGGTTGTTACTGTGTTTTATTAAAGCTCTGGGGAAGCTGCCGGCCACAGCAGTCCTGCCAGCCGGAGTTGAGGAGCGGCCCCTCCCGCGCGGGCCTAGGCACCCGGCTCACCGGTGCCCACGGTGAACGCAGCGGCGCCGCGTGGGCCTGGCCTCTTCAGTTTCCAGGCTTCACGGAGCAGCCCACTTTGCTAGTGGGAATTTCATGGCTTCTTCCCTCCTCTCCAAGAAGGGCCACGGGGCTGACGTTTCCTTCAAGTAATTCTATCTGGAGGGCTTTCAGGCAGCCCTTGGACTGGACGTACATTGCTGGTTACTGAAGACTTTTTCCAGCCAACTGACAGTATATCTACTGTATGCTTGCTTGATAAAAACAGAATCATTTGGGAATATCAACCAAAACCCATCACAAATGCCAACAGTTCCACATTCAGGGTCCAGTTACCCAAACTTCTCGGTTTGCTACAGGTCTTTTAGCAAGGCAAAGGGAGAAAAGGGTCATCGCTGAGTCTGCTCTGATTTGAGAGAGGAATGGAAGGGAAGAGCGTGACGTTCCCATGGGAAATGGGGCTTCCAAGTGACTCTGGCATTTCATTTGTTCCAGCTGTCAGGGTTCCCCATCACCCCCAAACAACCCCGCGAGGTCATTGTATGGACTTCTGAATTGTCAGCAACACGGAACTTATTATCCTTTCTCTTTCCACTCACGCTATGGTTATTCTGTCTCAGTGCAAATCTCTGAAATTAGCAAGGACTTTAAAAAGGTGTCTCTTACAATATTCTTTTGAGTTTTTGAAGCACTTTGGTCGGGTGGAAAAGGTGAGGCTGCCTCCTAAGAAGTCAGGAAGCTTCTGTGAAGCACGCCATGCAGCGCACCCCCACGTGTGCTCGTGTGTGTCCACCGCGCCCCCCCGCAGCCCGGGCTCCCTTGCCCTGCGTGTTGTCAGGCAGCACCGCAGCCCTGACTCCTGTTCTGAGGGTTGCAGAGGCAAAGTGGCAGACCTCTTATGAGATCCAGAAGTGGATCACATGTGGACACAGGTTTGCTAAAATCACAAGGGGTCCAAAGCAATAAAGCACATGTTGGCTGCTTACTATACAACAATGTAATTAAACGTTTAATGAGTCAAGCTCTGGCCTTCCCTCCCCCACCCTCCAGGAAGAAATAAGATTTCTCCTCTTTGAAACGCTAGACTTCTAGGATAACTACAATTCTGTATTTCTAGGCTGCTGCTTGCCCCCAATTCCTAAGTCACACATGACATTTCCATACATGATTTGTCACTAAAATTTGTTACTGGCCTAGGTAATTTTTAGTGAACTGACTCATGAGGAAATAAGAAGGTAGGGGGTATTTTTTAAAGAACAAACATTTATTGAATACTTCACATGTGCCAGGTGCTGATATACTGATAAAAATATAAATGTCTCATAAAAATACCAAGTGATTTTTAAAGTAAATTAAAAATTATCCCAAAGTAGGACCGTCGAAGGCTAAGAAAGAACAGACGGGAGCAAGCCCCCCCCCACCCCGGATGCCCCATTTCCTGAGTGCTGGTGCCAGGGCACCAGGCTCTCCAGGACGGGCTGCACTTTCGCTGCAGTAACCATCCCACAGTCTCTGATTTTCAAAAGCAGACGTATATTTCCTGCTCACCCTCCACATCCACTGCAGGCCCACCGCTCCATTCAAGCACCTGCTTGTGTGTGGAAAACTGCCGGTAGCCATGTCACAGAGAAAATAAAGCTCTGCTTGGCACTTCCTTTCATGTTTTGTTAGCAAAGCAAGTCACCTGAGGTGGGGAAGTGTTATTCTTCACCGCCCCCCCTTTTTTAAGTTTTTATTTTGAAATGATTCTAGATTCACAGGAAATTGCAAAAACACTACAGAGGGGTCTTGTGTGTCTTTTACCCAGTTGCCCGCAATGAGAACATCTTGACCAAGCACAGAATCACCCCCAGGAACTGGCCGCTGCGCACCACCCACAGACCTCACTCGGAGTTCACCAGTGTTGCGTGCGTGTGCGGGTTCTGTGTAATGCCAACCGTGGAGTTGTGTGTAACCACTGCACAATCAAGATGCACAAGAGCTGCACTTCCCCTAAGATCTCCCTTTTCTGGTCCCACCCTGCCTCCTCCCCCACCCCCTTAACCTCTGCCAACCACCAATCTGCTCTCCATTCAAGAATATTACATCAATAGTAAGTATGTAAGCTTTGGGGACCGGCTTTTTTCACTCAGCACAAGGCCCTTGAAAGCCATCCAAGTTGTAGGTATCAGTAATGTGCTATGGTGTGGATGAATGATGGATAATTTTTGAAACAGAATAGTCTAGCATGCTTTTCACATCCTTTTTGCTACAGTGTTTGGTTTGCAGATGGCAGTTTCAGTTTCTCCGGGGCCTGGAGCATTGCTGTGGCTTTAGCCAAGGGTGCAGGGGCGGTGTGCACACAGAGGGCACCTGGGCTACGTTCTTGTTGTCCCTTCAAGAACCAGGGCAAGGAGGAAACATCCAGGAGGCTTTCAGATACTAGTTCCAAGGATGATTCTCAACTTCTTTCATGGAGACAAGTCGTGTCTCCTTGAGGGGCTGGAGCAGATGACGGGCCCCTTCACAAGTCCTACAACACCCCAGGAAAGCTGCTGTGAACAATCAGCGGTCCACTGGGTAGAGTCGGAACAGGCCCGTTAAGGGGGCAGACGGCCTGGGGCAGAGGCCTAGGTCCTAATTCAGGTCTTGGCCAAGCCACTAAGCTGTCTGTACTTTGGTTTTTTACCTGTTCTTAGGTGAGGAGAGCAGATTTTAGATAGGTTCTAAGATTTCTTCCCACTATAATTCCATGGATTCAAGTTGGCAAAAGCATCCCGAGTTCTAGAGATGCCTGCAGTCAGGAAGTCATAATGATATCTTATATTCTTTAATATGAAAATTAGGCCAGGGAGAGCCCCACTTTGCAGGGGAGGGGAGAAGGTTATAACTTTTCAATCTACCAAGGAAATAATAAGAGAGAAATGTCACACAGGATCCTTTACATATTATATTACTATCTGCATTTAGATTTCATGGTCTAGCCCAGAATCATAATTCACATAACAGCGAAACTCATTTCCCAGGGTCCGGGTGTGTTTTGGAATAAACTTGCACATCTTCACACCAAGAAGTTTTGCTGCCTCTTCTTCCATGACAGCACCTGAAGGGAACAAACCCAGTGAACCCAAAGCCTGAAATCCCAACCACAGTGCCATCGCCAGTGGTGAAGGGATTCTCGACTAGAATATGTGTAGTAAATTGACAATATCATTCAACAAATACAGGGGAAGGCCAATTCTTTATATCCCTTTTTACTTTCTTCAACACGTTTGCAAATTACCTACTTTTTTCCCTTTTTCATTTAATAAATGGTTTTCCTACCTCTGCAAAACTGAGACACTTAGAAAATTTTAGAAATAAAGTTATATTCCACAAAGTAACATAAGGAAAGTAAATAATTACTAAGAACTAGTGTTTTCTAGTTTTGAGCCAAGAACCGCCCCCACCCCAGCCCCCCTTCTCAGTACTACCTGACCTTGTAAACTCATGGGAGCACATTCACACCAGCTTTTGGCTGAGCGCTCCCATGTCTCACCCACTGCCTGGCACATGGCCACCGCTCTGGACATGGCCCTGGGGGCCTCGGAGCACCTCTCTCGCGACACCCCATCACAGGAAGCGCTTCCCCAGCCAGCCCAGGCCAGAGACCCTGGGCTCATCCCGGATTCTTCCCTTCTCCCCACGTTCTGAGCACAGTGAGCTCTTCCACCTTAATCTCAAAGTGTATCTTTACTCCACACCCCGCCCTCCCTTCTACTGCCACACCTCGTCCCCAACCACAGTCTCAGCTGGACACATCCTCGCGGGGGGCCTGCTTCCACTCCCGCCCTAAAGCCCTTTCAGCACAAAGTGAAAGCGCACTTCTTTAGGCCAACTGGGTCCTGTCAGTTGGGGGCTGCCACCTTGAAAGGCCAGTCCCAACACGGGCCATCCACCTGTAGGGGCCCTCTCACCCCTCCCTCGGCTTCAGCCGTACTCCCTGCACCTGTGCTGCACCGGGCGGTGCTCCCCGCATCCCTCCAAGAACCAGGGAGAGGAGGAAAACTTCAGGGGGCTCTCAGACACTGGTTCCTGGAATTACAACCTCTTCCCATTGCCCCCACCCAGGGGGCCGCCCCTTGAGGTCTCCACTGGAACGTTTCTCCTCCAGGAGCCCTCCAACCCCATCTTAAGGGCACCCATCAATCTCAGTGCCCACCCCGCCCTTTTCTGATTCTTTCACTACACTTGCCAGAATTGGTCATTCATCTCTTCCTTCTGTTCTGTTACAGTTTTTAACCTATCCCCTAAAACTAAAAGGTATGTTCCCTGAGGTCAGAGCGCCAGCCTGTCAGCTGAAACAAATGGCTAGCAAACAACAGCTGAATTAATAAGCCTTAAGTAAACATGACTTGGGAGAACCACAGTCACCTTCTTGACAATTCTCCAACACAACGGAGAACAGACTCCCTGCAGCTCCAGGTCCCTGCCCAGCTCAGCCTGAGGGGCCTCAGCAGCCCAAGCGGCACCCCGGGGCCTGGACAGCAGCCCCCCAACATAGCTGACCAGGAGTTAATGTGCTAGTTCTCCACCAACCCTCTGAATATCCACCTTCAGGAAGTACATAACTCTCACCAGTAAGAAAACTCTTCTGCTGATTAAATAAATCTAATCCAATGTCTAGCTCTGTAACCCTAGGCAATTCATTTTAACATTATTGATTCCACGTTTCTCTTTCATCAAGTGTAGAGGCTGGATCAAATACTGCTACTATTCCTGATGAGGAGTAAAAATCACACAGCCCACTCACCAAGGGCCAGACCCCACTTTATGTGTATCATATCACTTAATACCAGTAACGCTGAAAGGCAGGTAGTATTACCAGTCCCAGTTTACAGATAAGGAAACCCGGGCACAGAGAGGTTATGCAACTTGTGTAGGGTCACACAGTAGGTGGATTCAGGCTTTGGGTTCTGAGATCTCTTCCAACTCCTGAAACCTAAGGCTGGAATATCCCGTCATCAATGTTCCTGAGACGCACAATCAGGCACCTACCTGTGCACAGCAGAATCTTGCCCTGAGTCAGATACTTGATGGTTTCTGATGTTTTTCTGAGACACTCCTTGGAAAGGTAGGGGGGATCTGCTATTACGATGTCAAAACTATGTGCAGCAATTTTTTCAGGTAAATCCAATGGATTATTGTAATCATAGAAGATAAACTCCTCTCCGTATATAGCAAATCTTTTGTCATATTCAAAGATGTATACAGAAAAGTCTTCTCTGTGTAGGGCTCTCAGTTTCTGGTAAACACTGGGGGCGCTCACACAGGCTATTCTAGAAAACAAAAGGAACAGACTCATGAAGATCTTTAATGGACAGCTTATGGTGTTAAGTAACAACTACTTCTCTAAGAAAATACAGGCCCTTGCATTCTGATTTTAATCAGAGTGCAAGCTAATGTAAAGGCAGTAAATTTCGAGAGAAAACTATACTACCTCACTTTCAAGGAATCTGGTGTTTAAAAATCCTGCAACTCATAATTTTAAGGTATGAAAGAATAACCGTGCTTTTTTATAGTAAAAAATGTAAGACATTAGGAACACATTAGGAAGAAAGTTAGATAGCCCAAGGCTTAAATTTGCTTATTATTTTCATGTTGGTCCTTGTTTTGACATTTATTTCCAATACTTTTAGTCTCAAATTAAGTATTTTGAAGTTACTTTGTAATATTCATAATCTAGAGAGGAAAACCCCAAATGATTGCCTCAATAACTTGTTTTCCACAGATACTCTAAAATTCAACCTCAGTGCAGACAAGCTACTTTGAATTTCTGCTTCTTTTTTGTGTAAAGAAATAAAAAAATCTGTTTCATTATAAGCAATCCCTAGATTACGAATGGGTAGTGCTCCAACATTTAACTTAAAAACCAACTACTAAAAAGCTAGAAGTAACCTAAATATTGAATTACTGAGCTGAATATCTATTAAACATCTATTAAATGGAATACTATGTAGTCATTACCCTGCAAGAAGTGTAAACCATGCCTTTTTTATTATTATTATTAGTTTCAGAGGTAGAATTTAGTGATTCATCAGTTGCATATAACACCCAGTGCTCATTACATCATGTGCCCTCCTTTTTTTTTTAAGATTTTATTTATTTATTTGAGAGAGAGAGAGAACATGAGGGGGGGAGGGTCAGAGGGAGAAGTAGACTCCCTGCTGAGCAGGGAGCCTGACGTGGGACTCGATCCCGGGACTCCAGGATCATGACCTGAACCGAAGGCAGTTGCTTAACCAATTGAGCCACCCGGGCGCCCATCATCACGTGCCCTCCTTAATGCCTGTCACCCGGTAACCCCATCCCCCAACCCCCCTCCCCTCCAGCAACCCTCAGTTTGTTTTCTAGAGTCCAGTGTCTCATGGTTTGTCTCCCTCTCAATTTTCATCTGATTTTATTTTTCCCACCCTGCCCCTATGTTCATCTGTTCTTTCTTAAATTCCACATGAGTGAAATCATATGGTATTTGTCTTTCTCTGACTTATTTTGCTTAGCATAATACCCTCTAGCTCTATCCATGTCGTTGCAAATGGCAAGATTTCATTCTTTTGATGGCTGCATAATATTCCATTGTATATAGGGGCGCCTGGGTGGCTCAATAGTTAAGCATCTGCCTTTGGCTCAGGTCATGATCCCAGGGTCCTGGGATCGAGGCCCACATTGGGCTCCCTGCTCCACGGGAAGCCTGCTTCTCCCTCTCCCACTCTCCCTGCTTGTGTTCCTGTTCCCACTATCTCTCTGTCAAATAAATACAAATTAAAAAAAAAATATTCCATTGTATATATATATACCACATCTTCTTTGTCCATTCAACTGTTTTGTTTCTTTCCTGCTTTGTCAAAGATTAGTTGACCATAGAGTTGATGGTCCATTTCTGGATTCTTTATTCTGTTCCATTGATCTATGTGTCTGTTTTTGTGCCAGTACCACACTGTTGGCTTTGTAATAGAGCTTGAAGTCTGGAATTGTGATGCCTCCAGCTTTAGTTTTCAACATTCCTTTGGCTATTCAGTGTCTTTTGTGGTTCTACACAAATTTTAGGATTATTTGAGTCAGCTCTATGAAAAATGCTGTTGGTATTTTGATAGGGATTGCATTGAATGTGTAGATTGCTTTGGGTAGCATAGACATTTTAACAGTATTTGTTCTTCCCATCCATGACCATGGAATGTTTTTCCATTTCTTTTTTTTTTTTTAAATATTTTTTTTAATTTTATTTATTTATTTCAGAGAGAGAGAGAATGAGAGACAGAAAGCACGAGAGGGAAGAGGGTCAGAGGGAGAAGCAGATTCCCTGCTGAGCAGGGAGCCCGATGTGGGACTCGATCCCGGGACTCCAGGATCATGACCTGAGCCGAAGGCAGTCGCTTAACCAACTGAGCCACCCAGGCGCCCTGTTTTTCCATTTCTTTATGTCCTCCTCAATTTCTTTCATAAGTGTTCTATAGTTTTCAGAGTACAGATCCTGTAACTCTTTGGTTCGGCTTATTCCTAGGTATCTTATGGTTTTTGGTACAATTGTAAATGGGATCAATTCTTTGATTTCTCTTTCTTTTGCCTCATTGTTAGTGTATAGAAATGACTGACGTCTGTGCCTTGATTTTATATCCTGTGACTTTGCTGAATTCCTGTACGGTTCTAGCAAGTTTTGGGTGGAGTCTTTGGGGTTTTCTACATAGAGTATCACGTTGTCTACACAGAGTGAAAGATTTTCTTTGCATTTTAGATGCCTTTTATTTCTTTTTGTTGTCTGATTGCTGAGGCTAGGACTTCCAGTACTATGTTGAACAACAGAAACCAAGCTTCCTAGGGTATAAGAACATATGCTTACAGATGCACTGGTGGTCTCCGGGAGATGCATAGAGCCAGAGACCACCGCCTCATGGAAGGGAACCAAGGCCCTGGAGGTTGACTTTTTCCTCAATCCTCTTTGTAACTTTTAGATTTTCATCATTTATATCATCATACAAAAAAGTATTCCTTTTAAAAATTAGACACAGCTTTAAAACTGTGAGATACATTTCTGAATAGAGACCGTGTGCCATGTACCAGTTGGGTTCCTGTGCCCAGCTAAAAAGGCTTCTCAGCCCCAGTGCACTTGAAGCATGTGATACACCCCGGTGATGTCACACACTTCTGTGAGAAACATGCATGTCCCAGCCCGGACAGACAAGGGCCACCAGAGCCCCCAGCCCAGGCTGCTGCCAGAGCTCTGGGGGGCAGAGAGAGGCAGAGGACGGAACGATGTCCTCATTGTGCTCAAAGATAACAAGCAGCGAGCCCGGCTCAGATGCGCAATGCAAGTATCTTCTGAGAAAGAGGGTGAGATACAGGTAGCTTCAGACAATCAAAATTTGAGAGTTTGTCACCAGCAGATCTCCACATGAAATTCCAAAGCTGTACTTAGGGCAGAAGGAAAGTGGTCTGGGGTGCAAGAGGGACTGAGAGCGGAATGGCGATAAACTTGGGGGAGACGGTGTTGTTTATCCTGCAGGAGCCCCAGCTCTGCCACTCACCAGTGGGTGACCTTCCACAGGAGACACTATCTGGGGGGCCTTGGAGTCTCTCTTTACAATGGGGAGTATAATGGAGCATCAAACAGGATGACCCCCCGTAAAGCATGTATACGGTGGACAGGGCACACAGTAAGGGCTCAATAAATGCTATCGTTATTATTAATGTGGCATATTATGACACAGCTCCTAAAAATACTGAAGATGCCTTTCAGAAAAAATAAAAAACTTCCTGCAGAGCCCTTACATTTACGGAAAAAAGTATGTGTAAAAACACTGTCATTAAGAAAAACCTAATAAATATCTACATATAATTTAAAAGAAAAAGAACAGCAAAATGAAAAACTTAGAGACTTCCAGTTAAAGATGGCAGATATAACACACTCATTTACATTTGCTCCCTCATGAAGGCCTACTAAATAAAACAAGTACAATTTCGTTTTGTTGCTTAAGCATAAACTGCCAAGAGCAAAGAGAACTCGAGAGAAGACCCAAAACTACAAAAACCAACCAACCAACCAACCAAACAAAAACCCCTTAAGAAGCAGAAAAGCACATGGATGGGGGGATTTGGCTCAGCAGACCCAAGAAACCAAGTCCTAAACTGGCGGCCAGGTAAGCTGAGAAGCAACCTGCTTTACATGAGAGCACCCCAAAGGCTCAGGAAGCTACACAACCAGGTAACTCAAGAAGTGGAGGTGAAGGTGGGGCTAAAAACAGGAGGACTCACTGAAAGGTCTATTTAATAAAGAAGAAACTCGTTCCCAGGATTCTCTTCCCTATCCCAAGCCTACACAACTGTGGCAGAAACCTTTCCCCAGGGGCGCCTGGGTGGCTCAGTCGTTAAGCGTCTGCCTTCGGCTCAGGTCATGATCCCAGAGTCCTGGAATCGAGCCCCGCATCGGGCTCCCTGCTCTGCAGGAGGCCTGCTTCTCCCTCTGCCACTCCCCCTGCTTGTGCTCCCTCTCTCGCTGTGTCTCTCTCTGTCAAATAAATAAAATCTTTAAAAAAAAAAAAAAAAAAAAAAGAAAGCTTTCCCCAAACTGAAGGGCCTGAGTTAAGAGAATGAAAGGGTTTCCCCCCAGTACAGGAGATGAAAGTGTCACAGCAAGACACACCAAGGACTGGGACTAAGGGAAAACCCTGAGCTTGCAGTGGGCAGGTTTCCTACAAGGAATCAGAAAGGCATTGGGTTTCTCACAGCACCTAGGGAAACTTGGAGGCAGTGAGGCAATGCCCTCAAAACCTAGAAGAGATACCCAACAACACAATCACGGTCAAGGGGAAGGACAGAATAAAAAAGCTTGCAGATATGAAAGGTTTAAACGTTTCCCTCAGGTGTACCTTTTCTGCGGAAGCTATCGAAGGATGTACCAACCAAGATAAGGCTGTAAACTAAGAATTGGGGTACAGGAAACAGGAATCCAGAACAAAAGAGAGGTAAAAGGGCTCTGGTGAAGGGAGACACCAAGGTAAGACCAGTAGCAAAGCTAGAAATCAACTAGTCCAGATAAGAGCAGCTTGTAAAGTCTCAGAAATAACTTTTTTCATGGAGTTGAAACATGTCTGAATTAATGGATAGGAGGTTCACATAACTGGAGGAGAGGTTGAGAGTTAATTTGTGATATGAACATAGACTAAAATGTAAGAATTACTATCTTCAGGAAAATGAAAAGTCATACAGAAAAGGAAGAGTATAAGGCTCAGCTGTAAGGAACATTTGTGGTGGCATAATATAAAACCCTATTCTCACCAAAATTAGGATATAAATCTATCAGAAGTGTAGACAGAAAGCATGCATACGTGTGGAGTACAAGAGAGAGAGCTAAATCCTAACACTCCATAGTGAGAAGTCAAGAAATAATGTCCACAAATGACAGACAGATCAAGAAGTGCCAATATAAACATGTATTCAGAAATATGGTTGTAAATACCCAACGCATCCACTGAAAGGGAGCACAGGGGGAGGGAGGCACAGAAGGGGGCAATAAGCGACTGGTTTGTTGTTTTTTTTGAACAAGCCTTGTAGTACCATTTGACTTTAAATATTGTGCATACAAAATTCTGATGAAAATAAAAACTGGAGTAACAAAACAGAAAACCTGTATTCTTTTTCTTTTTAATTTTTTTAAAGTAATCTCTACACCCAGTGTGGGGCTTGAACTTACAACCCTGAGAACAAGAGTTGCATGCTCCACCAAATGAACCAGCCAGGCACCTAGAAAACCTGTATTCTTAAAACTTCAAAAGTCAAACATTAAGATTTTTTTTTCTTTTAAAGCAAACTCTAGGGTTATAAAGGTAAGAAACAGGTTAGAAAACATTGAAATAAAGAACATAGGTAGGACATCTTACAAGTGGATTTCTGTGTGTCCCTAAACTCAGGCCTGGAGCAGATCTTAATCCATCATGTTCTACAAACCATGGCTGACCACTTTTGCAGATTAGGGTTCACGCTTCTTACAAACCATTGCTCAACTAGGAAGGACATTTCAAATATTACTTTAGATCAGAAGACGAAAAAGACAGCAACTCTGGATCTCACCTGCCACCTTCTCCAGCAGCTGCAATCGCTTCCTTCGCAAGCTGCAAAGCGGTTTCCTGACTGTACCAAAACTGGCTCAGCTGCTGGAACAGAGCAATGAGTCGAAATCATTTTGGAACCGTCAAAAATTTGTCCTTTTAATTTATGTCTACCATACTGGTGTGCATATTTTTTACAAGTTTTTTTATAAATTAATTATTCTTTAAAATTATTTTAAATTAACAGAAGGCTCTAAGTAATTCCTAGAATCTAGGTACTGAGCATCAGGGGCTGCTGACATCACAAAAGGAGACAACCAGTCAGTATTGCTGCTGATGGAAGAACACACTCCCACCTTTGTGTGCCTCTTGCCCAAAAAACTGAACCTGAATCTGATTAAGCTTCTAGATTCAACTACCAATTAGCATAATCACAAATATGGAAGATAGAAGAACATGTTAACCAACACCACAGGATGACGGCAGCAAAACCCAGTCTGTGATCCTGAGTTACTTGTTCTTCCCTCAGTGGGTAAGTTGTTTGTCATCTTGCTCTTTCTCTTTATGCTGATTAATGACTTTCTTTTAACTTTCTAGTGATCCTTAATTATCCACTTACTTAATATATAAAAGGGGTAAAATTTTAATGGAAAAAGTAGATTCCTCTGCAATGGAAAAGGCCCATTTCTCCAATAGGCCTCCTCTGAAATGGCAGGGCTGGGAGCAAGTGGTGGGAGTAGACGAGTGTGCTGCCAGTGTATGCTGATAGCTCTCAAATCCAGCTTTAAAAATGTCTCCAAAACATATGATCGTTTCAATAAATGCAAAAAGAAGAGCATTTAACAAAATTCAACACTGCTTCAGGATTAAAAAAAAACTCATGAGGCTTCTGGGTGGCTCAGTGTTAAGCGTCTGCCTTTGGCTCAGGTCAGGTCCTGGGATCAAGTCCTGCATTGGGCTCCCTGCTCAGCGGGAAGCCTGCTTCTCCCTCTGCCTGCCACTCCCCCTGCCTTGCTCTTTCTCTGACAAATAAACAAATAAAATCTTAAAAAAACAAAAACTCTTAGAAAATTAGGAATAGTGGGGAACTTCTTTAAACTGATAAAGGGCATCTAAGAAAAAAACCAACAGCCTTAAAAAATGAAAGATCTGGGCTCCTGGGTGGCTCAGTCGTTAAGGGTCTGCCTTCGGCTCAGGTCATGATCCCAGGGTCCTGGGACTGAGCCCCACATCGGGCTCCCTACTCGGTGGGAAGCCTGCTTCTCCCTCTCCCTGCCCCCGCTTGTGTTCCCTCTCTCACTGTGTCTCTCTCTGTCAAATAAATAAAGAAAATCTTAAAAAAAAACAAAAATGAAAGATCTATTTTTTCCCCATAAGAAAAAAGTAAAGAATGTCTGCTTTGAACATTCTTTTTTTTTTTTTTTAAAGATTTTATTTATCCCGTCCCCTCCCCATATAATTGTAACCTGTTTTGGTTAAACTCATTGTCAATGTTCAATGTGGGTCTTCCATTTCCTTCTAGTATGTTACCTTTTCTTTTTCCTAGACTTAATACATGTATCATTTGCTTGTTTCTTTGAGCCCACCTCTAATTCTTCCAACATTCTCTGGCAGCCTTGGGGAAGCAGTGCATGGGAGGTCAATGCCATGAGACTTGCCATTTCTAAAATGTTTTTTATTTTATCTTCATGTTTGATTGATAGCTCAGCTGAGTACAGAATTCTAGGCTGAACAAAATTTTACTCCAAATACTGAAGACACTGCTCCACTTTTTTCTAGTTTCTAATAAAGCTATCAAGAAGTGCAGTGTGACTCATCCTGAGACTTTGTAGGTGGCCTGCTTTTCCTCTGGAAGGTTCTAAGATCTTGTCACCTGCATACAGAATTTTCACAGTGAAGTAACCATGTGTCTTAGTAAGGATCTGCAGTTCTAGAAATTTTCTAATATTAATCTTTGAAGATTTCCTCCCCCCCTTTGTTTTCTGTTCTATATTTCTAACTCCAATCAGTTAAATATTGAGCCTCCTGGATTTATCCTCTAGTTTTATAATGTTTTCTTTCCAATACTTGCATCATTCTCTTTTTTTTTGGTTCCTAGGAAATTTTCTCAATTCGATAAATCAAACCAAAGAAAGTGTCAAAATTATAAAAATACTTAATTCTTAAGTATTGGGATTAGGAAAAACTTATTTTTGTGTCCATATTTTTATATATTTTCTACAACAACCATGGATTACTTTAGAATCAGAAAAAAACACACAGTGCTTCAAACATTAAGCAGGGGGGAAAGAAAAAGAAAAATGAGGTACTTCAAGTCTCTGACATTTACTACATACAGAAGCATCAAACCAGAAAACAAAGACACATAAAGAAGGGAAATTGTGAGAAAGAGGCTTTTGTGTAGGTAGAATATTTAGTGTAAATGTAAAGAAATATATTTATCAGTTTCAAACAGATGGTAAATAGGAGAATTTTATACAACTTAAGAGATCCAAACTTGACACAAAATGTAAAAGGCTATTAAAAAAAAAAAAAGGCATACAAAAGATTCCTTCTAGTTCCAAAGTGACAGAGAGAGACATCCATTATTGAGGGGTGTGCACAGACAGAAAACCCAAACTTCATCTATTTCTCAACTATCTCCTTCAAAATTTTAAATTGCCAGGTTCCAGCTCAGGTTGGTTTTCCTCATTTTTTTTCTCTTTTAATTCCTATTTTTATTTAGACCATAAAAATATAATTAAAATACATTCTATGCACTAGAAATTATTAATATCTTCTTTAGAACTCCCTCTCCTCTTTTTTTTTTTTTTGCATGTTTAAGTTTAGCTACCCCATTTGCTGCAATGATATATTTTACCCCTTCCACAAGGATGCTGGGCTCCATAAAAACCAACAGAAACCATCTGTATACAAGAAGGAAGCACAAGTATGTTGGTCATAAATGAACATGCTGTTTCCTTATCTGAAAAGTCCCCTTGTGTGACCACCAACTAACCAGGAAAATCTACATTTATACAGTCTTAAATAATCATGGACTGCTTTTTGTCTTAGCTCCCCAGACAGGCTATCAGTTCCTGAGAGGCAGATGAGACAAACATGAGTGTGAAGTGGGATGCAGACAAACACAGGGCAGGTCGGAGAGGTGCGGACCAGTACGGACAGATGCAGACAAGTGCATACAGGTACAGACAGATGCGGACCGGTGTGGACAGGTATGGACAGGTACAGATGAGGACAGGTGTGGGCAGGTGCAGACAGGTACGGACAGATGCAGACAGGTGTGGACAGGTATGGACAGGTGCGGACAGACGCGGACAGACGCAGACAGGTGCAGACAGGTACGGACAGATGTGGACAGGTATAGACAGGTGCGGACAGGTACGGACAGATATAGACAGGTATGGAATCAGTGCTGCACCCATACTTCCTGAGAGATGTGGAATGCATTTACTTACCCAGTTCTCTTCTATTATTCCAATGTTATATTTATCATCTCTGCCTGGGTCACTTTGTTGCTTCTGCTCAGCATAAAATTCCTGGAGGGCTGCTAAGGTGTGGGAAGACAGCCGGGGGATATCGTCATCATCAGAGTCACTCATTTCACAAATTGTCTATAACCTGCAAATAAATAAGCAAAGGTGTTGTGGGGTATTTTTCCCTTTCCCATCAAATAACAATTTAGAAATTTTTTTATCTCACAGCAAGGAGCCAAACTGGAAGTGGGTTTTATAAGAGAAACTCATATTTAAAATTTCTGAGCTCAAACATCTACAGAGGTCTCCTATTGAACTACAGCTCAATAAATGCAGGCTTTTCCTTTACATGTATTCAGTTTTTACAAATGAGATTCTTGCATTTTATTTTATTATGTTATGTTAGTCACCATACATTACATCATTAGTTTTTGATGTAGTGTTCCATGAGTCGTTGTTTTCGTATAGCACCCAGTGCTCCATTCAATACGTGCCCTCCTTAATACCCATCACCGGGCTAACTCATCCCCCCCTCCCCTTTAGAACCCTTAGTTTGTTTCTCAGAGTCCATAGTCTCTCATGGTTCGTCTCCCCCTCCGATATCCCCCCCTTCATTTTTCCCTTCCTGCTATCTTCTTCTTTTGAGATTCTTGCATTTTTAAGACTCCTGGCAGAATGAATTTTTTTTTAAAGATTTTATTTATTTATTTGACAGAGAGAGACACAGCGAGAGAACACAAGCAGGGGGAGTGGGGGAGAGAGAAGCAGGCTTCCCGTGGAGCAGGGAGCCCGATGCGGGACTCCATCCAGGACCCTGGGATCATGACCCGAGCTGAAGGCAGATGCTTAAGGACTGAGCCACCGAGGTGCCCCAGAATGAAGTTTTTACCATAAATATCTAAAGACATTCTGCTTTCTTCTGGTACCCCAAATGCCATATGTGCACACTTCACTGTAGATCCCCTGAATCAGAGACCATTCCAAATTTGAATGTCACCGTTCAGGTGATCTAAGGCTCAGGGGTGTTATTGATAGGGTAAGTGAAGGACAGTTAAAGGAGGGGAATAGAAAGAGGTATGGAAATTTAAAGGAATGACAAGGAGAATGGGAAGAAGTAAAACACAGGGAGGGAGAGAAGGAAGGGGTCTTGCAGGAACTGATGGCCAGGCCAATCACTTCTTGTGGTACCACTGGAATTAGCCAGACTGAGTTTAAGACACAGCCCTGGTCCAGACAGCAAAGTCTCCCCAAGACTCCTGACCACTCCAAGTTCGGGGGGTTCCCAAAACTACCCTCATGTTCAGTAATTTGCTAGAAGGATTCACAGAACACCACTCACAGCAGCTGTACTCAAGATGCATTTAATCCAGGGAAAGGATACAAATCAGAGCCAGCCAAAGGGAGAGATGCACAGGGCAGCGTCCAGAAGAGTTCCAAACAGGAAGCTCCCAGTACCCTCAGGATGCATGTCCCTCCTGGCACAGATGTGGGACAATATGCATGGGGTCCTGCCAACCAGGGAAGTTCTGCAGAGTTTCAGTGTCCAGCTATTAAGGCTTCACTATGTTGGTATGAGTGACTGAATGATGGCCCACCTGGCTGAAGTCAGTCTCCAGCTCCCCCAACCAGGAGGTAGGGTTGATAAGGCCTGAGGGCCCTCCATAAATAACAAAGACCTTCCCACAACTTGGGAAAGTTTAAGTGTTAACAGGTTACCTCCCAAGAGCCGTGGCAAAGGCCAAACCTCTCTTTGAGGTCAAATTCCTTACTACACAGTACCAAACATGTTTTTAAGTCGAAAGTTATCTAAGAGCATAAAACCAGCATCCTATTTGCTTTTTAAAACATGTCTGCAGTGTACAGCAAGTGATGTGTTGAAAGTCAGCAAAGATTATTCAATAGCTTCATCACGTTGCTCCCTTCCTCCTCCAAGGCCTATGGGGGTGTATCTGATTGACAATCTTGGCCTCCTGCCTACGCCGCCAAGGGCAGCTGGTAAAACAGCATTCGAAACTGGCAAATTCCCCAGGCTTATAGCAAAAGGGTTCAATATATGCTGAGCTGCCATTTAAAATGAGAAATGCCGGGGCGCCTGGGTGGTGCAGTCAGTTAATCGGCTCAGGTCATGATCTCAGAGTCCTGGGATCCAGCCCCCTGTCGGGCTCCACACTCAGCATGGAGTCTACTTGAGATTCACTCTCCCCTCTGCCCCTTCCACTCATGCTCTCTCTCTCTCAATAAATTTTTTTTTTAAATTGAAATGCCTGCTAAATGCTGCTTTTGTTCTCCTTTTCAAAATCAAAGAGCTAGCCATTCTACCTATGATCCAAAAAACAACCAAAAAACAAAAACTAAAACCAAAAAACAAAAACAAAAAAACACCTAAAAAACTTGTATATACCAACTACTGACAAACTAATGTATTTTCATGAAGTACAAATAGCTTGTTGATTCCTTCTTTCCTTTCTTCATCAAAGACTCATCTGTAAAAGCTTGTTAATAAAACATCTGGTCACACAAATTAATCTAGAAATATAAATACGCCCTCTATGAACAAGCAATTTCCCTTCTAGGAAGAGAAGGAGCAAAACAAAGGTATAAACACGATGACAGATTTATATAAAGTTCAAAAACAAATAAAATTAAATTATTTAAAGAAGCACATCAACCTATATTTATCAAAGATAGACTAATTTTGTTACCAAACCTTCCCAAAGAGAAGACTCGAGGCTGAGCAAATTCACTGATGAGTTCTGTCAAACATTTAAAGAAGAAATGTTGATAATTTTATCATCCAGAAAATAGAGGAGAAAGGAATACTTCCCAACTTGTTTAATGAAGCCAGATTAAATCTAACATGGAAACGTGTCAGTACATAACCTGGTTCAATTCCTGATCAGATATTGAGGGTGATCAGATATCAGAGGCAGAGAGGGGTGGTGGTTTCCGGTGAAACTGATTTAGCAAGATTCTTGCTAAAACTAGATTTTACAAAGAAGTGCCCAGATGGGCCTAGAAGATTCAGGAGCCTGACTCAAGTTTGATTGAGCAAATAATCTTAGCTATAGGAAACTGCGGCCGGCAGGACAAATTAGGCCTGTGGCTTGTTTCTGCAAACCAAATTATTGGGAAAACAGCCACACCCTTTGGTTTACATATGGCTTATAGTAGTTTTTATGATAAGCCTAAAATATTTACTACCTGGTCTTTTACAGAAAGTTTGCTGACTCCTAGTTTAACAATTTAAAAGAGAAAAGCCATATGATCATTTGCATGGATACTACAAAAGCATTTGACAAAATTCAACATCCATTCATGTTAAAAACTGAGCAAACTAGGTATAAAAGCAAACTTCAGTCTGAAAAAGGGAACCCACAAAACACATAAGCTTCATACTTTTCCTAGTGGTGAAACACTGAATGCTTTCTCTCTATGCTCATGAACAAGGGAAGGATATTCACTGTCACCACTTTCATTTAACATTATCCTGGCCTTTCCAGTTAATTCAAGGAGGCAAACAAACAAACAAAAAACAAAAAACAAGCAAGCATAAAGATTGGAAAGGAAGAAATGTCCCTATTTGTAGACATGATTATTCACAGAGAAAATCCTAAGGAAACACTACTCTCATCCAGGTGATCAAGGTCAACATCAATAGTGATAATTCATTATCAGTGGCATGTAGCCTTGATATGTGGTGATGAAAACAGCACTTCACCTCCATGGTCTTCCCCCCAAAAAACACATAATCCCAGTGTAAGCATGACTGAAAATCAGACAAACTCCAATTAAGAGTCATCAAAAACAAAAGAAACACAATAGATAGTCACTGCCAAGATGTTAATAATAGGGGAAACTGGGTATAGGTATAGAGGAACTCACTGCACAATCTTCACAATTTTTCTGTAAACTTAAAACCATTCTATGATAAAGTTTATTTTTAGAAAATTTTAAGTAAGCATAACCAACTTCAACAACAAAAACTACTAGAATAAGTGAGTTTATCGAAGTCTCAGAGTACAAGATCAATACAGAAAAATAAATTGCATTTCTGTATTCTAGCAGCAAATAAATGGAACTTAAAAGCAATTTCCCAAAAATAGCATAAAAAATACACGTATATTTATCATAAAGACTGTAAGACCTTGATACTGAAAATTCCAAAGCACTGCTGAAAGAAATCAGAGAAGACCTAAGTAAAAGGAGAGACATACCATGCTCATGAACTAGAAGAATTAGTATTATTAAGGAGTCAATTCTCCCCAGATTGATCAATACATTCAATATATCCAATCGGGGTGTGTGTGTGTGTTTGCATGCGCCTGCGCGCATGTGTGAGTTTAAACTAGAAACTGACATACTGGTTCTAAAATTTATTTAAACATTCATTCACTGAAGGACATTAAGATTGCTTCCAGTTTTTGGCTATTATGAATAAAGTACTATGAACAGCTGTGTACAGTTTTATTTTTTTCAGACTAAAGCTTTGTTTATATAAACATCAGACAAATCACAGCACTAAACCATTTATCAATATTTTGATTAGCTTCTATAACCTCAGTATGAGAAACAAATGGCCAAAATAAGAGTGGACAAATAAAACAAGTAAACTGAAAGAATGGAAATGCTGATGAGAATGTAGGGATATTGGTACTCTAAGTTGGTTAATAATTTAAGTTGGTATAATCTCCTTTTGGAAAGAATCATATATTCTAGATATAAGGATATTCCTACTTTCTGACCCAATTCTCATTTCTAAACTTCATATTTTGAAATGTTTACAGATTCACAGGAAGTTGCAAAACTAATACACAGAGGTCCAAGTATCCCTCATCTATTTTTTTTTTCTCATTCTAACAACTTAAAATCAGGACATGACTTTAAAATGAGGGTGTGTAAGTTTAATTGTGGGCATGTTTTCTTAAAGTGATAGTATTATCATCCATGGCGTCTTAGATTTGATGAAATATAGTTATCACTGTAACAACTGTAGGCAATGTAGTGAATCATCCATGCAGCAGAACCACCATTTTATAGCCTCAACATAAAGGGGTCAGAAAGAGGTGAGGCTGTTCTGGGAGTTGACAATGTCTAAGTGGTATCCATGGGAATGAATGGTGAAAAAGGATGTGAATAAAGTTATTAGAGGATTCTGGGAAGACTATCTCCATACCTAGATAGCTGTACTGGCACAGTCTATCTGATGTAACTATTTTAGAACTCTAGAGTTTATTCAAAGGCTTGCAACTTCCAAAGGAAGGCTCAAGTTACGGTTAATTTCAGTCAGTTTTGGCACTTAGCTCAGCAGTGGCTACCCATCCCCCACTCCTTATTCCTGTGTCAGGAAGCTGTGCACATGATTCTGTTTTGTGTTTGGTCTTAACATATCGAGGTGACTGAGTGAGGACATGGAGAGATCAATGCCATTACAAGAAGTGTTTACTATTCACAGTTCCCCTAGAAATGAGAGGCACGGTGCCCCAAGAAGGGCCACACAAAAGTTGTCACATGTGGGGACAAGAAAGCAGAGAGAGACCTGGAACTCTATCTTTACTGCTAAGATGGGTGGAAAGGATTAGGTGGGGATGTCTCCTTTGGGCACAGAGTAAAAACACATACTCTACAGTGTGTGTTTGGGAGGTTTGTGATATGACCTTGATGGGCCCATGAAAGCTGGTTTGCAGGGAAGATGTAAACAACTCTGGCCACTAGTTTGGCCCTGTAATTACCTGATGCCAGATAAACAAATACAAAACCTAAGAACACACAATTACAAAGTCCCAGGGGCAGTGTGTATGCAATTTGTGGGAAACAAGGTAGAGAATAAGGACTGTGTCCTTCAAATATTGGGGACACTAATATGTGTTGTGATCACTAACTGCTGCTTCTGCTCCTGGAGGCACAGACAGAGTCAGGCAGCCATATGGCAAGGCTCCCACTGCTGACATTACCTTCCACCTCCAGCTGAAGAAACTCTGAGAGGATTTAAAGGGCCAGCAGTTCTTTCTTCGCTTTATTTTTCTCTTTTTCTCCTTTTGGGAGCCAAACATTTAAGGACTAGATCATTATAAAAAGCAGCTGCGTATGGGAATTTAGAAAGTCACTTACAGTCTTCCCAGGAAGAGGTGGAGGCTCAGAAAAAAACCTGAGAAGACCTTAAGTTTCTACCTCAGACTGATACTCAGCACAGACCGCCCTCCAACATCAAACCCCCAAATAATAAACAGAATAATAAAAATCAGCAAATCTTTAGGAAGGGGGAGAATCTGATTTCCAGAGTTACCAAATTATTAGATTCAAATATACAGTTTTCAACAACTAAAAATCACAAGGCATACGAAGAAACTGGAAAGTATAGCCCATTCCAAGGAAAAATGTAAATCAACAGAAATCATCCCTGAGAAAGACTGGATGGTGGACCTACTAGACAAAGACTTTAAAACATGCTAAAAGAACTAAAGGAAGATATGGGAAAAGCTAAGAAAATGATGTATGAACAAAATGGAAATATCAAGAGATAGAAAACATAAAAAGAAACCAAAAGAGAATTCTGGAGCTAAGAATTACAATTACTGAAATGAAAAATTCACTAGAGGAATTCAAAAGCAGATTAGACAGAAGAATCAGCAAACTTGAAGATAAGAAAATTAGAATTACTAAGTTTGAGGAAAAGAAAGAAAGAAAAAAAAAGACTGAAGAAAAGTGAACAAAACCTAAGGGCATACTCTCAAGTAGACCAAAATACACACTGTGGGAGTCTCAGAAAGAGAAAAGAAAGGGACAAAGCAATTATTTGAAGAAATAATGGCTGAAAACTTCCCAAATTAGGTGAAATATAGAACTATAAACGTCCAAGAAGCTTAATGACCTCCTTAGTAGAATAAGCTCAAAACACCCACAGATTACAATAAAACTATCAAAAGCCAAAAACAGAATCTTCAAAGCACCAAGAGAGGGTACTTGTCACATAAAAGGGACCACCAATAAGATCATTAGATTTCTCATCAGAAACTTTGGAGGCTAGAAAGGAGTGGACTGATATACTCAAAGTACTGAATAGAAAAAAAAAAAAATCAACCAACAACCCTATATCTGATGAAAATGTCCTTCAAAAGTGAGGGAGAAATTAAGACATTCACTGATAAACAAAAGCTGAGGGAGTTCGTTACCACTAGACCTGCCCTGCAAAAATTGGTAAAGTGAGTCCTGTAGTTAAAATGAAAGTATACTAGACAGTGACTCAAAGCCATATGTAGAAATAAAGATCTCAGAAAGGTAAATATATGGGCAATTGTAAAAGCTAGTATTATTGTAACTTCAATTTGTAACTCTGTTTTTTTTTTTTTACATGATTTAAGAGAGCAATACCCAAGTGTCTATCAACAGATGAATGGATATACATACAAAGGAATATTATTCAGCCTTAAAAAGGAAAGAAATTCTGACACATGTTACAATATATAATGAACCTTGAGGACATTATACTAAGTGAAAAAAGTTACAAAAAAAACAAATACTCTGATTCCACTGATACAAGGTACCTAGAGTTGTCAAATTCATAAAGACAGAAAGTGGAATGGTGGTTGCTGGGGGATGGGAGAAATGGGAAGTTGTTTAATGTTTATATAGTTTCAGTTTTCAAGATGAAAAGAGTTCTGGAGGGTGGCCTGGGTGGCTCAGTCATTAAGCGTCTGCCTTCGGCTCAGGTCATGATCCCAGGGTCCTGGGATCGAGTCCCACATCGGGCTCCTTGCTCCGCGGGAAGCCTGCTTCTCCCTCTCCCACTCCCCCTGCTTGTGTTCCCTCTCTCGCTGTCTCTCTCTCTGTCAAATAAATAAATAAAATCTTTAAAAAAAAAAAAAAAGAAAAGAGTTCTGGACATGGATGGTGGCAACTGTCACACAACAGTGTGAATGTATTAACACTACTGAATTGGACACTTAAAAATGGTTAAGATCGTAAATTCTATGTTACATGTATATTATCAAAATAAAAATATTGGGGGAAAATGTTATTAGAGTGGATATCAATGGGCTGTTAAGGTAAGGCAATTAGATTGTTGTCATGACTCTGGTTATTACAGGCTTCCCTGAAGAAGTGATATTTACACTAGGATCTAAAGAATAAGTTCTCCCATAGGCAAAGAAAGGAAAAAAGAGTATTGAAGGTAGAGGAAACAGCCTTCCCATCAAGTGGTTGATAAAAGAACTGATGCATTATACAGTTTCAAGTAAATTAGGAATAATCTCAAAAGAATTCCCTACTAATTCTTTGTGAACAATGTTCAAAATGAACTAATTTGAATTTTGTTGTTTTATAGTTTTGTTTATATTTGAGAATTTTTTTTTTTTAAGATTTTATTTATTTGACAGAGAGAGACACATGAGAGAGGGAACACAAGCAGGGGGAGTGGGAGAGGGAGAAGCAGGCTTCCTGCGGAGCAGGGAGCCCGATGTGGGGCTCGATCCCAGGACCCTGGGATCATGACCTGAGCCGAAGGCAGACGCTTAACGACTGAGCCACCCAAGCACCCCAAGAATGTGTTAAGTTCTATAGTTGTGGAACAATTAAAAGCAGGATGAGTTATTTGACTTTGAGGTTATAATTTAGAATAAAAATAACTTAAATCAACATAGAGGTGTCTGCAGCAGTCCCACTGAGCAATGGTATGAAGGCTTTGAACGAGCAACTTTAGTTTACTGCAGAAAGCACAATGAGGGCACCTGGGTCGCTCAGTTGGTTAAGCAACTGCCTTCAGCTCAGGTCATGATCCTGGAGACCTAGGATCGAGTCCCACATCAGGCTCCCTGCTCAGCTGGGAGCCTGCTTCTCCCTCTGACCCTCCCCCTTCTCGTGCTCTCTCTCATTCTCTCTCTCTCTCAAATAAATAAATTAAAAAAAAAAAAGCACAATGAATAAATTTTTAGGAAAACGGACCAGGAACTATCAGGCTGGAGAATTTCCAGCTGGAAATTCCAAAGATTAGTGTGTTGTGCATGCCGAACAGAGAAAGACTAAGAAAATATAGCAAACTGATCTGCAACCTACTAAAAAGGTCTCATTTTGGTTTGGTTTCAGGATTAAGAGTTCCTTTCATTCAGGAAAAGAATCAGGCAACTATTAAAATCCAAGGTCTCCTGGCAGAGTTGAAGTGTACAACCAGTTCCTGATCAAAGCTACACCATGATACTGTCTAGAAGAGGTAAAGGACAAAAAGTATGTGTGTTAATGTATGTGTGTACATATATGTGTGTGTGTGTGCGCATGTCCATGTACATTCATATAGGCACATGTACACACATATATCCCTGATACAGACAAGAAAATTTGAATTTTTATTAGTACTAAGCACTTTCCACAGCTCCATCTGTAGAGAAGGGCTTTCAAACTGCAGCTTGAAATAAAACCTGAAAACCATAAGAAGAAACCAGTTGATGTTAAATACAAAATAAAGAATTCCAAAAAGCAGTTAAGAAAACTGTCTACTTTCACAGCTGTAAAAGGCAATTATACCCCAATCTGTATTTTAGCATGAATTTTGTCCCAAAATAAAATTTTATCTTAAAGCTGACCAAATCCATTCATTTGGTAATCATTTATTGAGGTATTGCCTTGTACTTGGCAGTGTTCTTGGTGATGGAAATCAAAGTCCCAGTCCTCCTGGAGCCTATATTCCAGTGAGGCACAGGCTACAAGCAATAGAAATAAAATGTTTTGGATGATGGTAAGATCAATGGAGAAACATGTGGAGAATGGAGGGGGCTGCAATTTTAGCAATCATAGACAGATTCCTACCTTATTAGAGTTCAAGACTGCATCACTTGTTAAATGGGAAAAACTTAAATCTGCTTATGTAATAAACATTGCTACAGACTAAATGAACTTTAGTTTCAACATACTAACTTTTTTACTTAAGTCACTACTTCATATCTTTAGCGTTGTTTAAAAATTTTCTAAGTGGGGGCGCCTGGGTAGCTCAGTAGTTAAGCGTCTGCCTTCGCTCAGGTCATGATCCCAGAGTCCTGGGATGGCCCTCTGCATCAGGCTCCCCGTTCGGAAGGAAGCCTGCTTCTCCCTCTCCCACTCCCCGTGCTTGTGTTCCCTCTCTCACTGTGTCTCTGTCAAATAAATAAATAAAATCTTTAAAAAAATTTTTTTATTTTTTTATTTAAGAATTTTTAAAAGATTTTATTTATTTGACAGAGACACAGTGAGAGAGGGAACACAAGCACGGGGAGTGGGAGAGGAGGAAGCAGGCTTCCCGCGGAGCAGGGAGCCCGATGCAGGGCTCAATCCCAGGACCCTGGGATCATGACCTGAGCCAAAGGCAAACCGTTAATGACTGCGCCACCCAGGAGCCCCCAAAATAAAAATTTTCTAAGTGGGTTTATGAAATTGATGTGAAAGAGATTTTCAAGTCCAGAAGAGTTGGGAAGTGCTATGTCATATTATTATTAAACTGATGCTAAGCCTTATATGGCTCATACATGAGATCAGTGGTTCTCATAGATTTTGCATGCCCCCCCCCTCGGCCGCCTGCCCCAGAAGGGGAACATCTGGCAATGTATGGAGACATTTCTGGTTGTCAGAACTGGGGAGGGTGCCACTGGTATCTAGTGGGTAGAGACCAGGAATGCTGGCAAATACAAGACAACCCTCCACAAGAAGGAACTATCTGGCCCCAAATTTCTACAGTGTCACGGTTGAGAAATAAGACAAATGAATGTGATAATGTGGTGAGCCCTCTATTAGAAAAGCACCATTCACCACCATTTAGTGCAATGGGATCAGAATGAAGAGCATGTGTGGGCAGAGAATAGAAGTGAAACAGCAGGTGGCACTTTAACTTGGCCTTGCGGAGAAGAAAAGATGAAGAGTGAGGACTGCAGAAGGAACAGCATGAGCAAAGGGCTGGACACATTAATGTGCAGCATCAGCAGGCTCCTAATGGACTGTGGTTACTTTCTATTTCTTTAAATAGTACTTAACTCAATATAACTAATGTAATCCTAAAAAGTAATGCCTAAATCCAATCACATTTCAAATGTATAAAATTCAATTTCCGGGGTGCCTGGGTAGCTCAGTTGGTTAAGCGACTGCCTTCGGCTCAGGTCATGATCCTGGAGTTCCTGCATCGGGCTCCCTGCTCAGCAGGGAGTCTGCTTCTCCCTCTGACCCTCCCCCCTCTCATGCTCTATCTCATTCTCTCAAATAAATAAATTCTTTAAAATGAAATAAAATAAAATTTCCATATATCAAACTTACTAAAGCAAGCCACTCCCTCCCCCACTGTATAAATTCACACAGTATCATATTGCCGTCTGCAAGTTATTTTGGTCGGGGCAGCGTGATTCAGTGGAAAGAGCATTAACCTGGGACTCATCCCAGACTCCTGAGTAAATGGGTGGGGGGTGTGGAAGGAGGGAAGGGAAACCTGAGGTCGTTTGTGAAGCTCCCTCTGCAAATGGGTAAGAACGGCTTAGATGTTTCCTAAATAGTTTTGCATATTGCCCTAGACTCTACCCTTAATCCCATTTACTGTCAGAAAAGGGTCATAACCTTTCATTTTCATCTTTGCATCTGTAGTTACCCCTGCCTAAAATGCTTTCTTCCCTCTCATTTTCCAAAATTCTATTTATCCTATTTTAAAAAATTAACTTTAAAAAAAGTAAGGTAAAGTTTACCTACAGTTTAATACAGATCATAAACATACAACACGATGAACTGCTTTGTATACCTCCACGTAACCACAACCCCTGTCAAGATATTCTTCTGGTCTTAACCATCCTCCCCTTTCCCCCCGGAAAGTGTCCCCCACCCCAGCTAGGTCCCTTACTATGATCCCTGTACCACTAAGACGCTACTGCCCTTCTGCACCGCCAAGTTTCCCGTCTCCCCTGGGGAACTGGGGCCTGATCTACTGCACTTTACACCCCGCGCCCAGCAGACCTGCCTCCTAACGCCCCAGGAGACAAGTGTGGAGGCTCGAACGTCCGGGGCAAAGAAGTAAAGGGCAGTAGGCCCAGTCCCGTTTCTGATCGGAGGGGAGTTCTCAAGCTGCTCTGGCCTGAGGGTTAACTCTTCCCCGCGCCTGGACTGCCTAAGCCCCGGTCGTGCGGACCCTCCCGGGCCGGGTCTCACACAACAGCAACCAGGTTCCCCTCCCGGCTCGGCTGCAGCTCTCCTCCCATCCCCAGACACCACTAACTGAAACCCCTCCTCCTTTACTGCACTGGAGAAAGAGTGACAAACAGAGTAAGAACCACAACCGATTCCGAAGCCTCTGAACAGCGCGGAAACTACCCCACCTTGGCGCCCGGGATCGTCCACTCACAAACCACGCGTGCTCAGTCACCCAGAGCTACAACAGTGGGTGGTGCCAGCCTGTGCCGCGTTCGCGCATGCGCACACCCTCCCACCCGGGGGCACTTCCGGAAGGCGGGGGAATGCAGTTTCCTCCAAGCATTCAAGTCCCGCTCTAGAAGTCCGCCAAGTGCTCACTCCTGATTGGAATTCCTCTATCTTATAAATTACCTCCAAGAATGGTGGCAATAGACAAAATTTAAGGTTTTAGATTCCCTTCAAGTGAAACGTATTCCAAGTAGCTTTTGCACTTGAAACTAGATGTACATTTCACAAATATAAATTCAAACCTCTATCTAGTTTACCCAATCTTAATAGAGGAATTTAGAAAATTTCTTTTAAATTTAAAGAAGTGGAGGAATTAAGACATTAAATTGAAGCTTTGCAATACTGACAGGATTAGAAAAACTCAAACCCTGCACTTTGGCCAGATTTCCTCCTCGATAGGATTTGCCTACCTACCCAAACTTAATGTGGTTAAAGAAGTCGAGGCCATATGCATTTTTCATTTTGGGGTTAGCTGCAAAGAATGCAAGAGATATAAATGAGTGCAAGATCTGATTGGAGAATAGATGACGTAGACAGTTGTCTTCATGCTGAAGTATGACCAGCTACTAATTTGGCAAACAATGTAATTATGAGGCAACAACATTCTCCATGAAAATGATGGATACTTTTTGGTCAGCTGACTCGCCAGGAGTCTTTCAGAGCCTTCAGCGTTGAGTGCGTTCAATATGAGACATCTAGCACACAGTATTTACCATCTAATAGGCATTTACTGTAAGAAGGGATTCCCTTCCACCTTCGCTGTTACCAAAGCATGAGGTATTTTTCCATTCCCCAAGGCAATCTATGTTATGTTCCTACCTTCCTTTCCTTTATCAATTTTATGATCTTGCTAAGTTTTATATATTCTGAATAGCTTTAAATCCTTTTTGGGATGAGGATATAAATGAAGTGCTCAGCTGCCAAATGATGCTGTTCAATAGTTCATAAAAGAGGTTTACAACTTTGTGGGTACCATAATTTCTGTTTTAAATAGTTTGCAGGTCTATAACAACTCATGCTTTATTTACTTTGAATGCTCTGAACTGATGACAAATCTATTAAACAATATTTCAAAATCAGATGTAACTTAGTAAAGGGGCTGGAAAGAAAATGTGTAAAACTAAGAAATCAATAACATAAACTAAGAAACAATAACCAACTTTTATGGCAGTACATTTTTACAGAGGTAGTGTTTCATACATACGAGACTGCCTTGGCTTATAAATTAACAGGAAAGTTTATGCTAAAGCAAATTATTTTTGGTTTGAAACATCTTTTTAAGCTTTCAAAGTTTCAATTGCTTTCATAACATCTGAGACACAAGTTACCTTCATGTAATGTGTACGACTACATGTTTTTATAAAGTGACCTAGATGTCAGGAAGTTCATATAATTGTACCTCCACCAAGAGTGCTGACTGCCCAGACAGCACGTCTCTATTGCATGAAAATTAGAATTTTCCTGATGAAACTTTTGCATTGTAATTTAATGGTTTTTGAAAATCATAAAGAAATGTAAAACATCAAAGGTAATTTATTACTGAAGATTATTTGTCAAGTTAAACTAGACTTGAAAGATGCTTTCAAATCAATTTCAATCCAGGAATTACTCCTCAGAAATTACTTTTGTTCATCTTGCTACTCTTCAGAAATGGCGCATAAAAGGAATGAAGATTACTTTGAAAAGGTCTCTTAAGATGAACTTACACTTGGTTTTCCCTTTCTAAAAAATAACTAGTAATTACCTATAATTACAAGAACACAGATTCTGGCCCTTTTTTTTTTCTTTCCTTCCATTCGTCAAGTACTGTATGATCACATTATTCAACCTAAGCTTGTTGCAAAGAATGTTCACGAGAATTCTAGTCCCGTAAGATGCTTTGAATAGAAACCATTAAATAAGCTGATAAAAATCTCATTAAGATCTTCTAGAGTTTCCAACGTGCATTAGTGTAGTAAGGCTTTAACCTCACAGTTAAAAAAAAAAAAACCCAAAAATCCCCACTTGTTTTATTTCTCAGATTTATTTGATAACAGCTAAGTTATAAAGAATTAGTGATTAATGAGACTTACTTTAGGAATCACTTTAGGATTGTTGTTGTAGGAACAGGAGCTGAATATTCAACAGAAATTGAAACCAGTGGCTTAAATCGATCAATTTTCTCATATAGAAAAGAAGAAACAGTAAATAATATGGTGAACTCTGTCCCAATACCAACATGGTGGTTGTGGCTAGGGCTAGAAGGTCACATTTTATTGATGTGAAAGTATTACAGTATTTAAAAATAATTAATGACTATCAGGTATTAGACTTTGTATTAGGACACATTTATTGATCAAAATGTGTTCTTAGAGGTAATCTTTAAATATAATGTAATCTATTGAGCATCTATTATATCCATTACCATGTTTTAAATTTTTCCTTTGGCAAGAATTAACCTTTAACATTTATGGTCCTATTATATAGATGAAAGGCCCATGGAAATTAACATAAACCCTAAATATTAGCTTAGTTAGGAAATGAATCTAGGTCTCTCTGCTTCTCCCCTGTACCGTACCAGTTCAAATGGCTTTACCAGGTCAGTCCTCAGAAAGACCATCGAGGGCAATGCAATTACAACCAGGTATACAAAAGAGTATTGCAGCCTAAGATCTCAGGCTTACTAACAGGAATATTTGAAGACTCACCCGGCAAAGTAAACTGAAGTGAACACCATAAAAACTTAAAACCGCTAACTACTGTGGAAATAAGAATATTTAGCACATCCCTATTTAAGTGCTCTTCACTTCAGTTTTTTCATTCTTCAACTCCAGGAATCATCAGTGACTTACCTTTCTCTGTTCAATGTCATGCTAGATGTTAAAAATAATTTACCCGGAAAGAAGTCAATAGGAGGTGAGACAGAATGCTGCTATTAGTACTGTATGGAATTTCTGAGCGGAATATTTTCTCAATAGTTTCACTGAACATGCCGTTGCTTCCACTTGGTTTTAAAAGAAAGTCGAATTGAACTGCCATTTGAGATTACAAAGAATACACAAGACTCAATCTGGGATGCTATGCTTAAAACACAAACAAAAATGTCATATTATCTAATCAACGCATCAAAGGCATTATTCACAAACCACTCAATATAAAATGACTGTATTTTTAGAGAGAACTATTAAAGATGACTTTTTAAAAATACTAATTTTTATACATGGGACCTTTAAAATCGTCTATGGCTCTCTTCAAATGACGGGTGATTAGTCTGTGCCTAACGTCCCCCCTTAATAATGAAAGAGGGTGAAACAAAAACTCAACATGTATTCTACTTACTCTGCCTCTTAAACAACCTGCTTTTGCTTTATCCATCCTTGGAACAGATCAAATTTCAACATAACCTAAGAAATACCATTACAAATCAATGAATATTCAAAGCAAAATCAAGTTTAAAATAAATATATTTCAAGCATCTCCTTTTCTTAAAAAAATTAACTTTCCACTGCACATGTTTACAAGATTTAAGATTGGGTAAAGGGTTCAAGTCTGTAAGTCTAACACAGAGCATGATGGTAATTCTCCACTTTCCCTGAAAGGCCGAAAGAATGACCCAAACTACTAAAAATATTTACTACAAATATGCCCAAATCCAGTGATTTAACTAATAACTCTGAAAATGTTTCTAAGACCGTGAGGTGAGATAAAAAAATATGCTCAATATTACAGAATATAAACGAACGTTTTTCTTTCTGAATTCTGAATACTCTATTAGGGTTTGGGTGTTTTCCCAGAAGGTAATGCAAATCTTTATTTTATCTATACAGATATGTCTCATGTTTTTTATTCAAAATTATTTTATGATTATGCAATGTCCCCAGTGTCACATACTACGATTGTAAATGAACTAGCACCATTTCAATAAGCTTCATAAAACAGTCTAGCTAAATACCCATGAACAAATCACACACGGTCAAAACAAAACTGTAATAAAAATATTTAGTGAAAAGACACATTTAACTCCCATTTATGGATTTTAAAAATACAAATAAAATTTTATCAATCTGATATTCAGCTTGTAACTGGCTCAGTACATAGCCTTGATTTATTTCCTAAAATCATACTGTAGCATCTTTTGAAAAATTAAATGCAACTTTATACCTTCATTAGTAATGTTAAAAGAGGTAAATATTTAAACAGCATACTCATCCCTGGGTTTCTTTAAAAAAACTGAAAAGTCTTAGTGTAAGTTTAAAATTTTAATATTTATAAATTTAAAAAATTTTACACGTGCTGAATGGTAGCAGTGCTAACATTTTGTGACCATCAAACCACAAACTCACTGCATGGAGCTTCTTTCTTTGTACAGAGAACCAAATCACAATACCAGTATTTGCAATTTGTAAGAATCTTATGTGGTTAAAAAAGACACCACGCCAGGAAGCCTGGGCTCAGAACACACTTGAGGTCAGATCCCCATCAGGTACATGGTGTGGATGCAGTACTTTTAATTTCAGGCTAGGAACATTAGCTATTAGTACACATCTGACAGCTCCTAATAGCTAAGAGGCCTACGAATATAGAAGGAAAAAGAGAAAACAAAATCTCTCCACTGGCGGGAAGGCCTGGGAATAAGTGAAGAGCAAAGCCCAGTGGGTGAGGTGGATGAAGACGGCTTTTGGTGTGGGTCTCAGAGTGTGGTGTGCCAACCGCACCTCCCAGTCACCACTGAAGCTGCCGCAGAATACTTCGGTCTTTTCTAAGAAGAGAGAGCTACAGGCCAGAACACAACACTTCATCTGTCCTCTTTAAAAAAAGAATGGATGCCCATTATTAGGTTTATATCTTTACCTGAACCAAATATATTCTTTGGCTAAGTATGTTATGGGTTCCCATTATCAATCAGTCAGGAATAGTTCACATTTCTCACATCTAAATTTAAATATTTAAAGTTCAGCTTTCACCAGGGCACTTCAAATCAATTTGAGCTCAGCCATATACCTAATCTGGACATTTTTTAATTTTAGAAAATCAATTTTTAAAGAATTCTTAAATGTAGTGTTTTACCAAATCAGAGAATACCCACTTGCATTTTAAAGTAATTTAAAACATTATTACATCCTCAAATCAGCTATGCTGTTTTGTAGAAGAATTTACAGAAAATTATGTTAAAAAACTTTTATCCAAATCCATTCTTTATTCTGTTTAAAAAACAAACAAACACTAAGAAGTATTGAGGTTCCTTCTGCCTTAACAGCTAATATTTTATTCAGGATTATCTGTGAGACAGCTAACTTATAAGGTGTACTGACAACCACAGAAGTGGCAAACAGAAACAAAACTGTTTTAAAAAGGGTTTTTTAAGGGTTCAACTGACACCGATTACTGGACTCAAACCTGAAATCCTTGGAACTGAAAGCTAGTTCCCTTCCATACTTGAGGGATTCATACACGTATTAACCAAAAGGGGAAATATGGTGGTATTAGAAAGACAAAGACTTGACATCTTGGTAAAAGAGAAAGTTCAATCAAAGACAGTAAGGGGAATGTTAAATATTGCTAGCTGGGGGGAAGTTATAATAATAGAGATGCTTGGTTGTGAAGTGAAAACTGAAAAAAAAAGGTAGTAACCATCATATCTGAACTGAGTAATGTAATATAATTAGATACATGGTTTACAATGAAATAAGACTAAATTCTTAAAATTTGAAAAATATTGCAAAGTTTTTTGTTTTTTTACATGTCATACTTTATACCAGACAAAAAACTCAATGCAGTGATGTTAACATGCCCCTCCTGTCTTCCAACAAATTAAGAGACAGCCAGGCAGAAAGACCTGGATAACTGTGTTGAGAAGGACACTGTCAAATACTGCCAAATAGTTTAGCTACCCAGGCAGCCACCCATCCAGAAGGACTGTAAAAACAAACTAATCCTTTTAACAGAGCTACAAGAATACAGTTACAGGTACTTTATATGGATACAAATTGTGAAAGGACCAAGTCCCTAGTGATTGTGCCTTGGGACTCTGTAGAGACTATGCCTTTGGGAAACAAATGGGAAAGGAAAATAAAACAAGATATAAGTCAAAGGATGAATTGAAAACTAGAAGTTAAAGGATATTATATATGAACAACAGAAATTTCGTAAAGCACAAAATTCTAACAATCGTGTCGTCAACGGTGTCCCTTTAACATATAAAAGGGGGGGCACAAATAATGTTTTTGTTTTTAAAACTCTTTTAACAACTTAGTCTTAATAGTACGAATCAATTTACTAGAATTAAGCCAGTGTTCTTTTACATCCACTGGGCCAAGAGCATTAAAACAAAAACCCCAAAAACCAAAGAGCCAGTAAATATAGCCAAAAACAAAACTGGACCAAGTAAAACAAAAGACCCAAACTAAACAAATATTCAATCAGGCAGACACACACAAACACCCTGAAAAGAAGTCTTAGCCATTGCAATTAAAGTGGCATCCCCATTACCTAGAAAATGGTGGTGGCTGTTTTTCCCCAGTTTGCCACTAATCAACATTCTGGCAATACTGAAGTATCATTTGGTCCAATCCGAAGTAAATCTCACTTAAATTTAAACTCATCTAATGAAACTGCAGTATTATAATAACATCTGGGCCAATTCAGCAGATACATTACTGTCTAGAGAGAAGTTACTAAATACTGATGCCTTTTTATTTAACAAGGCATTTCTTTCCTACTCATCTTTACTTTTAACAATTTGATTATAGTTTTGTCATGGCCAGCAGACCTACCCAGTTAAGCTGCGTATTTCAGCGTCCTTTGGCAAAGGGACTATACTTACTAAACACACAGATATGCACAGCACACAACTAGTGAGAAAGCGTGAGGGAGCTGGGAAACATAAAACACCAAGTACAATGCCACATCGGACTTCAAGTTAAGGGGAAAAAAGAAGAAAAAAAATCTAAAAATAAATGCACCTGTTCAAAGCGTCTTAAAAATATAACATGTATATTTCATGAAGAGTGATATTAGTTTTTTCCTGTCTTTTAAGATGCTTTTGCTCCACCTCAGTTGTTACTCAACAGTGATTGAATTAAGAGTAATGTTCCTCACAAAGTTACGGCCCTAGGCTTTGCATTCACTCGTGTCTAATGTCACATGCACAGGGTGGGTGTAATTTTGATGCTCCAGTTTTGTTAACTGTAACTGTTAGTAGCATGGAGTTATACAGAGTTTTGCACAGCATCGCATGTGAAGGTGCAAATACTATATGCAATTCAGATATGAACACTACATTCGAAGGACAGTTGAGCATGTAGGTGTCAAGAACACAGCAGAAGGAGAAAGCCCATCCCTTGGAAGCACAGTTTCAGAGTGCGCCTGCACCAGAGTCCTCTGTCACTGTGCTGTGGGATTTCTGACACTGAGGTGGGCAGTTTCATATGCCTGCAGTTTATAAATTAGCTTTCATTTCCATAATTTAAGCTGGCACACAGAATTAAGGGGAGCATGGCAGCAGTACAAAAGTCCTGATTAGAAAAATCAAACTAGAGGATCTAAATAGGAATTTTTTAATCTCTTAAATTAAATTTACATGGCTCCTGTGAAATGAGGAGAACGTCCACTCTAGCATAATTATTGCCCCTAATGCCCCAATGTATAATAGTCTGTATGAATCAGTAATTCACATCCTTTAAAATAGTTATTGCTTAAGCAAGCCACTCAGAGTAGATTATTAGCCATGGGCTACATGGCTGAAGAGAAACATACTCAAAAAGTTAGACTACATATGAATGAGCCTTTCATTTCACTCATAAACCCACATAAATACATGATCAAAAGGGCACCAGGTTCATAGCAGCTAACACCCTAAACCAACTCTGAAGCATCAAGACTTGATTTCTTACTAAAACAAATCTGCTCTTTTTTGTATTTTCTTCTTAAAATTAAGGCAATGAAATGGCTACAGTTCCTAAAGTTCTTTTCATGGAACAAAAATATACATGTATTTTCCTCCTCAAGTTCAGTCATCAGAGTATGATTAGAGACCTGTATTACGCAAAACCTGCAACACCAGGCTGATGTTACAAAAAAGAAAGAGCAAGAGTGTGTGCTACAAGAAACCAACAAATACCTGGTGTGTTTTCTTCCTGCTCAGTTACAAACCTTATTAACAAAGGGAGGAAAAGTCTGAAAGCACAAAACCTCTTAGGAGTTTCCAATGTCTTTTGCATTGATTCAAAACTTTTGGGGTGGCAGAAGGGAGGAGCTTATTAAAATGAAGAATCCAAGGCCCAACACACAGAAATTCTGACTCCGAGGATCTACTGTCGGGCCCAAGAATCTACCTTTTCAACCAGCTCCTCGAGTGATGCAGGTGATGTATGGACAACATTTTGGGAAACAATGGGGAGTACATGTCCATCTAATGTTTAATTTAACAAAAATTCTAAACTTTGGCTAGCCACCTAATGTTTTGATAAAGGGGGAAAGGCACTGAATATGCATTTCATGGTGCCCATATCTGTTTGCACATATATGGAATTGAAATCTTAAATCACCATTCAAAATCTACAAGACATATATGACAGACTGTGGCTAACACCCAACAGCAGAAGCTGAATCAAAGGTGACCTCTCCTGTTTCACTGCATTACATATCAAACTTTCAGGCTTTCCAAAATCCAAACGGCCAAAGAACTGAAGAACAGGACAAGACTCAAGTCAGCTTTTAGCAATTCAGTGCACTTTGCAGAAAGATCTAAATTAAGCATAAAGTTTTGTTGTTTATTTTACACAAAGGAGACCACCAACATTTGCCATAAATTCTTCTAAACTCTTTAGGAAGGCCATCTTCTGCTTCCGATCCAGCGTAGGAGGAGTGCTGCTTGCAGTAAGCTTGTTGAAGGCATCTGCTAATCTCTGGTAAATAACTGGGTCTTGTTGACTTGACAGTAATGTTTCAACCAATTCAGAATATTCAGCCTATTGAAGAGATAAAGTACACATAAGAACATGTATCTTCCTCAAACATCACACAAGTGGATCACATCAGGTACTGGGCTGTGGGGTTCTGAAAGGCAGGGTCTGAAAGCTTTCTTTTATATTAAAGCGTAACTGTCATATAACATTATATTAGTTTCTGGTATAATTCCCTATTTGAATACACTGTGAAATGATCACAACAACTCTTTTTAATGGTTAACATTTCCTGAAAGTTTACTATATTTCAGGTACTGTCCCAGTCATTTACATTAGTAACTCACTTTTTATAACAATCCTATGAAGTAGGTACTGTTTATACTCCTGCTTCACAGACGGAACTTCTTACATACAGTGAGATTAAGTAATATGTCCAAGATTGCACTGCTTTTAAGCAAGAATCCAGGCTGCTTGGCTCCAGAAGTCATGCAATTACCAACTCTGTTGTGTTGCCTCTTCTCTGTTTTCCAAGCACATTATTCATATTTATTTTGCATTTTATATATAACCTAAGTCTGCAGCCTGACTTTCAACAATTTCCCAGAGGTTAATATAGACATCCTGTCAACACAGTTCTGAGGATAGCAGACTCACACAAAGGCAGACAGGAGTTATTTGGGAGGAGGTGGCATAGTGGGAGGAGTCTATTTCAGTCTTTTCTCAAGGTGGAAGTAGAATACTTTGAATGAGCAAATGTGCTCTGAACCAGTAATGAACCCAGTGGCTCTGGGAGAAAGGGCAGGAGAAGGAGCATAAGAAATACAGGAACATGGGAGTAGGGGTGGGGGTGTATGTGTAGAGCTTCTATTTTTAATGCCCTCTATAATAAAGCCTTATACAGAGGAGTAGGTGTGGGGTTAAGAGACATTCAACCAAAACAGCTTTTCAAGACAAGCTCTCTTGAAAAAAAAGCAGGTCTGACACTATTTTTCATTAGCTTCTTTGGACTATCATGATACACCAAAATGGTGACATGAAATGTTAATTACATCTGCAAAGGAAGAGTAACGCATAGTATGCCATCCCTGACCCACAAGCATGGAATCCAGATGGCCACCCCAAATGCTTTATCCAAGGGACAGACCTGCTCACAGAGGGATTAACTATAAACTCAAATCGTTTCCCTATTCATAAGAAATGGTAGTCCCTCTGGGGCCAGACCCAGCAAGATATTATACTAGCCACACCTAAAGCCCTGCTCTCTTTTCTACAATGTGTAATTTTTTTTTTTTTTTAAAGGCACCTGGAATGCAATGGCTTGTATTTATGGGAATAAGAAACCTATCTTCCTAGTAAGCAAAAAGGAGTAAGATGATAGCGAAAGGCCACAGACCTGAGTTGGGTACCCTCTGCAGAAAGTAGTACCTCCAGAGCACAGCAAGAACCAAAGTCCCAGAGTACCTTTGGCCTGGGGCGCAGATGGTACAGGAAGTCTATAGGGAGTCTTTAAGTAATATGAAAGGCCTCAAAATCCTATCTTTATTAAAAAGGTAAATAAAATCAAACCCTGAGTGCCACTCACAGCAAATGCTATGGACTCTACACACAAGGAAGGAAAAAAAAAGGCCAAAGCTTTTTAATAAAAAAAAAAAAAAAAAAGTCAATCACTTAGTCATGCAGGACATTTACATGTGCTTGGCGGTGCGGGTGGACAGCCAAAAAAGAGGGGAAAGGAGTGTTGGGAAACTAAGGCAGCTGATGGCCCAATATGGTTCTTCTCATATACCTGATGGGTACCTACTCTATTGGAATAGGGAAGGGACAGGTGAGATAGTGGAACTTTTCTCCCATTACATTAACCCCAAACACTGAGTGAGCACTTCAGAGTCTTTAAAGGCTGAGCAAAATAAAATGAAACAATATACTCTTTTCCATAGTGTAATATTAATACATTTTGTATACTATGACAAGAAATACACACTGTTGATTTCCATGCTTTCTCAAGGCAGACTCCTCTGGGTCCCCAGTCTTACTCATCTGGTCTCCCTTACAAAACTGTGAGTTCCTCAAGGACAGAAAACATTCACTACTATTCTTTCAGGTGGATTCCTGGTTCCTAGCACATGTTTAAGGACAAGCTTTAGGGCAGCAATCAATGCAAAGGATGATTCACAACAGTGGAGAAAGGAAAAGAAGTCCTTATTAACTGACAACAGATTGTTAAATAAAACACAGGAAGTCAGAGCTGACAAGGAAGTAAAGAAATATAGCCTCACTGAGATAGAACTGAAGCAATGAGTCACAGATTCTCTAAGAACTGGAAGTATTAAAGGCCCACTCTCTGCAAGAATAATCTCCTTGCTAAAAAAATGAGAAGAGTCCCATGAAGAGACTTGTGTCCAGTACCTGATGCAAGCACACCAACGTGTAGAAAGCTTCACCGGCTGCAGTGGTCATCTCTGTGTTGTGCTTTTGCAAAACCAGCATATCAAAAACCAGCTGAAAGTACACAACATAAAACCTCTAAATAAAAATACATGATGATCATTCAATCTTCCAGCCCCTCCCCATTCCAACAAAGGAGGGGTGGTAGTTGTTCTTATTTATTAAATAAATCTGAAAATTAAACAGTTTTTTAAAAATCCAACCATAATGTACAGATGTTACCCCTTGCTGTGATACGTGAAATCATCAAATGACCAAATTCCCTGTTACCTTTCCCAAATCGATTTTCAAGAACACACAATAAAAGGGGAGAATAATGTATCCAGAACTGATCTCCAGAAAGCACAGTGAACAAAAAGTAATGATTTCCTGCTTTATGAATGATGTAAGCATTTCCTCATTTGAATGAGGATTTACAAGCACTGACCATACTTATTAAAGCAGATGGTTTCACGACAGGCCACCCAAACATCTTACCTTAAGAAAGTGCCGTGTTGCTAGAAAAAGTGGTGAATCTGTTTCTTGTGCTTTAGCACACTGTTCAGCTAATGGTGTTAAAGCTTCCAGGCAGAGCTGGCAAACCTCCGAACTCATTCTGATCACGAAGGTCAAGGAACAAACTAGATACATTTGACTTATAAAAGATGAAGAAGTTATAGCTATTATCAAATTCTACGACTGAATACAGAGGAGTAGATTAGTGTATGGCATTATGTGAGAAAAGGCTTCCAGTGTTTCTGAGAGGGTCCTGGGCTGTAGATTTCTAGGTTTCTGATCATGAGGACACAAGTGATAAAAAGCCTTATTATTCTCTACTATCAGGTAGCTAAGATCTGAGACTCAGCAACAGTACATGACATTACTAATTGGTGCTCCTAATGAAAGAGTGACTTCAGGACCAGGTGCCAAACGCCTTTGGGATCTGTGAAAGGAGGAGAAGGTGAGGCAAACTAACGAAAGAAACACAGAATTCAGGGAGGAAGATGACTGCTTTCTTAAGAAATAAAACTATACCACTAAGGAAAAATTAAAAATACAAATTTTAAAAACTTTTCTTTAGGTTAAGATCTTTTACCCCAAGTGACAAATGATAATGATGTTCATTTAAAGGATATGATGTCATTCCTAGTTCTAGAGAGTACATCAGACTTTTAAAAAGATCTTCAGGAAGCTGTGGTATTTTTTCAGGAAAAATCTCACAGATAAATGTGATTAATTTGTAGTACTGATTACAAAGGGTTGGAAACTGAAAAAGAAATATTAAATATTTAGATGCTTACTGATATCTAATTTCTATTTTCATTAATGCAGTAAAATAAAATAATAACCAACAAACTTAAAGTACAATGATTTCTTTAAAACATATTGGATTCAGAAGACATGAAGACCAAATTAAATGTAAAAATAAGTTATAATAAAGGAAATATTTTAGTATACAAAAGTAATACATAGTAGAAACAATGATCTGGACAGTTAATAAAAGCTACAGCCAATTCCAGATAGTCTGTTTACCTTGAAAAAGTAGACCAAACAGCCAAATTTCAAATTATTAAATGACCTATGATTAAAACCCTTTTGCAAATGTGTTTATTTGCATTCCAGCATATTAGAAAAATACAAATTGTTAAGATTATGTGTAGAATAGAATATTCACTCCTTCACACTTCCAAAAGTTCACTGACAGTCCTGGAAAACTGAAGTAAAAAGTAGGCAATGAACACTTTTAACTTTACTTAAGAAAATACACATCAGTTTAATGGTCTATTTGATGAGGAAAAAAACCTCAAAACCAAACCAAAAAAGCCCTAAAAGCAAAGCAATATACAGTGGCTACATGAATACTTGGCTCATGGGGCATCAGTATCCTCTCCCAAAGACATTTCTCAGGTAAAGAAGCATGAGGTCCCAGCCCACTCTGGGAATCTGGCAGCACCTGCTACTCTTTTTTTTTTTTTTTTGAAGATTTTATTTATTTATTTGACAGAGAGACACAACGAGAGAGGGAACACAAGCAGGTGCAGTGGGAGAGGGAGAAGCAGGCTTCCCGCTGAGCTGGGAGCCTGGGGCTCAGTCCTAGGACCCTGGGATCATGACCTGAGCCGAAGGCAGACGCCCAATGACTGAGCCACCCAGGCGCCCCAGCACCTCCTACTCCTAACCACAAAGTCCAACCACTTCTCAACCTCTATCTTCTTCCTTCCCACGACTGACTTTTCTTTCCCTCTCCCACTCTACCTTGTGTGAGCTCCACACATGTGCACACACACACACTTCCCACTTCTTCCCCATCCGCATCTTTGTCCCCACCCTCGCCCTCTGTGACAACTCATAAAACAGACTCCCCTCCCCCGTGGTACTTAAAGAAAGAAGAAAAGGCAGCCTCATCATCACCAATACTGACTAGTGAAATCAAGACATGAGGTCATCAGAATGTACACAAATTTAAAAACTGTGGTAGTCTTGGTTTCTTACCATATGGGGTGGCTAGAAAATGCCTTCTATGGCTCAATCCCTCAAATCTGAGAATGATGTTCCAAAATTATCAGTGGAATATACCCAAACATATAACTTGAGTTGCTTAATGACAAATGATGAGGGAACCAGAACTGCCAACATTAGAACTAAGTTTCTAAAAGAACCATTTTTTTCCTGTCACTAATTAGCAGCGAACGCAGGACTCTGGGGCAAGATTAAATGAGGCATGAGCTGCATACTGAGCTGCATGCACAATTGCGAATGAGACAATGGGAACCTAAAATTCTAGTTTTCATGTGTCCTTAACAGAGAAGCAGGTACTTATACCCCCTTAATTAAATCAGGGGTCTATTCTTGTCTAAAACATCTTTTAACTCCAAACATACACACTTTGCATGTTCACATTCACTGTCTTCAATTACCTTCAAAAGATCTTGTGACATCAGAGGCAGAATTAGGTTCACTCCATATAAAACAACATCAGCTGCGGACACAGACCTGTTTGCTGCTTGCCCTGGCTCATGTCCTCTGAACACTTCATCTATGAAAATTAAAAAAAAAAAAAAAAAAAAAAAAAAAAGGCAGTCTTAGAATTGCAACATCAATAAACCAACAGAGTTAGATATATTCTATCCTTGTCTCGCCCTTGGGTATTCCTTTTGTATTTTACTTTTTAGGGTCTCTGAGTACTTGATGCAGCTATTCTGTGTTTACATTATTATTCTACAATGATAAAATTAAAGTAAAACCTATTCCACTGACAAACTATACCGTAAGTTAAACAATTTCCACAGTAATACTTATTTTTACCTCTTAGGTGTGTGAAATTTTTCTATGCTGTAAAGCAATGGGGGAAAACACAGAAATTAAAATGTTACAGAAAAAAGAAAGTAGTTAAAAAAATAACTACCAATATGAAAAAGGATTATTATCCTTAATCCATAAAAAATGCATATAAATTAAGAATCCTCCTAAGACCTAAATAGGTGAGTGAGCAAAATCCACAAACATCTAACAAAACCAGAAGCCCGATGAAAAACAGTTCATTCGGGCGCCTGGGTGGCTCAGTTGGTTAAATGTCTGCCTCTGGCTCAGGTTGTGATCCCAGGGTCCTGGGATCTAGCCCCATATTGGGCTCCCTACTCAGGGGACAGTCTGCTTTTCCCACTTTCTCCCTCTACCCCTCCCCCCTGCTTGTGCACGCTCTCTCTCTCACACACACATTTTATTTGAGAGAATAAAATCTTTTTAAAAAATTAAAAAACAAAAAACAGTTCATTCTACTCAATGAAACAATGATACTACTTCTGATTTATTAAATTAAAAATGACTTTTAAATGATAACATGTAAATGCTGGTGAGGATATAGTATAACAGTTACCTTCAAAAGTAAAATGTTAAGAGCCTCTTGAGCCCTGTATGTACTAAAGATATAATCAGAAATTCAGACACAGATTTGTCCACAGAAGTGAATGCTGCATCACCATTTATAACAGCCAAACCATAAATATTCCAAATGTCCAGTATTAGGGAGTCAGGTTAAATTCCAAAATACGGAATACCATGCAGCCATTAAAGGTCATGAAAAATTTTAATGACAAGGAAAAGGCTAACAACACATTAACAAAAAAAAAGGCAGAATATAAAATTAGAGTATGATCACAAAATTGTACAAAATAACCAAAAGGGAAATGACCACAATGCCATTTATACTGGACTCTAGATTATGTCAAAGAATGGGTGACTTTCTATCGCTGAACTTAAAAAATTTTCTATTAAGAGCAAAGTACTTGTATAACAGACAAAAAGATAAAATCAGGTTTAAAAAAAAAAGCATTTCTATTTGAAAATGACTTTTTCAGCCTAATTGTGAACTTCCCCAGGAGTCTCCTTTCCAGCTGGAAGAATCCCATGTTCTGAAGCCGGGCACTGGTGAACCTGGACTGCATCCCGCAGGAAACCTGGGCCTGCTGTGGAGCCCTGGGAAACTGGTCCTGGAGCTCCCACCCCACTCCCAGGGCTTGCTCCTAAAAGATAGGGCTCTCAGGACTGTACAGAACATCCTGCCTCGTGCTTGGTGGGACTCGGCTCTCCAGCCACAAGCTCTCCTAAGGATTCAAGAATACAGAGCAGAGGCCCATTCCACTTATGCTTTTAATCTCCCCCCTACTATATTAATTGTATTTCATAATATTTAAAGCATTTTCTATTTTATCTCAATTATCTTTGTTTTAAAAATAATCACTTAAAGTATCACCTACCTTTCTGCCTGCTATTTTATCAGCTAATGCTGTTTCTTTTAATCTTTTTGCCTTTTTATTGTGAAAACCTGCCATTTATCTATACAATGTGTTCTTAGAACGGCAGACTGCACCACAAACCTGATGACTGGGATGACTTTTCCCTCTCCACAACCTTTAACAGCCCTCCCCACCCCTTTTAGTACAAGCTTTTAACTTTGAATCAGACTCTTCAGAGTACAGGGTTCTTGATCTGGGTCTTTTCAGCCCTGGAAAGTCTACAGCTGAGTTTCTAAGGGTTCACAACTCAACTATTAACCTTGAGTAAAACTCTGAGGCTAAGGTAACATATACTTTTTAAGGGAAAGGCTCAATAACTACTTCAGATTTTAAAGGCACACGTGCTCTAGAAAAGGTTAAGAACTCTTGGATGGAGAAGCATCAACCTGAACAAATAGGAAAACATGGGAACGACACTTGGTGAGAGGCTGGGCCTAGAAACAGATAGACAGCTGAGGCTTTGGTATAGAACGAATTCACTGAGGCAAAGTGCAGGACGGTGCTTCTCTCCTAGGTACCCCTCGTTAACTGCGGAGGAGAGTAAACCATCTGGACTGTAAAACTGGTAGTGCTTAGGGTAGGAGCAGACATTGCAAAACACTGTTGTTCAGTGGATAAGGAAAATAAATCAATAAAGGAAACAGAGAAAGAAGAATCTCAAGTATTGGGGAAAAGGTGGAATGTCATAGCACCCAATTCAGAAAGAGAATCTTACAAGGACGTCAAAGTGTCCACTACTAAGAATGTCTGCACAACGTATGAAAGGAAGCTTTAGACAGGATTCATTTTTCTCTTAGAAAACAAGATCCCTTGGGTTTTAAGGTACGGTTGGCAGTGGGTTAAGAGGCAAGTGAAGGAAAACTATGCAAATAAATGATGTTTTGATTACTAATAAAGTTCTTGCCTGTGGTACCAAGTTTCTTTTACCTACTGGTTGCCAGAACAATGCTAGGCACCATGATACTTTGTAGCTAATCTTTAAGACATTTCAAATGGTATTTATTATGTACCCACTTTAACAGAATAAACGAAGAAAGGCTAACTGACTTCCCCAAGGTCAGGCTGTCTCTGAGCCCCTAGGTTAGGTCTTCCAAGTTGGCCTGTCAGCTCCAGAATTCAGTGTTACCCATCCCAACAAGGGTTCCCAACCAAGCTGCAATCTGGAAAGTGCTATAGTTTTCAGGGATAGCTATCTCTGAGAACACAGGGGAGTGATTCAGTCAATAAAGTGTAACTCAGGAGCACCTGGGTGGCTCAGTTGGTTAAGCGGCTGCCTTCAGCTCAGGTCATGATCCCAGGGTCCTGGAATGGAGCCCCACATCAGGCACCCTGCTCAGTAGGAGTCTTCTTCTCCCTCTACCCCCTTCACCTCTCATGTTCATGTTCACTCATGAACACGTGCTCATGTTCACTCACACACTCTCTTTCTCTCAAATAAATAAAATCTAAAAAAGTAAATAAATAAAGTGTAACTCAGAAAAGACTGGTCCTGGCATCCCATTTAGATGCTGGGATGTGAATCCCAGTCCTGCAACTTACTAGCTATTGATCTGTGGGCAAATGACACGACTTTCTCTGTGCCTGTTTTCTCATCTATAAAATGAGTATAACAATGATACCTTCTCTTGCCATTGTGATATGAACAGTGCTTGGCATTTATAAGAACCTAATAAATGGAAGATATTATTACTATTATTCTTTTAAGAGAAGAGCCAAGCAGGAAGGGATGCTGGTCCTACCTTCACTTCAAACAGACTGACTTTCATGATTTTGTAAACTGAACTTCATGAAATTTCACTTAAAAACATTCCTTTGCTTAAAAAACAAAAAAAATTCCTTTGCTTTAAAAAAAGACAATAAAAACAAAGTTTAAAACCATCACACTACATCTTACCTGTATCACTGAAATCTATGAATTCTTTTGATAGAAGGTTAGTAAGAAGTTCCATAATGAGAAGCAGGTCTTGGTATTGCTCTTCCTCTGCTGTAACATCTATTCTTTGCCGCCCTAAGTTATTCTTAGAATATACTTGCAGCAAAGTAAGGCAAGCTTCATATAGGTTCATAGCTTTGGACTGTAAGAGAATGAGCGATAAATTACATTACTAAGTAGAACTTATTTGGGAAAAAAATATAAACCCTAAAAGAATCTATAATCTAATAAATTTACTCTGAATCCCAATAGTAACTCAAATACTTGTTTTAAACTATTGTAAAACATTAAGAAAATTGAAAAAGCATATATTAAAGATGGCAGTTATATTTTAAAAATTAGCAGTTTCCTAACAAAATCGGACATCCAGTTTTTTGTTCATTTGATAATACATACTAGAGAGATAATAAGATTTTGGCAACAGAACTGTTTTACTTCTGTTGTTTCAACTTCTTGTGTAACATTTATTATTTTAAGATTTAATATTGTTTAACTTGCAAAAGCACAGAGTACCAAACAGTGGTTTTTATTTTTTGTTTTTTTTAAGATTTTATTTATTTGACAGAGAGAGACACAGTGAGAGAGGGAACACAAGCAAGGGGAGTAGGAGAGGGAGAAGCAGGCTTCCTGCGGAGCAGGGAGCCCGATGCGGGGCTCGATCCCAGGACTCTGGGATCATAACCTGAGCCGAAGGTAGACACTTAACGACTGAGCCACCCAGGGACCCCCCCCAAACAGTGGTCTTAAACATCAAAATAAATGGCAATGGCCTACCCCCTCAGTCATACATCTGTGACTACACGTGTAATATTTATAAAATAAAATCTCACTTTTTGAGCAAGTGCCTTTGATCTAACTAAAAAGTTTACAAATCAGGAACCCATATGAAACAATTTAAAACAAGATTTATGCTAATCTGCAGGCAATTACAAATATATTCCTTTAAGGCAGTTTTAAAACAGCTTTCTAAATAATTTCTAAAAATTAATGCACCTCTGCTTACTGATTGTAAAAGAATTAAGTGTCTAAATATCCATTTGATTATAAAGCAAAGACACAAATTGCCATTTAAAATTTTAAGCCTAACCTTAGAGTTTCAAAAGACAGAAACTGATTAAATTTTTCTACCGTTTGTCTTATCAAACATTCCTCATTTGGATGAGTTTGACTGAATAACATTATATCAAAAAAAATTACTGATTACTAACAGTATTAGGGCAAGAATTTATATTCCTTCAATAAGCCTTCCTCTGAACTCTGAGTTCTTCTGCAAAGTTCTGAAGTCTTTTTGAAAACTCTTTTGGAGGCACAAAAATATTATTTCAGATAGTATTCATTAAATTTAAAATAAAGTATCTGTTATTTTGTTACACTTTAAGGAGTTCTAATCCTAAAGTGATAAAATTAGAAAGTGCTTACCTCTCCAAGATAGCATATCTGTTTATGTGCAACTTCAACAAAAACCTCTATTATGAGATTGACAGTCTCTGGGGTATTTTTGTAAACTTCCATCAATCCAATGCAATTGGTAAGGAAGTCCATCAAAAAATTAAAAAGAATCGCTACATTATCAATCTGGGTAGCCTCAGCAATGCCACACAGGGCCTCCAGTGTGGCGGTGATTTCCTGCTTGACTTCCTCTTGCTGACACATCTGCTGAAAGTTTTCTTGATTTATCACTCTTAAGAATCGCTGCTGAAGTGGCTGAAGAACCTATCAAAGTAAAGCATAATTCTCTAAAAGTTTAATTCACATGCTTCATTTATTTCAACTTTATTTCCTCAAATGGATAAATATTCACTTTCTTAAAGCATTATACAAACGGAGGCAAAAAAAGCACTGAAAACAAAGAATATCTGAACCACATGTTACATTCCCCATTTTAAGGATTTTATTTATTTTAGGGAGGGAAAGAGCATGTGTGCATGTGCAAGTGGGGGGGTGGAGGAGAGGGAGGGAGGGAGTCTTAAAGCACAGAGCCCAATAAGGGGCTTCATCTTACAACCCTGCAATTATGACCTGAGGCAAAATCAAGAGTTAGATGCTCAACTGACTGAGCCACTCAGGCACCCCTACATTCCCCATTTTGAGAGTCATCATAACTTCTGGCCTACATAAAGAAATAATACACAGTACACTAGTCATTAGGAAAATGGATATTAAAACCACAATATGACATCACTTCATGCCTTTTAGAATGGCCATCATCAAAAGGACAAGAGATAAATGCTGGCAAGGATGTGGAGAAAAGGGGATTCCAGTGCATTATTCATGGGGATTGCAAACTGGTGCAGCCCACAATGGAAAATAGTATAGAGGACCGTCAAAAACTTAAAAACAGAATTACCATATGACCCAGTAATTTCACTTCTGGGAATATATCCAAAGGAAATAAAAACAGTAACTTGAGAAGACATCTGAACCCCCACGTTCACTGTAGCATTATCTACAATGGCCAAGACATGGAAACAACTTGAGTGTCCACCAATGGATGAATGGATAAAGAAGTTGTGGTACATATGCAACGGAATATTTAGCCATAAAAAATGAGGAAATCCTACCATTTGCGACCACATGGATAAACTTTGTGGGTATATCTTAAGTAACTCGGACAAAGAAAGACAAATACCGTAAGATCTTACTTACAATGAGGAATTTTAATAAAATAATAAAGTAATAAAAAATCCCAACTTCAGAAAAAGATTAGTAAAAAAAAAATTTGTTCTGTAAAAAAGAAAAATATTTGTAATTACTAGAGGTGGGGGGTTGGGGACAGGGGAAGTGGAGGAAGGTAGTTGAAAGGTACAGACTTCCAGTGATAAGATAAATAAGTACTAGGAGTGTAATGTACAACATGATGACTATAGTTAATATATATCATTATGCTGTACGATATATAGGATAATTGTTAAAAGAGCAGATCCTCAGAGTTCTCATCACAAGAAAAAAAAATTTTTGTTTTTTCTTTTTATTATATCTATACGAGATGATGGATAATGACTAAACTTCTTGTGGTAATCATTTCACAACATATGTAAGTCAAACCACTTCCTGAAGTAATTTAGGTTCCAAAAACCACGAATCACAGAACATGACTTAGTCAATGCCATTCACAGAATTCTGTCACAATCATTCTCTCTCTCCAATTCATTAACTGTCCCCACACCCAAAGATGAAATTTAAGTCTCCAAAGGGCCAGAGAATAAATATGGACTTTGCAGAACATGTCATCTCTGGCCCAACTACCCAATTACAATTGCACTACAGTACAGAAGCAGCCAGACATAAAAATGTAAACTGAACATGACTGTGTTTCAATAAAACTTTATTTACAAAGAGACAGCAGGCCAGATTTGGTCTGTGGGCTCCAATTTGCCAGCCTCTGTTCTACAGGGTCAACCCCAACATACAGCTCTTGCCTGTTTTTCTCTTTTCCAACTCCTCTTGGCAGAGAACATAACTTCAGATAATCAGTCCTGCCCTCAGTGAAAATGCATATTCATGAAAATATCTTAATTCTATTTAAAGCTATACATATGATAATACAATTATTTAAATTCTGGTCTGAAGTCACAGATGACTACCTAATTCCGTTACCATGTCCCTTCTCAGACATTAAGAACACTCTAGTCACAGGGAATATAGGCCATCCACCTACATACACTGGTAACTCTTGGTTCCTGATTTAAAGCTAATTTACATAAGGCAATGTGTCCACAGTGGTTATTGGTTGAATTATGTCCCCCTCAAACTGATATGGTTAAGTCCAAACCACATGTACCTCAGAATGTGACCTTATTTAGAAACAGGGCTGTTGCAGATGTAATTAAGAAGAGGTCATTAGAGTGGGCCTCTGATTCAGTACGAATGCTATCTTTACAGACAGACATGCACACATGGAGAATGTCATGTGAAGATGAAGACAGAGATTACGATGATGCTTCTACAACATAAGGAATGCCAAAGACTGCTAACAAACCACCAGAAATTTGGGGAGAGGCCTGGAACAGCTTCTCCCTCACAGCCTTCAAAAGGAAGCAACCCTACCAACACCTTGATCTTGGACTTCCGGTCTGTAGACCTCCAAGAGAGTAAATTTCTATTTTTACATCACTAAATTTGTGGTATTTTGTTGCAGCAGTCCTAGCAAACTAATACAGTGGTTAATTTGCATCTCTGTATTTAAGATTGATTCTTTAGGCTCTCATTTGAGTTGTGGGCAAAAATGTGCCCAAACCACAGAACACTTGATAATATTCAAAAGTCATCACGTATGCAGATATGGATAAATTGTTAAGATGATATTTCTAAAATAACAAGCTTCAACCTATTCATTATTAGGGAAAAGTATCAGAAAAGGTATGATTGACATGTTTATGTCTCCACAGAGTATTTTACAGCAACACACAGGGTAAGATATAAGAGGATGCAATCAAAATAAAGGGAACTGTTACCTCTGTCCAATACTGCTGTTTGGTTTCTGTGTCCATATGTGCAAAACCTCCCAAAACAAGAGCCTTCATTAATGTCCTCTGCACAGGACTTGACAAGAAATTCAGGGGTGGGCTTCGGCTTGCAAACTGCTTAGCTAAGTTCCACCAGTTTTCACACTGAATTACTAAGTTTGCCCTATAGACAGAAATAAAACAGAAGATGTATTACTTACATGGTATGTATACTAAGCAAACAATAATGGATGGTAACTGAATTTAATTAGTTTTTAAAGTACAGTATAGTAAATTTGGTATAGACTTTGGAGTCACACAATTTTGTGCTCAAATCCCATCAGTCGTTTGACAATGTAAAATTTATTTACTCTCTCTTACTTAGTTTTCAGATCTGTAAAATGGGAGTAACAACAGTAATAACAGACCTAACTTTCATGGTTGAAACTGATATTATGATTAAATAAAATACTATATATGAAATGCGTGGGACAGTACCTAGTAAATTAAAAGAACTCAGTAAGTAAGAGTCAGCCAATGCCAAGAGTAGTAACAACCACATTCCTATGTAGTAAGAAAAATGAGAAACATTGCCAGAGTTGTAGAAAACACTAAAGCTCTTAACTTGCAAAATTACTAAATTATCAAGTTTTTCTCATCTTTAAAATGGAATAGGATACCTGAAAAAACTGAGATTATTCTGTATTAAAGTGTTTTTAAAACTATAAATTACTGAATTAAACATGTTTCTCATAAGATTCTTTAATGCCAAATCCTTGAAGAGTCAACACAATCCTCAATTTTAACATGGGAAAACTCTATTTGCATTAACGCAATAATATGCATTGTTTTTTTTTTAAGTACACTGCTCCAAAATGCAAGGTCTATCTGGACCTTAGGACCATGTAACTGTTTGCCACTTGAAAGACCACATGCGCACACACACACACTCACTCTCTCTCTCTCTCTCTCCCTGCCTCCTATAATCAGCTTACCTTTCTCTTCTTTCCACCAAAGTGACAAGGAGCTGCACAGTGTCATTTGCAAGGTCCTGCTCACTACTCCACACTGAGAGGTTACTAATGACTTTTTGTAAGAGGTAGCCAATAATCCACTGAGAACCTTCTGTATCTGCTCCAAACGCTGTACTGAATGGCAGACTTATCTTGAGAGAAAACAAAGTTTTTAAAGTCAGAAAGACAGATCAGCTTCAAAAGAAATCCACAGAAAAATCAAACTGAAATTAGCATCTAAATCTGAAGTACTACTTACTTCACATCAATTTTATAAATGTATTCATTTCTGTTAAGTCGAAAAAAGACATCCTCAATCCACTTAACCTTCCAATGTGATTTTCCTGTCAACTTTACTTTCGTATTAACATACCAACATGATATTTACACCAAATACAAAGAACATAAATTAATCCATTCCCAATAGTAATCTGTAAATTAATATGGTTAAAATAAGAGCTGAATCAAATGATATGCTCTAAGAAAGTTATTAAAATCGCACACCATTCATACAGTTCTCTTCAATATGGAAGATGTTCAGCTCTTAGTTACATTTTGATGAGAAAATCACCAAGAAAAATGTTCTCATTTCCATAACTGTAATCATCATAAATCCAAACGAAGTCAGTTTTACATTCTGACCTGATCATATAGTTTCTCATCCACCAGGAGATAAGTCTTTGCCCAACGTTTTAGAAACCAAACAATATCTTTCCCCATTTGAGGGCTTAGTAGATGAGTGAGATCTGCTCTTATTGCTCGAGATTCAACTTCTGAAACTCTTAGAACGGCAGATAACAGCCTGTAGGTACAAAAAAGAAGTCATTTATTCTTTTATTTACTGACTGTCTAATCTTATTTTTTTCTTAAAAGTCCTTTTTCTGTTTCTCAACTCTCTGAATTTAGGCCAGGCTATACTTGAAATTTTCATCAATAGGGTTGTACAAAAATGCCCCTTTTTATTGCTGACCTTTCAGGAAGCAGGAAACAAGACAAAGCAAAGAGTCACGGATAGAGACAACCTTCTGTGGAAGTTGTACTGAATGTGCAAGACTCAGCATTACCAACTAAAGATGTTTTTCACATTCAAAATTGAGAAATACAATTAAAAGTTCAGAGTAAATGCTACACTCTTCAGCACTTTATCACTACTCAAAACTCCCATGGGTTAGCATGTTTTTATACATTTGTCATTTTATGGTAGAGGATCTGGAAATTGACTTATCTAGAATGCTTTGAACACTGAATCTTGTCTCTAAATCTGATAGTCCTATATACTTTCCTAACACACTTGGTTCTTAATGGTATTTTAAAATAAAAATCTTGCTAAAACAATTACCTCCGTGATGATGTGCTCTAAGAAAGTGTCCTCTCCTACACTACATAATTCATATGGCTATGTGGTTTTAATAACAGAGCATGATATGCAGTTAAGCTGAAAAGTCTTTGTTCTGGGGGTGGGAGTAGGAGAGAACATAATCAGAAGTGGTATATATATAACTTGACTTTAGCTAAAAGGCAAAGAAGGAAAGGGTGTAATTGAAAGAATCCATCTTAACATCATTTTATGGATATCCATGCCAAAACAGGGATTCTAGTCACCTGAAGTTAGGCTTTTGCTACTTTTCCTTACTGCTCTCAAGATGACTGAAATTATCTCCTTGTAATGAAATCTTACATTTCAGTTCTTTATCCAACTGGATGTCTCAGAAGTTCTAGCTACTGTTTATCACTCTGTCCTTTTGACATAATTTCTTCCCTCGCACCAAACCGGTGGTTTTTAATTTCTACCCCCAGAACATCTATTTCCCTGTATATTACACACTCCCTATATCACGAGTGCTCAAATTTTCAAAAATTATTTTAGGGTGGATGTGAACAAAAATACCCCGTGACTTCACAATACATTTAAGTTGATGTATCACACTTTTCCTATAAGAATAGTTTTAAATGATATAACTTGCAGCCTAGCAGAATCTGAATTAAATAATTATAGTAATTTTCTAAATTCATACACAGGAATTTAGTTATCAGTGTTCTAATACCCACCATCATCCATTTGAAAAATAAACAAGTTTTTCTTTAACACTTGGAAACTTTACATTGTTTCTTTTTCTCCTTAAATTTTTATTTCAACGTCATTTCCCCACAAATTATCTTAATACATTTTTATACTCATTTACTGATCACACCATATAATTCTCTGAAACAAGTATGTCTAGTTATTAAATATAATTTAAAAATATTCCCAGTGATCACAGACTGTTTTAAAACATCTTTTGGATTATCTGCCTTTGCAATACTTATTAGTACACAATTGAGCAAAGTACATTACAAATTTAAATAAATTATTAAACATAAAAACAAAATTTTATGCATTTATGAATGAAATTAATGTAGCAGGATTTTGTTTTTCCAAATGAGTTCATGTATCTGTGAAAAAATATTACTTATTGCTAGAATGAGACAGAGTTGAGCATAATTTGATTTGATTCCTTCTTCATTTAAATAGAAACACTGAGAAAACCTAAGCACAAATGGAAGGTGTTTTTAAAATAAAAGGGTTCCTTAATTATTTGAACTTCTTCCAAGTTATATGCCAAAAATCACAGAGATCTACCATCAAAAATTATTTTCAATCATCTATTAATTGACAACTTGATTTCTTCAACGTCATTTAATGCAAAGGGCTGAAAACCTCCTGACTTGTAAAATTACTGGTTATCTGTTACTCATTCATTCCCAACACCATACTATTTGGAACCATCCCTTTATTTGGCACTTTGTACGTTTTTACACACCTGCCTATCCATTATGGTAAGATTCAGAATGAGTAAGAGCTCTTGCCTTTCTTCTGTAAAGTGGGAGCAAGGTAAAGAAGAGTAGCACAGGCAGTTTGTAGGCAGATAAAGCTGAGGCTCCCCTGAGCCTTCCCCTATCCTCACGGTCGCACTCCAGCAGTCAGCAAAATCCCATTGGGCCTACTTCTAAAAGAACCATCTGCCTCTTTCCACCCTCACTACTACTAATGAAAACGCTTCCTAAGCTGCCTTGTCATCCTTTAAATCCATCTGCCACAGTTTAATCCTACTACTATGGTTTGATCAGTTCACCTCCTTACTTCCAATCTTTATCGTTGCTTTAAGCCATGCTCTCACTTCCAGGCCTCTGCCTAGGCTCTTGTCACTGGAATACGCTTCGCCTTCTGCAAACTCCTATTCAACCCTCAACTATCAGGTTAAATGCCATCTTTCCCATAAGCACCCCTTGATCCTTCCCCTGCTAGGTGCTCCTCTATCACTCTTATCAGACTTCTATTGTATCCTCATATCCTGGCACATAGGGGAGTGGAAGAAACAACTGATGAAGATAACACTTTTTTTTTTTTCCATTGGAGTGTAGCAGACTTAAATGTTACATTTAAAATATTTTTTAATTGTTGCTAGTTCCAATTTCTAATACTATTTTAATTTCTTAAGTATGCTAACTGAACATACTTTATATTTCAGACAGCACTCACACTTTCCCATACTTTACAAATTAATCTTGGATTATCTTTGTATTTCATAAACCAAAAGTCAGCAAAATGAGTCCAAGAGAGCTCTCTTTAACTTCTCACAACATCTACTGTTATCACTCTGATCTGGACCACTATCACCTTTCCCTTGGATTACTTCAATAAGCTTCTTCACTGGTCTCCTGTTTCCATTTCTGTCACTCATAGTTTACTCTCAAGGTAGCAGAGTACCTTTTTAACATGTAAGTTACTCTTCTGTTCAAAACCCTACAACAGTACCCCACTTCATTCAGAGCAAAGGCTAAAGACCTTATCTGAGTCCCCTCTATTTTCCCTTCTATCTCTATCTTCTGACAAAATTCCACCTCACTCTGCTCAACCCAAAATGGCAGTTCCCACTGTTGCCTGAATATGCTACGCATGACACAGGGCGTCATTTGCGTTAGCTGTTCACTCTGCCTGGAATGCTCTTCCCCAGGCCTTCACGGCCTTGTCCTTACCAACCTCAAGTCTTTGCTCACACGTCACCTTCTAAATAAAGTCTATACTGATCACAACATTTAAAATCACACAAATCTCTGAAATCTGCACTCCTGATTCCCCCTACCTGCTCAGTTTCTTATCCCACAGCAGTTATGGTCTTCTAACATACTATATGATTTATTTATTATCTTTCCCCTGTAAGGAGTTTTAAAAGGGGAATCAATTTTATTTTGTTCACTGATGAATCCCAAATGCCCAGAACAGTACCTGGTATATATTAGGTACTCACTAATTATTTGTCAAAGGATAAATTCTTCAAGAAATGTCAACTTTTTTTAGTCAAACTAGGAATATTTCTCTCACATAGCCTTCAATTTCATTGGACAATTCTTTGGACAATGAATAATTCTTTGGACAAAAAAAAAAAGGCAATTTTTGTTTTCCAACCTTCACCTCAACCCTCCATAGTCTGTGCTCTCAGATACAAAAATGTTTTGCTCCCACACTGATACCTGAGACTGGCAAAAATTGAAAAAGCACTGAAAATACAAGGAAAGCATTCCTGATGGTACTGCCCAGGCAAGAAATGTGACAAAGAATATCATATGACAGCACCCTGAAATGAACTGCCTTTGAAATTGACATTCACCATGAATCAAGCCAAAGCAAAAGCAATGATTTCCACAAGCACCTAATCTAATGCCTATACTAATCCCAAAAAGAATAAAACTTTTTCAATAGAGCACTGATATTTTATTTCAAACAAGAGAATAAAACAATAAAGGAAATAAATTCTCAAACATTTCCTTGATATCATCTTAATAGTTCATTTTTCAAAAAAAATCATATTTTCTACTGCCCAGGTGTAAATGATATCCATAGATTTTTGCATTAAAAGTAAACAGATGAGAGGACAGCACCCTGCTTGAGTTACTGATTTTGCAAATGGCAAAAACCAATGTTATTTCAATACTGATATCTCTGCCTGAAACCTAAATTTAAAGATACTGAAATTTAAAATGCTGTTCTCAACTCCCCTTTTAGATGGATATTTGTCTAGGTGTATCCCTCCTTAATTTCACCATTAAGAATGAATGGAAATTTTGCCACCACTACTAACTAGGAAGATCAAAGTGAATTCTCATCTGAGGCACACTATTGTCTTCTAACTTCACCTGACAGGACTCTCAAGTTTCACATATTCAGGACAAATATTTCTATTTTATAAGGTTAAGAGTCATAGTTTTCCTTAAAAAGCCATTTGAATGTAGTTTTAGCTTTATGAACAAAACATACTTGTTAATATTTCCCTGGTTTCTAAGAATCTCATATACTTTGTTTCATTCATTTAGGGTGCCTGCACCGCGTTGGCACTGCTTTCTGATGGACATGGGATATGTTGAGTACTTTCGATCGAATGTCCCTTCAAAGTCTCACTGTAATCAGAATAATTTTACATTTGTTTTGCTCAGTACAGGATATAGCTGTCAATTCTCACCAGAGTGGCATTACTTATATATACTGAGTACTTGCCATCCTTGTTTATTTCAAGGCTTCTCCAAGTTTTATTTTCTTTCATGTATCAGATTTACAACGTGCCTCACACTCGAGTCATCTACCCATCAACTCAGAATTTATAGAACAGTATAAATGACAAGAGCACAGCTACAGAGTTCATATTACCTAATCACAGAATCTGTTCTGTTGTACCCTGGGATGGAAGAAGCCTTTTCTCCTGGAGATCCCAAAATTTGAAGTGTTGTATTAATGTCAACTTCAGATGAATGCTTAATGGAATATTCCATTATTTCTGGAGGTATTAGCGGAGTCTCTCCCTGAGTATCATCAGCTAAGAGGTAGCCTTCAGTTTAAAAAAAATTAAAAATGAACACTTAACAAATCTACATTTATCAAATTGCACTATAAATGTTTTCAGTTTTATCTGATTTACATACATCATATTAAGTTGATGTAAAAGTAAATTATAAATGTTAATTTCAAGTTTGAGGAAAAGAAATTTTCTATTTCTCGGATAATTAACTCTCAAAATACAAAGGACAAATGTTTTATTCACCAATTTTATAATTCATACTGACATGTAGGCTTTTTAATCCACTACCTTTTAATAATTTTCAGTAATATATTCTGTAAATGTAATAGGAATTCTACTATTATCTCTATCAAAAGTATTTGGGAATGCCTTTTCAAAAATTAAGATTTTTCTTAATTATTTAGAATACAGAAACACTGCTCATATGGTTACAAAAGAAGACCCTAAAAGTCAGACTGCCTAGATTTGCATTCTGGCTCCAAAAATTAATAGCAGTGTGACCATGGGCTGGTTTCTTAAAACTCTCTCTCAGCTTCTGCATTTACAAGATGGGGATAATAATAATAACAATAATAAAACCTGGTAACAGTACTAAATCAGTGGGTTGCAATCAATTCCACATAAGACCCTGGGTATGCAATAGGCATTAAGTATACATGTTAGCCAGTATTTAAAAAAAATGAATCCATAGCTCTGTGATATACAGCAGCTGTATTCAAATTTCACCCAACACTATGTATGGACTTTTATTTTTTAACATATGAAGCTTCTTCTAACATATGAAGTTTAAACTGCTCAGTTGGCAATTACATTTTAAAAAGAAACAACCAACCAACCTGTAACTAAAATAAGCCAGTGAATATCTTCATACAGGTCATCAAGCATTTTGTTGTCAATAGTACTTGAACCAGGTGAAGCAAGTAATTGCTGCTGATGTCGTTGTAACTGACCATGGAGCCTTGTTACTCTTTCTTCTAATAAACTGAAAGAGGGGGGGAAAAAAACCCAAAGCTTCATAAAGCTCAATAAGCAAAGATCTAGAACAACTCATAATTTCCATTTATTAGACAACATAAATTAAGACGTTAGCACAAAAACACATATATGAAAATATTATAGTACACAACTGTTCTCATAGCAATATAGGCATTGTGATTTATTGTTTATGACATAAAATTAAAACATTGCTTTACAAACAATCAAGGTTTACAACAGGCATTTGAAAACTGGTTATTCCAAGGTTTTATTGATATGGGTCAAATCATTTCTCATACCATGTTTTCCACAATCTCTCTGCCATCTATGCTGTAGTGCCTGGGCTCCAAATGTACAAGCCAAGGAATGCAATCATGAGTATGTTTCTGTCCATTTGTTCCAGTGTGCTGGGATACGGGGTGGGGGTGTTTAAAGTCTTTAAACACTTTAAGTGCTCTCCAGGGAATTGTGAATAGAGAATATTTGCTCCATGGGGTTTCTTTGGACTGTGTGTACCTTGTCAGAAGAGGTATACAGTGTTCTGCAGCAATTCTTCCTAGCATTCCTACACTGGCTAGTTGATCTGAAAACTGGTCTCGATCATCCTCTTGAAGTTCACTTATTTCTTCTTCCTCACGAGAGGCCACACCATTGGCAGTCTATTATTGAAGAAAGAAATAAAGAGTGAGGAACTGCATTCCTTTGTTCAATGAATCATGCATTTCTGTTGCACTGTAAAATAACTTCAGCACATCACATGAAAAGGAGGTGGACAGCACCAACCCAGTGGTCTAGGGTCTGCTCTCTAAATATGCTGACAACGCTAGTAGTTACAAAAGAAAGGGGGGAGGGAGACGCCGAAGAGAAAGAAATGGAGGGTTATTACCTTGTGGTGCACATACATAAACAGAGCAAACTGCACTCACAACCCACCTCCCACACCACAGAATTTAACTTCTGTCACTGACTGAAAAAATCTGACATCTTTAAGATCCAAGGTCCTTTATATACAAGAAGTCATTCGTATCACTGGACAACTAGGAAGACACAGGTGGGTAACTGAAAACTGAAGAGAAACAGGGTAACTACAAGCAGCACCCCACAAAACATGAACTCACTTAGAAAATAGGGTGACTTTTGCTTTAATGCTCTCAGCACATCTTCTGAAGAAGCTCCTCCTAAATTTTTAGTGTTATACAATGTATAATAGAATAAAAGAGACAAAACAGAGTTACGATGAAATATTTTTACTTACAATCTAGCTGGAAACTTACCAAATTCCTCGTGCCATCTGGAGCAGCAAGGTGGCACTGAATATAGGAATTGAAAACTTGAACTGCGTGTTGGGTAAAAAAGCCTTTATGGAAATGTTTGTCGTCTTGAACCAAAGTTAGCCAGGATTCTAGCAATTTGTCATAGGCTTCCATGTATACCATGTCATCTTTATCAAGCTAAGAGAAAAAACACTCATAAAACAAATGGCCAGAGAAATAAGACGGGAATTAGAACAAGAGTTAGAGTTATACATATAAATACTTTTATGAATTTTTCCTTTAGCAAAGGTTCCCGATTATTTAATAATCTAGAGCTAATTGGGCCCATTTTAAAATTAAACAAACCTTGCAGTAAAAATGTATAGGCTTTTTGTTAAACCTTCTAAAATCTTTCTAACTTAATCTAAGTAATTCTTTTTTTTAAATTTTATTATGTTACGTTAGTCACCATGTATTACATCATTAGTTTTTGATGTAGTGTTCCCTGTAATCTAAGTAATTCTTAAGCACAAAGGAATTAATGTTTTTTAGAAGACTAGCTGTTCGGTACTTTGTGGAACATGCGCTTTTCAAATAAAAATCATATTAATTTTTTCTGTGGTCAAGAGAACTGTTAGAATAAAAATACTAAATGTGTACTTATAACACTTTTTTTTAAAAGATTTTATTTATTTATTCATGAGAGAGAGAGAGAGAGAGAGAGAGAGATAGGCAGAGGGAGAAGCAGGCTCCCACGGAGTGGGACTCGATCCCAGGACCCCGGGATCATGACCTGAGCCGAAGGCAGACGCTTAACCATCTGAGCCCCCAGGTGCCCTACAACACACTTTTAAACGATTTTAGAAAAAGTGAAGGATGATGAAAACAGACTGGCCTAATCAGCATATTTAAGAATATGTGGGGAGAACTTCATAGATGTTCCCTAACATTTTAGAGCAGAAAAGAAAAACAAGGGTAGGGCCTCCACAGGAAGGCGTCTGGGGAGGGTGCTAAAGCGGGAGGGACACCAGAAGCCTGTGGACTCACAGAAGCCAAAGTGCGTGAGTACAAGGGTGGGGAGACCAGACAGACAGCACTCATAATTATGCAGGCTTGGATATTAAGTTTTTCACCATGTACAGGTTGTATCCTAAAATAACTTCAAAGTAAAGTATTCTGTCATGTTGAGGAGGAAGAGTCTATACATAGTGATTAAGGATACCTCTATGGAGCCCAAAGTGTTTAATATTTAACATTATTACTTAATTTTCCCACACTCTAATAAGAATCCACATCCTAATTTTGCCATCAATTACTAATATGGGTCATAATTTACCTATGTATTGATTTCTTCATCCACAGACTCGCTAGGATCACTATTCAATGAAAGGAATACTTAAGTGTCAAGCACTACTGCTTAGTGCAGAAACATAAAAGTGTACCTGGTTTTCATGCTTTCAAACTCAGTCCAGTGGGGAAGAGCAAAAAGCAAACGAAAAATACACCAAAGGCCATAAACACACATTGAATGTGAAACACACATTTCAGGGTCCGTTTTTAACAACGGCGTCTCTCATAAGAAATTTGTTATAAATAAAGAATAGAGTTTTGAACTATGTACTTTTTTTGGGTTTAAGATTTTATTCATTTATTTGAGACAGAGTGAGGGGGCGGAAGAGCACGAGGGGGATGGAGGGGCAGAGGGAGAAGAGAAGCAGGCTTCCCACTGAGCAGGGAGCCCGACAATGACGTGGGGCTTGATCCCCGGACCCTGGGATCATGATCTAAGCTGAAGGCAGACACTTAACTGACTGAGCCACCCAGGCGCCCCCTATGTACTCACGCTTAAAAGTAGGTAGTGAACCCACGAATACCGAAGGTCAGCAGAGGTCAATAGGTCTAATTTATAACTTGGCTTTTCTGCGTTCTAAAGCAAACAGGCCCTCATCCTACAAATACAGAACTCTGGAACCTTCACCAAAGAGAATCATCTCAAGCTATTATTCTAGCAATCTATCAATAACTCAAAAAAGAAAAGTAATGGAAGATCTATTTCAAGTATTCCGGATTACCCAGTACCCCCAGATCATAGTATCTAAGCACCTATGTGAACTACTTCTGATGAACTGTGTTTTCTTATGCTTCCAGCATAAGTATATTTAAAAACAAAATAAACAAAAAACTCACACAAAAAAAGCCAGTCATTTTCTGGGTAAAATTGACCTTTTATTTATTTATTTTTAAAGATTCATTTATTTGAAAGAGAGAGTGTGCAAGCATAAGCGTGCAAGTGGAGGGAAGGCAAAGGGAGAGGGAGAGAGAAACTCAAGTGGATTCCACACTGAGTGCAGAGCCCGACATGGGGCTCCATCTCATGACTCTGAGATCAGATCTGAGCCGAAACCAAGAGTTGGACGCTTTAACAGACTGTGCCACCCAGGCACCCCTAAAATGGACCTTCTAGAATATATAAAAAATTTAAGTCATTTTGTGAAAAATTTACATTAAGAATGAAGGAAAAATGAAAAGAATGTCATTTGATAATTTAATAAGGATTTAAACGAGCAATCCAAATTTTTACTATGTATTTACCTGGCCTTAAAAGTATATTTACCAAAAATGAGCAATTCTTTGAATGCAACCAACTAGAACTTATTCATCTCATGAATGGTCAATTCTTATTATTTGTGGTATTTATGTTCTATAAAGTTGCCACAAACACTGAGTTAGTAAACAGGTTAGGTTCCTTTTCTAGTCACTACATTTTCTACCATGTCGAGGCAAATAGATCAATACATAACCCTGTTTTATGCATAACTTAGTTTCATGTGTCTTCCTGTTTTACAGACACCTTATTTAATATACATTGTTCATTCACTAATAATGAACTTGTGGCCAACACCACTATGACTCGTGCCTAAACGAAGCTTATCTGATTCACGTATCTGTTCCATAAGGCAGGCACGTCACAGCCATTTTGCACGCAGGAATGCTAGGCAGCACTTCAGCATAGCGCTCAGAGGCCATCTCAAATAGTGAAATTATCCAGGCAGTCACTGCATAGGAAGAACTTCAGTACTTTTTGACAAAAATTTAGAATACCCCATTTCACACAAAAATGCAAAAAATGTAGCACGAGAGAACATGAAAATGTGTTTTTACAATATGAAGGCTAAACGGGAAGGCAGAGCATTTGGGGCCTTGCTTGACCTCAGCTGGGAATAAGCATGTCAGGCAATTCCTAATTTTCATTAATCTTTGCATGCACATGTCCACAAATTATCATGAGAGTGCCACGAGTGCTGATTTGGGGGTTACAAATAGAGCTTTAGAAGGGGGAGAATTGCAAATAAGGAACTTGCGAATGAGGACGCTGGTTCTTCTTGCTCAGGTATCACTAAAATGCATTACACTTTTGAAACTTTCATAGCTCATAATTTTTTGAACCACAGCCATCCATATTCTTGGTTCCATAAATGCAAGATCATATTCATTTAGATTTATAAATACCTATGAAAATGATCGATTCAACCACTTTTTTTTTCATTTCTACATCATTTATTTCCTTCCAACCATCTTTGTACATACTGCTTTCAGCACTAATACCATTATAAACTGTATTAAGTAAATTCTGTGGCACAAACATTAAAAAAACAAAGGAATACTGTCAACAAAATATGTGACAGTCCAAACTCTTGTCACAAAATATTTGAAGTTTTTCCTGTGGAATGACTGACTGGATGAAAATAACCTATTTTCCTGTTCTCCTTGGAAATACACTGTTTGCTGAAGATTTGATGAATCTGAAAAAATTTATCAACTAAACTCAGTCTTCGACTTCACTTATACTATCAGTTTTATCATCATTATTAAAGCTTAGCATGCTATCTTTTTACATTCATCTTCTAATCTGTTTTATCACTGTAAACTGTCTTATTCTGACAATTCCCTCCTCTTTTTTACTATGGGCAGAAAATGAAAAATTCTGAATTCCAAACAGGACCCAATGAAACATAAAGACAAATAAACAAACAAACAAACAAACAAAGAACTTAAAGGAAACTGAAAATCTAGACCCTTGTGGTAGACTGAGAGTTAAATAATGTTGTAAAAAATAGCCAAATAAAATCTGTTCAAGCTTCATCTGTTGTCATGGGGCTGAGGATTCCAAATCATTCACTGCCTCCTATATAAAGCTTTGTAAGAGATTTATTTCCTACCTTTATTTTTACTTAATATTAGAAAGAATTCCTCTGAGGAGCAGGTGTGCTTCCTTTTTTTGCATGAGATCCTCTTAAGGAACCTTATCTCCCACCCCATTTCAAGTCCTTCAAATTCAAATCTAGAAAGTCAAATTTATTATTACATAAAACGTAAGCTTCTAGCTTATATATCACAATCACTCTTTCTCTAATCTTGACTTTCCACTCTTATTTGATTGTTTCTTGCAAGTTTTAAAAGATTATTTCATTTTAAATGCCACCAGAAATCTTCTATGAAACAAAGAAGGTTATGAAAAAATAAAATAATCTCTAATATAGTTTCAACTGCTATGCTTATCACCTTTCCTCTTTCCCTCTAGAACATGGCCACTCTTCTAAAGTCTGCCCGATTAATGGAAGAGCAGCTGTGAAGAACAACATTTGAAGGGTTGACTGAACATGAAACTCACTTAAGAATGTCTACTTAACAGCAGAGTCACATGGCAATTTACATGTAAGAATGTTTGCTGCAGCATTAAACTCATGCCAACAAATTTCTGAACCATTTCTCTAATCCATGACTTCTAGCATTATTTTAATGACATGAAAAAATGCTCATAATAATATAAATAAAAAGTAATGATTTTGTTTTTAAGTCTAATTGGCATGCCTTAAAATTTGGAAAAAATACATTAAAACATTAATAATAAGTTTCAGAAAGTGAAACTACAAGTGATTTGGTTTACTTCTCATTAGTAAAAAAAAAAAAAACTTTAAAAACAATTATTGAGGGGCGCCTGGGTGGCTCAGTCGTTAAGCGTCTGCCTTCGGCTCAGGTCATGATCCCAGGGTCCTGGGATCGAGCCCTGCATCGGGCTCCCTGCTCGGCGGGAAGCCTGCTTCTCCCTCTCCCATTCCCCCGGCTTGTGTTCCCTCTCTCGCTGTGTCTCTCTCTGTCAAATAAATAAATAAAATCTTAAAAAAAAATTATTGAGTATTAAACGTCCATAATTTGAGAGGAAAAGGGTACTTATAACCCTATGTGTGAGTAAAGAGATGCCAAGAAAGTGATAAGTAATGGGATTTTTTAAAGAATTTTAATTTTTATATACTGTTTGAGTTACTTTTACCAATTAGCATATTCCATTTTTACATTAAAATTGTATTCTGAAATGATACTAGTAAGAAAATTAAAATTATAAATATGAAGAAAAAAGTGGAAGTAAAAACTTAACTTACAGAAAAATGGACACACTCCTAGTATTTGGATCAAGGAAAAAAAGAAAAAAGAAAACAATACTCCCACAACTAACCATTTTAAAATTTTTAGTTAAATTTTTCTCCAGAGCACCTGGCTGGCTCAGTTGGTTAAGCAACTGCCTTCGGCTCAGGTCATGATCCTGGAGTCCCAGGATCAAGCCCCACATCGGGCTCCCTGCTCAGCAGGGAGTCTGCTTCTCCCTCTGTGACCCTCTTCCCTCTCGTGCTATCTCTCATTCTCTAATAAATAAAATCTTTAAAAAAAATTTTTTTTCTCCAAAAGAAAATACCAGGGTCAGTAGATTTACAGATGAAATCTAGTGAACTAGCAAAAAAACAAAGGAAAACAAAAAGCAAAACAACTAATCTTATACAAACTGATCCAGAGAAGAGAAAAAAAATGCATTAGAGAATGGTCTGTGGAGTTGTCATAATTCTGACAGCAAACAAATCCAGCCATTCATAGAAGGCCATGATACGTGATCATCCAGTTGAGTTCAACTCAGAAATGCAAGGGTAATTTTACCATTAGAAATATCCATAAGGGGCGCCTGGGTGGCTCAGATGGTTAAGCGTCTGCCTGCAGCTCAGGTCATGATCCCAGGGTCCTGGGATTGAGCCCCACATCGGGCTCCTGGCTCAGCGGGGAGCCTGCTTCTCCCTCTCCCCCTGCTCATGCTCTCTCTATCTCTGTGTCTCAAATGAATAAATAAAATCTTTAAAAAATATATAACCATAAAAGCAATTCAGTTCATTAAAAGATTAAGCAGAAATGAATTTAATAATATCCAATACTCAGTCATGTTCATTTAATAATATCCAATACTCAGTCATGTTTTACAAAACTCCATTAGCAATTCTGATAAAGAATAGCTCAAAAACCTAGAGCAAACATTATCCCTAATGATGAACCAGAAAAGATGAGTTCTGTTTCTACTTGTATTCAACACTGTACAATAAGAAAAAGAAATGTATTATACTATAAGAGAAAAAATACAGATTGTGAAGTCTGAAAAGCAATATTATCACTATTCACAGATGATATAATTGTCACAGAAGACTAAAAAGCCTCTAAAGACAAATTATTAGAACCAGTAAGAATTTAGAAAAGTTAGTAAATATCAGATCAATATATATAAACACCAACCGCATTTCTCTATGCTAGCAGCAATCTGAAAAATAAAGTTTAGAAAAGATACTATTTACAATAGTAACAAAAATATAAGGTAGTAAAAAACACATTCCTTTATTTAAAGACAATGAATCAGACTTAAATTAGTACAGAGAAATACCACATTTATGGATAGAGTTAATATTGAGAGATATCCATTCTTCACTTAAGATTCCCTATAATCCCTACCATAATCCAATTTACAACAAATTCACAAATTTTATATGGAAGAATAAAAAGCCAAATATATCCAAAACTCTTCTGAAGAACTGGATGGGAGTAGGGTAAGGGCAGGAGCATGACTGTCAAATACCTATACATCCCCTAGAACAAAGCAAAATATGGAAATGAATAGAGAGCCCTGGAAACAGCCACTTTTATGTGAAAACTAGATATATGACAGCAATTGTCCTATAAATCATTGAGAAATAATTCAATAAATGTTGCTGGCAGCAAAAGAAACCAGCAACAAAGTGAAAACACTATGGAATGGGAAAAAAAATATTTAGAAACGATAAATGTGATACGGGGTTAATATCCAAAAAATATAATGAATTTATACAACTCCATAGCAAAAAAACCACAAATAATCCAATTTAAAAATGAACGCAGGACCTGAATAGACATTTTTCCAAAGAAGATGTAGGAATGGTCAACAGGTACATGAAAAGATGTTCAACATCACTAGTCATTAGGGAAATGCAAATCAAAATCAAAAGGAGGCCTCACTTTATGCCTGTGAGAATGGCCATAATCAAAAGGACAAGAGATAATAAATAATGGCATGGATTAGGAGAGAAGGGAACCCTTGTGCATTGTTTGTGGGATCGTAAATTGGTGCCGCCACTATAGAAAACAGTATGGAGGACTCTCAAAAAATTAACAGAATTACCATTTGATCCAGCAATTCTACTTCTGGGGATATATCCAAAGGAAATAAAAATTCAAAAAGATAATCTGCATCCCCACATTCACAGCAGCATTATTTACAACAGTCAAGACATGGAAACGACCTAAGTGTCCACTGACAAATGAATAAAGAAATTGTGGTGGGCGCCTGGGTGGCTCAGTCGTTAAGCGTCTGCCTTCGGCTCAGGTCATGATCCCAGGGTCCTGGGATCGAGTCCCACATCGGGCTCCCTGCTCAGCGGAAAGCCTGCTTCTCCCTCTCCCACTCCCCCTGCTTGTGTTCCTGCTCTCGCTGTCTCTGTCAAATAAATAAATAAAATCTTAAAAAAAAAAAAAAGAAAGAAATTGTGGTATATATACACACAGGGAAATTTCTCACCATTAAAAAAAAAAAAAAGAAGAAAACCTACCATTTGTGACAACATGGATGGACCCTGAAGGCATTACGCTAAGTGAAATGAGTCAGAGAAAGACAAATACTTATCTCACTTATATATGGAACCAGAAGAAGAAGAACAACAACAACCCCACCAAACTCAGAAAAAGACATCAGATTTGTTGTAACAGAGGGGGTGAAGGGGAGAAACTGGAGAAAGGTGGTCAAAAGGTATAAACTTTCAGTTATAAGGTAGGTTCTGGGGAAGTGAGGTACAACATGATGACTATAGTTAACACTGCTGTGTGATATATGGGAAAGCTGTTTGAGTAGATCCTACGAGTTCTCATCACAAGGAGAAAATTTTTTTCTTTTCTTTTTATTGTATCTATGAGATGATGGATGTTAACTGATAAACCTATTGTGGTGATCATATCACATATGTGTAAATCAAAGCATCATGCTGTACACCTTAAGTTAAACTTATACAGCAATGTGTATCAATTATTTCTCAATAAAAATGGGGGAAAATACAAATATAAATAAATAAAAATCTGTTATCCATATGAAAAAAAAGGGAAATTAGATCCCTACTTGGTATCATATTCAAAACTAAAGTCTAAGATGGTAAAGTCATGAAAGGTAAACCTTTAAAATATTTAGAAGAAAACACAGGAAAAGTAGTTGTCTGAAACAAGGAACTAATAATCCAAATCATTTTTTAAAAGTAATTTCTACACCCAACATGAAGTTCCAACTCACAACCTCGAGATCAAGAACCACATTGCTCTTACTGACTGAGCCAGCTAGGCACCCCTAATAATGCCAATCATGAAAGAAATGACAGTAAGTTTGACTATACTAAGATGAAGAACATTTGTTCATCAAAAGATACCATAAAGTCTAACTGCAATATGCTGCTCTGGACTGGATTCCAAAAGAGAAAAATGACTGATGGAAAATTAGTGAAATCCAAATAAAGCATGGAAATTTAGTTAATAATAATGCATCCAATGTTAATTTCTTAGTTTTGACAAATGTACCATTGTTATATCACATGGTAAAATTATAGAGGAAACTAGGTAAAACGTACTGTCTTTGCAACTTTTCTGTAAATCTAAAATTATTCCAAATTAATAATAATAAGAAAGATACCATAAAGTGAAAAGAAGAGCCACAGAACTGGGAGGCTAGATCTGCAACAAATAACTGACAAAAAAAAATAAATAATGTACAGAATATATAAAGAATTTTTACAAAGCAGTATGAAAAAGACAACCTGATAGGGAAATGGGCAAATGGACTGTTCAAAGGAATAACCACAGGAATCACATATATATGAAAAAATGCTCAACATTACTAGCACCTTAATTATATAAGACCATATCGTATACGTACAAGTTTGGCAAAACTGTGATGGTGAAGACATGGATCAATGAAAACTCACACACATCACTGCTGAACATGTAACTGATCCCATCAGTTCAGCAAACAACTATCTTGTAAAACTGAACATTTACATATCTTATCTAAAAATTCCATTTCTAGGTTTAGACCTTATAAAAAGCTCTCATGAATGTATGCTAGGAAACACACAGAAGAATGTTCACTGTAATACTGTTTGTAATGGCAAAAAAGGAACCTCAAAAGTTCATTTACAGCAGAATGGAGGAAAATTGTGGTATGACATTCACACAATGATGCATCTTATACATAGAAATGATCAAAATTTCTAAAGCAAGAGAACGACAACATTCACAGCAGTGGTCACTTCTCTTGCAGGGGTGGAAGGGGGAGAAGCTGGGGTCATGGGATGGGGATGAGTACACTGGTATCATCCACTGCAGTACTGGTGATGTTCTTGGGTTGGGGTCATGGGTTCACTCATGGTGATCTGATTATGTTTTAGAACAACATATTTTATTTTTTTGTCTGTATCAAATATGACATAATAAATAAAATCATCTATGGTGGTTTTGAGGACCAAAGAAAAGATCTATAAAATGAACACAGTGCTAAAATGGCCATGCACAGTGCTCAATGTATTAGCAGTAGGAAAAAAGGGTGGTTTTATTCCTTCAACAAAGATACATTGAATGCTAAGAGTGAAGCACTGGAATACAGAGATGAATAAAATAGTTTCTTCCCAAAGAAACATCTGTGGCCTGTTTATATACTTAACGAAGCATGTGCTTTGCAGACATCATTTGTTAAGTCTTAACAGTTTATCTTGCCAAAATAAACAGACTGGTAACATATCTTAAGAGGAACTTATGGAATAGCATCCTCTGACCTCTGGTATCTCAAAACGAAGAGGCAGGACATTTTCTTAAAATTATCTTTGTTTTCTTTAGTACATATATAACGAATGTTATAATAAATATTCATATATAGTAAAGTACAAATAAAATGTAAAAGCCTTATAAGCTTTTTTATTATTGAAAGAGCAATAATCCCTCCTAGAAAGCCCTGATATTAGACAAAGCAGAAAATCACAGACTCTAAGAGCCCCTATTCATTAGATGGTGATTTAAAATAAGAACTAAAAACTTCTAAAGAGCCTTCTGGTTCCTCCTGAATACCAATACAAGTAACTCATCAGGCAAAGTGTGAGAAATTTGGTTGATGACAATTGGCAACTAAATCTTTCAGTCTAATCACGGAGAACTGAAACCTAACCAAGTGCTTTTTCATAATACTTTGGCCCTGCTCCATGGCCACACTGGCCAACACCCAGCAGCCAAGCCAGAGCACGTGCACAGAGATGACGAAGGAGTCCAAGCTAGACACTATGTGCTCATGCCCTAAGTATTGTCAGGCCTGCTGCCAGAAAGGCTTTGGAGAGGGGCTTAGAGCTTATAAGACTACTTGACCCCACTTTACTCCATTTGGGAATGGAGGGTGGAAAAGGTAATCAAACTATGATAACAGCACTTACATTTCAATGCTCATAATTAACTTAGAAGTGTATAAAGGAGTGAATCTGGAGCCCTTCAACCACAGAAAAATATCTGTTTATGTCTATGTGAATATAAAAAAAAAGTCATTAGTTTTATTTATGAAGATGCTGACAAAGGAAGCTTTCTAAAATAAATATGTATATGTGAATCTGCTCCCCCTTTTTGACACTAAATTCAATTTCAGAAATTAAAATCTAACATTATTATTTGATTCCAACTATATGACATTCTGGAAAAGGCAAAAACTATGGAGATAGTAAGGGCGCCTGGGTGGCTCAGTCAGTTAAATGGCTGCATTCGGCTCAGGTCATGATCCCCGGGTCCTGGAATCGAGCCTTGCATCAGGCTCCCTACTCTGCGGGAAGCCTGCTTCTCCCTCTCCCTCTGCCTGCCGCTCCCCCTGCTTGTGCTCTCTCTCTCTCTGTCTGTCAAATAAATAATTAAAATGTTTTTTAAAACCCCCCAAAAGTATGGAGATAGTAAAAAGATCACTGGTTGCCAGGGGTAGGGGAAGGAGGTGGAGCACAAAAGATTTTTAAGGCCCCAAAACTATCCTGTATGATACTGTAATGGTGAATACATATCATTGCACATTAGTTAAAATCCACAGAACACATAACACCAAGCGTGAATTCTAATGTAAACTATGGACTTTGGGGGATAAGGATGTATCAGCCCTGGTTCATCAATTTTAACAAATGTTTGCCACACTGGTGGAGGGATGTTGATAGTAGGGGAGGCTGTTTGCATTTGTAGGGGCAGGGGGGAAGGATGGGATATGGGAACTCTGATTTTTCATTCAATTTTGCTATGAATCTAAAATTGTTCTAAATAATAAAGTGCATGTGTGTGTAACCCTAATATGAAATATTGTAAAAGTACAAAAGGTAACTCTTGCATTGAAAATACATCTCATGCTAGAGTAGTTCTAAATTTGATTGTTATGCTGTAAACAATTCCAAATCTATTCCTAACTATAACGGGACTATGGTTACTATCAGATATTTAGTATGATCCATCCCACTACAATAGACCTTTTTTCTACGAACAGCAAATAACCAACATGAGAACTCCAAATATTGTCCGTGAAATTGAAAAGCTCATTCTTTGATCATCAGTATTTTCTTCATATGTAAACATAAATTACATGAGTTAGTAAAAAAAAAGCATATGATTCAGGCATAAAAAAATGCAGGAAGATAGATAATTCATTCTCCCACAGAAAGTTTTATTTCTAAGGAATAATCTTTAAGAAGTTCCTTAACCTGGTTTAACTCTGCGTTCCATATCTCTGGCCTGAGGCTGGTGCTACTTTATTACTCTTTACAAGGACTTGGGAGCGAAAACAAATTAAACAATCAGAGATTGTAGAGGATGGGGAAGAAGTGCCAAGAACACGGACCACTCGCAGTGTTCCTTTGCAAACATGATGAAAAAATCATTTGGCAGAAATAACTAATGAGACCAAAACGTGCTGACAATAAAAGAAGGTGGGGGGAGAAAACTCCAGGTAAATGTAAGAGTAAAAAAAGTTCTATCGATATACTGTTTCTTAATCTGGAGGTTGGTATACAATTGTTCATTTTATTATTTTTTATAACTTTTATATATATATGAAATTTTTTACTTTATATGAATGAAATATTTTACAGTAAGTTTAAAACTTATAGGCATTGGCACAACCCCCAAGTCCAACAACAGATCAAATAATATATGTAGTGCACAGTGTAAAACATTAATAAGAAAGGACATATGAAAGATTAAAGACTCAAAGAACTCTTATTAGTTTATGCTGTTGTTCACTGGTTGGAAGAATTTAGATTCTTTTCCTGGTGTAGCATTATTTAAGGCAAATAAGGCAATATAGATAAAATCACAGAAATGTCACAAATAAAACTTCATGAACTCGACTTAAAAATTTAGAAGGCTTTGAATGTTAAATGCAAAAGGAATTAATTCATTCTCTTATTTTTTTTTTCTTCTAGCCAGCCCTAAAGGCACAGAATTAATTTAACTTCAGCATACCTATGCAGCTAACAGTATTCCTGGCTTATAAAAGACCCCAAGAGAAATTGATTTAGTGGACAAGTACTGCAGCTGTTAGAAGAATCCTATAGATAGATCACTGGGGGGGGGAGGGAATCTGCCCCCATGAAAACACCAAGAGTCTGAGCTGTAATTTTCAGAGTTTTTTTTAAACATTACAAATTCCTTAATATATTTTCTTGCTTTTGGAAATGCACCTGAATTTTCAAATTCTAAATGCTAAGTAATGTATATTACTTATTACAAGCACCCTACCTGGTACATGGTAGGTGTCAATAAATATTTATGGAATTGAATTAATCCAGCAATAATCCTCATGGGCTGACATCTCAGGGACTTGCCTGGCTTACAAGGGGTAAAAGGGCAATCCCTTCTTTCTACCTCACTCTAGTGTTCATTTTTGAACCCCTGGCATATTAGATCTGGTTAGGCTTCTAATGCTAATAACACTGTTTTAAACAATACAAAGGATACTATATGGAACAACAGTTATGACAATAGGTAAGCTTTACTTTCAACCAACTATACTCCACCTCAAGTGCAAGAATTCTGTAAAACATAGACACTGGTTCTGTGCTAGGATTAGCACAGCAAATTGAGAAAACCGGAGGTGACTCATATACAAGTCAGGAAAACAATGCATTGGTAAAATTATGATCCAATCAGGATTAAATAAAACAGTGAAATTATTATTAGTTTTAAAGATTTTATTTATTTACTTGACAGACACACAGCAAGGGAGGGAACACAAGCAGGGGGAGTGGGAGAGGGAGAAGCAGGCTTCCTGTAGAGCAGGGAGCCCGATGTGGGGCTTGATCCCAGGACCCTGACATCGTGATCTGAGCTGAAGGCAGATGCTTAACGACTGAACCACCCAGGCGCCCCAAAACAGTGAAATTATTTTTTAAAGACTTCTTTAGTAAGAATCTTTATTTAAGGTGCAATAATAGCCAATTTTCTAACAAATATCCTAATGGAGGTAAAGCTGTTAATATTAAGAAGTATACTTTAAACATGCAAGGTTTAAAAAAGACTCATGCACCTCATCTAATTCTCGTTTTTAAAAAAAAAACTCTTTCAAGCGGATGAAATGAATGCACATAATGGGGCTGGACAGCTGTCTTGCTCTCTACTATATCACAGTTTACTCTTCCCTGGCCATCAGAACCACTGGGTGGGGAGGTTGGCATGGCTTCTCAAACAGTCCCATCTTCTTGTGAGTTAAGGGGCAAGGCCAACTATACGTGTATATTGTACGGACATCACCATGCCAGAAAGTGAGTTAACAGCTTTCCCTCTTATCACTGAAATGTCCCAAATTTATGCTTCCCAGTTCTCAATTTCAATTTATAATTTGGCTTTGATGCTTTCCTTTTCACTACGTCTCCTCCCCACAAAGTAATTATTCACTGAGCCAGAGAAAATAGATTCTGAATGAAGAATGCTGAACTTCACATGTACTCACTCATCCAACAAACTGCAAAGTTACTTTACCACGTTACACTCTATAATGAACTTCCTAACAACTTTATCAAGTATCTTTCTCTTTACTGCCTTGTCCTGCTGGTCTCGAGCTTAGGCTACAATTAAAGTTCCTTCTTTACAAAGTTTACCTACTACCACCTCCTTTACATATCCACCCCGAAACATACATGCACACCCAAACACACACACACTTCAAGGTTTAAGCATTGTGCCTGGCTGCTCTGCTCAATTAACTGAACAAGTTATGTGGCTCCTGTCTGATGAACCTACTGGGGGCTGAACTTAAAATTTTCTATTGACAAAAGAAACCAAGAAACAAACTAGAGTACAGAGTTCAAGTCATAGTCTCTTCAAATTTCACTGAATCGATTCAAATGGATGTACTAGTATTATAAATTTTATAAGACAACTTATATAATGTGAACAATTATTTTGTTAGAATTTTAGTTTTTAAGGCAATGATTCCATCTCTACAGTATTCTCATCTCTTCAGTCCAGGAATAGACAGTATCTGATTTCTGGGGTGCAATGAAAAAATTCTTGGCTTCAGGAAGCCTCAAGTAATACCAGGAAATTTTAACAGCCAACAGAACAACTTGGCTGAAGACTGGAATTACTCTTTTTGAGCACAGACTTTCAGTTCACTGCAAGTTGAAGAACAGTCATAAATAACTATCTTCACACATAGGCTAAATACACCAAGCAAAGACATGTTTCATGAAACACACATTAGTACCACAAATTTCTCTTCCCATGTAGGTTTTTTTTCTTGCTACAGCCACATAATTACCATCAGAGACATAAACTTCTAAAAAACGAACAATCTGTATGTATTCCTAAATAAATATAGTTTTGAAAAAATATTCTCACAATAACACATAAGTGTATATGCTGAATCTATTTTCCTATTGGGGGCAAAAAAAACCTCCTTCGCTATTAGAGAAAAACAAAACATTTCATAAAACTAAAATTGTGAAGAAAAGTAATATTAAAACTATTGGTTTGCACAAAACTCAAGAACTTGTCTTACCTTGGTAAAACAGTTTACATATCACAGGTTCTCAATAAGTGCTATTATTTAAAGGTTCATTTTTATCATTATTATTCCACATTTTATTGTGCGTACTGTACAGGCACTTCCGTATAGTTAACCCACCCCATGGAACACTAGAAGGAATTATTATCCTACCTATATCAACATGCTCAAAAAAGGTCAAGCAATTTGTCCAAGGTTCTGTAGTTTATAATTACTTGGCTCATGACAGTACTGTCTCCTTCCAATGTTCATGATCCTTCTGTATCACACTGACTCTCAAAGCAGTTTTTTTTAATATGTCTCAATTTTTCTATTTTTACTTAAAAGATCATTTTTTAAATATATTTTTCCATCTGAGGTTGACAACTATGTATTATGTACTAGTACTACAATCACTGGGTGCCCAAGGAAACAAAAGATGATGTGACCTGTGTCCTAGAACTTCCACCCTGGTTTGGCTAGATTTGTTCATGTACTTTGGTATTAGTTGCACATTCCCCAGGCTCCCTTCCCCCAGCACACACAAGATATAATGAAAACCACATGAGGTTGAGATGACATTTAGGAGGATTTGTTTAGTTTTCTGGCAACTCATACTGAGGGGCCTCCCTCTTAGCCCTCAACTTCACCAAACCTCGCCTATCTGGATCCTCTGAGCAATACAAAGCTTTAGACAAATCTTTCCCCTTTGCCTTTTTTAAGAGGTAACCAATTATTTTTTTTCAATTTAAATTCAATTAATTAACATATAGTATATTAGTTTCAGAGGTAGGTAGCCAATTTTTTTTTTTAGGATTGTATTTATTTATTTGACAGAGAGCAGGAGACAGAGTGAGAGAGAGCACAAGCAGGGGGAGCAGCAGAGGGAGAAGGAGAAGCAGGCTCCCCACTGAGCAGGGAACCTGATGTCGGGTTCAATCCCAGGACCCGGGGATCATGACCTGAGCCTAGGCAGACACTTAACCAACTGAGCCACCCAGGTGTCCCGGTAACCGATTATTTTTAAAACCATTTTTAAACATCACAGACAGATCAATTAAATTAATTAAAACAAATAAAAAGAAATAACACTTTTCTTAAATGAAATCTATTAGGTATATCATATCTACACCACACCTTCTTGTGAAACAAGCACAATATACATCAGTGTATATAGGCTTTCTGTATTCTAAAATTTCTCTATCTTGACAGAAAAATTGTTTTCCAAGTTGTCAGTCTCCTGGTCAAAATAAATGAATTCTAAACTTAAAATCTGCAACCAAGAATGTTATATATCTTCCAGCAATTCTTCTATAAAGTGTTAGGAACTTCATTTTTTTTTTTTTTAAGATTTTTTATTTATTTGACAGGAAAGAGAGAGTACAAGCAGAGGGAGCGGCAGGCAGAGGTAGAGGGAGAAGCAGGCTCTCCGCTCAGCAGGGAGCCCGATGCGGGGCTCGATACCAGGACCCTGGGATTATGACCTGAGCCAAAGGCAGATGCTCGACAACTGAGCCACCCAGGCACCCCGCTTAGGAACTTCCTTAACCCACAAACAAACTAAAAAATAGCCGTTTCTAAATACGTGATCAACATACTGTTTAATCCACCTGGTTTAGAACAGAGAACAAACCAAGGTGGGAGAAAGCACAATGAAACCATGTAAAATTGAAACCTGATTTGATTCAGAATTTGTGCTAATTTGAAAGGGGTTTGAATCAAGCTTAAATTCTTAAAATTTCCCCATATTTCTATGCTCAGAACATAATATTTCCCCGAGAAATTCAAATCTCACACATGATGCCTTTAAGCTTCTACTCCTCTGCTACCTACATTTTTTTCCAACACATAAATACCTGCCTGACCTGGTTCCTTTACTCATCAAACCACTAAAGTGTCCAACTACATAAATCATTCTCCAGTTCTCTATCTTCTGAACACCCCTAAAGGGATACAAAAACTCACAAAGATGTTGCCAGACCCCCAACAAAACAACTCAGTTAGGATTTAACATAAAATTCAAACAGATATCTACAAATATTTTTTACTTACGATCTCTGAAAAAAACCCACATTTCGATTCATAAAAAGAAAAATTAGTTTCAACAATTTAAGAACCACTAGAGAGGAAAAAATCAATTATTTCCCATGATTAATGCAGTTATTCACAGTAACTCTTATAAACACAGCTGTGTTGTCAAGGAGTTTTAGTTTCCTAAATTAAATTTTATATTTGGAAAATATACAATTGACAACTTGTACCAAAACACATCTTTAGTACTGTTATTGATCTTGATTTAAAGAAAATTAAATTCTACCAAGATATACTATTAAACCATAGCATCAAAAAAATTAAATACAGCCTAATCAAAACCAGCATGATTACAATTATTTGAACCAAATTATGTTCATATAATTTCCAGATAAATCCAGATTTTTTAATCCTCAAAAAATATAAAATTACCATATTAGCAATTTTTAAACTTAAAATTTTCATTGTTAAAATGGGCTTGCAACATAATTCTTAATATAGGCACTTCATTCCATTTCCTACATTCAGACACTCAATTATCTCAAAATTAAAATCTTGACACCAATAAATTTAATCTATTAAAGTGATTTTAATCCACAAGACTTTAAAAGTAATGTTTCTAAACAGAGATTACAAATAATTTGCACATATAAACAAAAATGCAATTTCAACAATAGCTAGCACTTGCTTAATTACTTGTCATGCGAAATGCTGCAGAGGCACAGCAAATTTCCTTGTAAAAAACGGAACGGACACAATTTATTTCAGAATAGGCACTCACCACTTCTTCCAATGCAGCACTTCGCCCAAAAGAACAAGTGAGGTGTGTGAGGCAATTAACAAAGGACGAGAAAAGTTCGTTTGGAATGGCAGTTAAAACATTTCGAGGGAACACAGTTATCAGGTTGCTGATAATGCTGGAGATTCCCACAGCTTCTGAATCTTCTATTTCAATTCTACAAATCAAATAATGAGTATTATTAAGTGGTAGTAGAAGAAAAGTCCCAAGAACTCATTTCCAAACATGCAAATATTGTCACCCATTCATTTTTAAAGGCGTGTCTCTGTGTATTAATTTCAAATTACCCATATAACTATACTTCAGAATATAAACAGGGAAAAAAAAATCACTGGTTTTTCTCCTCTAATGTTAAACACAAAGAAAAAACTGAAAGTTCCTTTTTCAGTTATAAATGGCAAGTATACCTACCCATTGATAGTATTCAGTAATCCCTCAATGAAGTGTGCTAGATAATCAACTTGTGATCCTTCATCGGGGAAGATAGGTCCATGAAGAGAAGCTAACTGGGCAAGGCACTGAAGAGAATCTTGTGCCATATCTGAATCTTCTCTGATTTTTCGATGTACCTGTTAGAAAGAATTACTAATCCATAAAAATAAATTCTTCTTTTGTAAGGGTCACGTGTCTATCATGCCGAATGAGGTAAGAGAAAAAATTCACTGTAGCTGGTTAATTCTAGAAAATTAATTCCTGAACTTAATTTGAAAATTGTCCCTCAGTCCACTTTACATTATAAGCCATGATTTTAAACTTATCAAGTAATTTTTAACTGAAGGCTACCTACATTTTGAAAATTGAACTGTCTCCAGCATGTTATGACAAAGAGAGAAACAGATGCCAGCCAGTCAGACATACTGCTTCTTCTAAAAACAGCAACAACGACAGTCATCTGTATTATGCTAACTATGCCTAGCTACAGCTTCTTGCTAAAGTTAGCAGACAAGTTCAATCAAGAGTATATAGATGCTGCTTTAGCAGAAGTAAACAGTTGCACACTTAGAAAACCAATATACCTTTCAATCCCTAGGCATTCACCCATTCAACCACTATATAAGCACACTCTTTCATTACTGAGATTGCCCACAATTTGTCTGAATTTCATTTTATCCTATACCATTGCTATTAATGGCTGAATTTTTTAAATTTTATTTAAATTATATTTAAGTCCACTTTAAACCTCATCTAGATCTTATTTCAAGGATGCAATACTGATGTGAAACATCTGGTACACAGTATTCTATATGAAGGAAATGCTCTGAAATACTGCTCCCTAGTTTTAGTGTGTTATTAATATTCTCAGATTTTAAAAGATGTTTCATTTCTGTGATCTGACATAATTAAACAGGAAAATACACTTAGGAAAGAAATTACAGGTAATTTTTTATCCTAATCCACCAACCACATTTAACGGCAACCATTTTCTACTTTCCACAAGCATCTGACTTCTCCAGCCCTTCTTTTCTTACACAAATCTCTTTGCTTTCTGAATGTCACAGAATTTTAAACATTGGTTCTCTATTTGTTTCAAGTTAACGTTCACTATGACTCTGCAAATCATTTATAAATTACTTGAAGTTACCATATTTCTCTTAAGTATTCACAGGTACATTTTTGGGACACTGAACACTCAAATCCTTATTCACAGACTGATTTCATTCATCTTTAAACCTTGAACTTCTTAAGGCTGTAAGAAATTTAAAATACTAAAGAGTCACAAAATTAACTGATCTATTGACATGTTTAAAATATTCCACCCTCTTTGGTCTAGAACGGGGGTTGGCAAACCATAGCCTATGGCCAAATCTGGCTTCCTGCTTATTTTGTATGGCCTATCAGATGGTTTTTACATTTTTACAGGGTTGAGGAAAACAAAATCAAAGAAAAATGTTAATTTCAAACACAAGACAATTATACAAAATTCACATTTTAATAACTGTGAATAAAGTTCTACAGGAACACTGCCACACGAATTTGTTTAGGTATCATCATGGCTGCTTCTGTCCAACAATGGCAGAGCTAAACAGCTGCCTCAGAGAACATATGACCTGCAAAGCCGAATATTTACTACCTGGTCTTTACAGAAAAAGTCTGCCAATCCCTGGTCTAGAATAACACAAATGTTTCTCAAAATATACCCTATTACATTTTAAGTTTTAAATAGTAAATTAAAAGTATAATACACAAATTCATATATCTACATTGTCCAACTCAAGAACTTCTGAACACAACACATTCTCAAATTCCTTATCTGAAAACTGTAACTAAATTTCTCTCATCATGCCTTTTAACCTAATCAACATTTAAACATGTTATCCAGGGGTACATTCTGCCAATGAATATAATGCAATCCCGGACAACAGAGGTTTTCTTTTCTACCTATAGAGCTAAATGTTGCTCATTCCTGGTCGAGAAGTGAGGACTCAAAATATATGATGACCGAAATAGCTAATGTTGATTATGTAATAAAATAAAATAAAGAAACTGCCTCAGAGCCTGCATGTACTACTGTTCAAACTTATGTTCTCTGAAATATGAACCATATAAAACTCATGATAAACCAATGATTAATTCTTGTATAATATAGTAGATTCTTGCTCTTCTTCCAATGTCAGCATTACAAAGGAGTTCTACCGCAACTGAACTATATTATACAAATTAAAAACTGAATTTATCACCTGAATAGGAAAAGCAGAGGGATACAGAAAAGCAAAGTCTAGCAGAACACCCAAGGAGGTGAATGGCAAAGCAAGACAAGGAGTAAAGAGAAGCAAGTTAGTAAGATAAATTCTATTGGAACATGCTGAATCTGAGATGTCTGTGGGCCATCCAAATTAAAACATCGAGTAAGCACTTGGATTATAAGGCCCTGGAACTCTGGAGCAGCCTGTGCTGAATATAGATTTAGGAGTCATCAGTGCAGAAGTGGTGCTTGAAGTCCTACGTGTGGAAGAGAGAGCCCAAGAAAAGTGTATACAGTCAGCAAAGTTGAGAACTAAGAGAGAACACTAGTAAGTTTTGAAGTAAGCAGAGAAAATAAGAGAGGTCAAGGAGAATCAAAAAGGTAGGAGGAAAAACTGAGAGTGGTTTTTCTAATACCTTATGAAAGAAAGAAAAATTGAGACATCTGTAAACTTTTGAGGGACAGAATGAAACCTAGAGTATTCCTAAATTCAGATGTGACCAACACATTTAAAGTCTTAAATTCATGCAATAGTATATTTATGTCTACCTACTCAAATCTAGAGAAATAAGGATATCCAATAGAAAACTGCTTTCTATTAGGTAATGAATTCACATAATTGCAAATAAATGAATGAAATTAAATGATTAGCCACTGTTATTTTTGTAATAAGTTACAAATTAAAACTCCTTAATGAAAGCAATAGGCCACAAACACAAAAATGTTAAAATAACACAGTAAAAAGGGTTAACTCTCAACTTCAGAAGCTATTTGCATGGGGTGGTTCACAGCTGACAGGAGCAGCTGTCTAGTTTGTCTAGACAGCTGTTCAGATTTGGGGGAGCTGTTTCCAGTACTGCCAGCAAGTTTTTCACCTTTTCAAAAACTGCTGGAATGGGATCTTCTTTCAGTCAAATGAATAACACAAAGAACTGAACTTGGATATGTATCAAAACAATTTCTGTCAGATGTGGTAGGCAACAGAATTTGTTAATTTAGTTACAATTACCGCTTTGGTACTGACAGTGTTTTTAGTCATCATTTTTCTGATTTAAAGGATAAAATGTAAGGTAATGTTTATTCCGAACATTTCTATTTTATTTCATTTTTATGTATAACCATGGATGACTAACCTTATTCCAGGTATTGTAAAATATATACCACAAAACTACAATGTTTTAAATGGTTTGTTCAGAAAAGGAAGGCAGTTGTAAGGATAGTAAATAATGTTTTTCTAACAAATGAAAAGGTAAGAAACTAAAATGGTTGGGATTAAGTAAAAGGGCTTCCTTTCTTTTTTTTAAGATTTTATTTATTTATCCGACAGAGAGAGAGATAGCGAGAGCAGGAACACGAGCAGGGGGAGTGGGAGAGGGAGAAGCAGGCTTCCCGCCAAGCAGGGAGCCCGACGTGGGACTCGATCCCAGGATTCCGGGATCATGACCCAAGTGGAAGGCAGACGCTTAATGACTGAGCCACCCAGGCGCCCCATCCTTTCTTTTTTTCTTAATTGGTCTTTATTTGGACTTTTACCCCAGTCATTATATCTAACTAACTTGTGTGCTTGCACTATTAATAGCAAATCAGCATCCCTCCCCACTCCATACACACATTTTTTTCACCAGCTTTGGACTACTGTAGTGGGGACCCTCATGAGCAAACATAGGAACATATTGCTTACTTCTTGATATTTAGCAAATAACAAACAGGACTATTTAAAGTTATAATTGAGGGTGTGTGGGTGGCTCAGTTGGTTTGGCGACTGCCTTCAGCTCAGGTCATGATCCTGGAGTCCCAGGATCGAGTCACGCATCAGGCTCCCTGCTCAGCAGGGAGTCTGCCTCTCCCTCTGACCTTCTTCCCTCTTATGCTCTCTCTCTACCATTCTCTCTCTCTCAATAAATAAAAAATCTTTAAAAAAATAAAGTTATAATTGAAATAAATTGCTATTCAATAACACTAACTTAACCCATGACTGATAAATTAGTACAAAGTATACTACTCTACTACAGTGGTTCTCAAAGTGTGGTCCAGGGATCCTGAGACATTCCTAAGATCATGTCAGGTTATCTATAAGGGCAAAACTATTTTCATACTAATACTAACACAGTATCTGCCCTTTCCATTCTCACTGTCATACATGTATACAGTGGAGTCTCCTCAAGGTTACTTTACCTGTAATAATATTACAACCAACTGGATGCAGAAGCAGATCTGAGAAATCTGGCTATCTTCTATTAAGCATAACATCTGAGTTCTGCAAAATTATAAAACAATGCCACTCTTTTCAGGAAACTTCCCTATAGCTATTTGTTCACTAAAATGTTATGTTAATATGTAATGGTTTGGTGTTGCTATTTTTTTTTTTTAAGATTTTATTCTCAAGTCATCTCTCTACCCAACATGCGGCTGGAACCCACAACCCTGAAATCAAGAGTTGCATGCTCCACCAACTAAGCTAGCCAGGTGCCCCCTCGTATTGCTATTTTTAAATGAATTAATTACTTTTTAAAGTTTTCAGTTTGAATTTTTAATATGGTAAATATTAACAGATATAACCCCATAAACAAAAGCTCTTCGGAGTCGTCAATAATTTTTAAGAATGTAAAGGGGTCTTGAGATCAAAAAGTTTGAGAACTTCGGCTCCAGGATATTCAACTCTTCATACTTAAATAACATTTTCATAAATTAGCAAGAACATTTCTATATAATTTCTATTTAAGCAGATGTATTGGTTAGAACAGAAGGCCTCAGAGGAGAAAGTAATCTGTCCTATTTTACTTAAAAATACAAAACATGTACTCTTTTCAGTGGCACTCTTCCTTGGCCTTCACCACCAGAGATGAAAAGCAAGACTTACTGTGAAGAACAGCTCCATAACTCTGCTATCCAGAAGAGTCTCCCGCCAGGACTCTGTTGGCTTTAACAGCACATTTTGTGAGGATTCAAACATAGCTATATAATGTCTGCCCAGTTATCTAGTGTCAAGGTCAACAACAATAACATTCTTACTTTGTCTAAAGTATAAGTATATCCTAAATATAACAGGAGCAATCCAGAAAGAATGTAATGGAAACAGTTTAAGCCTCTTCACATAAGCTACATAATTCATGCATGAAGCTAAGGAATAAAAGTCATTAGGTGCTTAAAAAAAATGCTACAGGAATATAAAATCACAGTTTCATCAGAATTACATGTCATGCTGCAGGGATATAAAAACTTTGATAATCAGAGATCTTAATGGTAGCAACAAAAGGAAACATGTGACTATAAAACTGATGCCAAAATATATACAAGAAAGGAAAAATCAATTTCTAAATATTTATCCCACCATTTCCCCCAATATCTTAACAGCTAAAACTACATATATAAAATATGTCTCATAAAAGACTACTTGAAAAAATAGTATTTTTCCCAAAGAAGTATATTCACTGGGTAACAAAAAAAGAACAAGAGCAAATATACATCATACTGAAGCAGAAAAACTCCCACACATTAGATTATGCAAATGCCAATTCCAGACAAAGAAATAATCAGTTTATGTACAACTCTATAGATACTCATTTAAAATGCCACAGACTAAAAATCAACTTTTATGGTGTTCAAGTGTTTCAATATCAAACATGCTTCTAATGGAATCCTATCTTTGCCATACTTCAAATAACCATAATATACTCTTAAGTGTCCATGAATATAATTCACGCAAGGACACTGATGTAGAAACTGAGGTTTTTAAGAAAAGGGAAAGCTGTCTGGGCATGAAGAGAGTAGTTATGCCCCTTCCACTGCTAATCAGATGTCCAGCTAAATACATCAACAGGGCAACATTCTCATCACTCAATGAGAAATTTCAAAAATAGTTATCCAAAATTATAGCTTGCAAAAATTAGACACAAGTTCAAATGCTGTATTTTCATTAAAGCCCAAATCATTAACAGAGAACATTAAAGGCTATGAAAATGCTTTGGAAATCATTTTTTAAAAGCTTATTACTTAACCCCCTTTTGAAATATCTTAATATTTTGTCTCAAGAGCAAGGAGGGGACTATAAGTTGTTTCAGAAGAGAAGTCTGCTTGCTTATTTCAGAAAAATTGCTCCAAAAATGTTCTGCAACTCCATTTGATTGATGAATAAAAGTGAAATTCAAGTCAGTCACATAATTTCACTTTTCCCTTCCTTTATCTGCCCCCTTGTGGAGGTGCAGGGAAAGAGTCAAGAGATACAAGAGCAACAGTTAAAACGAAGTAAGCCTGGATTTTAGAGAGAAAAAAAAAATCAGGCCATGAGTACTAAGAGTTTTCAGTGTGTTAATCGTTTTTTAAATGATTTCACTTTCGCACTAGGCACATATTTTGATCTTATGTTGTTAATGTGTTCTGCATTCAGAATATACTGATTGAATACTAGGTATTTTTACATGTTGTCTAAAATGAAGGCTTATCTTAGAGAAACAAGTATTTGTGGATGAAATCACAGGGTGTCTAGGATTTGCTTTACAATTATCTGAGGATGGAAGAGTATAGATTGAAACAAAAACTTAGAGCTAATGAAACTGGGTATTTTATTTTTGCACATCTTTGAAATTTTCCACAATAAAAGTCTGGGGCATAAAAAAAGGTTTGAGCATATGAAATAAAGTACCCAAGAGTAAGGCAATAAATTCTTTGTACTTCATAAAAAATATTCCACTTACTTTTTTTCCAGCTCTATTTTCCTTAAATTTCAATGTCTCATTTTATTAATTAAAAGGCAATGATTTTGATATATACTGTTCAGTAATGAAAAATCATTACTTATGCTCAGTACTGTGTTGAGCACCTGCATAAAGAAAATCATGACAATCTCCTTCCAATTTTTTAGGAGTTTGCAATCTTATAGTAAAATGGTAACAAACTATTATTTTTTGGACATCCAGATCTAACAAACAAAATATATGTGTATAATTTTACTAAATATTTTCATCTAGAAAAGTAACAGAATTAGTACTTCATATGCTTACAAAAGGTATAAATTGATTGATTGATTGATCAGAGAGAGCACAAGCAGGGGGAGCAGCAGGCAGAGGGAGAAGGGAGAAGAAGCCTCCCCACTGAGCAAGAAGCCCGATGCGGGACTGTCCTGGGATCATGACCTGAGCCGAAGGCAGATGCCTAACCGACTGAGCCACCCAGGCGTCCCAAGTATAAATGTATTTTTAAATTAGGTGGGATATGAGACAGATTCACATAACCGTAGTAAAATGGTCCGTCTCAAAGCAGACCATCTGTCAATTTTCTTATTAATATAGCCACCCAGGCAGTGAGCAAGTGCAAGGTGCTCTCTCTCAGAGTAAGAAAGACAAATACTTCAGGTGCTGGTACTTGCAAGAGAAAGCTAAAATCTAAAACCCCCAAGAACCCCACACAATTCAAGCACAGAGGAAGAATACTGGGAGAATACTGGCAAAAGTAAAGTGAGTAATATTTATGTCTTGGAAATATGGAAAATCTCATTCCAAGGAAAGGCGAGAATTCTCCTGCAACCTAAGTAAGCCTCCTGGTTATACTCAACAAGGGGTTGCCAGTGTTCTTCAGTGAGTGGAAGGTGATCACTTCAAAGATTAATAAGTATTACAAAAGGAAACAAAACCTAAATCAAGATACTTGTTTAATTCTTTTCTACCCTTTTTGTACTTAGAAAAAGTGTATGCTCCATAAATTCTTATGGATAGCAAGGACTTATACTAAGAGAAAATGGAAAGACATACATTTAAGAGAGGGCTTTTTCCAGATATGAAATGGAATTAATTGCAATTGCTCACCTAAACTTCAGGTTCAAAATAATCCTCAAATCTTTTAATTTTCTTAAATCCTGGTTTCAGCTTCCCTGATCCTCGTCTGTTTTAAACATATTTTCCCTAGTGCCCAGTATGTACGGCCAAATTTCTTCTAAAAGCTGACAAGTATATTTTTAAAATGTTAATTCCTTACATTTTGCTAACACCACATGGAGATCTGTGAGTTCTGTATGTGACATCTATCAGAAAATCCTTCCCCCTAATTATTTTATTTTTTAAAGATCTTATTTATTTATTTGACAGAGAGAGAAAATACAAGCAGGGGGAGCAGCAGAGGGAGAGGGAAAAGCAGACTCCCCGCTAAGCAGGGAGCCCGATGTGGGGCTTGATCCCAGGACCCCAGGACCATGACCTGAGCCGAAGGCAGATGCTTAACCGACTAAGCCACCCAGGTGCCCCGGTCCCCTAATTATTTTAAAGTTCATGTGAGTTTTTTGTTTTCCAACTCCAAACCTAGAAAGGACTTTTTATCTTGACATGTTGTTTGCCTTTTTTTTTTTTTTTTTAAGATTTTTTATTTATTTGACAGAGAGAGGCACAGCAAGAGAGGGAACACAAGCAGGGGGAGTGGGAGAGGAAGAAGCAGGCTTCCCGCCAAGCAGGGAGCCTGATGCGGGGGCTCGATCCCAGCACCCTGGGATCACGAACTGAGCCACCTAGGCGCCCCTGTTGTTTGCCTTCTATTAGAAAGCTCATTTATAACACACTTCGCTCAGAGGTTACCCTAATTGTTCTTTGAAGAATTAATCTACAACACTGCAGACTTAACTACCTTCTCCTTATAAGTCAGCCCAGCACAACCAACACCACCATTTTTGCTTAGTAAAAGTGCACACATACTCATGTTGGTACAATAAGATACAACCATGTAATTTAATTACAAATAATATTTCTGTTGAAAGAACATGTAACTACCCCAAAAGCATTTTAACAAAAACTTAAATATTAAAAGCAACAAAAAAACAGTGTAATAATGAATGGAACAAATTTTTAAGAACAAAGCTATTCAGACAAGAAATACATGTTTTAGTTAGCAGACTGTGCTGTCAAACTGCTGATGTGGTTACCTTCATAAGAAGCTATGAGGGGACACCTGGGTGGCTCAGTTAGTTAAGCGTCTGCCTTCGGCTCAGGTCATAGTTCCAGAGTCCTGGGATCGAGTCCCGCATTGGGCTTCCTGCTCGGCGGGGAGTCTGCTTCTCCGTATCTCCTCTGCTCTTGTTCTTTCTCTCTCTCTCTCAAGTAAATAACAAACAAACTTCAAAAAAAAAAAAAGGCTATGAGGGTTCTTCTGTATTACCTGAAATATTGTTACTATGAATGTACAAGTATTACTTTTCAATTAAAAAAAAAACAGTGAGAAGCCTATCACAATGTGAATAGAACAGTCATATATAGATCTGGACCACACCTGTACATTCAAAATGTAAAAAATCAGGGTAATTCAATTTTTGATTTGGTACTGCCAATTAATTGATTATTTCTGTATGTTTGTATAAGACACCCCAAAATACCACTTCTTTCCCAGATAATTCATAATGTAGACTACTTTAGAAACAAAAGACTACCTCTAAAATTCAGAAATCCAGTATTTCTATTTTTTTTTTAATAAAGATTTTATTTATTTGAGAGAGAGAGAGGAGGAGCAGAGGGCAAGGGAGAAGGGCAACCTGACTCCATGATGAGTAGAGCCCAACGCGGGGCTTGCTCCCACAACCACAAGATCATGACCTGAGCTGAAACTAAGAGTCAGACACTTAACCGACTTGAGCCACCCAGGTACCCTAGCATTTCTATTCTTAAGACAACATTTTAAAAATGATTTAAAGTTTTGATTTATGCTACTACATTAACATGCCGTAATATCTACACATTATACTGCTTTATCTTTTTCATCCAAATGAATCAATGAAATCAATGAAAGAGAAGTCTAACAATGAAGTGATTATTTACTAATTAATCATTTATTATACCTATTAAACACCTATCAGATTTTAGGAGACCTACAACTCACAACAGGTTGATACTAGTTAAATAGCTAGCATTTACCAAAATCTGAATCAGATTTTAAATCAAGAATTTTTTCAGCCTATGGCTTTAAACATTTATCTACAATAAATACTAAACTCAACTAATTCATATTTTGTATCAGAATAATTCATTTGTAACCCAATAAAGAATTCAGTAAAACAGCCATCCGGAGCTTTGTCTTTCAATAATCCTGTCTTTTTAAAAATCTGTCATCCACATCTAATCTTACTTTACCTTCCCATATTTTCACCAAATTCAAAAACCACAAGTTATAGTACAATATTTCTGTCATTGTATCAAATACAAGCCCACTCCCCTCTTAACAAGGGTTCAAATACTGAAGTGCAAAAACCCAACCAGTCTTATAAGTTCAATGCTATCTTAATCCTCTGGAAAATCAGCTGCAGCTAGACGTAAATTCAACTGCACTTCAGAACAGCGAAGAATTAACTATTCTCTACCGTCTGTTTCACAATGTTCCTATCTAGCTCTAAAATTCTCTGAAGAAAGCTCAGAAACTTCTAAGAATTCAAAAGCATATAAATGTACCACCTGCCCTATTTTATAACTGCATGACAGAGAGAAACACACCAGGCTAAGAGCCAGAAGGACAGAATTGAATGCACCCTGCTACTGACCGTCACTGGATAAATCCTACTAAGTCTTCTGTCCCGAACAACAAGTCTTGAGGTCTCAAACAACAAACAGTATTATCAGTAAGCACATATATCTTAACACGAGGGGAGAAAAGTCATCTTCAGAGACACTGGTCCTTACAAATGCAAATGAGTTGTTCATCTACTAACACCTTTAGGAAGGGTATCATTTTGTGGTGGTAACGGACAGTAAAAAGACAATGAGTTATACAATAACGACAAATCATCCTCAAACAAACACAGAGTATGAAAATTACCATAGCCTATACTTATAAATACTTTATGATACAGGAAGATCTTGTAGCAACAATGAACATTTTACAAAAGTAATTAAAAACTTTAATTTCTCCATCTTCCCATATTCTTTTTAAGCCACCTCATTAGTAAAACCAAGTTTCAGAGGCAAAGGGTAAGCCAAGTTTTTCTTCTTAAACATTTATCTCTGTCACTATGAATTTTTCTAACAATAAAAACTGTTATTTCTCTTTCTGGCACAACATAGAACAAATGAGCCCAGTCTTACAGACAGCATTTAGTCCAAGTAACCAAAAGTCCTTTAAAATAAAGGAGAACTGACCTCACCTGAATGTTTTCCCAAGCCTTGCCTGCAAATAGTAACATTGGCTTTACTGGAAATCCTAATTTAGGTGAAGGCTTCTATATCCCATTACTATTTTATGATCCAGTTAGCTTTCCCCAAGAGACTGAGTTGAAATTTTTTTTACTAAAACCAAATCAGATCCACAAAAATAGAATATCAATAAAAGGCAGTGTAACCAAACTAAAAAAAGAAGTATTATTAAAGTCAACATACCAAACATACCTGCCAAACATTCTTATTACAAAATGATACTGTGATTTATGATTAGCATTGCCAAAACCCTTAAGCATTTATGGACACCAGGTGAACTCCTAGCTAAATAATCTTAGCAGCATAAACAAACAGCCAAGAACTAAAATAATACTTTGGAATCAAATCACCTTACCTCACTAATTAAATAATATGTATTTGTTAAGCATCTATTACTACATGCTAGACTGTGAGAAGGTATCCAGGCAGAAAAAGTCGATGTGAAGAGGTGCCAAGGCAGAAGGAAACAGCCTGTGAGAGCAGCTCTAACAAAATAGCACAGAAAAGTTTTGAGAAGGAGACAGAGATCAGACCATCCAGGATCGTAGAGGCCATTTTTAAACTGGGATGATGATATGACAGAGGATCATGGGACCAAGGACACTTTCTCTGGACAGCAATGATCTGAAACAGAATGAAAGCAGGTAGATTCCGTCTCAGTCTCCATCAACAAAGTGAGACTGGGGTACATTTGGTAAGTAATTAGCTCACTGGGCCAGGGGGTGATTCTAACATCTACCAAATCCCAGCAGCTACATATATTGCTCCACCCAGGCCTAAGGTGGAGGATACCTTCATAAATTACCTTTTACACATATAAAACCTACATATAATAAATCCTTAATAAAGATAATGGTTTGCAGATGACACCATGTATATAAAAATTTTTTTTAATCCACTAAAAATACTATTTGAGCCAGTAAATTCAGCAACATTACATGGTACAAGATTAACATTAAAAATGTATTTTTAGGGTGCCTGGGTGGCTCAGTTGGTTAAGCGACTGCCTTCAGCTCAGGTCATGATCCTGGAGTCCCTGGATTGAGTCCTGCATCGGGCTCCCCACTCAGCAGTGAGTCTGCTTCTCCCTCTGACCCTACCCCCTCTCATGTGCTCTCTCTCTCTCACTCTCTCTCTCAAATAAAAAAAAAATGTATTTCTATACACTAGCAATGAATATGAAAATAATTTTAAAATCAACTCCATTTACAATTGAATTAAAAAGAATAAAACATCAGAAATAAATTTAACAAAAGAATTCCAAAACTTCTACTCTGAAAATTATAAAACATTGTTGGAAGGAATTAAAGATCTAAATAAATGGAAGGATATCCCATGTTCATGGATCAGAAAATTTAACACTGTTAACATGGCAATACTCCCCAAACTAATCTACTGATTCAATACAATATCTATCAAAATCCCAGCTGCCTTTTCTGCAGGAACTGATAAGCTAATTCTAAATTTCATAAGGAAATGTAAGGGACACAGAGAAGACAAAATAATCAAAAAAAAAAACCAAACAAACAAAGTTGGAGGACACACACTTCCTGATTTCAAAACTTACTACAAAGCTATAATAATCAAGACAGTGTGGCACTGGCATAGTAACAGATATAAAGACCAATGGAATAGAATTGAGAAGCCAGAAATACACTGTCACATTTACAGTTGGGTAATTTTACACAGAGTAAGGGGTGGCAGGGACAAGACAATTCAATTGGAAAATATCTTTTTCAACAAATGGTGCAGGAACAACAGGATATTCAACATGCAAAAAAATGAAGTTGTATCTCCACCTTATACCATACACAAAAACTAACTTAAAATGATGACAGACCTAATATGTGACCAACCTAACTGTATGGGCTAAAAACCATAAAACTCTTTTTTTTTTAATTTTTTATTGTTATGTTAATCACCATACATTACATCATTAGTTTTTGATGTAGTGTTGCATGATTCATTGTTGTGCATAACACCCAGTGAAAACCATAAAACTCTTAGAATAAAATATAAGATTAAATTTTTGTGGCCTTAAGAACAAGAACAAAGTCGCAGTACTGACACTATCTAACTTACTATGAAGCTGCAATAATCAAGGCAGTGGGTATTGGAGAAAACAATGGACAAACTAGATCAAAGGAACAGAATAAAGAGACCAGAAACAGATCTGCATAAATGAAGTCCAATAATCTTTGATAAAGGAGCAAAGGTAATACAACAGAGTAAAAACAGTCTTTTCAACAAATAGTGCCTGAACAAATGGACACCCAATGCAAAAAAAAAAAAAAGAATCTAGACACAGACCTTACACCCTTCACAAAAATTATTCAAAATGGTCACAGACCTAAATGTAAAACACAAAACTAAAATTCCTAGAATGTAGAAGAAAATCTAGATGACCACAGATTTGACAATGACTTTTTAGATACAATACCAAAGTCATGATCCATGATAGAAAGAACCAATAAGCTGAATTTCATTAAAATTAAGAAGTTCTGCTCTGTAAAGGACAATATTAACAGAATAAGCTGAACACTAGTAGAATATATTTGCAAAAGATATTTCTGGAAAAAGACTATTATACAAAATACACAAAGAACTCTTAAAGTTCTACAATAAGAAAACAAATAACCCAGTTAAAAAATGGGCCAAAGACCTTAACAGACACCTCACCAAAGATATACAAATGGCAATAAGCACATGAAAAGATGCTCCACCTCACATATCATCAAGTAAATGCAAATTAAAACAACAATAAGATACCACTACACACCTACCAGATTGGCCAAAATCTGAACATTGACAACACCAAATGCGAACAAGGATGTGGAGCTGAAAGAACACTCATTCACTGCCAGTGGGAGCGCAAAATGCTGCAGCCACTTTGGAGGACAGTTTGGCAGTTTCTTAAAAAACTAAACCTATTCTTACATATGATCCAGCAATTATGTTCCTGGGTATTCACCTAAAGGAGTTAAATATTTGTGTCAACACAAAACCCTACACACAGCTGTATAGTCACAACTGACAAAACTTAGAAGCAACCAAGATGTCCTCTGATAGATGAATAGATAAGTAAACTGTCATCTAGACAATAAAATATTATTCGCAATGAAGAGACATGGAATCTTCAATGCATATTGCTAAGTGAAAGTCAATGTGAAAAGGCCACATACTGTAGTATTCCAATTACATGACACTCTGGAAAAGGAGAAACTACTGACATAGTAAATGATCAGTGGCTGACAAGGGTTTGGGGAGAGGTAGGGATGAATAGGTGGAACAAAGAGGATTTTTAGGGCAGTGAAACTACTCAGTGATGGTGGATACATGTCATTATACATTTTTCAAAACCCACAGAACACCCAGAGTGAATTCTAATTTAAACCATGGACTTTGAGTGACAATGATGTGTCACCTGAAGGTTCAACAATGATAACAAATGCGCAACTCTGGGGGGGATATTGATAATGGGAGACTGTGCATGTGTGGGGGAAGGGAGGATATAGGAAATTTCTGTACCTTCTGCTCAATATTGCTATGAATCTAAAATTGCTCTAAAAAAGTCTATTTCTAAAAAAAACCTTTCTGACCTTGGGTTATGCAAAGCCATCTTATATCAGAAGCACAAACAAAAGAAAAAAAATTAAAAATTTCTGTTTCATAGGCCATCATCAGTAAAGTAAAAAGTCAACTCACAGAATGGTAGAAAATATTTGAAAATCATACATCTGCCAAGGGGTTTGTTTTATATATTTATAATATATACAGGGCTCTTACAACTCAAAAATTAAAAAAAAAAAAATCTAGATTCTTTAACTAAATAAATAACTCAATTTAAAAATGGACAAGGGAGGGGCGCCTGGGTAGCTAAGTCAATTAAGCCTCTGCCCTTGGCTCAGGTCATGATCTCCGGGTCCTGGGATCAAGCCCCGTGTCGGGCTCCCTGCTCAGTGGGAGTCTGCTTCTCCCTTTCCCTCTGCCCCTCTCCCTGACCCCGCTTGTGCTCTCTCGCTCTCACATAAATCTTTAAAAATAAAAAAAAAAATAAAAATGGACAAAGGACCTCAACAGTCACTTCTCTAAAGAAGATACAAAAATGGTCCATAACCACATGAAATGATGCTCAACAGCATTTACCATTAGGGAAGGCAAATCTAAGGCACAATGAGATACCACTTTGTACGAAACAGGATGGTTATAAACAAACAAACAAAAAAAAACAGGTTAAGTGTTGGTGAGGATGCAAACAAAATGGAATACCTGTACATTACAATGTTAATGCAAAATAGTGCAGGTACTGTGGAAAACAGTCTGACAGTTTCTCAAAATGTTAAATATACAGTTACCATATGACCCAGCAATCCACTCCTACAGATATACCCAAGAGAAATGGGAACATACATCCACAAGTATGGAAAAACTTGTATAAAGATGTTCACAGCAGCATTATTCTATATTGACAATTGTTTTTAAAAAATGGAAAGAACTGGTGTGACTGGGTGGCTTAGTCGGTTAAGCATCTACCTTTGGCTTGGGTCATGATCCTGGGGTTCTGGGATCAAGCCCCATGTCAGGCTCCTGGGGAGTCTGCTTCTCCCTCTCCCTCTGCCCTCCCCCCACCCCTGCTCATGCTCTTTCTCTCGCTCATGCTGTCTCTCTCATATGAATAAATAAAATCTTAAAAAATAAATAAAAAATGGAAAGAACTCAAATGAACAACAACTGGTCAGCAGATGAACTGGGAAATAAAATATGGTATTATCCACACAGAGGAGTATTACTTGGCAACAAAAAGGAATGGAATGCCGATACATGCTACAACTTGAATAAACCTCAAAAACATGACACATAAAAGTGACCAAAAAAACCCACATATTATATGATTCTATTTAAATAAAACATCCAGCATAGAAAAATCTATAGAGACAGAAAGTGGATTAGTAATTGCCATTGAAAGGGGGAGGAGGTGGGGGGAAGTAGGGCGGGAATGTTAAAGGGTATGGGGTTTCTTTTTGGGATGATAAATATTCCCTAAAATCAATGGTGGTTGTACAAGTCTTGAGTAAACTTTAAAGAAAAAATTTAATTGTACATTTTAAATGTGTGACTTGTGGGGCACTGGGGTGGCTCAGTCAGTTAGGCATCCGACTCTTGATCTCAGCTCAGGTCATGATCTCAGGTTTGTGAGACTGATCCTGCGTCAGGCTCCACACTGGGCATGGAGCCTGCTTGAGACTCTCTCTCCCTTTCCCCCTATCCTCCACCCCCATAGTCACGTGCACTCTCTCTAAAAAAATAAATAAATAAATGTGTGGCTTGTATGGTTTGTGAATGTCACAATGCCTTAAAAAAAATACCATAGTATTTCTTAATTCAAAATTTATGCTATGTCAACATGTATCTTTTGTTTATCAATGCCAAACATAAGTTTCTGAACATGAATCATCAATTAAGGACACAGCTGTTTTAATGAAAAGATGTAATGTACCAAGCAGACATTTTAGATGACTTACAAACGTGAGTAAAATCTTAATCTTCCGTATAGGACAATTCCCCACTTCTTTCTTCTTTGTGAAGGAAACCTGATGTATAATGAGGAGTATTTACTACCCTAAGTGGATTAAAAAATAGAAGACCTAAGATTAAAAATTCAAAAGACTACAGTGTGGTGATGTTTACTCCAATTAGATTACATTTCCATTACTTTTATGCAGTTCAATGCTACACATTTAGGTGTGGATACATGTTTTGGTGGTTAGGTCAGAGAACTTTCAGGCTATCAAGCCCTCTTTTGTTTTCCATTCCAATATGTTGGTTACTTACCACCTTAGTGTAGGGCAAGGCTAGTCAACCAAAGCTGATATGAAGAGAGAGAAAAGGCATCATTCCCTCTTTTAAGGAACTTAAAAATCCAACTCAGGCTGAGCTGCGGGACCACAATGTTAATACTAATCACTGTCTGATCTCTCACAAGAACTGTCTAGCGTGGGCAGTTGTGTAATCTTTATATATAAAGATCATGCTACCAGCCTACTATCAGAACAATGATTTTGCATTAATGGTAACATTCACACAGACACTTTTCCCCAGTCCAGATAATGACCAAAATCTGCTAAAGACAACCGACCAGGGTAGGAAGTACAGTTCTACCCATGGCAAAAGCAAAGTTTCTTTAACCGATAAAAAGATTAAACCCACATGGTCTTAATGCTGTCTGATATGAACAAAAAAATCCTGCCATCAAAATTAAAATGTATAGAATGGCCTTCAAGAATTCATATTAGATATTAAAAAACCAAAACTCTCCAAACAATTGTAATTTCTTGAGTATTCACTACACATTTAAACCTAATACACGGGAAAAACATGTATTTAGTGGGCAGCTCTTTTACCATCTTCCCATCAGCATCATTTTGCAAATAATATAATCTTAAACTCTATGCTTCAGAGTACAGTCCAGGACTACCTTGTAAGTAGTGGCATTCATTAAGAATTTATTGAACTGATAACCTAGATAGTTCATGGAATTTAGAAATCAATGGATATATTTCTTTATAAATAATTAAATAATTTAAAAGGAAATAATTTTCTAGTGAGAAATACGGCATTTAAAGTAATTAAGTCAGACCTGCCCAACAGACACCAACATAAATGATGTAACTTACTGAGCCAAAGAGGCACCAAAGGACACAGCTCCTTGGCATGTAAGGTTAACTTTTAAGTTGCCTATGGCCTTAAATTACTAAGCAGTTAAGATCAGAGATTTAAAAAGTATGTAAGTTTCCTCTTGGGGAGACTTTTTTCTAATGCTCAATCCATTCCTCCCTGCTCCTGCAAGGATTTAAACTATAAAAAGTAGTAAGTGAAAAATCTGTGGGCTTAGAAAGAGAAAATAAAACTGCACAGCCTTGCTCAGAGAGGAGCAAACAACTCAGTGGGCCTTCCCTGTTTGTTCTCCAACCACCTGCAGGTTGACATCAGAAAAGCAGTTTTGTTACCTTTCTCCTATAGCCAAAGGCCCTACTGGCTATGATGGTTCAATGTACTATAGTCTGTATAATGGGATAATAACTGTAAGTAATACAGTGGGATATCACAGGCAAGAAAACAGATAAGAACTACCAAGTTTAAAAGTTCAACTACTAAATATTTTTCAAAATATTACAGTATAGGTTAATACATAATTCAGAAGAATAATTATGACTTAGGACTGAAGGGACTACTCCCAACATAACCTTTCCTTCCAATGGCCTGAAGTCAAATTCTTCTTGCTGGTTTCTCCTGGATACGTTCCTTGTAAAGCAGAAATATCCCTGGAAGGATAATACATAAACTACTTCATATACTGATTAATGACTTTATAGACTGATCTTTCTTTTAAAGTGTACAATAACAGGTATAAACAGAGAACAGTTTGAGGAAAAACTAAAAAAAAAAAAAAAAAAAGAGGACTGAAGAAGAAACTTCACAATGGCTTTACATATTTTTTCATACACACACTTGAAAATTCCATCAGATGCTGATTTCTACCACTTTGCTCTTCTACTTTTTGAACAAACCTGGGCAAAGCTGATCAAACCAGCATTTAATAGCTAAGAATCTTGGATCATGATGGTAGGCATGCCATACATCCTAAAGCTTACTATTTTCCTCACTACCTCAACTGCATCCTGGGCTATCTAAACATCCATACCACTGGCCTATCTAGCACTACAACATCGTATTTTCTTGTCTCAATTCTGATTTCTGCCCCTTGGGTAATAAACAGGTTCATTTCTCCAAAGCATAAAGTACAAAACTAAACCAAACCTTCAATTGCCTCAAACTGCTACTCCATTTCTCACAGTTCATGGTCCTCAAAATACTGACACTTTCTACTTCAATTACCAATCACTACTCAATCACTGAAATGGCTTTTGTGCAATATGCTGCCCACCTGGTACTCAAATAAACAGATCTCCACATGACTATCTGTGCCCTGATACCCAATCTACATCTTCCTTATCAGTAACAGAGCATGTCTACTACCTTTATTTTTTGAAACACTCATCTATCTTTGCTTCCCAGACTCCCTTGCCTGGTTATTCCCTCTGCTTGTCTGAACTGCCCTGCTCAATCTCTTTTGCTTTCTCCTGGTTCTTACTATTGCTGAACCCAAAGATTCTACCACTGACCTTCTCTGCTTCTCTATGAATGATCTTTCTCACTCCCTTTACTTCAATGGCCCCATAAAAGGAGTATCTCCCAAAACTTTATCTTTACCCTTAATTTCCCTCTATAGCATTCTACGACAGTAGGCAGTTGACCTGTACCACACAATTTCTAACCCTTGGCATGACTGATATTTTTAAAGCCTTGAGACTTAATTCACATACTACACAATTTACTCATTGATGGTACAATTCAGTGGTTTTTAGTATATTCAGACTAACGCAACCATCACCATGATATAATTTTAGAACATTCTCATCACCCAAAAAGCCCCATGCACTTAAGCCATCACCTCCTCTTTCCTTCCAACCGTCCCAGCCCTAGGTAACCACTAATCTGGAATTGTACAACATGTGGTCTTCTGTGAATGACTTCTTGCACTCAGGATGTATGATATTTCCAAGGTGTATCCATATTGTTGCATGTATCAGTATTCCTTTTTATTGATGAATAATAGTCTATAATGTGGGTAAAACCCCATGTACCCATTTATCAGTTGATGGCTACTTGGGTCATTTCCACTTTTTGCCTATTATAAATTATACTGTTAAGTACCTTCATATAAAAGTTTTTGTGTGGATCACTATTTTGGGCACAGTAACTGCTTCTTGTAGGAGCTGTCCTGTGCATTGTAGATGTCTAGAAGTAACCCTGGCCTCTACCCACCAGTTGCCAGTAACACTCCCTGAGAAGTGATAACCAAATACGTCTCCAGACATTGCCAAATGTCTCAAGTGTGCAAAATCACCCCAACTGAGAACCACTGCTGTAGAGTTATTTAATCTTCACCTAAAATCACTGCAAAACAAATTATTACTTACTCTTAAATATTAATAAATATCTAAATATTCAATTCATGTATTCTTTTCATAAAACCTCTCTGCACATCCTAGCTTCACTGCTGAGTTAGCTTCAACTGGCTTTCTCAATAACATTTTTATAGTCATAATTTACATACTTCTCTGTAAGAAATTTCCAAAAGCTTCAGCAGCCAACTATACAAAATTTCCTTCCAGGCAATCTAATGTATATTTTGGTCTACAATCATATCCTTTATTAACAACTATCTATGTAAATACAAATTTGGAGGCTCAGCATGCATACTTAACCTTACAGATCATTGATTTATATGAATAATTTCTCCTATCAATCCTTTTGTATTCCAAATTAAAAACTGATGTTAGGGCAATTAAGTTACATATTAACAGATACAGCAATCATTCACCACCATGACATATCTCAAGTACTTCCTACTCCTCCAGCCTCTTCTATCTTTCTAATCAATAGTCAATTATCTGTTGGGATAACTGGAAATCCACATGCAAAAGAATTAAGCCTGATCACCATCTCACATCATACATAAAACTTAATTCAAACAGATCAAAGTCTTCAATATGAAGAGTCTACATTTAAGAAGCCAGTCTTACAAGACACAGGCATAAATCTTCATGACCTTGGATCGGGCAATGATTTCTGAGATACAACAACAACAAAAAAATAATTGGACATCATCAAAATTCAAATTTTCTCTTTCAAAGGACATCATAAAGAAGTAAAATATGACTCAGGGAAATGGAGGAAATGTTTGAAAATCATGTATCTGTTAAGGGACCTGTATCCAGAACATATATAGAACTATTACAACTCAATTTTAAACAGACAAACCATTAAAAAATAGACAATGGATCTCAACAGGCATTTTTCCAAAGAAGATACATAAATGGCCCACAACCAACCACATAAAAAGATGTTTAATACATTAACCATCAAGGTAATGCAAATCAAAATCACAATGAGATACCACTTCAAATGAAATACAATGGCTATAAACAGACAAATAACAAGTGTTGGCCAGGATGTGGAGAAATTGGAAACCTCATATAATGTTGGTGGGAATGTAAAATGGTACAGCTACTTTAGAAAACAGGTTGGCAACTCCTCAAAAGATTAAACACAGAGTTTCCACATGATCCAGCAATTCTACTCCTAGGTATATCCCAGAGAAATGAAAATGTTAAGTCCAAACATGAACTTATAATGAATCAATTGATCCATGAATAACTAGAAATCTGGTATATCCTTACAACAGAAAATTATGTGTATGTAGAGACAGAAAGAAAGAAAAAGAAAAGGAAAAAGAAAGGACAAAATGTTTTCAACTGGTGAATCTTGGTATTAGGACATCTGCCCAATTCTTTGAATTACTCTTGTAGTATCTCTGTATGTTTAAAATAACATCAAAATAAAAAGATGCAAAATAGAGAGCACATTACAAAAAATTATGACTAGGGGTTAATACCAGCAATTTAACACAGCCTCATTTAACATGATACCATTCTAAATGATCCAATATATTTGATACAAAACACACATTCTACAAGGTCTACTAGCTATTCTTCTAACTTAAAAGATAAATCATTTTTTAAAAAGCCAACCACTTTATATTAACTAAGTTAAATTTGATCTGTAGGCTCTCTTCAAGGTACAAAGCTAAATAATTATCCAATTCCCTTCCCAATAATTAAATAGATCACCAAAGAATTGCCAAAACTAGAAATTATATCAGAATCGGGTTCCTTGAAATTGACTCCCTTAATTAGCACTAAAAGTGTAGCTTAGTTTAATTCCATTGCCATGCTCTTTCTCCTACATTTAAAGCTAATCCACTTAAAGGAAGGAGTACTTCACTGGAGTTCAGGGGGTGAACAAATGGCTACTATGCAAACATCTATGGTTAGATATGAATTCATCTGTAAGTCATGAAGTAGAATATCTGAAGGTCAAGATCAAGATCTACTTTTCTTTAAACAAGGAATTATTTCCTTTGGGAACACTGTAGCCTGCAAATGACAGGTTTTCCAAAGCTTTATCTAAATACTTTGTGAAAATATTTTATGTGTGTGTATCTTTAGACAAACTTTGTTTCCAAACTCCCACAGCACTGTTTCCCTTTACAAAACAGTCACTCTTCAGCCAACTACATTTCCCCCTAAAACAGAGACTTTAAAATTGGCTCCAATATATGCAGTGTAACTTTTGTTGATTTTCCCTACATATGTAATTAATGTTTTGATAACTCCATATGGCCTGCTACTTTTTAAATCTGTCTCAAAGTTTTTCAACATCTTTCTTTTTACTAACAAAAACTGGAGCAAAAATTATATTGCAACACTCAAAGGGGAAATTTTTTAAAAAGCAAACCTAAGAAAATATGTGCCTTTTAACAACCAAAGAGAATATACTGAAGACATAAAATTAGTAACGAGTAGAAAGATGATCAGAGAGCAAGGATAAAAGCAGAAAGTGATTAACATCCCTGTAAGCTCTGCCCCACAGAGCAGGAGCTCACCATGACTGCCTTGGGGAAAGAAAACTGGAGAACTCAACTGAGTCAGAGACTCAATACCCTGTACAGCTTTTCACAGTTTTCTACTACATGAGTGTATTAACTTGAAAATGGAAGAAAATATTGTACCTAACCCCACTCAGCCCCTTTAAAATCCCACAATTTTACCAGCCAAAAACAGTAGGTAATTTCTAGTATGTGAACGTAGCAAACCTTGGCTCTGTTGAAGCAAAGATGAGTCTCATCTTAAATCTCTGGTATGGCTGAATATGTATTTCCTATATGCTTGTCATCTGTCTTTTTCTCCTAAATAGACTCCCTAACCCCCCAGACCCAGGCCCCTAAGAAAAGACTGATTAAAGACATGTACAACAAGTGAAATTAAATTTCCTATATATTAGATCAAGAAAAAAGCATAACACAGACAGCTGATGAGCTTCTTTATTCAAGTAAACTATTAAAAGTTCAATAAATAGTAGCTAACTCCTGAGTGTTTTAAATGTACTGCTACATTTAATTCACTCAACAATCCATATCCCCATTTTATATTTGGAAAAACTGAGACTCAATGATGTTAAGTAATCTGCCTAACATCAGCTAAGAATTGAACCTAGATTTGTCTGATTCAACTATGATAAAGATGAAGAGATACTAGATAGTACTGCTTTCAATCTATCAATAGGCAGCAAATGTTCTAGAAAGCAAATCATAAACCTTAAACTAAAAAATATAAATTTTTCAACTTTAATAACTGATTTATAAAAAGCAGACATATGTACCTACAATGTAACCCACTTAAACTTATTTTGTATAAGCTAATTAGCTAGAAATAAAAGTTTTATATTTTTATATTAAAAAAGGTCTTCAAAGAATAAACATACTACTACCTTACTATCTACACTTGAACAGTATCTGCATCCATAAAGATCAAATTAGAGAATGCCAAATTAGTCTTAAGGAAAGTCAGCCAAAAAATCCAATGTAATCACATGTCACATGGAGGAAATGATTCAGTTTCTTGAATTCACTTCCCACCTTCTTCCTTTTCCTTCCTAAGGAACACTGCTATTCCTTAGTTAGCAATAGCCCCCTTATCCACTAAATGCTTCCGTTTATTTGACTCTCTTCTACAAGGTTGTAAATGAAATTTTAAATCCTGTAAGTAGTCCACTACATTGTGTATTATAAAATGAAAAAAACATTAAATTCCATTTCTAAAAAAACTTACTTTCTTTCAACAACATGCTTCACAAACCTGCAGAGATGAAGTACTTTTAGCCATAATTAAGTCATCTATGAAAATTACCACAAATAAACTCTTCAGTTGTTAAAAGGATATAATTTGGAGGAAGAAAGTTCCAGCTCAAGACTTGATTGGCGAGTGCAAGGTAACGCTGAAATACCGAAGACATCTGAGCATTGAGGTTTTCCCGCCTGCTGAACTCCTGAAGAACTTCAACCGTTAACATGAAGATTTGACGAAGGTCTTCTTCCTGTAATAAATAAATCACACATATTTTTCAATCAAAAGCTTATTCAAAATGTATTCCCATTTAAGAACCATAAAATGAAACAAAAACCTTAAAATATTCAATGGAAAAACACTACCTCTTTAAGAACATTTTCCATTTTTAGGCCTGCTCATAATTTATATCACAAGTATGCTTTCAAGTGACACCAGTTTGAATGCATCTACTGTAATATAAATGCTACTCCGTAAAGAAGTTGAGTCTTTGACAACTACTACAGAGCTGGAGGAGTCAGTTGCTTTAGTGCAGAGCCCTCGGATTTAAGCCAATGCCTTCACATAACTTTACTTCAGAGCCAAACAATACATATGAGACAAAGAGCCCACACCATCTGCAATAACATTTTAAATACATGGCCCTCGTTGGCATTCTGCCAGGCCTATTTTAAGGCCAGCAAAGTCCCACCAATTGAATTAGTTACATCTAAACGCAATAAGAACAAAATAAATAATCTAAGGATCTTTGGAGTGGTATTTCCTTTTTGTTTAAAGACTAGAATTAAACAAGAAGGCTAAAACTGTCAGCTATGTTCACCAAATCTTTATCCTATCTTTTATCCTTTACTAAGTGCTATGAAATCACAACACAAATCTTCAAGTACAGGTCACATTCAGCTAGATAAAATAAACGTTCTCACTCTATTAGGAACAGATTGTGTAAAAAGTAAACAATCTAATAAAACATAAAAAAACCAATACCTGAAAAATTCTTTTGCAGTTACCATGGAATTCCATACTGAGTCCAATGTTGCTAGTTTTACTTGAACTTGAGAATTCACTCAATAGTGCAGTTAGAATAGAACAGGCCAGGGTTTGCTGTAATTATTTGATAAGAAACAACTGTAAGGCATGTTTTTTCCAATGCTTTGTTTCAATACAGTATTTGTTCAAAGAACATTTTCTATCTTTAGATCTTCCATTATATCTTTAGATCTTCCGTTATACCTTTAGATCTTATACCTACCAGTCAGAAAACTAGATATGACAAAGTAAAGATTAGCTCTCCTTTCTAAGTAGCCTAGTAATTACAAATAGTACTTCCTCAATTTCAGCTATACAAATCCAACTGACTTGAACTCAGGACATGCATCTATTCAATCATAGAGTGCAAACAACATTTCAAGATAACCAATGTTGAATGTATTATTTCATTTACTTCACACAACAATCCATATCCCCATTTTACATTTGAACAAGTGAGATTTGGAGAGGGTAAGTAATTCAGGCCAGCTGAGAGCTGAACTCAGGTCTGTCTGACTGACTCTATGTTCTCATGTTTATAAAGTGTATTTCGAAAGCAGATGAAAAGTGAAACAGATTATATAGCATCCAAAACATTAACGAGGTAATTCTCAAAAGTTTTTTAAATTGAAAATGAAGATTTCCTTCTTAATGGTTCTATCCAACAGGCTCCTAACATCAACTTACTGCTATTACTTATAGACTATTTAGAGTCAAGGTGCCAAGGATGGAGAGGATACAAATTATTTTGGCAAGTTTCCAGGGGTTAAACAGAAATATGCACACTACCTCTGAACAACCGAAAGATTAAAGTCAAGATGATACTATTTATGCAAGCTTATACAACAGCTGAACAGTCATACCCACCCACCAACTGCAACATCTTTGTTCAGAAATGCTTCTGATGTCAGTACCTTGACCTTACAGATGCTTATCTTGGCAAATCTGAGCAAATATACATAAAATTAAATTCCTAAAGAATGGCATGAGTTGATATTTGCTGAAGCTGAATGATGGTTACATGGATGACCAATATACTGTATGTCTATTATTGCATATGTCTGGAATCTTTCCTCTGAAAACTGTAAAAAGAGAATTAAATTCATATTTGCCTCTTAATCTCAATTAAAATAAGCATGGCTGTATAATTAATATTTATGGATGACATACCAGCCCATACATTCAAGCATTTTCTTAGACTTTGCCACACCAGGAAGCCCTAACAATAGAGAATACATGCAAATTCCTTCAGGAATCTGGGGGTATAGACCAAGCTGCCTTCAACAATAGTAAAAGTACTCTTAATATTCCTGGTTTAGTTTAAACACACACACATAAACAAAGAAACTCACACACACACTCACACACACACTCACTCTTTGTAACTTTACTTTAAAATATACATTTCTTTTAATACAAAAATGTCCCCAAATCAACAAGAGAATTGTACAAGTTAACTACCTTTGCATGGCCCCAGGCACATGGAGGAAGAAACGTGGTCTGAGAAACCAAGCACTAAAGAGCCTCTTATAGAGAAAAGTCTGTTGTATAGTCAATTCATTTTACACATTAACAGAATCTTAGAAACACTAGTATAATCCCTTCATCTTTTTTTTTAGTTAAGAAAATTGTATTTTAAAAAATAGCTTTCTTTTGAAATGGTGATTAATGATTAAAGTGCCAACAATCGAAACTTCACAGATACATTTAAATAACACTGGGACCAACTATGAATGTAGTTTTTAAATATACCTAGGCTTTAGTGGAGAAAGTAGGTATTAAATCCAAATTAATAAAATTCAAAGCAAAAAGTCAGCACACAGAGATCTAACATAATGTATTACAAGATCCTCTGATTCTGGAAACATTTTATAGCATCCCATATTTTATGTCTTTTAACCTTGGTTTTTCTCTCATCCTTTCTAAATAAGACTTCAGTGAATAGAACATTATGAACCCAGAAGCTCTCATTAAACACAAATTTATCATTCTTACAAATAATTAACTATAAAAATTTACACAAATAATTTACAAATTCCCACAAACTACCAATGTCAACCTCTATTCACCACAAAATGGCCTATTTTAAAACTATGACCACAAATTTTCAATAACAACTCTAATTAATGAAACAACCTGTACTCACAATGAAGCTTTATTTTTATGTGAAATAAACATTTCCTAAGAGTACATGCATGTTAGAAAAAAAAGAGTACATGCATGTGTTTGAAGTCAAGATATGAAAAAATGAGTGAAGGAGAAGGGAAAGAACAATGAAAAATGAGGACTTTCTGAGGTTAATGCTGCTTAGAAAAAGGAAGGATTTCTATCATTTTTTTTTAAGTAGGCGCCAGGCCCAGCGTGGAGGCCAATGGGGAGCCTGAACTCACGACCCTGAGACCAAAACCTGAACTGACATCAAGAGTCAGACACTTAACCGAGCCACCCAGGCTCCCCAAAAAGAACTTTTAAAAATAAAAGTCTCCTTTAACTACAAACCTCATCAGACAAACAAGGAGCCCTCGGGGATGGGATGGTTTGGTGAGCAGCAATGAAGATTACCTCTCCAAAACAGCAAACTTTCACATTTAAGTAAAATTCACCCATAAAGGAAAGTACCTTCCTAACACGTGATAATTAAGAATAAAACAGTCTTATCATAGACTCAGTTGTCCAAATATAAGAATATTTTGTTCTTACCTTTGTCCTATAAAAATAATGTATCTTAACCTTAGAAAAACTAGAAAGTACAGAAAAGCACAAAGAAAACTGCCCACAATCCTACCATACAGAGGTTATTACTCTTAACATCTGTTCACAGTTTTCTAATTTTAATACATAAGTATACATCATTTATATATCACTATCACCTGTATTTTATATTCTTTTTTCCACTTTATACTTATGAAATAAAAAGATGAATTTTTTAAAGTAAGTTCTTTTCAAATTACTGCTAAAAGACCTAAGAAATACATAAAAATATATTATACAGGGCGCCTGGGTGGCTCAGTTGGTTAGGGACTGCCTTCGGCTCAGGTCATGATCCTGGAGTCCCAGGATGGAGTCCTACATCAGGCTCCCTGCTCGGCAGGGAGTCTGCTTCTCCCTCTGACCCTCCCCCCTCTCATGTGCTCTCTCTCTCTCTCTCATTCTTTCTCTCAAATAAATAAATAAAATCTTTAAAAATATATATATTATACAGCATGGTTACAAGTATTATCAGAAACCTAATATTCTTATGTTAACCTACCTAAAACTACCAGCTTTCAAAGAACTACAATTCAGTAAGATAGTCTCATCATTAAAAGATATCAGTTTAATTGCTCCTTAATTTGAAAGCCCTGTAAGGATTTGAGATTAACATTATAAACATTCAATGTACCATACCACTAGGGTTCAAAGATGCCAAATTAATACAAATTCCTCAAGAATGATGAATAATTAAGCACTGATTGTAGAGCAAGAGAGCAAAGCACTTCTACACATATTCAACACAGTATTTCTCCCTATTCACAGATCACACATCACATTGCATCCAGGACTTATTTCCTAATATGTTTACTCATTTTCAGTATTTGGTTATCAATTAAATCTCATTAAAATCAAGTTACCTTCATAGCAGGTGTAGTGCACTGTAATGAAGATAACTACGGAAGCAAGCCAAAAGTGAAATCTTATGGGAAAAAGAGGACAACTCCTTCTCAGGACAAAGAAAGAGGAAAGGGAGCAGAAAAAAGCATCAGATCTGCCTCTGAGAGATCACAAGTTTTGTTTTTCTTACCCCTGTAGAAGGTTCCTGTCTGCTTGTTTCAGACTTTCAGGTCTCAATGGTCATCCCAAGTATATTACCTCTTAACTCCCTCTATAATGATCAATACCTTCAAGTGCTGCCTCTCTGCCCTTTGTCACAGTCAAGGCTAGATATTACTTCTGTACCAGAGACAGGGACTCTGATACTTAAGAGGGTCAGAAACAAAAGCTGTTGTAAATAATTTAGAGTGGTGAATTTCAATGAAATCAGATCAAAGTTAACTGATTAGTACACTGTAAGACTAGTAAGTCTAATAAAGTTAGCAGTGATTAGACCAGTATAAAATACCGTTAGTACAAATCTTAGAAGCGTAAGAGGTTAACATAGCAATGCCTCATTTATCCAAAATCATAGAGAATTAAGTTAATATCTGTTAATTTTCCAAATGCGGCCAGCAAACATCTTTTTATTTTTTATTTTTTTTAAAGATTTTTTTTTTTTGAGAGTAAGAATGAGAGAGAGAGAGCACATGAGAGGGGGGAGGGTCAGAGGGAGAAGCAGACTCCCTGCCGAGCAGGGAGCCTGATGCGGGACTCGATCCTGGGACTCCAGGATCATGACCTGAGCCGAAGGCAGTCGCTTAACCAAATGAGCCACCCAGGCGCCCTATTTTAATTTTTTTTTAAAGATTTTATTTATTTATTTGACAGAGAGAGACACAGCGAGAGAGGGAACACAAGCAGGGGGAGTGGGAGAAGGAGAAGCAGGCTTCCCGCCGAGCAGGGAGCCCGATGCGGGGCTCAATCCCAGGACCCTGGGATCATGACCTGAGCCGAAGGCAGACGCTTAACAACTGAGCCACCCAGGTGCCCCAGCCAGCAAACATTTTTAATGCAACTTCCTTCACATAAATTTTTCCAAATGAATTATTCCAAGGGAATTATTTTATGATGTAATAAAGAGAATACTTGGAATCTACTAAAACGTATGAGGCTTTACATCCTTTGCCAAAGTGACACCAGACCCAATGCTTTTTGATTTGTTTGCTCCAGTTTTTCTCCACCATCCTTTGTTGGTGTCTATCACTCATTGCTGCTAGCAATTTGACTAGCACTAACAAAGAGTTCTAAATTGATCATTTTTGTTTTCAACAAGTTAGAAATCAAATAATAAAATTTTTTAAAAACTATGTCCAAAATAAATTCTAAATTAAAATACAGGATTCTTTAAAGAGTCTAGTACGAGGATCTTACTGTTTTGACAAAGGAGTTAGAAAATCTGGGTTTTAACAGTCTAAGATTTACCACTTCAAGTAACTTGAGCAAATCGCTTCATCTATCTTGGCCTCAGTTTTCTCATCTATAAAAGGGGTGAACACCCTCTGCCCTAATTCATATGACTGTCCAAAGGTTCCACTTAGATAATGCATGTAAAAGGATTATGTATACACAGCAGTTTATGATTTGAGAAAGTAAAACAACAGTATTTTTATCATTATCATAAAAAATATCTATTTTGGCTTTTTTGGTTCCACTTCTTATTATCTACATCCCATCAAATTAAAATCACAAGATAACATTAAAAAAAGAAACCTACAACTAAAGCATCATTAAAGCAATATAGTAGATGCTCAGTGAATCTTAGCTGGATTAATGAATCAACGTTTACTTCTATGCCTAACACCATATTAACAAAAGGCAAGTGAAAAATGAATACACGATGTGTTCACTATTTTTTAGTAGTTGATAAATTTCAAAAAGAAAATTTAAATACGTAAAACAAACAGAAGAAATTCAATGAGGTCTCAAGGTTATAAATGAGTTTTAATGTTTTCTTACACTGAAGTACTAAAAATTCACAGGTTCACTTCACTAACAACAACTTAAGTAACTGTTGTCTTCACATCACAATCCTATAGCAGCATTCTCATTTCTAGTGAAAGCCATTAATTTTGACAGTGAAAAAATACCCTTCAGAGATAGCTTGCCTTACTCACCAGCTTATTGTCATAAGCACAAGATATTCAAACACTAACTCCAGCTGACAAAATAAAATACTCTTGTTCAGAGAGAGGATTGTCTCTTATAATAGCCTGGCTCTTACCCCAGGAGATTTATTACCAAGAATAAACTTTATGAAAGGTTGCTATACATAAAGCAGACTTCCAGCTGTTCTTCTAAGCAAACATCAATGAGACTTGTGATAAGAGAGATTAGGTTGGCTATCACATCCAGGGGCAGCACTGCTGTAGACAAGTGAATTTCTCACCCACTTCTCTCTAGCATGGCAAAAAGGAAGACAGGAGGCTTAAATGCTAAATTAAACAGCTTTAAAAGTGATTTAACATATGCCTACTACTTTCAAAGGAAATAAACATTAAACAGATTTAGCTTAAATGTTAATTTAAAATAAAAAATTTAGCTAATTTCCTTAAGAAGTAAAGTCTCCAGGTCTATTGCTTTCAAATTAGTAGAGTGAGTCTGATACTATTACAAACCGAGATGAAGTAACCACAGCAACCTTTACAACCACAGAAAGAAAACAGCCTGTCCACAAAGACATGCATGAAACAACGTATTATTTAATCATTGTACCAACACATTTACTCTGAGAATATACCATGATACCTGGAAAATGGACTATATTTAAGAAATATAATCTCCTTAGGAAATGCTTTACGATAATTATTTTTCCATAAAACTATCTGAAAAAATTAACAGTATAAGAAACTTCTTAAAAGCATTTAAAGGAAAGTTATTACATTGGTTACCCGTATTCTTTTAAATACACAATTAGTTTCCACTCATGAATAAAAGCATAAATACTTTCTTCTAATTTCAATACTTAAAATATTATTTGCATTAAAAGAGATGATGTATTAGAGTGTATGTCCCAAAGTTCTATTAAGCAAAGGGTGTTGGACCACTAGGAAGACAAAACACATTTATTCAATGCTTACTAATTCACTTAACATCGTCTTTCCTTGTCTGGGGAGCCCCAGAAATGGACAATATCACAGTTATTTTACAAACAGTATTAGTAAATCAGGGCCTAGAGATGGTAAATAATTTGTACAAGTTAGGAAGGTAGTAAATGGCAGAGCTGCAATTTAAGCCTAAATGTGAATCCAAAATCAAAATCAGTGCTCTATTACACTATACTGCCCCAAAACTTATTTGAACATGTACTTTAGACTAGTATAAGGGATGGACCACCAAAAAACATAAAAGGGAAGTGGGAAAGCCAGACTACATACAGTTTCTGACCGGTGAAGGTTGATGGGAACATTATTCTAGCAGAGGAATGATGGGAAAGTTAGTAAACTAAATAATTCATGAGATCAACTCTTTCATCTATAGAAAACCAACAGTCAGTTATCTCTTCTTTTTAAATAGCTCTTAATATTACTCTTCTGAAGAAAGCTTCAGTGTTCTGATTTTAACATTCTATTTTACCCTCCCTCCCACTAATATTCATGTCTCTGATATTAAGAAAATCAAGTAAATTCTTACAGCATTCCCACAAATTCTTAGTCTCAGAACAAAATAGAGAAGAAAATATATTAAAATGTTGTACTGGTCTGTAACCTCATTTTTTTAGACCTGCCAAATGAGCTAGTTTCAAGCTGCCAGGCAAGGACAAATAGGGATGGCCACACAGTGGCATGGCGGGCATTTAACGCCGTGTAAGTGTAGGAGTACTTTTCTAGTTTAATGTTTCAGTGTGGTCACCAAAGTAAATTCATCCAGTAATCTTGAAATTAAATTCTACCTCCCACTACTGACTCCATATTACTATAAAAGTTCTTAATCTTGTTAGTAGAAATTCAACTAAAAAAAAACCAACCTTTCTGTTTTAGAATATTTCATGAGGATATTAAATTTATCCACTATTTTCAGAGTGTACACACTGTGAATAGAGCAAAATCTTCTCTCAACAGTTACATAGGTTCCAATCATTCTTAGAACATCAGTTATTTCAGTGGCCCAAAAAGATCCAAATGTCAGGTTGCATTGGGACTACTTTTTGTGGTGGGTCAAATTACCCAAGGGGAAAGAGAAGAACACAATTCCTGTGCCTTCAGTATCCGGAGCCAAGAAGCTACTCATGGGGGATAAGGACAGGTCACTACCTTAACACTGAAATCCCAACTGACATGATCACCAAATCAACAAAGGAAAAAAGCATTAGTCATAAACATACAGATCCCAGAAGTACCACTTAATTTCCTAAAGTTTAAATCCTGGTCAATCACAGTGAGCTGGACTCCTTTACTGCAGATTAGCAAATAAAACAATATGTCCTCAAGTAGAATCTAAAATATGAAGGGTAACTTGATTCAGAGCAGTAGGGTCTAGGATGACATTTCTAAGCAGCAGCTTTAGTTCTAAACCTTTTCCCTACTTTTTTTTTCCTTCCAAATTTTTATTTAAATTCTAGTTAGTTAACATATAGTGTAATAATACTGGTTTCAGGAGTAGAATTCAGTGACTCATCACTTATAAAGAACACCCAGTGCTCATCATAACAAGTGCCCTCCTTAATACCCATCATCCATTTAGCCCATCCCCCACCCACCTCCTTCCATTAACCCTATTTGTTCTCTATCATTAAGAGTCTCTTATGGTTTGCTTCCTTCTCTTCTTTCCCACCTTGCCATATGTTCATATGTTTTGTTTCCTAAATTCCACGACTGAAATCTTTCTCTGACTTATTTTGCTTAGCATAATACACTCCAGCTCCATCTACATCACTGCAAATGAAAAGATTTCATTCTTTTTGATGGCTGAGTAATACACCATTTTGTGTGTGTGTGTATATATATATAAGATATATATAAATATATATATACATACACCCCCCCATCTTCTTAATCCATTCGTCAGTTGATGGACACTTGGGCTCTTTCCATAGTTTGGCTATTGTCAATAATGCTGCTAAAAAACATCAGGGTGCACGTACCCCTTCCCTACCACTTCTGGCTAGTTATAGTCTCTACTTGTTTTTCCATTAGCCATCAATGACAGCCACCACTGGACTGCACACATGGCCATTAGTTAGGCAACAAATGCTAACAAAAATCCATGCAAATAACAAGATTACCTTTACACAACTAATGTAGGCAACCCTGAGGCATCAGCACCACAAGAGCAAAGCTCATTATCAGAAATGGAGACCATGTCTACCAACAGAAATTCTGAAAGTATAAAGATTAATGTAAGTAAAAAGTAGCTTCCCAATTATTTTTATCTAAAAATTTTAAATGGAATCTTGATGACTATTTTTAAGAGAGCTTCTCACTACATAAAACAAAGCCAAAATGACTCATAAAATGCAATGATTCAAACATGCACATATTTGAAGTTGTCAGTTTTATGTAAGCAATTAAAACTTCTCAACACTAAGATTAAGTGAAAAAAACATAAAATCAGATCTTTGGATTATCAAAGTCTCTAGAACTACACTGTCCAATATGGTTGCCACAAGCTATGTACAACTATTTGAATTTCAATTAATAAAAAATAAAAATTCAGTTCCTCAGTCACACCAGCCACATTTCAAATGCTCAAAAGCCACATGTGTCTGGTGTAGTGGCTACATATTGGAGTAGAGATCCAGAACATCTGCATCAACACAGAAAGTTCTACTGGAGAGCAGTACTCTTGAAGAAATCTGCTGCAAAAATGGCAAAGAACATAATATCTACACAATCAAAAACTGTTCTGTATCTGTTCTGTGATGGTCGTTCATACACAACTGTCACAACCAAAGAAACGTACATTTTATTTATTTTTCAAGATTTATTTATTTGACAGAGAGAGACACAGCAAGAGAGGGAACACAAGCAGGGGGAGTGGGAGAGGGAGAAGCAGGCTTCCCGCCGAGCAGGGAGCCCGATGCGGGTCTCAATCCCAGGACCCTGAGATCATGACCTGAGCCGAAGGCAGACGCTTAACGACTGAGCCACCCAGGCGCCCCAGAAGTGTACATTTTAAATGGATATGGTAACACAAGTAAATTATTCCTCAATAAAGTTGATAAGGAAAAAGAATAGATATATGACCACTGATGCATTCCAAAGGAAAAACAAAATATACTTTGGGTATGTAGAGGAAGTTCCAAAGTCCTGACAACTTGCTTACACAGTCCTTCAGTTGAGACCCTGGTACATCAGACTGGGGATCCAAGCCAGAGTGGTGGACAAATAGTTAGAGCAAAGAAGAGAGTGCACATCTGCTTATGGTAAGAGGTATGAGGGGCGGGAGATCCAAGATACTATGGAAAGTAAGGGACAATGTTAGAGTACTCCAAAAATGTACCTACACCCTAACCTCAAACAATCAAATACATTATTAAAATCATACCACTCACCGAGGGGCCACTGAAGATGTAAAGTAATTCGTAAGAAGTTGTAAGGTGTATAGCCTCACATAGATATCTTCCAAATGATTAAAGAAATCAGTAAAATGAAAAAACTACCCAAAATATTTAAAGATTTAATACCTGAAAATCAGAAGAGCCAGGTATTACCAATCCCAATTCCACAACATCCTTCAGCTGATAACAGTCAAAGGTTCTAACCACGGATCACAGCTGATCACTAACACCAACTCCAACTCCTCCTGCCTCTGACAGGAGGCTACCACCAGTCACTCTCTAGGCATGACTAGTTCTCAAAAGGTAGACAGGAGACTGAAAGGGGAAAAAAACAGGTTCCCCAGAGTAATTCGGTCAAGAACAAGGGTTCTCAAATTTGTTCAGTTAACACCTGGTGGTCAAAGTATACCTTGACCCATTAGTACAGCAATAATTTTTGTTACATTACATATCATTTTATATTTTATTCAAACATTTCTATTATCACTAGAAGTTGTCAACAGTTTATTAAATGAGGAAAAACGCTCAATAGAAATGTTTAAGAATATTACAGTGTATTGGCTTATATTTTATACCATTAAAATGATGATTATCAACAATGCCAACAAGGAAAAACAGAGTCAAATGAAAAAGCAAAGTACACAATATCAATAGTATGTAAACAAAAAAGGACTAAAAGAAAACATGAACAAATGAAAATTGCTTCTCAGACTGTGCACTTGTTCTTTAATGTAGATATCATTACTGTTATTTGTGTCATACAAAATAAAAATTTTAAATATTTATAAATACAGATAGCGTACTTACCACAGTGGGATTGCCACTACTTATCAACTGGCTGACTTCATGAAAAATGCTTTTGCAGTCAATTGATTTATCTAAGGATCCTCGTTTTACAATTACTGCTACTGCTAATAGAATCTGTTCCCGAACATACTTTTGGAGGCTGTAAAACATAAAAATCATTGTGAAAACCTTTACATGAATCTAATATAAAATTACTCCAAATTTCTCACTATGTCTGAAGCTACTAATAAAACTGCTTGCATATGAGGGTAGTATAGCCTACTGGTTATGCACAGTGTCCAAAGCCATAAGATCCAGATTTGAATCTACACTCCATTATGTTACTGGCTATGTGACCCTGAGCAAGACAGTTTCAGAGCCTCAAGCTTTCTCATCTGTTAAAAGGGGGTAACAGTAACAGAGTTGTTACTAGGATTAAACGTTCTTAAAACTGTGCCCAGTGCATACTAAGTGCTCGGTAAGTGTTAGCTGCTTCAGGCAGTGTTCAATAGATGCAAGTCAGTTCACTAAGAGCCAGCTTATGATTCTATCAAAAGAAATTCTGATCTAATATCCATCTCCAACCAGTAGTATAATCTTAAATTCATTTCCTTTAATGTGAAAAGGCAACATGCTACAAATTTTTTTAAAACTTTTTAAAATTTTCTACCTAAACTGTGCTCCTCAGTGTGATGGCAGAAGCACCGATCCCAAGTGGAGGCATTCTACAAAGTCTATTAGACCATAAGGAAATAGAGATTTAACTGTCTTTTCACAATCTTTTCTTAAAGACAGGGTTCAGAAAACATAACTCTGAGCTTTATAATCCAGACTCTAGAATGCCACAGGATATGACAACCATGTGCCCTTGGGATAAACTACAAATTCCTTAACATGGCTTACAAGCAGTGGGACCCAGCCCAGCTTTCTTTGGACACTCCCAATTTACCTGTTGTCTTACATCATTACTTACTAATAGTGTTTTCCTTAACCCTGGAAAGTGTCCCTATTTGAACATAAATGATACAGTCACCCACTTCCAAGGCCCTTCATGGTCAGGTATACCTGCTGCCCTCTCTAATCTCCCCCCAACCCACACACACTCAAAAGTGCAGAAACACTGAGTTTCTTTCAGTTCCTGGCACAATGTACATGCACTTCCAGGCCTTTAAATGTCTATGTCCTCTGCCAAGATTGTGATGCCACTTTCTCCAGAGACATTCCCTGAACAGGTCCCTGAACGTGATGGGCCATTACTAAGGAGGGCTCCCCCAACACATAATGGGCATTTACTAGACATTTATACAAACATGTCTCCCTATGTCAAGACTGAAGTGAAAAGTATTCCTTCAAAATACAGACTTGAAGTATTCATTAAACAAATAAATGCAGAGATCCTATTATGCTGAAGAATATGAGTTGACCAAAGTGAATTTTTATACTTTTGGGGGAACACAATAATTTCAAATACATGGACTACTCCTAGGAAATGTACATAAAGCTCGTTTTATTTATTTTTAAAGATTTATTTATTTGAGAGAGAGGGTTTATGCGTGTGTGCATGGCTGGGGGGATGGACAGAGGGAAAGAATCTCCAAGCAGACTCCCCACTCAGCAGGAACCCGATGCAGGGCTTGATCCCACGACCCTGAGATTATGAGCTCAGCCAAAACCAAGAGTCAGATGCTCAACTAACTGAGCCACCCAGGTGCCCCCACAAAGCTAGTTTTAAGGAAGTCCACTGGCAAGAATTATAACTTACTAGGAAAATAAATAATGGCTAACATTTGTTGATGCTTATGGTATGCAAGGCTTCCTATAAACCACCTTCACAAAAATTAATACATTAATCCTCATAACTATCTTTTGAGTAAAATAATATTAACTCTAATAGTTAATTAATAACAACAATTAAAAAAACTAATGCACAAAGAGGGTAATCTGCCCGTGCACAAAGAGTGGCAGAAGTGGAAATCACAGTCCCTTTCTCAACCACTCTGCTATACTGTCAAGTGCACCTTCCATTTTACTCTGTATAAATGTTATCTCAATTAGGAGAAAAAAACAGAAAAAACTCTGTGCACCAAATGAGAAGTATACAACACGATGAACATAGTATTCATGGTATTCTACCTATGCAGTATACCAATGGTTTTCACTTAAGTCCATACTGTAGGAAATTCTACAAGATAGAAATGGCTGTGTCATGAAAAACAAAAAAAAGGGCAGAATTATTCCAGATTAAAAGAGACTAAAGAGACATGACAACTAAATACAACATATAATCTGTGGTTAAATCCTGGATCAAACAAGTAACATAAAGGAGGAAAGGATATCAATAACATTATTCAGACAACCGAGGAAATGAAAATAAAGAATCAGAATTACATTAGATTAATACAGATAAGCCAATTATATCAAGAGTATTGAGATTATGCTCTCAGGAGAGATGCTCAAGTATTTAAGGATGAAGTATCACGATTTCTTCGGCATACTTTCAGGTGGTTTGGGGGGTAAATGCACATATATAAGAGAAATCAAATGTGACAAAATGTTAACTGAACCCCTACTAGGAAGAGTATGTGTGTGTTCACCGTACTCTTCTTTCAACTTTGCTGAGAGTTTTGTTTTTAAAGAGTTTGGGAGAAAATATGTATGTGAACTACAATCAGCTCCAAAATAGCTTCTGAACTAATGAAAATTATTTTAACAATGAGATTATTTCCGGGTCGCCTGGGTGGCTCAGTCAGTTGAGTGTCTGCCTTCAGCTCAGGTCATGATCTCAGGGTCCTGGGTTCGGGCCCTGTGTTGGGCTCTCTGCTCAGCAGGGAGTCTGCTTCTCCCTCTCCCACTGTACTTGCGCTCTCTCTCTCAAATAAATAAATAAAATCTTAAAAAAAGAATGAGATTATTTTTGGATAATACAAGAGATCACATGTGCAATCAAAATCTACCACACATTTAAGTTTACCAAACTCTCCAGAGTTCAGTGGTTCCCATGTGGGGAGGGTGGAGGATCAATGAGCAGCTCCAGGGCAAGCCAGTATCATATCACACCCAAAAAGCCTCATCAAACAAATAAAAATTTAAAGAAAGAAAACCAGTGTGAAGGAGAAGAGAAAGGTTTGAAACCCAGTCAACTTTTCCTTATTCTATTAAAACTGGGAAAAACAAGCCAAACCCTCTCTTTACATACATCTATATCCATTCATTTATAGAAAACGTTACCCATTACACCTGTAATGTTTATAGGCTAAGTAAATCTTGCCTTTTTTCTCTCATGCATTCTTCCATACGTAAAGCAACTAGCAATTAACTGTGTTAAATTCATGCCAGCAATTATTATTAAATATTAGGAACTCAGAGACTGCTAGTGAACAATCAGTAGGAACAAAGGTATGTTCTAAATTATTTTTAAAGCTTTATGCATGTTTAATGCCACTATTAGACATTCCTAATTACCAGCATTTCTGATTACATAACATTTTCTTCACCGAATTTAGAAATGAACCACTATACAAAAAGTATTCAATTGTCCAACTGTGCAAATGGCATACATACAGTGTGCATTGCCTCTTCTTAAAAGAAGACTTGGTGTTTGGTGGACTTAATCATATAAGCAATGAATGTACAAATCTTATAAAATGTTCAAATAATAGAATGTGTATAGCACAAAAAGAAAACTTACTTGTACTCCATTTCTTAAAACTGATCTGTTTTCCCAAATGAAACTATTAAAATTTGGTGCTTTCTCTTCTACTAACTTATTAATGTGCATTTATGTGTACATATATATGTAACACTTGGTTTGTTAATGGTACTTAGATTTCCCTCTTCACCTGTCCTAGGATACTCACCTATATCTTATAATACTTACCAAGTACCACAAGAATAAGTAAGTACAAAGGATTTTCACTTGAGTCTAAGATCAACTTTTATTTATAACCAAAATCTTTGGAACTAAACCAACACCAAAAAAACCTAACACCCAGCATCATCTTTTCAAAGAAACAAAACCTAGTATTGTAAGCTTAAATAAAAAGTAGTATTTCATTAAGGACCAAAAACAACCCACAACCATGTGTGCAAGTTTTAAAATATGAGCCCCAAGCAGAGCTTAACCATAAACATCTATCATTAAAAAAAAGAAAAAGAAAAAAAACAGAGAGAGAGAGAGAGAAGCCCGGCAAAAGCATTTTAGCAGTACCTCCACCACATACCACATACTTACTTAGGCCTCTGTAAGACATATGTTAAAAGGAATGTTCGCAGTGACTCGATGCTACCTTTTTCCAAGAGAATCCACTCTCGGACAACTGCTTCCATTATGGCTGTGGCAGCTTGAAAGAGGACATAGTCCACTTTACTTGTTTCTGAGGAGAAAATTAGAAACTTTCTTTAAACAGCAGTTGATCTTCCTTTGAACATTTTGCATTTATTAATTTAAAAACAGAACTTTTCAGACAAGGAATAAGATGGTTACCTGTTCTTTTTTTAATCCAGTGACCTTGCTCTAGCACCACAAAGAGGTTAGTTCCTCTCAGAAGACACCCCAGGCAGGTGGCAGCTAATCACCGATCACAATTTTCACAAACTTTCCTCACCTCTCTTCAACTGTTACTTCCAAAGCATGAAGAACTAAAAAATAACACAGCTTTAAAAAAAATAAAAATAAAAATATAAAGCAATCAGAAAATTTCCTAAGAGATTCTCACCCTGTGCAAAATAGAGCTTTGTATCTGCAAAATATCTTAAATTAGTCTTTGAACATTACTATTTGTGATGAGCCATGCTGTTAAAATATTTGTTAAGTGATTAAGTTTTCAGCAGGATGGCCCATCTCCAATAGCAAGTTCAGAAATAAACACAATCACGTTCAGGTTACTTTTCTCAAAATGTTAAAAAAAAAAAATTGAGTCATATTTACACAAGGTGAGAAGTTCTTGTGAATTTTCTGATTGCAATATTGATCAAACTGAGTAAAATTCCAAAGCTACACTTAGAAAAACCCAGCCTTAACTAGCAAGTTATAGTTTCTGAACTAAAAACTAAATCAGGAGGGAAAGAAAAAATAGAAAATTAACATACGTAAGAAGTATTTTAATTTTCTATTTTTTCTTTCGTTCACCAATACCACTGCAATCGGTTTCCAAACAGCATTATCAAAAGGGAGAAACAGTCAAAATGAAGCCAAGAAAAAGTAGAAATTTTCTGAAGTTCTAAAAAATAACCATCATGTGAAATCCATGAAAAGTCTATGATTAGACTGCAGGTTATTTGCCAAGATCACTAGACATGAGTATCTGAAAGCCATGAGAAATTAACTCTAGGCATAGAATGACACCTTCAAGAATTTATCAGAAGAGCATGAAGATATAGTCAGGCACATCATTTTCTCTCCTACTCAAGCTTAGGTCATTTAAACATCTTCTAAGTGATCTTGACACAATAAGCTATAAAAATGCATGGGAAAAGGTATACCCTACATAAATTCCTATCAATTTAGACTACTACATATGAGTTTTGAACATACAAAAACTAATAAGAGGAACCAATTCAGACTCTTTTTCTTTTTAAGTTTGATTATTCCATGCTATCTTAATATGAATTCTAATTGAGATGATAATCAGAACTCACAAAAATTTAGAAACTTTTAAAATATTATCAATAAATAAAGCAACAGCTTCCAAAAATGTAAACCTACTATAAAAGATGTGTTTAAAGTTCCAGGAGAAAAAAAACAAAACAAAAAAGGTTTTATTCTAAGAGAATTTGAAACAGAAACTAGCTATATCTATTTAGATCACTTAAGGAGAACTATGGTACTGCTTCATAAAGGTAATTCAAGCAATCTCTTATAAACCTCTTCTTGAAAGTAAATGATGATTGATGGTCTAATTTCATTTTCTATTGCAATAGTAAAAACTTTAAGGACAAGAAACCTGAAATCCTTAACTATCAGTTTTAACAAAGAAGCAAAATCTTAGGGACTCACAGAATTTTGGAAATACAACTCCAAAGATCATCTAATTCATTTTCTGCATTTTACAGCTAAAGAAAGTATTGATGAACCAAGAGATTAAGAGAAGAAATTCAAGGTCACGTGGCTGGTAAATGTTCCTTGAGCAATACTAACCCACCCCTAAAGGCATATGCCAAAGAAGATAAGACCAAACAAGCACCTTCTTGTTTTCATAAGCAATGAAACATGCTTATTTCTAACTGTTTGTGCTTATATCCAACCCATTTTTCCTGCCTCCTCCTCTCTCTCTGCAAGGGATGCGGGAGGAAATAACTGCAGAAGGTGAATGACATTCGAAAGTTTCCAAGATAACTCTTAGATACCTCTGCTTGGTATTAAATAGGCATATCTAAATTACTACTCCCATATGAAGCTGTCTCTAAGAATGGAGGATCTGAAAAAAGGAAAGCCAAATTCCAAATTTAAAAGGAGGAATTTTCCTAACCTAATGAATTATGCCTTCTCATAAAACTTACGATTAGCCTTCATAAACTGTACTTATACGTAATATAAATGTGCAAAAGAAGCTATATGGTTCTCTAGAAGATACCAGCAGAAGATTAGGACTTCAGATGGACAAACAAGCCTTATTCTTGCTCTCTGCTCTAAAGATGCTTGAAATTGCAAGGTTTTCATGAGGAAATCACATTTATCTAGAATTTCTGATACTTTTAGGATGATTCTCCACTGACCAGGACACTGTCTAGATAATAAATTATTTTAGGCCACTTTAGCAGGAAGCTTTCACTTCCCACCATAGTAACTTTCTTTAATAATAATTATGTAAATAAAATTCATTTCTATCATGTCAGCCATCTGAAACTACACAGAACCATGAAGACAAAAGTTAAAGTGAAGTAAATAATGAGAGGCAGAGCACTACACTGAAAAAATATTTTCAAAAGAAAACTAAAACTACAGTAGTCAAGTCCCAGATGTTCAGCTACTACATACAATTACCTCTCTGGCCTTAAAGACTTTTGTCCAAAGCATAGGCAATAGAAGCTCCAGAGTCTGCTTAATGATACATAGGCACACCAATCAAGAGTAAGTCTCAGGTTTCATTCTGTTTTGTTCCAACCACTTGAGATAAGAAATTAAAGAAATCCATTTCTCCCTGAGAGAAGGATAGAAAAATGCTACAAAGTTAGTTCTGGAAGCGTTGAACCAATCTCTCACTAGTTGGGGGTATTTCTTCAATAAGACCAGAACTCACAGGATTTGTGAACACACATTCGACCAGACCAAACTAGCAAATTCTTAAGTGCCAAAGACTTCTGAAATGAAGAAGTCTAAAAATATTCTTCGGACAAAATGCATAGGCATGCAACATGCACACGCACATGCGCGTGCACACACACACAGAGAAGAGTGGAAGAGTAAACCTAGAATAAAAATAAAAGCGTAAGAAGAGAAAGAAATGAGGAAAAACAAGAAACATAAAACTTAAGTCAGAAGTGGGAAGGAAGAATTTTAAGAGGCCAGAAAAGGGAAGCATCAAAGAGAAAGTCTCCCCTTTATTAGAATATATCACCCAGACATTGTATAAAAATGACATATTATCCCTAAATAAGAATGTGAAAATTCTGAATTGCGATTGACTGCCACTTGTATGAGAAGTCTTCTTAGAGGAATTAACCCTTCTGTGCTGGTGGCAACTGAGTAAGGAGTTGAAAGATTTTCTGTGAAGTTTAGATGTAAACATTAATGTAACACAGGGCTTTGCAGTACATTAATGATTAGATTATGCTTATAATACATGCACTCAACCTTTTAAATAGTTAATGTCTCAAAACCCAAACTGATTTTAAAAGCACAGCTAGAACTAGCAATACTATTCTTTAGAAATTTTTATGAGGAAAACAAAAGTATTCTAAAACAAGCTCAAATCATAACAAAGCAATAGTACTTCATAAAATATACATACTCTAAAAAGGAAAGAGTCGTATAAACAAATACACTCTAATAAAATACTTACAACTTAGATCAACTATTTCCCAACTAGTACAGAATGACAACTGAATTACAATGAAAGTCAGATGAAAATGATGGACTCCTAATTAATGTAATTAAGGCATATGCCATAAAAACCAGACTCAAATTATTTTAGGTGACTAGTTTAATACGATGGTTTTCTAAATCTAATTTCTAAATGCTGAACAATTTCAAGGCAGTAAAGACGAAGGCTCCCTTAAATTCCTAATAGTGATGTTTAGTTTTGCTTCTTGTAATTTAACATGAAATTAAATATTCCCCACAGGCATACGATAACAAATTTTCTTAGTACCAGAAACAAATTCACCCCAAAGTATAAAAACTGACCATAAAAAATAAAAAAGATCAAAACTGCCTCATTTAGAATTTAAAAGGTGGTTATTAAAACTGTCCCTCTAATGACAAACTCTAACTCCTGAATGAGACAGAGCCACCTTCATCATCACTGCTAGCTCCTTGCAAACAAGAGCACTTTTTTAAGGTTATTATTTTTAAAATGTCTTTTGAAATCAGGTAATGGGGTCACTTATGTTACTGTTTACAAAGTGGTTTTAAATGTTACCACATTTGTGCCTCATAACAGCTTAAGGCAACCAAGTCCATTAAGGAAAATGATACCACTATTCTCTTATTGATGAAAAAAGAGCTAAGTGACTTCCTCAAGTTGATACCATGCAACAGGCACCACTGGTGTCCAGATCTCACAGTACCTACAGCAGTGCTCTTTCTACTCCAGTCGAACAACTCATTTATAAGTCCTTTACGTAAAGCATTATTAACATAATTTTAACTATAGGCTATTTCAATCTGGAAACCAGAGTGCTGGTGGCTAACGGATAAGTCTTACTAAAAGCACAAGAATAAAAGGTCAGATATTTTAGTTCTTAATACACAACTAATCAATTTTGTGGGCAAGGATAACTCAGAGCCTCAAATATGGGTTACAAAAAATGGCTCCAATTAAGAAAAAGAGCCAGAAATAATTAAGTTATAAAATAACAATAACCAATGAAATCTCTCTTATACTATTGAAAAACATATTAAGAGGCAGAAGACGGTGTATGTGTATCTTTTAGAAAATACCATTTTTGGACAAGAGTTATAACTTTTGTGATTATTTTTAAAGGAAAGAGATCATTTCTGTACATGTCAGATAAAAGGTACTCATAAAACATTTTTACAAGAGTAAAAATGCTTCATTTAAAAATATACAGTGACAACCTACACAGAACTGACTAATATTTGCTAAGCAAGCTGAGTACAAACTATACGGTTAAAAATTAAAAAAAAAAAAAACTGAAAGAAAAACTGTTGAAACCTCCAAAAACAATAATTTTAAAACACTAGGATAAATATATTATAGTACATTTCCTATAAGTGATAGCACTCTTGAAAACAACTAAAAAACTTATTAGACTTTTCCCTCCCACCATTAACAGCCTTCATGCTATGGTCAATAATAAAACAAATTATTGAATACTATGTTCAGGGGAAGAAAATTCAAAGTAAAAACAAAGTTCTCTGGCTTTATGGAATATCTTTAAAGCCACTTCAATAGAGTAATTACTAATGGAAAATTATAACTATACAAATCTGCTTGTTTTAAAAGGAACTTAAAATATCTAACATTTAAGATAGAAAAACGAGATTTGATTCTGCAAAAATATTTTTATAAAGTGAATACTTACCCAAAATATGCTTGCAAACTGCAAATGGTGATTTTGATTTCCTAAATGATAAGAATATGTGCTCTGCATGCTGGCGTTGTTCATTATTAACCATGGAAGGTGGTGCCTTGAGAGTTAAAAAAAACAAAAGCAAAACAAAACAAAAAAACAGAGTACACTTGTTTAATAAGAAAGCTTGAACAATAGCAAACCTTTAACCCACAACAAGAGAAAATACTTTCACTTTTGGGGGGGTTAATGGGAGGACAAATGCCTGCTTGTTATTTTAAAGACTACAGTATAAAACTTCGTAATAAACATTTAAAATATGGTTTCAGGAAAAAGGAAGAAATTCCTGGCAAAGTTTGGGTGAGAACCCTTTAAAGTTGCCTATATTTTAGAAGATACTTACCTAACATTTTCCTTATCTTTTAAAAATAGTTAACTTATTGCTTTTTATTCCAAAATATATCACTTCATCAAGTTCGAATAATCTCTACATTCTTCAGCACTGGTGAAACTGAATCCAAAGTTACTAAAAATTGTTTTCTAACAGCAATCCTTTAAAATAAAAGTTATTACCAGATAATTTTACTTCAAGTTTTCTAAAATCACCATTAAACCAGAAAAATTAGGGAACAGTGAAGTTTAGAATTTACAAAACTCCTATCTGAATAATAAATTAATCAGCAGAAAAGCCAAACTTCTAGCTTACCAAAAACAAATTCTATAGTCTGCCAGGTTTTTAAATTCCATTTTGTTCTAACAATCTTTCCTTCTAAAGATAATACTCTTTCTGAACCTAAAATATATATTCTCATTATATGGCTTGGTAATCTTAGACTCATTGTGACCCACCTGAAGAGGAGAGATTGCTTATGTAAGCCTACCAACTAAATTACCAGAATTCTCAATATGGGAGGGGAGAGTCAGGGTAGATGGTAGGAAAATAAACCTTTGCTACTGTAACCAATATGAAATGGGGAGACCAAAATTTCAAATATACTCAATGTGGAAGATAAAAAACATTTTTTTAAAGATTTTATTTATTTATTTGAGAGAGAGAGAGAGACAGCGAGAGAGGGAACACAGCAGGGAGAGTGGGAGAGGGAGAAGCAGGCTTCCCGCGGAGCAGGGAGCCCCATGCGAGGCTGGATCCCAGGAACCTGGGATCATGACCTGAGCTGAAGGCAGACGCCCAACAGCTGAGCCACCCAGGCACCCTGGTAAAAAACATTTTTCAACAAAGTATGTTACATCATTATTATTAACCATAAAGTATATCAGTTATGCAACATTAGTCACTATAATTTTAATTAAAATAAGTGAGCAAAAATGTGTATCCAAGAGAAATTAACCAACTTTGATAGTCTGGCCTAAAGGAATTCTTATAATTAGCTAAAACCAGTTCAGATACTATTCCTAATGATACAGCACCCTCTATAGCTCTCTAGATAAAAATGAAAATATCTGCATTAAGGAACTGTGTTAGGGGCGCCTGGGTGGCTCAGTCATTGGGCATCTCCCTTCGGCTCAGGTCACGATCCCAATGTCCTGGGACAGAGCCCCACATTGGGCTCCCTCCTTGACGGGAAGCCTGCTTCTCCCTCTCCCACTCCCCGTGCTTGTGTTCCCTCTCTCTCTGTGTCTCTCTCTGTCAAATAAATTAAAAAATCTTTAAAAAAAAAAAAAAGAATTGTGTTAAATTCCTTAAATATGTTTTTTGAAAAAGGCTTTATAATAAAATACTGTGAAAGCTAACTATGCTAAATATAAATATTTTGTCCTTCCATTTGTAAATTCTTCATTCTCACCATTTTTTTAATTCAACAAATTTGTGTTTTTACAAGATATTTCAACATTAATATCTGCTGAATATACCCCAAATACGCGGCATATTAGTAACCACTACTGCAACATGTTATACTGCTATGAATACAAATAAACAACTATAGATTGCCCAGGTAATTCTGATTTAAACATTCTTCTCATCACCCTTGAAAAGCAGTATATATATATATATAATTTTGCAAATAGTCATGCCTGTTATCCTACAAACAAAAATAGTTCCTAAAGCTAATGATTCTTAGACACCCTAATATCCACATACTTAATATTAAGTACAGGTCTCATAACTTAACCATGATAGAATGATATTTAATTTATAAAATATCAAGATTTCCTAAGTAATGAAGTATAATCTAAAAGTCGGTTTATCTTAACCACCTGGTTGAACATTATTATACAAACAATAAAATCATCAACTGATTCATTAAATGGCAATATGATATTCACTTTAGTTTCCCAAAACCAAAACTTTTAATTCTTTTTGAAAATGACTTGGCAATGATTGCAACGATGAGTCCTGAGTTTTGTTAAAAACAAAAAACAAAACAAAACAAAACACCACAAAACAGATTCCCAGCCCCCAAAGATTTAGGAGGCGGGGAGCTTAAACCAAAATTATGCATTTTTCCCTCTGAAGTCCCTAGATAGTATGACCTATAGTATCTCCACCTGTCAAACTCCTTCCTCTTCAGAAACCAGAACTCACCCTTCGAATTCTGCTTCAGTCTCTCCTTCATCAGTTTTTCCTGACCTTTCCCCAGTCAGCCTGAATACAAATGATGTCTCTATCTCACCTTGTAGGATACACTATGTATCTCTACTACCCAACTTACCATAATGTACGGCAAGTATTTGCTTGCCCCTGTTTCCTTTTCTCTGACTTTTCTGACACCAGCAGCTTTATTTTACTCATCTCTAAATTCCTAGAGCCTTGCACATACCAAAAGGAGAAGCAACACAATAACTAACATTTACTGAGTACTTAGCATTGCAAGGCATTATTTTCAATGGATGGATGGGCACGAAGATATATAATCTCATTAATCCTAATAACCTTATGAAGAAGAAACTATTATTATCCCCATTTACAGATGAGGAAACTGAGGAATGGAGTAATCAATCTGCTCAAGGTCAAATAGGAAACAGAGGTGGAAACTGACCCTAGGGCCCTAACTCTTTAACAGAAACTACACTTAGGTGGCTCAGTACCACGTAAGACTCACCATGTTTATTTATTTATTTTTTTAAGATTTTATTTATTTATTTGAGAGAGAGAGAATGAGAGAGAGCACGAGAGGGAAGAGGGTCAGAGGGAGAAGCAGACTCCCCGCCAAGCAGGGAGCCCGATGCAGGACTCGATCCCGGGACTCCAGGATCATGACCTGAGCCGAAGGCAGTCGCTTAACCAACTGAGCCACCCAGGCGCCCCAAGACTCACCAAGTTTAAAGCTTGGGGGTAGAAAGGAAGTAAATTCCCTCTAAAAGTCCTCCTCTACTGCCCAATACCGACATTAGAGTGTTTTATATAGTTTGTAAAGTTTCAGTAAAGAAATAATAATAGTAAAAGAATCTTTTTGTATTGTCAGTTTATGTTCTTTCATTGTCACTAATAGTAAAAGCTTTAAAAAAAGCTCACACTTCAGAGGTGGAGTCAAATGAATCAAAAGAGCTGGAAGAAATAGTAGGTGGTAGCAGAGTACAGTAATGGTAAGAGGAAACAGCAGATGAGCAATTCCAGGTATCTTCAGGAAAACAACAGCAACGTCAGAAAAAAATTGAGAGGTTTTTCTAAGGAGTCACACTAGCAGGAAACCTGAAGCTCACAAATTCCTAACTCAATATACTGGTGTTTCTGGCCCAGCTTGCACCATACCCAGGCCACCTTCAATTTACAAAAAATCCTGAGAAAACACCGTTGGTAGCACACAGCCAAGGGCATCTGAAGCTAGAACTCAAAATACACTAACAAACGGATTAAATGACATATATTATGAGGGGTTTTGGGGGGGAGGGTTGGGAGAACCAAAGTACTTAAATAATTTCTACTCAGAAAGTATTTACTGAGTGTAAAAAGGATTTAGTATACTTCAAGCACCATGCCAGAAGCAAAGGATGTAAAAATAGGGGAAAACATCCCTGCCCTTATAGAGTTCTGAGTCTTAGAAAAGACAGACATTAATCAAATAATCACACAAATAATTATGACAGCCTATCATTTCTGCTACTAACTGCATTCTGGTCTCTGTCATCATGCTAAACTTGTCCTCAAAATGCCAGAAACCCCACTTGCTAAATCCCATGAGACCTTTAGACTCTTTCTTTCCCTGGGCAGCTAAAATAACTTTTATTAAGGTTAACAACAATAGCACCAATTATTCCTCATGCAGAGTGCTAAGTTACATACACTCTCTTTAATCACAGCAACATCCCTTAATAATCCCAGCAACGAATTATTTCCTCTCTTTTACATATGGAGAAACTTAAATTCACAGATTGTCACATGCCCAAGATCACAACAAATATCATAACCAGAATTTCATCTTAAGTCTGTGTGACATCAAAGCCCATGATTTGACTCTCTTTTAGTACTAATGAAGAGATACAGCTGAGACTAGTTTCTGTCAGATAGCTAGTAGAGAAATCCGAATAATATTCTTGGCTTACTATAAATATTATTATTTACAGGACCATGGAAAAAAAAGATCAAAGATCAAAAAATAAGGCACAACTTGTAGATAGGAAACAAGCTACAAAAGTAGAAAACAAAACTGGAAGTCATACCACAGAGCTCATAGTAAGAATTTTCTTAGCTCTAACTGCTCTCTCATTTTTGAGAGAGAGAGCATGGCTTAATATTCAAATTAGAAAATCACAGATGTACTACCTAAAAACACGTTTACTGGTAATTTTTCATTCATTCACTGAAGACTTTAAGAATTTATTCAATTTTTAGTTTTCTCTCTATAATCTTTTCTTCAACCTTCAGAACCTACCATTGCTCCTACCTAAATTTAAATCCATAACACATAATGATATACTTTTTTTACTTTAAATGTATCATACCAATATTTCACAGCATTCCACAAAGAGTAAATTCCAGATACTGTACCTTTCCAGCTAAACAAATTTGAGAGATGTGCCCTAATTAATCTCTTGTGATTTCCTAGCACATTCCCAAAAGCTGTCCTTTCAAATCTGTTTTTCTCTCAAACCTCTCATCTCATGATACCCAGTACTCCAATCTCTCAGAAAATGACCTTACTTTTTCTTTCCCAAAGTGAAAGCCTTCCTGTATAATTAGCTCCTTTATGTATCTTCCTTTTTAAAAGGACTGTTCTCCTATCACCTTCTCCAATTTCTTAACAAAATATTCCCTCCCCCTCTACTTTCTCTAAAATCTAAATCTTCCTCCCACTCCTGCCCCACTGGCTCCCCGCTCACATATCACCTCATTTCCTCCCTCATCTCTTCTCACTCTCTTTAGCTTAAAGTTATACTAATGCTTTCTGCTTACAAACAGGTTTACCCTATCTTAAAAATCCTTTAAAATAATCTTACAGTCCCCTTTAATTAAAAGAATGGGATACTGAATCAAAATGACCAGGTTTCTAATCCCATCTCTGTAGTATAGTAGTTGGGAAACTTCCAGGCAAGGACACCTTCAGGCAAGTCAGGGTTCCCATCTAATGATGCTAATGAATGCATCTCATAATTGGTAAGAGAACTGCAGTTAAAAATACACATATGGGTCTCCCCAAATTAACCTACAATAATTAATACAACTCCAATTTAAATCCCAATGAACTTTATGGTTCATCTCAGAATATGACAAGGTGATCCCAAAACATGTAAGGAAAAGGCCAAAAAGAATCAAATTAACTAGGAAATAAGAACCTTGACAGCAGTATGCCTAAGTGAAATAAGCGAGACAGAGAAAAATATTTACTTATAGAGAAAGATCTCACTTATATGTGGAATCTAACAAAAAACAACTCTTCGTAGATATGGAGGACAGACTGGTGGCTGTGAGGAAGAGGAGGATGAAATGGGTGAAGAGGGTCAAAGGTACAAACTTCCAGTTATAAAATAAGTAAGTCATGGGGATGCTATGTATACAATGGTAATCGTAATTAATAATATTGTATTGCATATTTGAAAGTTACTAAGAGTAAATCTTGAAAGTTCTCATTGAGAAAAAGATGTAGTAGGTATGTATGGTGACAGGTATTAATTAATTGTGATCATTTCACAATACAAATACTGAGTCATTATATTGTATACCTGAAACTAATAAAATATTATAGGTAAGAAATAAATAACACTTTGAGGTTCAAAAAAACTATTTAAAATGTGGGGAAAGAATAAGAAAGGAGGATGGGGGGATGGGTGAAATAGGTGATGGGGATTAGGGAGAGCGCTTGTGATGAGCACCAGGTGTTACAGGAAGTACTATATCACTAAACTGTACACCTAAAATATTACACTGTACATTAACTGGAATTTAAATAAAAACTTAAAAAAAAACACAAGGGAGTCTTATACAACCAAATATGAACACTTATAAAGGCATTATAATAATTTTTAAAAATAGTAGTTGAGTAGGAAAAAACAAACAAGGGAGCAGAGAATTCCCAGAAACAGACCCATGACATATGACATATTAGTGAGGAGAGGCTAGACTATACAATAAACGGCACAGGAAAGTTAGCTACTTAGAAGCAAAAACAAAAGATCAGGTATTTACTCATATCATACACAGTAATAAATTCTAGGCGGATTTAAGATTTAAAATGAAAAGCAAAACTTTAAGAAACTAATGACAAAACATAAGAAGAAACCATGGGAGAGGGGCGCTGGGGTGGCACAGTTGGTTGGGTGTGTTTTTGGTTTTGGCTTGGGTCATGATCTCAGGGTCGTGTGACTGAGCCTTGCCTCAGGCTCCCATGGAGTCTGCGTGAGATGCTCTCTCCCTCTCCCTCTGTGTTCCTGCTCGTGCTTGTGCTCTCTCCCTCTCTAAAATAAATAAATAAAATCGTAAAAAATAAAAATAAAAAAGGAAACATAGGAGAATATGTTAGAGTAGGGAAGGATTATTTTAAACTTTATAAAACGCACAAATCTTTTTAAAAAATTAATAAATTCGACCATTAAAATTATAACCTTCTAAACATTAACTGTATATGAAAGACTAGTCATAGATTAGAAGACAATAACTGTGCTCAATATAATTAACAAAGGACTAGTATTCAGAGCATAAAAACTCCCACAGAAGATGACTTATAGCAGAAACTGACAGCTACCTCCTCAACAGTCACTCCTCCTCTTCCTTAGTAAAGAACTCGAATATACAGCACTGCGCCCAAATAAATAACATTTCCCAGTGCCCTGCTGGGACAAGTTATGGCAATAAGATGTAAACAAAGCTTGGGGTAGGACTTCCTAAAGGGAGCTGATTCAGCCAAAAACGTATTTTTCTTTTGTCTGTGGATCTTCTTTCCTGCCCTCCCCCAGAAATGGATATGGTGGCTGTAGTTCTACTAATCATCTTAGACCACAAGAAGACCTAGAAGATGGGAGACATAAGCTAAGAATTATAAATACAGAAATAGAAAGAAAAAGAAAAAAACAGCAGCAGCAGCAGCATGAACCCCTGATGCTATCCTGGAGCCACTAGACTATCCTCAGATCACCTTAACTCCACACTTTATGTGAGAAAAAATAATCCTTTTTTAAAAGACATGAAATGAAGCAGGAAACTTATCTGAAGGCTTGTTCATGGTTATCAGTTGTGTGATATTGGAGTTTTCTGTTACATGCTGCCTAACCCAATCCAATTATACAATGCAATAGAAAAGTGGCCAATGACAAGAGGCCAGATATTTCAGAGAAGAAAGCAAAAATGGTTAATAAACATAAGAACATACTCAACCTCACTAGTAACCACTGAAATGCAAATTAAAACAACAAGCTATTATTTCTGAGGGGGAATGTAAAATGATGCAGATAAAAAAAATAGTACAAAAACAAGAGCTTTAAAGTTTGGAAGTACTGAACATAGTTATAAACTTATGAATCTAAAATGGAACATTCATTTGGATTTTAGAATTACCTAGAAAAAGCTGGTGGCCCTGAACAGCAAGGTATGCAAAAGTTCATTCCTAGGCATTTATTCCCTAGAGAACCTCTCCCACACACATATAAGGTCAACAAAGACGTTCCTTCAGCACTATCATAACAAAAAAGAATAACAATTTGAATTACATCGATAGGAAATACTTTATAATACTGTCATATAATGGTTTATAAGGCAGGTAAGAGTGAACTGGAACTATATTTACCAAAGTGGATAAATTCTGAAAGGTACTCTGAATGAAGAAAACAAATGACAGAATATATACAATATATCATCTATATAAAATTTCAAAAACTCTAAAGTATGGTAGTTTTTATTTTCCCTTGTGGGCAAAGTGTAAAAACATGGAAGGTAAGGACAAACAATTTTAAAATTATGGTTATCTTTGAGGATGAAGAAGCAGAGGCTGGAGAATGGTATCTAAAAGGGACTCAAAGGAGGCTTCAATTATATCTGCGACAGATTATTTTTAAAGTTATATGTAAAATGGCTATATTAACATTTGTTAACCCAGGAGATGGGTACACGGTTATGATTTACATTGTTCTACATACTTCTCAATTTATTTGAAACATTGCATTTTTAAAATGAGGGAGGCTTCCGTTCCTCACGGTTCAAGATACTCTGAACAACTCTTCGGCTAAAACCAAATAAAAATGGTGGATAAAATATTTCTACGTTTTTTAATGTATTGCTGAACTTACAAGAAATTAAGAAATCCTCAGAAGCTAAAAGGTAACCAAAGCAGGGATCCGAAGATGAAAGATGCCACTTACGCGTTTACCCTAGAGACATTTGCCAATCCCAGGTGACTTTGAGTTTCCATTCTGACAGCTGCCCAAAGGTAAAGACACAAGATATAATCAGGAACCTCCTAAGATGGGGACTAACAGGACATCCCTCCACATAAAACTGGGATCCTCAGAGTAAGGGTAAACCATTAAAAAACAAAAAGAAAAACAGAGAGGGAGGAAGGAAGAGAGGAAGAAAGAAACTTGCTAGTCTGGATCTTAGTAATAGGTAAAAGAAGAAAATTACTGCAGACAACTGATAACCATGAACAAGGCTTCAAATAAGTTTCCTGCTTCATTTCAACAGGACCCATGTGGCCCAAAAACTTCAAGCCAATAAACTTAAAGTAGTCCTGTGTTGGTCATGCACCTAAGACACTTGGAGTAATGCACCATAATCCAGGTTTCAGACTTCTCCAGAAACACTTCCAAGAACTAATACTCAAAAACTTTTAAACACATGAGGAAACATGTCACCATGAGTCTGCAGAATAACAAATTAAAGAATCAAACCAACAAAACTCATAAATATTGGAAATGTTCAGAAACACAGTACAAAAATGTTTAAAAGAACTTAAAACAGTATGATGCAAACCTAATCAAAAATAAAACCTTTGCATATCAAATGACATTATCAACAGAACAAAAAATCAATTCACAGAATGGGAAAAATTTTGTACCAATCACATATCTGATAAGGGAGTAATAGCCAGAATCTATAAAGGATTCCTAAAACTCAACAATAGAAAAACAAAGAACCCAATTTAAAAATAGGCAAAGGGGTGCCTGGGTGGCTCAGCTGGTTATGTGACTGTCTTCGGCTCAGGTCATGATCCTGGAGTCCCGGGATCAAGTCCCGCATCAGGCTCCCTGCTCAGCAAGGAGTCTGCTTCTCCCTCTGACCCTCCCCCCTCTCATGTGCTCTCTGTCTCTCATTCTCGCTCTCTCAAATAAATAAAAATAATAAAATAAAATCTTTAAAAATAGGCAAAGGACTTGAATATACATTTTTTTAAAAAAGATTTTATTTATTTGACAGAGTGAGCACAAGCAGGGAGAGCAGCAGGCAGAGGGAGAAGCAGGCTCCCCCCTGTGCAGGGAGCCCGACGTGGGGCTCAATCCCAGGACTCTGGGATCATGACCCAAGCCGAAGGCAGTCACTTAACCAACTGAGCCACCCAGGCGCCCCACATTTTTTTTTTTAAGATTTTATTTACTTGAGAGAGGGAGAGAACGCACAGAGGGAGAGGGAGAAGCAGACTCCCTGCTGAGCAGAGAGCCTGACACGGGGGGCTCCATCTGAGGACCCCGAGATCATGACCTGAGTAGAAGGCAGATGCTTAAACGACTGAGCTACCCAGGCAGCCCTTGAATATACATTTCCCCAAAGAAGACCTATAAACGGCCAGTAAGCACAGATTCCAACATCACTCATCATTAGGGAAATGCAAATCAAAACTACAATGAGATTCTACTTTACATCTAGGAGAATGACCAAGAAAGAAAGAGAGAGGGGAGCCTGGGTGGCTCAGATGGTTAAGCATCTGCCTTCTGCTCAGGTCATGATCTCCAGGTCCTGGGACTGAGCCCCATGTTGGGCTCCCCGCTCAGTGGGGAGCCTGCTTCTCCCTCTCCCTCTGCCTCTCCTCCTGCTTATGTTCTCTCTCTCTCTCCCTGTATCTCTCTGAATAAATAAAAATCTTGAAAAAAAAGAGAGTGAGAGAAAGAAAGAAAAGAAGAGAGGAAAGAGAAAGAAAAGAAAGAAAGAAAGAAAAGAAAGAAAGAAAGAAAGAAAGAAAGAAAGAAAGAAAGAAAGAAAGAAAGAAAAGAAAAAAGAAAAAAAGCAAGTAACAGTTGTTAGCAAAGATGTGGAGAAACTGGAACCATTACTGGTGGGAATGTAAAACATGCAGTGTTTTTTTTTTAATGCAGCCACTATGAAAGACAGTATGGCAGTTCCTCAAAAAAACATTACCACACAAGACAGCATTCCACCTCTAGGTACGTACTCAAAAGAATTAAAAGCAGGGCTTAAACAGACCATACACCAATGTCCATAGCAGTATTACTCCCAAAAGCCGAAAGGTGGAAACAACCACACGTCCACTGATGGATCAATAAATAAACAAAAGATAATAAATATACACATATAATGGCATATATTCAGCCTTAAAAAGGAATGAATTTTTGATACACGCCACAACAGGAATGAATCTTGGAAACAATTTGCTACATGAAATAAACAAGAAATAAGAAAAATGCCATGTAATTCCACTTAATATAAGGTATCTAAAATAGTTAAACTCATAGAGAAAGAAAGCAGAATAGTGGTTGCCTGGGGATGGGGGGTGGGGAGAAATGGGGAATTATTAATGAATACAGAGTTTCCATTTGGGATAATGGAAAAATTCTGGAGATAGGTGATGACTGTACAACTATGTGAAAGTACTCAAAAACATTAAATTAAGGAGCAAGATAACACAACAGATCTCTTAGGAACAACATAACAAGAGAAATTTAAATATTTATAAACATGTATCTTGCTTAGATGGTAGTTACAGGGGTATATACAACCGCCCAAATTCGTCAAACTAGACACCCAAGATTTGTGAATTTTATTGTATATTAAAATGCCTCAAAAAATGTTAAACTTAGTGGATAGATTAAAAGGCACATTAGACACATTGAGGAGAAAATTGAAAACAGATACAAAAAATTATTCAGAATGAGGAAAGGCACAAACATTAAAAGTCTTGGAGGACAAAAGTGAAGGTTAGAGCCCCAGGAAACTAACCTATAGAAACCATATCATCCAGGCTTCCTCACCCTCTTCCCCCAGCCCCAGTGGCACCTTTTCTCCACCAAAAGCCACAGCTCCTGTCAGGCTATTCTCTCCTACAGCTGCAGCTCTCTCAAATTCTTCACTCTCCCTCCCTGCACATTAAGGGCCAAACAAAGTCTTCCCCATCCACTGCGGTTCCCTTACACCTTATCCCTCCACAACCTCTGTCAACAGTCTCTTCACTAATTCTTTTCAATGACCTCTTTGAGTGTTCCTTTGCCAGGATCTTGACTGACACAGCATCCAGTAAGGATGGGAAAAATAAAGATTCAAAAAATAATGGCGTAAAGTATTCCAAATTGATAAGTAAATTCCAAAATTTATGAGAAACACTAAAACTCAAAGTCAGAAAGCCCAATGAATCCAAACAGAATAAAAAAGAAAAACAATTATATTACTGATATCACAGTGAAACTGAAGACTTCAATTCAAAAATTAAAGAGATCTGAAAAACAGCCAAAGAAAGACAGATTACCTTCAATGAAATAACAGATTGAAAATGATTTCTTAAAGCAAGGAGAAACCAGACTAGAGAGAAAACAGAGTAACATTTTCAGAGTACTGACAGAAAATAACTATTAACTTAGAAATGTAGATCCAGGAAACACCTTTCAAGGATTAAAATGTAATTGATGACATGTTCCTGCAAATAAAAACCAAATAAAAACTCTTATTACTGAAACACTCTTCCTTTAGGAAATTCTGAAGGATATACTCCAGGAAGGAAAGTGATCCCAGATGGAAAGCCTTGAATGCAAAGGACTATGGACAAAGAAATTGATTATGTGATTAAATCTGAACAAATATTGATTATTTTAAAAATGATTAATTTGTGAAATTAATAAAGGTGATTAAGACTTTGGACAATATATAGAACATAAATCAGGAGAGGTGGTTTTAAGTTCTTATACTGTTCTGAGACAGCATATACAGATTAACTTTAAATTGAGTATGCATACATTGCCATGGTCAAGAAAATAGAGAATATATACAACACCCAAACTGTGGAATGAGAAACAAAAGATTATCAAACCACAAAAGAAAGCAAAAGACCATATACACATACACAAAATAAGATAAAAATATGTAACTTATCAGTAATCACAAATAAATATAAATAAACTGTAGATTAAAAAACTGAGACTGTCAGTCTGGATAAAAAAGAAAATCCAATTTTGTGCATACAAAAAACCCAAGGGCATAGAAAGGCTGAAAAGAAAAGGCTGGAAAAAAAACATACCAAGCCAACTGTCATCAGAAGTTAATGAAATGGATATAACTATGATAATAGCAGGAAAAAAAAACAGAATTTAAAGTAAAATGTTACTAAAAAGAAGACGGTCATCTAATAATCATTAAAGGGTTAACTGAAGTGGTATGTAAATACACAGCCTCCAATATATATAAAGCAAAAATGAGAGGACAACCAACAAATCCACTAATATATCTCTGTCCATAACTGCTAGCTTAAGGTGACAAGATTTAACAAGCTTAACTTAAGAGGCATAAATACCTTGCCCCTTTAACTGGATATCACACATTCTTTTCAAAACGCTGAATGAAAACTGACAACACACTAGGCCATAGGGCATATTCAAACAAAAAATTTTAAATAATTGATATGTACATAACACATTCTCACAAAGCAATTAATTAGAACTTGACTAAAAACAAAAACTAGAAAAATTCAAGGATGGGGTGCCTGGTGGTTCAGTCAAGTGTCTGACTTTTGTCAGGTCATGATCCCAGGGTCCTGGGATCAAGCCCTGATCAGACTCCCCACTCAGCCGGTGCTTGAGGATTCTTCCTCTGTCTGCACCCACCCCACTCCCCTCAAATAAATAAATCTTTAAAAGAAATAAAAAAAGAAAAATTCAAAGATAAAAGAAGAAAGAATAATAGAAAACACTGACCCAAAATACTTCATATCAAAAATCCGTGATATGCAGGTCAAGTACAAGAGGAAAATGCATAGCCTTAAATGCTTATGTTGGAAATTTAAGGCCTCTAAAACAAATAAGCTAAACCTCTAACCTAAGAACTTAGAAAAACAGCAGAACCTACCCCCAAAAAATAGAATGAAGAAAATAATAAAGAGCAGAAAATGATGAAACAGAAATTACATATACAATAAATATAAACAAAAAAAGCCAAAAGTTGTTTCTTTGGAATGACTAATAAAACTGATAAAACTCTGGCAAGAGGGGTGAAGAGACAATAAGAATTTAAGCAGGCAAGATTAAAGAAACTGTTAACTACATAGGTCTTGAATAATAAAGAGATACTGGAAGAATAACAAACAACATTATGGTGATAAACATAACTTATGTGATATGGACAAATTCTTAGAAAAATAAAACAAAACTAACTTAAGAAGAAATAGAAAACTTAAACGGTCCTACAACTATTAAGTAAATTGAATCAGTTTGAAATATTTTTTCTTTTAAGCCCCCCGATCCAGATTTTACCAAACAGCAGAATAAATCATTCTAATCCTACAGATTTCAAGAGAATAGAAAAGAGGGAATACTCTTCAACCTATTTTAGAAAGTCAGCATATCATTACAAATATGCTGATACCAAAACCAGATGAGAACAGTGTAAGAAAAGAAACTTACAGGCCAAGCTTACTCACGAACAGAGATGGAAAAATCTTAAAAGACAGTTCATATACAAAATACAACAATGGATTTTTTTTAATAAAAGTAATACTGTACACTGTGACCAACTTAGTTTATCCCAGGAATGCAAAGCTGGGTTAACATTAGAAAACTAATGTTTTCACCACATTAACATACTAAAGGAGAAAGGTATTTATCACAAAAAAATGCAGAAACATTCTTAATAAGATCCATGACTAAACTTTTGGCAAAATAGGAATAAATGGAAACTTCCTTAACCAGATAAAAAGAATTTACAAAAAAACCCATAGCAAACATCACAATGATGTTGAGACAATTAAGGCATTCCCTTAAACCATCCACAAGTGGTCAGTATACCATCAGGGTCCAGTGGACTCAATTTTTGGAGTTGTTTTTTCTTTAATAAGCAAGTTTTTGTTTTTTTTTTAAATAACTAGTTGTAATGCTTGATATTTTGTGACTTGTTCTTTCTTTTCTTTTCTCTTTCTTTTTTTAGAGAGGGAGGGAGAGAGAGAGAAAATGTTCACACCTGGTGGGGAGGAGCAGAGGGAAAGGGAGAGATCTCAAGCAGGCTCCATGGTCAGCAAGGAGTCCAATGCAGGCTAGATCTCAGGACCCTGAGATCATGACCTGAGATGAATTCCGAAGTCTGACGCTTAACCGACTGAGCCACCCAGGTGCCCTGATCTTTTTTTTCCTCAGAGGTATTTCAAAGAATAAAGAGAAAGCTTTAATTTTTAAAAAACAGAATAAAATTCATTCTAATTTGAAGTCATTTATGAACCCACTAGACCCTTTTATAAGATTCATAATGGAATCTTAATAATATTTTTTATATCTTGAAACATTTTACCATTTCACCATTCTAAGGACTAATTCATCAGAACTCATCGACTATTCTCATCTATGCTAATGCTAAACTAACAACAAAATTAAAAAATAAGAAATGATGAAATCACCTAAAAAAGTAATGCAATAGCAAAATAAATCAACACTATTACATTAGCCTCAATTTTTCTTTTACTACATTGCTCAAGATATAGCATGACCTTTCAAGAACATATAAAATATGGAAACACCATATTCATGTCTTTTTTTTTGAGGTTTCATTCAATAGTGCTGAGAATTCAGAATTTTTTTAATTTCCACCCATAAGAGAAAAAAAGACAAGACAGTTATGAGGTGAATCAGAAGATGATGCAAAAAGACAAAAGAACAGCACTCTAGACCTGTACTGTCCAATATAGTAGCCACTAGCCACATGTGGTTGTTTAAATTAACTTAAATTAAAAATTTAGTTCCTCAGCTGCACTAGCCACATTTCAAGTGCTTAATAGCCAAATGTTGCTGGTGGCTAGCACATTAGACAACAAAGCAAATCCTATCACTGCAGAAAATTCTAACAGACTCTATGATGATAAAATTGATCATATAAATGTAATCTCAGACCCTGTGTCTACAGATGATGATATTCTAGATCACTGGCTCTCAACTTAGGCAATTTTGATCCCCCAGGGGATGTCTGGCAGTGTCTAGAGACATTTTTTTTGCCACAACTGGGAAGTGCTACTGGTAACTAGTGGATCAAGGGTAAAGATGCTGCTAAACATCCCACAAGGCACATGCCAGACCACAATAATGTCAATAATGGCAATGCCCTAGTTTTCTCAAATACAAGAATCAATGAATGAGCCACATACTTCCAAGGACAAAAGGAAATGATGGTATTCTCATCCAGTCAGTCATTACACAAGAATTACCTCATTACCCAATATTCTGGAACAAGAACCTGGATCAGCTTGTTTTGCTAAGAGGATATATGACACTATTTTTTATTCTTACTCTTTTATTAGGTCTGCATAAAAAAAAATTGATATAGTTCATAAGTGGACAAATGTTAAAACGTAGGTGTGTATATAAAGGTGATGAAAAATTCATTGTCTTGATCATTCTAATTGGTGTTTATAAATCAAAAAAGGAAAATTATAATTATGAAGCAAAGAATTTGGCTATCTTCTCTTCATCAATGTTATGTGCCACCAATGTTTCCAAAAGTATGTGTTTTGATGATTCTAGTACAAGAATCAGAATAACAAGGTAAAATCTATATATTTTTTAAAGATTTTATTTGACACAGAGAGAGAGAAAGAGAGCATGTGTGCACTAGCAGAGGGAACTGCAGGCAGGGGTAGAGGGAGAAGCAGGCTCCCCGCTGAGCAGGGAGCCCGACATGGGGTTCGATCCTGCGATCCTGTGATCATGACCCAAGCCAAAAGCAGACACCTAACCTACTGAGTCACCCAAGTGCCCCAAGGTAAAATCTATTAAAGATGCAGCAGCTGATATCTAAATTAGTACATACTGCATTTAAACAGTGGGAATGCAACAACCAGAAGTAATGACAGAAACTAATAATTATTTGAAATCTGGAATCAATATTTACCAATCAGAAGATGAATGCAAAGAAACACAGCCACACTCTAGATCTATGCTGCCCAATATGGCAGCCACTACCCACATGTGCCTATTTAAATTAATTAAAATTAAAATTTTAGTTGCTCCACTGCACTAGCCCATTTCAAGTGCTCAATAGCCACATGTTGCTACCAGCTACTGTATCGGAGAGTGTGGATATATAGAATATTTCCATCAACCAGAAAGTTCTATCAGCACTATTCTACTAGAAATTTAATTAACTCAACAAATAGTTATTGAGTGCTTACTCTAAAGTTGCCTTGATTTATGTGCTTTGATGCAAAGTTATCTGATACGTTAAAGTACAAAATAACACAACACTTACAGAGGACTTACATGTGCCAGGAGCTATGCTAAACACTTTCTTTTAATGTAAATGAAATCATTTAACCTTAACATTAACTACATGAGATGGGTACTATTATTTTTCTATTGTAGAGATGAAGAAACACACAAGGAGGTTAAACGATTTGCCAAATGTCACACACCTAGTCGGAAGCCAAGAAGAATCCAAATAGTCTGGCTCTGGAGCCTCTCTCTATGTTATACTGCCTTTCCACAATTTCTAAATTTCAGTAATTTTCCATGTGTGCTTACTAACATAAGCAACAGGGCGATTTTTCTAATATCTCATCTGAGTAGTTATCATACTACTGCTGTTTTCTAATTAGTTTTCTAACCCCTGCCACAAAACCACAGAATAAAGAGAGGCCAGCTTTTTAACTTTATTAATCTTATTCAAAGATTGGGGTCAAATAATTTTATATTAAAACATGGATATATTATGAATTAGAATGAAATTTCCATTAACTTTTAAGAAAAAAGTTGAGAAATTTTGAGCTTCTACAAGCCATTGTAAGGTATTCCCAGCTTCCCCCAAATATGTATTCATTCTCCTTTCCCGTAAGAGTCACTGTAGCATTAAAAAATGTCTTTAAATATTAGTTTATCCCCCCATACCCTAGCTTTGTTCAGAATTTCATCAGCTCTTTGCTGAACAACTTCAACGGCCTCCTAACTGGTCTTCCTACCTTGCATCTTGCTTCCCTCAATCAGATTTTCACTTATCGAACCACAGATCTGTCAAGTCACCACTACTGGGTGAATTCAAGCTAAATTACTGTGGCAAATAAGGCCTTAAGATAACCCAGCCCCTGCCTATTTCCCTAGGCTTATCTCATAGTACTCCCTTTCTCATTTATTCGTGCATTTTCTTCATTCAAATATTACTGAGCAAATACTATATGCAAACAAGATCCTTGAACTAATACATATTGGAGTCTAACAAGGGAGACCAACATTTATTTGTTAATCACACAAATAAATGTAAAATTTCAAATGTGGTCGGTGTTATGAAAGAACTACACAGTTATCTAAGTGTAGGACAGATGAATCTCAGCTTTCAGGGAAGCTAAGAAAGGTTTTCCTCAAAGTGACTGTGAAGAGACCTGAAGGATTAGGTGAAAGTGAAGAACATTCTAGGCAGCGGGAAAAGTCTATGAAAGGTCCTGGGGCAGGATGAAGAAAAGGAAAGTGAAAGACTTGAAAGAGAACTGGCGTGCTGAGACAGAGAAAAAGCAATAGAAGTGTTCTAAGAAGCTGAATAGATAAAAACTTACTCAATGCCTTGCAAAAAGCAAGCAGTAATAAAACCTCAAATCAAACCTGCATCTGTCTCTGAAACCTACCACTATACTCTAGGCCTTCCCCTATAGTAATTTGTTCATGTATTTCAGTCCATAAATTACTACCAAATGCCTACTACATGCCAGGCAACGTGCTAGATGCTTCAGACACAACGAGTCAATGGTAAGCAAAAACAAACAGAACCCTTGTCCTCATGGAGCTTACAACCTACTAGATGAGTCGATCGTACAAGTAAATACCATAAAATGGCAGGTATAATAAATATTACTAAAGTAGATGATGTTATGAAAAAACAATTTAACCTAAAACTGGTCAGGCTTCTTTGATAAAGTAAACTACATTAAGATCTGAAGAATTAAATGTTAACTAGGAAGAAAGGGGAGAACGGTATTCCAAACCAAGGGAATACATACATATGAAGTTCCAGAAGGAGGGAGCAACTCAAAGACAGACTTAAAGCCTGTCAAGCTACAGCCTAAGGCCAGCTTCAAGAGTGTGACCTGTGCAGTCTCAAAAGGCCCAACTCTCTAAAAGGCCCCATGCTTAATTTGATACTCTGCTGTTGCCATTTTTAAATTCTTAATAATTTTTAATAATAATTCTTAATTTTATTTTTTAACTTATGTTTTGCAGGTGAAGCCCAATGGGACAAGGGAGCATGTGCAGGAGCTGCGAAGACAGGATGGTGGCCTGGGACACATGCATGTGCCTCAAGGCAGTCTGGGGTGCCACGAGTGCCAAGGTGGCTCTGATCAAAGCTGGGCCCAACTAGCAGCAGCTCCAGAACCTACCATGGGAAGCCACCTTGCCTGCTCATGCCCACCCCTATCCCTGAGGCACCTGCACAAACATTAACTTTCCAGTCTAAGCACTGTGACAAGAACTCAAGGAGTAAACTCTGTCAGTAAATTACAGAAGAAAATTGTACAAATAGACATTGCAATAAAACATTTCAGGGAGTTACTAGAATTCTTCAGAGTTTAGAGTCTCTGGTTTTCAAAACTTCTACAGCAAAGCAAGTATCTCCAGGCTTGGATATAAAAATTATATTCAACAGAAAAGATACTATTTTAGTATAAAGCTCTGAAAGACAATTTTATTAATCAGAAAGACAATTTATTATATGAAAGACATTTATTAATCACAAAGACAATTTAATTTTTCTTTTATAACTGAAGACACAATGGCAAGATGCATAAAAACACATCTTTAATTGTATATAAATTTAATCATACATAAATCATTAAGCAAGCTACTTTTGGTTTCTTCTATGACCTCTACAAGTAACAAGAATTGTTAAAAGAAACATTAAAATATTGTATAAAGTTACACCTAAAACTAAATTCAGTATGAAGTCTTTAAAAAAGTTCTGTAAGAATCATAGCTCTAAAATTTGTATTTGTAAATAATTAACCAGAAATTTATCCCAAAGTTGTCACAGCCTATAAAATATAACTCTAGTAATAGTTGCATCAATAGAAAGGTCCTATTCAAAATTATTACCAAAAATTTACAAACTTGCATTTGCCAAGAGCAACTGACATCACCTTCAATTATACCAACTGAAAACGAACTGGCTAAAAGTAAAAATTTTGATGACCTAATAAATTTGTAGAAAAGCCAAAAATATCTTATGACCAATCAAGATTCCACATAAAATGTTATTTATTATATTATGTAAAATTATACCAAAATACTTTTACAATTTATAAGTTTGCTGTTATCCAGAAAGCATTACTCCTACTATACTTTGTAAGTATAAAATATAAAGGAAAAAGCTTTATGTTTTAAAGCCTCTAATGGCACTTCTTCCCTTTTTGAACAAGGAGCCCCACATTTTCATTTTACATGAGGCCCCACAAATTATGTAGCCAGCCCTGTCTGGGAAACAAAGAAAGTAGACAGGAATTGGCTTATGGCTGGAAGATGAGGCAGGGGCCAACAACGATGCTAAGCTTTCAGAACCCTATTGTGGAAGCCATTAAAGTTGGAAGAATGAAATGAGACATAGCCTAGTAAATCAGAACCTTTACAGTAAGATAGCATTCTACAGTTTTAACAACCACCCTAAGAATGATTATGCACCTTCTAAACTTTGAAAGCCCCTACTGTAGAATATTCTGTTATTTTATAGTGTGCCTAATTTTTCCCACAATTATAAGTGAATTAGAAGTTGGCCTGAGAATAAATCCATATCCCTTCTCCAAAATAAAGTTTATTGGTTTTCTAGTAGCTTTCTCAAAATAGTTTTCTTCCTTTTATTTGCTAGCAAGATTATGCTTAACTAGCACTGATTAAAGAAAACTGCAGAAATGGGACCTGACTTACAAATGTAATTTTTATTCAGCCTCAGCCACGAGACAGCTTTTAATTTTGAGATAAATATAGAATAGTCAAGAAAGTAATCATAGATTTTAAAAATACATGCAACATTCAAATTTATCAGAATGACGTATTAATTATGTGTGATTCAATGTTTTATATTGTAAAAAATTCAAACTATTGAAATGTAGAAAGGATTCTTTCCACTTCCAATCCCATTCTCTAGATACCCATCCTTTTTTTTTTTTTTTTTTTTAACAAGCTTTAGTTCACTTTATTTTTCTTGTATAAAACAAGGTGGTGGCCGCAGCTGGAGCCTGGGTCCTCTGCACGGAGACTCTAGTGTGGGTCTTCACAAGATGGTCAGTGAATTCCTGATATGGAGACTTGGTGAACACCGTCTCCTTCCAGAGGTCAGGGGTGAGATAGCTGTAAGTCTTGGAGATGGCATCAAAAGTAGCCTCAGCGAAGTTCCCCAGCGTGGCAGTGCAGCCTCTGGCCGAAGTGTAGCAGTCATCGATACCGGCCATCATCTAGATACCCACTCTTAAAAACTTAGTATATATCTTCCAATTCTGTTTCTATACATATACAAATATATGCAAAGATTTTTTTTTTATTTAGAGAGCAAAAACAAGATCATATATTCTGTTGTTCACTTTTTACCCTCAGTTTGAGGTTCTTTCCATGTCCATTTTGATTTTCCATTAAAAAAAATAACACTACCATATATCAGACCCACATTTCTTTTGAGTTCCAGAGGCTAACATTATCACCAACTATCTACTAGAAAGTTTTAACTTTTTATACCTCTGCTAGCATTAAAGCAGTCTGTTTTCCCATTATCTGTTACCTTCACAATGTGAAATACCATTTTATTTTATTAAAGATTTTTTTTTATCTATTTGACAGAGAGAGAGAAAGCACAAGCAGGGGGAGTGGGAGAGGGAGAAGCAGGCTCCCACTGAGCAGGGAGCCCAATGCGGGACTCAATCCCAGGATCCTGGGATCATGACCTGAGACAAAGGCAGACGCTTAACCATCTGAGCCACCCAGGCGCCCGTGAAATATCATTTTAATCAAAGTTCTGTTTTGGACCATTCTTTCAATTTTCTATTCTTTTCCCATGCCAGCACTACAGTGCTTCAATTACTGTAGCTTTTTAAATTGTTTATTTATTTTATTTTATCAAAGATTTTATTTTTAAGTAATCTCTACACACAATGTGGGTCTTGGGAGTCGCAGGCTCCACCAATTGAGCCAGTCAGGTGCCCCTCAATTACTGTACCTTTTGAATAAATTTTAGTAACTGTACATCAAGTCCTCCAAACCCTTCATTTTCCTTTTTAAAAAATGCTCTTATTCTCATACAACTATTCTTCCAGATATATTTTCTAATTAATTAGTCACATTTTTCTCCCACCTCAAAAAAGGGTGAGGAGGAAAGAAAGATTTTGATTGATATTACATTCAATTTATAGATTAATGAGGGAGGAATTGCCACCTTATCAAATTAATTCTTTGAACTGAGGAACACAGCCTTCATCTAATTCAGATTTCCTTTTGTATTCTTCAAATAAGCTATATACTTTTTTCAAAAAAAGTTGCATGTTTATAGTGTTCTATAATTTATTCCTACAGTTTTTATAACTGAAGGAATGAGGTCTTTTTTTCCAATTTTAACTTGATCACTGTTGATATAAAAGAAATCTCACAATTGGTTTATGTCTTATATCTAGCCACGTGACCAAATAATTATTCTAACAGTTTTTTTTTTTTTTTAAGATTTTATTTATTTGTCAGAGAGAGAGAGAGCACAAGCAGGGGAGTGGCAGGCAGAGCAGGCAGAGTAAGAAGCAGGCTCCCCACTGAGCAAGGAGCCAGATACGGGACTTGATCCCAGACCTGAGCCGAAGGCAGATGCTCAACCAACTGAGCCACCCAGGTGTCCCACTATTCTAATAGTTCTAACAGTTTAATTTCCTTGGATTTTTTTTCTGGATATCATCTGCAAATAATTATCGTTTTTACTTTTCTTTCCAATATTTGCACTTACTCCTTTTTCTTATCTTACTGTATCAGCTAGGCCCTCCAAGTGTTAAGTAATAATTATATTACAACTCCTTATTTTACTTGTAAGAATATCACCATTTGCTAGTGGTTTGAAAGAACTTTACTGTATTTTTTAAGTCAATTCCTAGTTTATTGAATTTTAAACCATGAAAGGGTGTTAAATTTTAGGTATCTATGGATGATTTCAAAGGTCTTTTCACATTTCTCTGGATCATTGGTCATGTTCCAATTAGTGGAGTATGACACAAGTCCAACTGCAAAATACACATTTAATTGAACTTTAAATAAAAATTCCCCACTAACTAGTTTTTGGAAAAAAAATTATTAGTGCCAGTATTCTAATATCTAGTACCACAACAGAGACTAAAAGACAAAATTGAAACAAATAAAAATGGGGGCACTTGGGTGGCTCAGTCGGTTAAGTGTCTGCCTTCAGCTTAGGCCATGATCCTGGAGTCCTGGGATTAATCCCAGTGTTGGGCTCCCTGCAGGGAGCCTGCTTCTCCCTCTCCTCTCACTATCTCTATCTCTATCTCAAATAAATAAAATCTTAAAAAAGAAAGAAAAATGCTTAATATAATGCATCTTTCCAATAAGAAATGCTACAATCAAAATTCTTAAATTCATGACATGTTCATTATTGATTACAAAAAAATAAAAGCATTGCACCTTATACATAAGAGCGGCTCAGTCAGTTGAGCGCCCTACTCTTGTTTCAGCTCCGATCATGGGATAGAGCCCTGCCTCATTGGGCTCCACACTCAGCAGGGACTGTGCTTCTCTCCTTCTCCCTCTGCCCCTGCCCCCACTCATGCTCTCTTTAAAATAAATAATTTTTTTAAAGATTTTATTTATTTATTTATTTATTTAACAGAGAGAGACATAGCGAAAGAGGGAACACAAGCAGGAGCAGAAGGAGAGAAACAGGCTTCCCGCTGACCAGGGAGCCTGATGCGGGGCTCGATCCCAGGACCCTGGGATCATGAACTGAGCCAAAGGCAGACACTTAACGACTGAGCCACCCAGGCGCCCCTAAAATAAATAAATCTTAAATAAATAAATAGATGCTCAAATACTCCCCAAAGCATATGGCATTTGGTTTTCTCAGGCCTTCATACAAATATATCCCTCTACTTGGGATACCCCTCACCCAACTGGAAAACTCCAACTTGTCCTTCATTGACTACTCTGCTTAAGGATCTCCTGTTCCAAGAAGCCCTTTTCTAGGTCTGCAACTCAGTCTCAGATAGATGTCCCTCCTCTGTACTCTCAGAGCACTAGTATATACTTCCATTATGTTACCTAACAACTGCTTATTAATAGTTTTGCCTTTCTCCCCCATTACACTATGCTCTCCTTGAAAACAATGTCTTTCTCCTATCTCCTTAGCATACACAGCATTATGCCTAGCAAATACATATGGAAGAAATGCTCTAGAATGAATGAATGGTCAGACTTAACTCCAAATACAAACCAGCTATGGGACCACAGGCAAATCACTTACCATCTCTGAATCTCAAATTTTCTTTATAAAGTTTAATATCTCTTCTATTTACTTCACAGGATTGATGTGAGAATAAAATAAGAACTTTTTATATCTCACTACAATTTTGCAGATGCTTTCAAAATAATAACCAGATTCCACTACAATAAAAACCATGATAACCAATCATAAAATCGCTCTAATTAAAGCTGCATTTACACTTACTAAATCCATTTTGGTTTTAAAACAATTATAGTAAATTTTTTTTCTTTGAAGTATCAGTTAACATATGTACTCTGCAACATCTTATATTAGCACTACACACACTCACAAAAGACAATCCCTAACAGCTCAAGCAAGCCAGGAAAACAAAATGGGAAATTCAAGAAATTCAAGAAAATAAATAAAGCATTTTTCAGGTTTATTGTTCAAACAAATATGCTATTAATACTAAAAGAACACTAAACTTTTCCATTATGATGTCTCTAAAATTAAAACACATCCTACATTTTATATCTATTCATGCACACACATAAAATGAAAATAAACTTCCTTTACAATCCATCCACAGGGAGGTGAATAAAGAAAGGCACAGGAAGATATGGATTACACAATTTCATTAATGTAAAAATATACATTTTAAAAATGATGTGTGTAGTTCTTGAAGGCGGGGGCAGTTACGCAGCCTCAGAACAAGGTCCCTGTCACCCTTGGTGCCAGCTGCGAGAGAATGATCATCTCTGTGAGATTCAGACATGATTTTGTTAACCTTGGGGCCTACCAGCCCTAAGTACTCTCTATGTTGGATGTGTTTATAATCGTAAAATTGCTATCAGCACTGTAGACGCTGTGTTACTTTTATGCTGGTCCTACTGATTTATAATTATCCACAAATAAATATTTACATGGTATAAAAAGAAACCAAATGGAAAAATAAAAAATAAAAATGATGTATGTATGCTCTTATATGCCTAGAGATTTTTTTTAGATTCATTCAAGAGTGTGTATGTGCACGCATGCATACGCATACGCATACACATACACACTCACACACCCACACACACACACACACGTGGGGCAGAGGGAAAGGGAGAGAATCTCAAGCCAACTCTGCCCTGAACACGGACACCAACTCAGGGCTCGATCATGACCTGAGCGGAAATCAAGAGTGGGATGCTTAACCAACTGCGTCACCTAGGTGCCCCGCCTAGAGATTTTTAACATGCGTACTCAAGAAACAGCCATGTCTGAAAAGGCAATGGGAGCTTAGGGAACTTTTACCTTCCCCTATACACCTTTCTGCACAACTTGAATTTCTTACTATTCAGAAATGTATCTGCAAAATTTTTTAAATTACAGATATTTATAGTATTCTCATTCATGTAAAAAAAAAAAAGAAAAACTATATAATGTGTATTATAAAAGCACAGGAAAAAAAGGCATATTCAAACTTAATACAGACTCCTTAGGGAAGGGGGACTGAGAGTGGGGAAAGGAAGAAGAGGGAGATTCATTTTTTATTGTGTATTTGTGTGCTATACTTTAAAATATGTTCCAGTATTACTGCTATATTTTAAATAACAGAAAATGTGTCTACAACACCAAATTTTCAGGTCTGTAATGTAACCTACTAAATTCATGCAGAGAGAGGACTCTCACTAATAAGAATGTTAGCACTGAAGTGTGGTCAACTTTACTTACTCTAGTATATATTTAACATACTCTCAAAAATTTAGGGTTAGGTATCTTAAGCAAAAGCCAATAAATGGAATCTTTTTTGCAGAAGAAATGTTCAGGACCTATTTAAATAATTTTCCAACTGCACAATGCTTTCAGAATAGATAACTTCACTTGCACAGCTGCTAACCTACAAAAGTCCATCCTCATTCTAGTTTTTTCACCTTCAAATTGATTTTCTAGCAAGTAACCTCACTGTCTTGAATCAGAAGATTAAGCAGTATTTGCAAGCATCTACAGAAAATACTCCCTGTTACTACCTGAGGCAGAGGGAGAATCACTGTGTTGAGATCTATAAAATCAATAAAAATCCTTTTCATTCTAAAGGTCTAATACACTATTTGGCAGCTTATCCAATAACCTAAATAGGACTGAATACAGATATTTACAATGAAGCAACTACAATATCCAAAATCACATTTCAAAATTTCCCATCAAGCAATAAAATGTAACATTTATGGTATTATAATATGTTGACTTTGAGAAGCAACATGGCTGAGTAAAAAATTTTTTAAGTTCCGAAATAGGAGTCTGGTGATCTAGGTTCTGGATCACTCTTCTCACTAATTTGTTCTGTGACCTACCTTCGGCAAGTCACTTCTACCTCTTTGAACCTCAGTTTCCCCATCTGTAGAACGGAAGGGAGAATGCTTAGACTAGGTTCTTATTTTTCAGGTTTCTACTTCCTTAGAAATGCTGATAAAAGCTATAAACCCTATTACCAAAAATGTATGTTTGCACCAAAAAATTTGCTTACAATTTCCTTCTGATATCCACTGTGGACTAAGGCCTCTGTACTAAAAGATGTCTTGAGATTATTCTGCGCACTAAAACTCTACACCAAATTTCATAAAAAATATATGGATACCAAATGGAAAAATTAAGCAAAATGATTGCAAAAGATATCATTAATTACTTTGAATCCCAAAACATATTAACAATTAAAATATATAGCAATTTCCTACAAATGAGATTTCCTCAGATGGATACCCATCTGACCCACAGATGGGTAAGTGCTAAAATCATTCGTCCTTTTTAAAAATATTCTAATGCTTAATAGTTAAAGATTTAACAATCTTAACTATCCCCAAATGAATTAATTTATTTGCTTTCTAGTCACACTGCCCTTTAGGTTAGGAGCCACAAACTGGTAACACACAAATCTGAGTTGGCGTCCCCACTCTACAACTTTCCTTGCAAATTTGGATAAATTATCTAGCATTTACATGTTTCAGTCCCTTAGTCTATAAAATGAAAATGAAAATAATAATTACCACCCTATAGTTAGTAAGAATTAAATAAGGTAGCACCTGGCATAGTGCCTCACACATAGTAAGCACCTCCTGAATGTAAGCTGTTACTACTAATAATAAATTGGAATTCAGCTTTCATACCAAGAAATAATGCAGTAATTGTTACTCCTACACATTTGTGGTCCACATTTGTGACTAGTAAGTGGAAACTTCCAAAAACAAATTTCCTATTTTTAATAACATTTTTTTAAATACTATTCTCTGGAAAGATTAAAAAGTATGTAAATGGATATCCACATATATAAAAGGTGGTGAGGTAGAGTAGAAAGAGACCCAGCTTTAGAGCCAGACAGATCTGAGTTCTGAACCTAAATCATCAACTCAGTAATTATGTAATCTGGGCCACTTAAACTCTCTCTCAACCTTGTAAAGCTGTTGCAAGGATTAATAAAGTATGTAAACCATCACACACAGTAGCTGGATGTAGTATGCACTCAATAAACAGTACTTATTGCTATTCTTCTCAGCTACTCCCTTACCGACGATAAAATCAGCTTTGCCAGGGAAGAGGGACGGTACTGGTACTGGCAAACACAAGTGCTAATTAGTGCAAGACACTAATTTTATCCTATCAATGTAAGAACTAAGACAGTGTTTTTTGGGATCACATACTCCTTCCAGAGTCTAAATAGGGTCCCTGGCTCCTAGAAATTTTTCAGATATTTCAGGAAACACCAAGTCAGGGATTTTAAGAACCTGGAGAATTAAGGAGAACACTAGCTAGTTTTTTCTGGACTTAACTTGGAAGAGTTTGAAAACTTTACTCAGTTTTGTGACAAAACAATTCACTTAGCTTTGCTCATAATGAAGCAAGCAAACCCTGCTTTTATTAGACTTCTAAATTTAGTTAAATTTCATGAGCTATCTGGTGTTGTGTGTGAAAACAAAACTTGATAAGTGGAACTACAAACTATGCTAGAATTAGTTCAAATACTTTTAAACGTGATGCTCGAACATACAATCCAAGCACCAAACGAAAAGGAAAGAAGTTAGTTAAATACATACATACATACATACATACATAAAACGAAGCTAGCTGTATTCGATTCTTAGAAAGGCTGGATCAATTCAAGCAATCAACCGAGCCTCTAACTTCCAAAAAAAAAAAAAATTCTACAAACATGGAAATCAAAATTTACAAAAACAGAACTGAGCCAGAAAATACAAACACAGTTTACTGAGTAACTGAATATAGTTTATCCTTACTTCTACTCTCTGCGTGGAATACTTTTTTATCCTTTAACTCAGCCTTCTCAAACTCCCTGGGCAAATAACATACTCATCAAACTGTTCACTGTATAGTGTTAAGAACGAAGTCAACAAGCACCTTAGATTCAGCTCTCCTTAATGCGCGACCCACAGGGAGCTTGGTACTTAATAAAGTTTTGCCCCAATGACCTTGGTCCCAAAGATTCCCCTCCCTCCCTCCTGCCGGTCCTTCCACGTGCTGGCGGCTGCGGTTACCCCAAGGTAGCTGCAGATCAGTGAAAGAGCTTGCGGACCCGCATGCTCGAAGGGAACAAGGGTTGCTAACAGCACCTGAGCTGGACCATCCCTTCCTTCCTTCCTGGCACCAACTTCCCAGCGGCGCACCCACTGCCCCCCGACCAAAGCCCTGCGGGGATGACCCGGACCTCACTCCTCGCGCCTCGCTCTCGACCCAGTCTGCGGGGCAGGGCGTACGGTGAAGACGGTGCCATAGGAAACCCTTTTTCCTTCAGTACCATATTCCGTCGCCCGGCCGGAGTGCCAGACACCTAGGGGAAGTGGACAGCCCCAGGAAGAGAGGGGAACGAAGGCAGGAGGAAAGTAGGATGGAGAATCCTGCGCCACGCCACCGCCACCTCCTCCACTTCCAGGGCTCCCTGGAGGCCCTTGCCGGTCGCCAGCTCAGCGAGCGGGAAGGCCTGGCACGGCAGGGCCAGCCGGAGGCCCGCAGATGGTAGGGTGCGGGGGTCGCGGTGTACTCACCATTAGAACTTTGGCCGCGTTCTCCAGCTGAGCGATCACTTCTGGGGGCCCAAGCGCCGCCGCCATCATGGTCTCTCTTCAATGACGCGCCATGCGCTGCATTATGGGAGCGGGCGCCGCGGCCGGCCAATCGCCGCAGCGACCCCGGAGCCTCACGCGCTCCCAGAGGCCGTCGCAGCCGCCGTCGACGCTGGCGTCGCGGGCCCAGCGGGCCTGGTTTGGCCGCCCGGTGTTCGGCGGCGGGAAGGAGAAGAAAGTGAGTCAGGCCTCCTCGCTGGGGCCGGACGCGCCTGCAGTCCGGCGCCGCGCAAGACCCGGGCGGTTGACCCAGAAGGTGACTGCCGCGGCTGCGGGCCCGCGCATGCGTGCTGTCAGGCTCCTGAGCCTCTCGGCTTCTTCAGCCCATGTGCCCACGAGCCGCTGGGTTCTCTCCACGGTGAACACACCCCACCCCATCACCAGGCATTACCCGAGACGCCGGCACGCTCTCTGGTCTCCACTCTTTACTCCGTCCACCCCGACCTCCTTTTCCTTCCATGCTCCACGCAGTGTAGAATCTCACTTGGAACTGCTCTGCCCACTCACTCTCCTGGGAGTGCGCCGCCTTTCAGGACATCTCTGTCCTCGGAGTCCTAATTCTCTGTTCCTCCTTTACCAAAAAAAAAAGGGGGGGGGAGCATTCCAGGATAGAAAGGTTCGTTTTCTTAATGGGAGGTCCTGTAGGAGATTCCCCCAGATTTATTTGGACAGCAGATCATTGCGAGCTCTTTTCAAGGGCTGTGTCATATTGGAAAGTGAAAAAGCAGGAATCCTAACCTTGACTACCCTGCTTCTTGGATTCAGAAAGAGCTCATTGTCACCCGTTTTGTCGGTTTTAAGGAAGTCGTAATAGCAATGTTAGTCATGGAATCCATGTTGACAGGTACTTTATAAAGTAATTCAGCTTTCCCTCCAGTGCTTCAGTCTCCTTTACAACCTCCAGGCAAGTAGTCCTGAGAGAAGCTATTTCAGTATTCAAACCAGCTTTAAGTATTAGAAAAGTTGTTCGAAAGGGGGTTATTTTGTTCTTAAGCTGACATCTACTTTCCTATGACTTCGACCTTTTGGTGCTGGTCTGATTCCTGGGACTGTGCAGAAAGTCAAATTCATTTCACTGTTTGTAAGTTTTCCTCTGTTGAAATCTTCCTGTATTTATTTTTCCTAGTTATAAGTAAACCGTACTTTTGAGATGTTTTTTTTAAAGATTTTATTTATTTATTTGAGAAAGAGTAAGAGAGCATGAGTGAGGGGCAGAGCAGGGAGCCCCATGAAGCTCCATCCCGGTACCCTTGGGATCATGACCTGAGCCAAAGGCAGATGGCAGAGGCTTAACCAACTGACCCACCCAGGCACCCCAGGGTGGCTTTTTTGTTTTGTTTTTAATGTCACTGCAACAGAATTGCATTATTTTCTCCATTGGAAAACAGGTTGTAAACAAACAAACAAACAACACGTTTCTTGTATTTGATATCTCTACAACTTGGGAGTTGAGAAAGTGAATTAGCAAGGTTTTTATTGCTTGAGAAACAAAGGAAGTGCCTTTTATTTCATTATAAAAAGGTAAAGTTAACCAAAATGCAGTGAATGGCCTTTTTTATTTTAAGAATTATGTGAAACTAAATGATTATCATAGTGCATGACATATAGTAGGCACACAATAAATATTTGACTAAGTATACCAATTCAAAAAAAGATTACAAAATGTTGCTACGAAGAGTCGTTACTGCAGATCAGTGATGTATCTGCAAAAGTATAGGCAAATGAATAGTTTGTGACATTAAATGTTTGAGGCCTATAATGCTTCAGATTGGACCTTGTGTTCCAAAGCATTTGTTTTGTGTAATTACATAAGAACTTTGCATCTAGATACTTTTTAAAAGGAGGGAAAAAAAGTATTTTATCAAATATGGAGATGAGTAGGCTTTTCAAATTATTATATTGAATTTAGAGGCTCTATAAAGTGGGTTATAGACATCTCATATTACTGGGAGCCATGAATTTTAGGGTGGAGTAAACAATGAAGTTGTAGAATCTCAATGTTGGAAAACAGTAGAATTTACCTACTAGCTTAACCTCCCCTCCGATGCCTGACTCTTGTTATTTCTTGATTTATTCAATAATAATGCTCTCCTACGGAGGGTTAAGAAGTAGTATTCCAGCCTACCCACATGCTTTTCATATCCTGAAATAGAAAAGGAGAAGGAAGTTGGGCACATTCCAATAATTTCTAAGAGAGAAATGTTAATGGTCTAAGAAGAAGTAGATGTCTGGTTGAAATGTTCCTGAAATCAAGAACATTTCATAAATACATCCCCTGTACTTTTAGAGTACTCCTTTAACACATATGATGTCATGGGAGTCAAAATTATCCCTACTTAATCTTCAACAAAACTAATTAGTAAAGTATATTACATACTTTTCCTTAGAAACATCAGTGTTTGGTGTTTGCTTTTTTTTTTTTTTAATGGAAACCAGTGGGATTTGCCAATGTTACTAAATGTTGTGTCTTTCCTAAATTAGTGGCTTTCTAGGAACATTTCTAAAGTGAAAATATGGTTATTGACTATCTCCACTGTTGACATTTCAGTGCAAAGAAAAAGCCAACTGTTGTGGTATTTTATTTTATTTTATTTTTTAATTTTTATTTATTTATTTGACAGGGAGAGTGAGAGAGCACGAGCGGGGGGGCAGCAGGCAGAGGGAGAGGGAGAAGCAGGCTCCCTGCCAAGCAGGGACTCCGATGCGGGGCTCCATTCCAGGACCTGGGATCATGACCTGAGCTGAAGGCAGACTCCCAGCCATCTGAGCCACCCGGGCGCCCCTGTTGTGGTATTTTAAACAATATTTTAATGATATCATTTAAATGATATTTTAAAACTAGAAGAGAATTTAGAGAGAATCTTAAGATTTGGAAATGAAAATCCTTTAATGATCCATTTCTCAGATGAAGAAAATAAGACCCAAATTAAATGATTTAGGACCAAACCAGGTAGAACCAGTCACCTGTCATACAGTTTAGTATCTTTGGTGAAGTGGACAAAGACTGGAATTTAAATCAGAAGAATTGAGTTTGTATTATATCTCTGCTTCTTCTAAGATATGTTTACTGGCTAAGTAACTTAACATCTCAGGATCTCAGTTTGATCATCTGTAAAATGTTGACCATCACAAGTGTGTGAGATTCAAAGATAATACATCGAGATGACTTTGTAAAGCTATGAAGCATTCTATGAATGCAAAATATTACTGTTATGAATTGATTACTTATTTGGCACAATGGTTGATACTGTAGGACAATTGAAATTGAAGTCATGGTCTTTGCTTCTGAAAAGTTTGAGATAAGACTATTTAAAATAACAGCAGTTAAAAAAATAAAATAGCAGCAGTTAATTAATTCATTTTCTCTCACTCCTTTCCAACTGTGGTACAATAAAAGAAATACATTTGGGCTTTGTTCCTTGTTCCTGGCAAGAAGCTCCTAAAACCCTTGGATTTCCTGAGTGACAGAAGTGTCTTCCGTTAATAACAAGCCTCCTCCAATCACACCTGAGTTTATGCTAATGCAGTGACAGGGTGGGGCCCCCAGATGGCCCCATGATGGGGCTGGTCACCTGAATGAGCAAAGGGTAGGAAGCTTTGGTTCCTTTGGTTTTGGACCCACTCTCCAACCTCCAGGGAGGAGAAGGTGTGCTGGATATTGAACACTATAAAAACTTTTTTAACAGTGAGATTTGCTGAGCTTCCAACTTGGTGAATGTATCCACCTGCAATGACACACCCCAACTCCACAGGGACAGAGGTTCCTGTGATGGAGACCCTTCCTTACCTTGTCCTATGTACCTCTTCATCTGGCTGTTCACTTGTATCCTTTATAATAAACTGGGTAAATGTAAGTAAAATGTTTTCCTGAGATCTGTGAGCCATTCTAGCAAATTATTAAACCTGAGCAGGGGGTTGTGGGAATCCCTGATTTATAGCCAGTGGGTCAAAATTATGGGTTGTCCCTAAGACTTGAAATAGACATATAAAGTGGAGGCAGTCTTATGGGATTGAGCCCTTAATTTGTGGGGTCTGCACTAATTCTGAGTAGTTAATATCAGAATTGAATTGTAGGGGCACCTGGGTGGCTCAGTCCCTTAAGCGTCTTCCTGGGATCAAGCCCCACATTAGGCTTCCTGCTCAGTGGAAGTCCTGCTTCTCCCTCTCCTCCCTCTGCTCACTCATGCTCTCTCTCTCAACTCTCTCTCAAATAAATAAAATCTTTTAAAAAAAGAATTGAATAGGGGTGCCTGGGTGGCTCAGTCAGTTGGGCATCTGCCTTCAGCTCGGGTCATGGTCCCAGGGTCCTGGGATCGGGCCCCACATGAGGCTCCCTGCTGAGCAGGAAGCCCACTTCTCCCTCTACCACTCCCCCTGCTTGTGATCTCTCTCTCTGTCTCTCTCTGTGTGTGTCAAATAAATAGATCCTGTGTCAAATAAATAGATAAAATCTTAAAAAAAAAAGAATTGAATTGTAGGACACACAGTTGGTGTCTGAGAATCATAGACAACATATAGATTATTTAAGTATATAAGAATTTGCATATTGCAAAATAGTAAACCTTCCAAACAATTGGAGGATACTACAACATGGTGGTTAATGTTTACATACATTTACTACATAAAGGACACTAAGCTGTTTTCTTTTTTTTTTTTTTTAGCTGTTTTCATCTATTAACTCCTTCAATCTTCCCAATAACTCTGTGATATAATAATTAGGCTATTATTGTCACAAATTTTGGATAAGGAAATTGAGGCATATAACAACTTAGTTACTTGCCTCAGAAATAGTAGAACTGGGATTTCAGCCCAGCCTTCCTAGCCCAATACTCCATGCTTTCAACTCTAGGATTCTGCTTCCAGGTAAAGACTAAGTCACTTGGAATTATTATAGCTTAAGTAGATACATTTCAAGGTATCATGTCAACTTTTTCAGTTTTGTATACTCTAAAGACTGTATTAAAAATCTGTGCCATACTTGAAATAGGAAACAAGTAAAGAAAACTGCCAGAGAAGTAAAGCAAAACTGCCTATAGAAAGTCTGAAGCTTTTCCTTTTTAAGAAAGCTTATTTTAGTTCAATATTTGTAAATCAATCAACGTGATACACCACATTAATAAAAGAAAGGATAAGAACCATTTGATCCTCTCAATAGATGCAGAAAAAGCATTTGACAAAATACAATATCCATTCTTGATAAAAATCCTCAACAAAACAGGTATAGGTGGAACACACCTCAACATCATAAAAGACATATATAAAACACCCACAGTTAACATCATCTTCAATGGGAAAAATCCCTTCAGTCAGGAAAAAGACAGGGATGTCCACTCTCACCATTACTATTTAACATAGTACTGGAAGTCCTGGCCTCAGCAATCAGACAACAAAAAAATAAAAGGCATCCAGATCAGCAAGGAAGAAGTCAGACTTTCACTATTTGCCGACGACATAATTAATACTCTGTAGAAAACCTGAAAGACTCCACCAAAAAATCGCTAGAACTGATACCTGAATTCAGCAAAGTTGCAGGATATAAAATCAATGTACAGAAATCTGTTGCATTTCTACACACCAATAATGAAGCAGCAGAAAAAGAAATCAAGGAATCAATCCCATTTACAATTGTACCAAAAAACATAAGATACCTAGGAATAAATGTAACCAAAGAGGCAAAAGATCTGTACTCTGAAAACTATAGAACACTGGGGCGCCTGGGTGGCTCAGTCGTTAAGCTTCTGCCTTCGGCTCAGGTCATGATCCCAGGGTCCTGGGATCGAGCCCCACATCTGGCTCCTGGCTCAGCAGGGAGCCTGCTTCTCCCTCTGCCTCTCTCCCTGCTCATGCTCTCTCTCTCTCTCTCTGTATCTCTCTGTCTCAAATGAATAAGTAAAATCTTTAAAAAAAAAAAACTATAGAACACTTATGAAAGAAATTGTAGAGGACACAAAGAACTGGAAAAACATTCCATGCCCACGGATTGGAAGAACAATGTCTAAACAATGTTAAAATGTCTATGCTACCCAAAGCAGTCTCCACATTTAAAGCAATCCCTATCAAAATACCAGCATTTTTCACAGAGTTGGAACAAATAATCCTAAAATTTGTATGGAACCAGAGAAGACACTAAATAGCCAAAGCAACCCTGAAAAAGAAAAGCAAAGCTGGAGGCATCATGATTCCAGACTCCAGGCTGTATTACAAAACTGTAGTCATTAAGACAGTATGGTACTGGCACAAAAACAGATGCAAAGATCAATGGAACAGAATAGAGAACTCAGAAATGGACCCACAACTATCTGGTCAACTAATCTTCCACAAAGCAGGAAAGAATATCCAGTGGAAAAAAGACAGTCTCTTCAACAAATGGTGTTGGGAAAACTGGACTGCAACATGCAGAAGAATGAAACTCGGACCACTTTCTTACATCATACACAAAAATAAATTCAAAATGCATGAAAAAGCTACATGTGAGACAGGAAAATCTTGGAGGATTTTGAGGCAGTAACCTCTTTGACCTTGGCTGTAGCAACTTCTTATCAGACATGTTGCTGGAGGCAAGGGAAACAAAGGCAAAAATGAACTATTGGGACTTCATCAAGATAAAAACTTCTGCACAGCAAAGGAAACAATCAACAAAACTAAAAGGCAGCCTATAGCATGGGAGAAGATATTTGCAAATGATGTATCTGGTAAAGGGTAAGTATCTAAAATCTATAAAGAACCTATCAAACTCAACGACAATCAGATAAGAAATGGGCAGAAGATATGAATAGACATTTTTCCAAAGTAGACATCCAAATGGCTAACACACACATGAGAAGATGCTCAACATCACTCATCATCAGGGAGATGCAAATCAAAACCACAATGAGATACCACCTCACTCCTGTCAGAATGGCTAAAATTAACAATGCAAGAAACAACAGGTGTTGGTGAGGATGAGGAGAAAGGGGAACCCTCTTTCACTACTGGTGGGAATGCAAACTGTTGCAGCCACTCTGGAAAACAGTGTGGAGGTTCCTCAAAAAGTTAAAAATAGAACTACCCTATGATCCAGCAATTACATTACTAGGTATTTAACCAAAGGATACAAGCACAGTGATCCAAAGGGGCATATGCACCCCAATGTTTAGCGGCAATGTCCACAATAACCAAACTGTGGAAAGAGCCCAGATGTCCATCAACAGATGAATGGATCAAGAAGATGTGGTATTTATATATATGTATATATATATATATATATATATATATATATATATACACACACAATGGGGTATTATTCAGCCATCAGAAAGAATGAAATCTTCCATTTGTAAAAACATGGATGGAGCTAGGGTGTATTATGCTAAGTGAAGTGAGTCAGTCAGAGAAAGACAAATACCATATGATTTTACTCATGTGTGGAATTTAGGAAACAAAACATGAACATATGGGAAGGGAAAAAAATTAAAAAGAGAGAGGGAAACAAACCATAAAAGACTCTTAACAACAGAGAATAAACTGAGAGTTGAGAGAGGGAGGTGGGTGGGGGATGGGTATTAAGGAGGGCACTTGTTATGAGGAGCACAAAGTGTTGTACGTAAGTGATGAACCACTGAATTCTACTTCTGAAACCAATATTGCACTGTATGTTAACTAACTAGAATTTAAATAAAAATTTGGGAGAAAAGCTTATTTTAGAAATGTATTGACATTTGCTTTATCAGTTGATAGTGCACAACTGGGTGCTCAGATATTCAGTAACTTGAAATTTATACCTCCTGCGGAAAAAAAGTTGACTTATTGCAGTTTAGTACATTATCTGAATCCTCTCACTGTTAAATCATGAAATATGGCAAAGTAATCTGGGACTACTATCAGATTCCTTATGTTTGTACAACCCATAATATAGTGTTTGAATTTTTAAAAATCTTTTCACATTAATTGAACCATGCATATTGGTTTGTTTTTGTATTTACCAAGAGACCATCAGGTGTTTTTGCAAAACCATTTGTTAAGGCATAAACATCTTGTCAACATAAGCACACTGTTAAAACACCAGCTATTCTCAAAGTGTGGCCCAGGGATGCCTAGTAGGTCCCAGAATACCCGGTAGGTCCCTAAGATCCTCTCAGAGCGTCTACAGGTCAAAACTATTTTCGGATGGCAATAGTAAGTCCTTTCCCATCAATAAATACTTCAAAGGTAAACGAATCCCCAATCAAAAGACACAGATTGGCTGAATGTACTAAAAAAACAAACAAACAAAAAAACAAACAAAAAAAACCAGGATCCGAACAACAACAAAAAAACAAACAAAAAAACAGGATCCAACTATATGTCAGCTCTCACCACTGCTGTTCAACATAGTACTAGAAGTTCTAGCCAGAGCAATTAGGCAAAAGAAAAGAATTAAAAAGCACCCAAATTAGAGAGAAAGAAGTAAAATTATCTCTGTGCACAGATATCATGATGTTAGATATAGAAAACCCTAAAGATTCAACAAAGTTGCAGGATAAAAAGTCAACAATAAAAACTCAGTTGCATTGCTATGTACTAACAATGAACTATCTGAAAAGGAAATTAAGAAAATAACTTCATTTACAATAACATCAAAAAGAGTAAAGTAATTAGGAATAAACTTAACCAAGGGGGTGATGAAAGATTTATACACTAAAAACCACAAAACCTTGTTGAAAGAAAGAAGACACAGATAAATGGGAAGACATCCCATGTTCACGGATTGGAATACCCATTATTATTAAGATGTCAGTAATACCCAAAGTGATGTACAGATTTGATGCAATCCTTATCAAAATCCCAATGACATTTTTTTGCAGAAATAGAAAAATCCATTCTTTAAAAGTCATATGGAATCGCATGGGATCCCAAATAGCCAAAGCAATCTTGAAAAGAGCAAAGTTGAAGGACTCACACTTTCTGATTTCAAAACTTAATCACAAAGCTGTAATAATCAAAACAGTGTGGTACTAGCACGAAGAGACATGTAAATCAACACAACAGAATAGAGAGCCCAGAAATGAGCCTTCATATATGTGGTCAAATGATTTTTTTTTTGAGAGAGAGTGCGAGCAAGGCAGAGGGGGAGGGGCGAAGGGCTAGGGAGAGAGAATCCCAAGCAGGCTCCAGAGCCTGATGCGGGGCTCAACCTCACGACCCTGAGATCAGGAGCTGAGCCAAAACCAAAAGTCAGATGCTCATCTGACTGAGCCACCCAGGCACCCCAAATGATTTTTGACAAGAGTGCCAAGACCATTCAATGGGGAAAGGACAGTGTTTTCAACAAACAGAGTTGGGTAAACGGGATGGAAAAACATGCAAAAAAAAAAAAAAGGAAGTTGGACATGCACACACTCGCACACACAAATTGTAACTATGTGAGGGATGGATGTGTTAAGTAACTTTATTATTTTTTTTTAAGATTTTATTTATTTATTTGACAGAGAGACAGTGAGAGAGGGAACACAAGCAGGGGGAGTGGAAGAGGGAGAAGCAGGCTTCCCGCAGAGCGGGGAGCCCGATGTGGGGCTCAATCCCAGGACCCTGGGATCATGACCTGAGCTGAAGGCAGAGGCTTAAGGACTGAGCCACCCAGGCACTCTGGATGTGTTAAGTAACTTTATTGTGGTAATCATTTTGCGACATTATATATGCATATAAAGATATATATATAAAATCACCATGTTGTACACCTTAAACTTGCACAATGTTATAAGTCAATTATATCTCTATAAAGCTGGGGACAAAAAAGAATTAGGTTGAACTCTCTTACACCATATACAAAAGTTAACTTAAAATGGATTGAAGACCTAAAACTGTAAAACTCTTGGAAGAAAGTGGATGCATGGATAAACAAAATGTAGTACAGACATACAGTGAAATTTAATCAGCCTTTAAAAGGATGCAAATTCTGGGGTGCGCGTAGGTGGCTCAGTCGATTGAACATCTGACTCTTAGTTTTGGCTCTGATCATGATCTCTGGGTCTGGAGATTGAGCCCTCTATAGGGCCCCTTGCTCAGTGGGGAGTCTGCTTCCTCTCTTCTTCTCCCTCCATCCCATCCCCCACTCACACACACTCTCTCTCTGAAATAAATACATAAATATAAATAAATAAATAGGTGGATGGATGGATGCAAATTCTGATACATGCTATAACATGGATGAACCTTGAAGACATTATGCCAGGTGAAATAAGCCAGTTAGAAAAAGACAAATACTGGGGTGCTTGGATGGCTCAGTCAGTTAAGCATCCAATTCTTGGTTTCAGCTTAGGCCCTGATCTCAGGGTCGTGGGATAGAACCCTGCATCCAGCTCTGTGCTCACCGTGGAGTCCGCTTGAGATTCCCTCCCTCTCGACCTCCTCCTCTGCCCCTCCCCCTGCTCATGCTTTCTCTCTTTCGCTCTGTCTCTCTCTCTGAAACAGATAAATAAAATCTTTAAAAATAAATAAATAAAAGAAAAAGACAAATACTGTATGATTCCACTTACAGGGGGTACCTAAAGTAGTCAAACTCATAGAAACAGAAAGTAGAGTGATGGCTGCCTGATGGTTGGGGGCACAGAGTTTCTGTTTTTTAAGATTGAAAAGTTCTAGAGGCGCCTGGGTGGCTCAGTTGGTTAAGAGACTGCCTTCGGCTCAGGTCATGATCCTGGAGTCCCGGGATCGAGTCCCACATCGGGCTTCCTGCTCAGCAGGGAGTCTGCTTCTCCCTCTGACCCTCTTCCCTCTCGTGCTTTCTATCTCTCATTCTCTCTCTCTCTCAAATAAATAAAATCTTTAAAAAAAAAGAAAAGTTCTAGAGATCTGTTGCACAACACTGTTAATATACTTAACACTACTGAATTGAATACTTAAAAATGGTTAAGATGGTAAATTTTATGTTCCTATGGGTTTTTTTTTTTACCACAATTGAATTTCTTTTTTAAAAGATCAATATAAACATTCCATTTTTCATGTGAAATTTGATGATTTTGCTTAAACAAATAAAATAATTGGAAAAAAATATTTTCATAATAAAACTAAAATATTATTTGCCTTTTTACTCTCTTTCTGTCAGTGTCAACAGTAGGGTTTTCCAAAGGCTGCATATGTGATGTCCCTGTGCATTGAATGTAGAGACACATATGAGAATGTAGTTCTTCTATTAAGTCAGACATTAAAGAAACTTGTAAAAATGTAAAAACAATGTCACTCCTCACTAAATTTTTTGTTTTAAAATATTTATTAAAAAAATAAAAAATAAATTAGTATTTTTTTAATTTCTCAATTTTGGGGCTCCTGGGTGGTTCAGTTGGTTAAGCTTCCAACTCTTAATTTCAGCTCAGGTCACGATCGCAGGGTGGTGACATCAAGCCCCGAGATCATGCCCAGCATGGAGCCTGATAGGATTCTCTGTCTCCCTCTCCCTCTGGCCCTCCTCCCCTGCTCATCCTCTCTCTCTCTCTCTTTCCCTAAAGAAAATAACAATAATAATCATTTCTCAATTTTAATTTCTTTACGTAGTAGATACCAATAAATATAACCCACATATACAAAAGCTCTTTGGACTCATCAATGAGGTTTTTTTCCCCCTTTCATCTTAATTGGTTTAATGCTTGATTTTTTTTAATGTTCAGATTACTGAGGGGAACATAATTTTAATTTTTAAAAATTAAAATGCCACATTTTCAAATGATAAAAATAAAACAAAAATTACGGTCTAATACGCTCTTATGAAAAATAAAGGAATTGCCAGGAATTGAACATTTAAAGTGTTTCCAAGTGAAAGAGAAGCTTGGGAAAGACCACTCTGGACCAGCTGCCCACTGTCATCATTAAATCCCTGTCATTTGTGATTGCGAGACCCATTGATGCGCAAATCTCCACATCAGGTGCCATCCAGCTTATGTAAGTCAGCCTCACTATATGAACATCCACAGTTTAGATGTAGCTGTAGGCCTAGCTATCCGTTTTGCAGATGCAATGCTGTGGGTCATAAGGGGCATGGAGCTGGGAATTCTGATGGACATCTGTAAGTCCATCTGACGACTTTGCTAAAAACCAGAGAATGCCTTGTTGGTGTAGGTCACTAACATAGTAGTAACTTATATATTCACAGTTAAGTATCATATTATTAGGATAACAATATAGATGAATTGGGTCACCTGGTTGGCTCAGCTGGTAGAACACGCGACTCTTGATGGCATCATGTGTTCGAACCCCGTGATGGGCATAGAGATTACTTAAAAAAAAAAAGAAATATAGATGAATAATACAAATTATGCCACAGAGAAATTATGCTATTTTACTTGAGAATCAAGACAGGAACAAAATCTCTTTTTGCAGGTATCTACTTGTAAAGCCCGAATTAAATGAGAACACTTAATAAGAATAACTCCCTTTGATATAGAAAATATTTGATCTAGAAAAAGTTGACATTTTATAACCTAAAATTTCTGAAACTTTTGAAGGCAGCAATACAGAACCAGAAGTATTATGGTATCAAACTTATAGGAACCTAATATATTTCCCCAGAAATAAAAACATGATAGACTCAAGGGAAACATCTCTTTAAAATATTTCTTTTTCATAGAAAGTGTATTTCTCCACATATCATATATCTGTGAAATGTTAATATTTGGAGTTCTCAAATATACTTCACTAAGATACAGCACAGTTCTGGGGTGTGTGTGTGTATGTGTGAGTGTGTGAGTGTGTGTGAGTGTGAGTTATCAGTCAGCAAGTAACAGCAAGAAGTAGCTGGAGAGTAGCTGTATCCCACCTCCTGTTATGACTCTTGAAATTTATTTTTGAACCAGTTTACTTTTAGAATGTAAAATCAGGACTTTTTTCCTGCTGTTGAACTCTATAGTACAGTAAGTTTATAGTCCATTTTTTCTTTTTCTTTCTTCTTTTTTGTTTTTTTATTTATATGATCTATAAAATTTAGTGACTCTCCTATTAAATAAAGTGCTTCTAACAAATAACCAGGTACAATACTCCACCTTGCTTGCAGAGCTCAATATTAGAAGGCATCCATCAGGGGTGCCTGACTGGCTCCAGTCCCTAGGGCACGTGACTGTTGATCTTGGGGTTGTGACTTTGAGACCCACTTTGGGGGTAGAGTTTACTTATTGTAAAAAAAAAAAAAGGTATCCAACATATTAAAACTTTTGAGATTGTGATAAAGACTTTATATATTTTCCCAGAAAAATTTCTAAGACTAATCCTATGACCCAACAACCTGAAAACATGAGTTACTCACAGATGCTCAAAGGCTTTAAATGAACGCACCTGCTGTAGGGACCCCTCCCAGAGCCATGTGGTGCCATGGCAGCAGCCTCAAGTCTAAGAGGTTACTACCTGCGGGGGGGTTTGCTGTGCAGTTCACATGCATGATACTATTGCCAGACCGTCCAAGGGCAGGGGGATGTAGGTCCACAAGCCTCTCCGGAGCTTTCCTGGTGTACTCGGAAACTGGCCCCCATAAGCAGGGGGCAGGGAGAGACTGAAGAAAGACGAGGTCCCTCTGGGGTTGGTAGATGGCAGTTTTAATAATAGCAAAGGGAACTTAGATATGAGGGCACTCGCCTTGGGCCGCAGCAAGACAAATAGATCCCCATACCCACTTGCCAAATTTTAAAAGTTTATAAGGAGGCTCAAACACGCTCTGTCAGGTATACGGTGCAGTTGTTCTCAGCGCCAAATCACTATTTCAAGGCTATGTCTTTGGAGCAGCCTCTGGGGGTGGGAAAGGCAAGCAGAAGCTATATTCAAGAGACAAGGGAGGAGCGAGGAGGAGTGTGTGGGTCCAGCTCACCGATCAATTAGCAGTCAGGTCTTTTCGATGACATTCCCCATCAGGGGCTTCCTGACCTGGAAAACTGGGAGTGACTTCTAAACTGCCTGGAGCTGCTGAAATCAAGGGAGCGTCGGCGGCAAGACTGAAAAGGTGCTATCGAGAGAGGCAGCATTAGTGGATGCTGCAGGGTGTCAGAATCCGGATCCTGGACCATTGGCAGGTATACAATGCGAGGAGGGTTTGGAAGAAAGGCGGGCACAAGGATGGCTTGGTCTTGGCCTGGCAGTTCCTCTCAAGCAAGCCTGCTAAGGCTTTTCAAGTCACACCAAAGGGGTGAAATCCCACCATGTCCTCTGGTTGTTGAGAAGAATCAAAGCCAAAGCTGCTTGCCAGTGGGCAAAGGATGATAGTGACAAGATCTCTTTTGTGAGGAGGTGACATAGGCCAGTCCCTGGATGTCATGAGGAGCTGGGAAAAGGAGGAAGTCTACTCCAGATAGGGCTGGGTTGTCTGAGAAGACCAACTCTTATTGTGACTCTGTCCCTGCTCTTGCCAAAGGGGACTGTGGCCTGTGGCTGCAAGAGCTGACAGGGATGACTGGGCTGGATTTTGACAAATCAGGGAGTAGTGGAGCCTGTCCCTGTTAGATCTGTAGGAATTGTCACTATCCCTCTAAGGGAGAATCTGAAGATTCCTCAAGAGGGCTCCGCAGTGATGTTGCTTTGCTCTTGTTCCTAACATTTAAACCTATGGAGAGTTAGAGAAAACTGGGATTTCATTTATAAAGTTCTTTAAGCAGCCTGTGTTCATATCCTTGGTATTTTGGCCTCGTCCTTGGACCCATGTGAATACAAGCAGTGCTGCTTCTTTGAGCAACAGCCACAGTCGCTGGTTGTACCTGGAGAGACCTAAGTGTTCACCACCTGCGGCATGCTCTCATCACACCGTGTGGCCCAGAAAGCATCTTCTGACCAGCAGCAGGTGACGCAAACACTGGCACTTGGACCCTGTGAGCCTGAATGTGCCGTTATTAATGGCAACTTTAAATATCTGGCCGAGAAACCCCAAAATATTCTGGTCCTTTTCAGGCCTCCTGGTCACGTAGGCACTGAGGGAGGACCTACAACCAAGACAAGGTTTTTTTGAACAACAAGGACACAAAGCAGTTGTTACCAACTTTCTGATATTTTCTGTTTTCTCTCATTTTGTCTCTGTTTTTCCCTCATTCGTTAACTTTTTCAGTTCTTCCTGGGAGAGTGGTCTCCACACTTCAGCGTTCTGACTCTGGTTTTCTCCACGCTGGAGAAAGCCCCATTTCATCACTCTGGACCTGATGCCAATGAAGTTGGTGAGAAAAGTTTTCAGTGGAGACAGGGTCTCTTAGCTTTCAGGGGGTCCCTTTTAGATACTTTTTTAAGAATGTGGAGACATTCCAAAACAGAAACTCTGAGGATTGCTGCATTAGAAAATGCATCTCCGAGGAGTCTGGTGCGAAGGACTGTGGTATTTGGCAAGAGCTGGTTCACTTGTTTTGAACTACAGAAGTCATGATCCAACTCAGCCAGGCTGGTCCCGCTGTCCCAGAGACCAGCCACACCAACTGCATGTGGACCTCCACCCTGTGACTATTGTTCTCCTCACGTGTGACACCAGCTCTGCCTCCCGCGATGATTTTCATTCTATTTATTCCGACAAAGCTCAAGTCCACCTCTTATCAAAGACGGTCCCAACCAGCTCTCCTTACTCCGTCCCTACACATTACTTAAAAGGAAGAGTCATATTTGAAGTAAAACTCTGTTCTTTCTGTAATCTTAAAGTAATTCTCTCTCCAAAGTTCTAAGTTCATCTAGATCTGGCAGGTAAATGTGACAAATTTCAACTTAAAAAAAAAAAACCTTTTCTTTATGTAATCTCTACACCCAATATGGGGCTCGCACTCACAACCCTGCGATCAAGAGCCGCACCCCTACAAATTTCAACTTTGATGAAAGTAATGATCTATAGAGCTTATGAACAGAATCAGATAATCCTACCTGCCTTATACTGTTGTCCTGAAAAAAACCTGTGATAGATGTATGTACAGACACCCATGGATTTTATATTCAAGCTTCAATTTTAAGCATTCAGTATGTGCAAAGTGATGCTCAATACATAAATTGAACATAAGGCTGTTCAATATGTTTTTGTTGGCTCAATATGGAATGAACAAATAGTAGGTGCCCATAATGGCTCAAGAACAGAGTAAGCCATGCCATTCAAGGGTTCCTTAACAATTGTCTAGTTTTGGGGCAGGGGAGGCACATAATGCAGATTTGCCTTAACATTACAGAAATCTGCACAGTATTTGTTTCTGGCTATGTAGGTTCATCAGCGCCTTCTTAGAATATATAGATATGAAATAAAATACTGAAAAGAAAACATTGCAATTTGCAAGTGGTTTAATAAAGAATTCCTATTTTCCTCTCATGAAAAGGTCATGCCAAGAAATTTCGTGGATCCTTGGCGTGAACACAGATCTTACTTGCAAAAGCACTTCACCAGCTCCCTCTGCTGTTTATTGGTTTGATTTGGCACTCAAAGAAACTATGGTACTTTCTGGACTAAAATACTGAATAGAATTCAGGATAAATTACCTACTGGATAGTAGGTAATTATCAGTTATCAGTATATTCTGTACATATATTCTAGAGTAAAGGAAATCAAACCACTAAATACATTTGCCTAAGAGAATTTCTACCTGTATTCTTATTATATTAGTATCTCTGTTTTTGTTTCAGCTGTGATCATGTAACCTATTGTGAAGAAAAAAAGACTTGTCAGAGGTTTCTATTTACAGGTTTTAAGAATGTCTAAAAATGGTGAACTATGGGGACAGAAAGTAGATCAGTGGTTTTCTGGGATTGGGGTTGGGGTTGGATGATGGTGAACAGGTGTGAAGGGTCTCCTTAGAGTAATGGAAATATCCTAAAGCTGGATTATGGTAATGGTTGCACAACTAGAAAAACTTACTTATAAGCAGTGAATGGTATATTGTTTAAGTGAATTTTATGACATGACAATTATATGCTATACCTCAAGGTTTTAAAAAATGTAAATGGGATAAATAAAAACTTAAAAAAGAGAGAATTCCTAGAGTGCTTGGGTGGCTCAGTCTGTTAAGTGTCTGCCTTCGGCTCAGGTCATGATCCCAGGGTCCTGGGATAGAGTCCTGCATCGGGCTCCCTGCTCAGTGGGGAGTCTGCTTCTCCCTCTTCCTCTGCCCCTCCCCCACAAGCTTGTGCTCTCTCTCTCTCTCTCTCAAATAAATTAATAAAACATAAAAAAAACCCAAATAAATTCCTTAAGGATAGAGACCTTATATTTTGAGAGCTTTGAAAGAACCTGAATACCCTGCTCAGTAAACAATAACATTCTGGATAATAGAAAAGAATGTCACTTTGGGAAACTTTAGTTCTCAGGAGACTGCAGTGTTAGAAGCTGCTTCTTTAATTCTTGTCACTTAGAGTCAAACGAAATGGCAAACTAACTAAGGAAAAGGCTGCTCTCTTTTGTGGGTCATTTACATTTGGTGGACACTGAGGATGTTGAAAATGTGAAATGGTAAACTCGGCCTCGGCCTGCCTTCACAGAACTACAGAGTTTTGAGTGGGGCCTTGACCGTGGCCGCCGAGGAGCTGGTGACCCCTGGCGCCCACCCCACCTGACCGCTTCAGCTCCGGGGCAGTCTCCAGAGAGCCCTGTACCTCAGCACATCCACGGCCGGCAAGGAAGGACGGAAACGCATCTGCTTGCTCCTAAATCTCACTGGTCAAGGGCCTACCCTCCAGGCTTTCGACTTCCCTGCCCTTCTGGGTTCTGCGGTGTGGGGGTCAGAAGTCCCAGAAGTCCCTGCTGGTGTGAGGCAAGGCCCACCGGTGCCGTGCGAGGCCATGGAGTCCACACACAGCTGGTCTTCTGGGGACAGTGAGGAAGCATGTGTCCAACGGTGCCAGAGACAGTGAGGGGCAAACATCTGGAGGGACCCGGGAGTGTCTCACAGGGAACAACACAAATGGCAGATGTTGGACCTTCAAAGCAGAGGTTGATGGAAAGACCAGAGCCGGTTAACCTGATGCTCCATCTTTCTGTGGTTCTGAGCCAGGGCCTCCAAAAATGCAGAACCACTCACTCGGAGCCTCCGTGTTCTATGGTGTTTTGAATGCTCAGGATGACATGTTGCTCTAGACCAGCTAGTCTCACACTTTTTGTGCTCAGGACCGCTTTATACTCTTAAAAGATTAGTGACGACCCCGCAGAACTTTGTGTGTGGTGGAGCGAGGGAGTGGAAAAGGGTTCTATCAATATTTATCATGTAGAAACTAAAGCTTAGAAATTTTTGAAAATATTAATTGAAAAAGTTTAAAAATCATTACATGTTAACATAAACAACATGCTTTCTGCAAAATACCTATCTTTTCCAGGGAAAAAACAAAAGTTATGGTGATGGGGTGAGTATCACTGTTTCATATTTTGCAAATCTCTTGAATATCTGGTTTAAGAGAAGACAGCTGGATTCTTATCTGCCTCCACATTCAATCTGTTGTGCTACGTTGTTTCAGTTGACATAGATGGAAAATCCAGCCTCCCCCAGACATGTAGTTGGAAAAGGGGACCTCGTGAGCCTCCCCGCTCCCACAAACCATACTTTGAGAACTACTGGTCTGGCCTAAGTCACAATTTTTTTCAATCGTATGAACAATGCTCTAGCAGAAAGCCAGACTGTTTGCACTCAACAGAGACCAGAGATAAATTCTGTTTGAAAAAGTGTTTCCTGGGGGTACCTGGGTGACTCAGTCGGTTAAGCCTCTGCCTTTGGCTCAGGTCATGATCCCAGGGTCCTGGGATCGAGTCCCACATCAGGCCCCCTGCTGAGCAGAGAGCCTGCTTCTCCCTTGCCCTCTGTCTGCTGCTCCCCCTGCTTGTGCTCTCTCTCTCTGTCAAATAAATAAATAAAATCTTTAAAAAAAAAAGGGGGGGGGGAAAGGGCGCCTGGGTGGCTCAACTGGTTAAGTGGCTGCCTTCGGCTCAGGTCATGATCCCGGAGTCCCAGGATCGAGTCCCACATCGGGCTCCCTGCTCAGCGGGGAGTCTGCTTCTCCCTCTGACCCTACCCCCTCTTGTGCGCTCTCTGTCTCACTCGCTCTCAAATAAATAAAATTTAAAAAAAAAGAAAAGAAAAAGGGTTTCCTGGGAGTTTCTATAAACCACACAACTCATTTGAACATTTTTATCACTTTGGAAAATGCTTTAGCTATACAGCCTGTTCCTTTTTTAAACCAAAAGCATTTGCCTCATTAAACAGCCATGCTCTGCAGTGCCCTGACCACAAGGTGGCTCCCAGCCCAGGCTTTTCTAGAAGGACCCATCCCAGGGCTCTCCATTCCTTGATGGGGCACGAGCTGCTGAAGTCACTGAGGGTAACTTTCTTTAGATGGTTCAACACAAGAAAAGTGTCTGTTGGGTATGAGGAGGAATTAATTGCAAGAAAAGGGAAGTTAAGAAAGATCAGAACTATCTTTTTAAATTTTTTATTTAAATTCAACTTAGTTAACATATAGTTAGTGTATTACTAGTTTCAGAGGTGGAGTTCAATGATTCATCAGTTGTGAATAACCCCCAGTGCTCATCACATCACGTGCCCTCCTTAATGCCCATCACCCTGTTACCCCATCCCCCCACCCAGCTCCCCTCCAGCAACCTTCAGTTTGTCTTCCACAGTTAAGAGTCTCTTATGGTTTGTCTCCCTCCAGAGCTGCATTTTTTCGGTTTTTATCTTATTTTATTTTTCCTTCCCTTCCCTTGTTTCTTAAGAAAGATTAGAACTATTTTCTAACCTGGTGGGGAGGTGGGGGGAGTATGTAAAAAATTCCAAAGAGTTCTTCCAAATATTGGAAGAAGTACTATTTGTCACGTTCCCTCTCTTACCAGTGAACATGGCTTCCTTCTCTTATTATTTTTCATTTGATAGGCTTAAATTCTGTATTACTATCGCTACTAAAATGATTCTCTGTCAAAGCGAGGTATCACACTGGAAAACTCGTGTGATAGCTAAATGGTGGCAGCGGGGTGACGCACTCCGTTCTGAGAGACGGGACGCCTGAGTTCTCTTCTTCACTCACTGTGACACTGAACGGGTTACTTCTGCTTCCTCAGCCTGAGCGATCCACTCCATCTATGAAATAGGGCTAATAATACCTTACCTGCCCAAAGGCTTGCTTCCAAATCAATTATCTCTGGAGCTCCTCACCGGCTTTGAGATGTATGGATCTGTGGTTCAATTTGAATCTGGTACAATTCTTGACCTGCAACAGAAACCAACGTTGGCTAACCCTGCTCAGTTTCCTTAACAGGACTCATAAGGTCCAGCCCCTGCCTTTGTCTCTGGCCTTAAATCTCTGTTGGCACTATAAAGCTCCAGCCATAATGTGACATAACGCCCCCCCTCCCCCGCCAACGTGCCCCCTCAGCTGGTCATGTCCTAGCTGTCATTAAGTCTTGGCTCAGACATTGCTTCTGCTGGCCTGCCTTCTCTCACCTCTGCAGTCTGGCTCAGGTGCCAGGTGCCTCTCGCAGTGCTCCCGCAGCACCCCGTACTTCCTCGGCACACCTTTTAGTCTGTTGCATTATCATTTTCTAAATGCTTTACTCCACTGTGAATCGTGGGAGGCAAGAAGCACGTCTGCCTTCTTCATGGGTATCCAGGCCTTCTGGTACATAGAAGGTACATAAGAACATATTTATTGAATAAATGAAGAAAGGAGGGGAAGACATTGCCTTGGCTGATGCCAGTCACCCATAGTAGATGATCATGAAGTGCTTGTTAAACTGAACCAACAACACTAATATGCTTAACAGATATTCAAAACCTGATAAAATGAACAGAGATACTAATAGAACTTTGAGAATGGGGTGACTTGTTCAGCATCACAGAACTAAAAAGTGGCAGATCTGAGACTTGAACCAAAATATCCTGGTTCCAAGGTCTTTCACAATAATTTTGTTTAGGAAAGGAAAATGTTTCTTCTTCACACAGGCACAGCCTTAATCATTGCCTCCCAGGACACATAGTTAAGCACAGACTCAAACCCGAGGAAGGAGGAAAGGACACAAGGAGAGACTGAAGGAAGGATGGGATCCTAAGGTCAGAGTGAGGAGGTGGGGAGACTTTTCCGACAGTGCCCTCAGGAGAGGCATGCCTGACTGGAAGAGACACGAGGATAAACAGACCAAGACAGCCTCTGCCCGCTAAAAAAGCACACTCTGGCCCCCGCACATAGTCTATGTTTGCTCACTCTCACTTCTCCTGCCCTGTGAGCTCACAGCGGCTGGGTCCCCTCTTGTGCACCATGGTGTGAGACACTTCCCGTGGGACACAAATGTCTGAGCTTCTGAAGGGGCCAGGCCATGGGCTGAGGCAGCTCAGAAAGACATAGCCCTTCAGTGCCAGACACCAGAAACCAGCGATGCTGACACGGGACTCCAGGTAGCTGATCTGACCCCACTGAATGCTCCTGATGACCATGGCCCATAAGTGGGTGACCACAACTCCTCCTCCGCAGACCTGTGTCCCCTGGAGGATTATTGATTTGTTTTATTTCTAATTGTAGTAAGACACACATAGTATAAAATTCACCACCTCAGTCATTTTTCAGTATACAGTTCAGTCCTGTTAAGGATATTCACATGGTTATGCAACTATCATCATCATCCATCTTCAGAATTTTTTATCTTCCCAAACTGAAACTCTGTACCCATGAAGAGACAGCTCCCCATTTCCCCTCCTTCTAGTCCCTGGCAATCAACCACCTTCTCCTTTCTGTCTCTATGATTTTGACTACAACAGGTACCTTGTATCAGAGGAATCATACAGTATTTGTCTTTTCGGGACTGGCTTATTTCATTTAGCATAATGTGTTCAAGTTTCATCTATTTTATAGCATGTGTCAGAATTTTTTCCTTTTTAAGGTCTGAATAATATTCCATTATATATGTATAACACATCTTCTTTATTCATTCATCTATCGATTGCCTCTGTATTTTTTTTTTAAGATTTTATTTATTTATTTGACAGAGAGAGAGTGAGAAGCACAAGCAGGGGGAGCGGCAGAGAGAGAGGAAGAAGCAGGCTTCCCGCTGAGCAAGAAGCCCGATGTGGGGCTCGATCCCAGGGCCCTGGGATCATGACCTGAGCCGAAGGCAGACGTTTAACTGACTGAGCCACCCAGGCACCGGCCCTTGTCAACACTTTGTTATTTTTTGTCTTTTTGTTTTTTGTTTTTTTTAAGATTTTATTTATTTATTTGACGAGACGTAGAGAGAGAGAGCACACAGATAGGTAGAGCAGCAGGCAGAGGGAGAGGGAGAAGCAGGCTTCCTGCGGAGCAGGGAGCCCGATGCAGGGCTCGATCCCAGGACCCTGGGATCATGACCTGAGCCAAAGGCAGACGTTTAACGACTGAGCCACCCAGGCACCCTTTTTTTGTCTTTTTGATACAAGCCATTCTGAGAGTTGTGAGTTGCTATCTTGTTGTGGTTTCGATTTACATTTCTCTGATGATTAGTGATGTTCAGCATCTTTTCATGTATCTGTTGGTCATTCGCATGTCTTCTTTGGAGAAATGTCTATATAGTTCCTCTGCTCATTTTTTTTTTAATTGGATTGTTTGTTTTTTGTTGTTGAGTCATATGAGTTCTTTATTTTGGGTATCAACCCATTATCAGATATATCATTTGCAAATATCTTCTCCCATTGAGAACAATCATTTTGTTGATGGTTTCTTTGCTGTGTGAAAGTTTTTAAATTTAATGTAGTCCCAATTGTTTATTTTTGCATTAGCTGTCTTTGCCTGAGGAGACAGATCCAAAAAAATATTGCTAAGACCTATGTCCAAGAGTTATTGCCTATGTTTTCTTTTAGGAGTTTTATGGTTTTGGGTTTTACATAAATGTAAAATCTTGAATCCATTTTGAGTTTATTTTTGTATATAGTGTGATAAAGTGGTCAAGTTTTATTCCTTTGCATGTGGCTGTCCAGTTTTCCCAGCACCACTTATTGAAGAGACCGTCTTTTCCACATTGTATATTCTTGCCTCCTTTGTCATAAATTGATTGGCTGTATAAATGTGGGTTTATTTCTGGGCTCTCTATTCTGTTCTATTGAGCTATGTGTCTGTTTTTCTGTCAATTCCATACTGTGTTGATTACTGTAGCGTTGTAGTACAGTTCGAAATCTGGGAGTGTGATGCCTCCAGATTCGTTCTTCTTTCTCAAGAGAGTTTTGGCTATTCAAAGTCTTTTGTGATTCCATACCAATTTTAGGATCTTTTATTCTAGTTCTGTGAAAAGTGTTACTGATAATTTGATAGGGATTGTAGTGAATCCATGGATTGCTTGGGTAGTATGGACATTTTAACAATATTAATTCTTCCAATCCATGAGCATGGTTTATCTTTCCATTTATTTGTGTCATCTTCAATTTCTTTCAACGATGTCTTACAGTTTTCAGAGGACAGGTCTTTTACCTCCTTGGTTAAGTTTATTCCGAGGTATTTTATTATTTTTGGTGCAATTGTAAATGGGATTGTTTTCTTAACTTCTCTTTCTGCTGCTTCATAATTAGTGTATAGAAATGCAATGGATTTCTGTATATTGATTTTGTATCCTGCAACCTTACTGAATTCATTTATCAGTTCTAGTCGTTACTTGGTAGAGTCTTTAGGGTTTTCTGGTGTAATTTCATGTCATCTGTGAATACTGGAAGTTTTACTTCTTCCTTATCAATTTGGATGCCTTTTATTTCTTTTTCTTGTCTGATTGTTGTGGCCTGCTTCCAGTCCTATGTTTAATAAAGTGGTGAGAATGGGCACCCTTGTCTTGATCCTGATCTTAGAGGAAAAGCTTTTGACTTTTCACTATTGAATATGATGTTAGCTATGAGCTTTTCATATATGGCCTTTATTATGCTGGGAAATGTTCCCTCTATACCCACTTTGTTGAGAGTTTTTATCATGAATGGATGTTGAATTTTGTCACATGCTTTTTCTGCATCTATTGTGATGATCGTATGATTTTTATCCTTTATTTTGTTAATGTGGTGTTTAACAGTGATAGATTTCTGGATGTTGAGCCATCCTTGAATCCTTGGACTAAACCCCACTTGGTCATGATGAATGATCCTTTTAATTTATTGTTGAATTCAGTTTGCTAATATTGTTGAGAATTTTTGCTTCTATATTCACCAGGGCTATTGACCTGTAATTTTATTTTTTGTATTAGCCTTTTCTGGTTTTGGTATGAGGGTAATGCTGGCCATATAGAATGAATATGGAAGCATTCCTTCCTGTTATATTTTTTAGAATAGTTTGAGAAGAGTAAGTGTTAACTCTTCTTTAAATGTTTTGTAGAATTCACTTGTGCAGCCATCTGGTCCTGGACTTTTGTTGGGAGTTTTTTTATTACTGACTTAATTTCATTACTAGTGATTGATCCATTCAGATTTTCTATTTCTTCCTGTTTCAGTCTTGGAGAATTATATGTTTCTATGAATTTATTCATTTCTTCTGGGTTGTCCAATTTTTTGGCACATAATTTGTCATAGTACTCTCTTATAATCCTTCGTATTTATGTGGTGTCAGTTGTCACATCTCTTTCATTTCTGATTTCCTTAATTTGTGCCCTCACTCTTTTTTTCTTGATGAGTCTAGCTAAAGGTTTATCAATTTTGCTTAAATTTTCAAAGAACTGGCTCTTAGTTTCATTTATCTTTTGTATTGTTTTTTTTTAGTCACTATTTCATTGGTTTCTGCTCTGATCTTTATTATTTCCTTCCTTCTACTAACTTCAAGCTTTGTTTTTCTTTTTCTAGTCAATTCAGGTGTAATGTTAGAATATTGATTTGAGATTTTTCTTATTTCTTGAGGTAGGACCGTCTTGCTATGAACATCTACAAGTGCTGCAGAGCCTGAAAAAGAGAACGTACATCATGGGACGCCTGGGTGGCTCAGTGGTTAAGCGTCTGCCTTCGGCTCAGGTCATGATTCCAGGGTCCTGTGATCAAGCCCCACATTGAGCCCCACATCAGGCTCCCTGCTCAGTGGGAGGCCTGCTCCTCCCTCTCCCACTCCCCCTGCTTGTGTTTCCTCTCTCGCTGTCTCTCTCTCTCTGTCAAATAAATAAATAAAATCTTTAAAAAAAGAGAGAGAGAACATACATCTGAGAGGTGGATGGGGAAGGCCTCATCTTGAGCTAGCACTTGAGATGGGTGTCCATGTGCATGCAGTAGTCCTCAGAGCAAAAACTTAGAACAGCATTCCAGGTAACGGAAATGCATGCAACCATAATGGAAGTCTGAAGGACCATGTGTACTTAAAGATTCATAAAAGATTTTGGTATGGTTACAGCACAGGTGTATGAAAGAGGGTCAGGAGATGAAGGGGAATTGACTCCTTGTTAGGGGGTATCTATTATGTCTTGAGCACTTTGCTTATGCTTTTCATTTAATTCTCCCGTTGGTACTGTTATCTTCATTTTATACTCAGGAATTAGGACATTGAGCCTCATAAGGGTTAAACAACTCTTTCAGGTTAAAAAAGCACCCAAGATCATGCAGCTTCAGACAGACCAGCAACTTACACTCAGGTCCATCTGAAGCCAAAGCTTCTGATGATTCCATTGCATCACCACAATGCAGTACCTGAGTGGGATTCTAAGGGCCTCCAATGCTGGACCAACACTGGATTTTTCTTTGGACAATGCAAAATCATGGAAGGTGTCAAACTGGGACTTTTCCAGAAGGAATTAAAAGGCAGTTGACTTCTGGTCAACAGCCCTACGAAGGGCCACATCAGAGAGTGTTGAGCGAAGAATGCAGAATATAGGCAAATGGAAGCCAGCAGCGCAAAGCAAGTCCTGGCTTGCTGTTTGACAGTGATGACCTTCCACAGCTCTCATTCTTAGGTTTCTAATATCATTCCTTCTTGCATGAAAACAAAAACAAGAACATACTGTGGTCTGGAAGCCCTATTTGAATCCAAAGCTGCCAAGTGTCATAAGGAAATCAGGGTGGTAGAACTTGTGTCTCCCTGGTTCTGCCTTCAGTATTCCTCCGACTCTTGGACTTGCTTGACCGTGACTAGAGCCAGTGGAGATTTGTTTTTTCTCAGCAGGAAGCTAGTGGCTGTATCATAGGATTGTGGTTGATTTTCTACCTTGTATTTTGGCTGATGAAAGTAAAAAAACTTGTGTCCAAGCATTAATGATTTACAAATATTGACTTTGTGTGTACTCCCAGGTTATGTTATTTTGAAAAGAGACCCCAAGCTGAGATCATGATCTGAGCCAAAACCAAGAGTCAGATGCTTAACTGACTGTACCACCCAGGTATCCCTCAAATAAATAAATAAATCTTTAAAAATTTTGGAAACGATTATTTTTACACATTTTGAAGACCTTGTTCCATTATTCTCTAATGTCTAGAATTGGTGTTAAATTCAAAGCCATTCTGATTCTTGATCCTTTGTATATGAACTGTTTTCTCTCAAGCTTGTAGAATTTTCTCTTTGTTCCAACTATTCTAAATATTATGATGATATACATTTGTATGGGTCTATTTTTTTAAATTTATTTGTCAGAGAGAGAGAGAGCACAAGTAGTGGGAGTTGCAGGCAGAGCAGGCAGAGGGAGAAGCAGGCTCCCCGCTAAGCAAGGAGTCCGATGTGGGATTCAATCTCATGACACTGGGATCATTACCGGAGCCGAAGGCAGATGCTCAACCAACTGAGCCACCCAGGCGTCCCATGTATGGGTCTATTTTTATCTATTTTTCTGGGCACTTCAGTTCCTTTAAATTTAGAAGCATATTGTTTAGCTCTAGGGAATTTTCCTGAATTATGGCATTGAGGATTTCCTCAATTCTGTTAAATTTTTTTTTCTCTTTCTGAATTCCTATGATTCAGAAATTAGACATGGGCATATCTTCTAATTCTTTATGTTTCTCTCCTATTTTCCATTTCTTCATCTTTGGGCTCTTTTTTTTCTGGAAGTGTTCCTTGACTTTATTATTCAAACTTTTTACCGAGTTTTACATTTTTGCTATCACTGTTTTTTTTTTTTAATTTCAAAGAGCTCTCTTTTATTCTCTGAAAAAATTTTTTTAATATAGTATCCCAGGAGCACCTGGGTGTCTCAATCAGTTGAGTATCTGACTCTTGTTCTCAGCTCAGGTCATGATCTCAGGGTTGTGTGATCAGGCCCACGTTTTGGTGGGGAATCTGCTTGAGATTGTCTCTCTCCCTTTCCCTCTGCCCACCAACCCCCCTCCCCCCACTCTTTCTCTCTCTTTAGGATAAATGAATAAATCTTTAAAAAATATACAGCCTCCTGTTCTTATTTCAGGGTTGTAACATCTTTTCTTATCATTTTGAAAATATTAGTGATAGTTTGTTGAAAATTTCTTCTCCTTATACAATCTCTCTCTTTTTTAGGTTGCTTTTTTGTCTGTGTGTTTTTGTCTGTGTCTTCCAAGTTAGAAGGTTTCCTCAGGTTCACATTATTCCTCAAAGTTTCATACCCAAAAGCTAAACACTAAAATGCTGACTGAAAGCTCTGAGTGTGTGGTGAAGCTTCAGTGTAAGGCCCTCTACTTGGAGAATCTCAATATCAATACCTTCACATCTCTCCTTCTAGGCTGTTCAGAGGGACTGGAGAAGACCACCAATCTCCTACCCAGAGGATGGTGGCCTTGTGGCCAGTATTCTGAGAATTGAGTGAGAACAGACCACACATCCATTTCATCCTACTTTGGACAGTCCTATAGCTCTGTCTGAAACCAGGCCTTGTAACCTCACAGCCCTCTATCTATCATACTCAGAGAATAATTTTCTGGCTTTTTCCATTTGGGGGAAGGACAGTTGAGGAGATGATCTGGGTAGTTTCTAATATAAACTTTCAGCCAATCCTCTTTATTTTAGCATAAAACATTCATCAAAATAGACAATAATCTAGGCCATAAAACACATTTTTATACATTTAAAAGAATAGAAATCATAGCTCTCAGACCACAGTGGAATAAACTAGAAATCAGTAATAGAAAGAGCTGGAAAATGCCAAAATACTTGGAGATTAAGCAACACACTTCCAAATAACACATAGGTCAAAGAAGAAATCTCAATAGAAATATAAACATATTTTGAAGCAAACAAAAATACAACTTAACAAAATTTATGGGATGCTGCCAAAGCAGTGATGAGAGGGAAATGCATGTATTAACCTTCCACCTTAGGGAAGAAGAAGACGAAGAAGAAGAAGAAGAAGAAGAAGAAGAAGAAGAAGAAGAAGAAGAAGAAGAAGAAGAAGAAGGAGGAGGAGGAGGAGAGGAGGGGAGGAGGGGAGGAGGGGGGAGGCGGGAGGGGAGAGGGGAGGAGGGGAGGAGGAGAAGGAATAAGAGGAAAATAAATGATAAATATTAGAGTAGAAATCAATGAAATTGAAAATAGGAAATCAGAAGAGAAAATCAACAAAACCAAAAGCTGGTTCTTTGAAAAAAACTGATAAAATCAGTATGCTCCCAGCCAAACTAATTAAGAAAAAAAGAGAAAGAACATAAGTTGTCAATATCAGAAATGCAAGAGGGACATCAGTAGAGCATGGACATTAAAAGAATACATTTGGGGGGGCACTTGGGTAGTGGCTCATCTGGTTAGACATCCAACTCTTGATTTTGGCTTGGGTCACGATCTCAGGGTCATGGAATCAAGCCCTGTGGTGGGCTCTGCACTCAGCAGGAAGTCTGCTTGAGATTCTCTCCCTCTTCTCTTGCCCCTCCACCCACCCCTCTAAATAAATAAATAAATAAATATAAATCTTAAAAAAAAAGAATACATTTGTTAACCTAGATGAAATGGACCATTTCCTTGAAAGACACAATCTGCCAAAACTCACACAAGAAGTAACTGACAATCTGAATAGGCCTATATCCATTAAAGAAATCAAATCAACAGTTAATCTTCCAAAACAGAAAGCACCAGGCCACAGGAGTTCACTGGTGAATTCAACCGAACATTTAAGGAAGAAATTATACTAATTCTCTACAGTCTCCTCCAGAAGATAGAAGCCGAAGGAATATTTCCTAACTTATTCTATGAGGCCAGCATTACCCTGATACCGAAACCAGACAAAGGCATTATAAGAAAAGAAAACATAGACCAATATCTCTCACGAGCATAGATACAAAAATTCTCAACAAATATTAGCAAATCAAATCCAACAATGTATAAAAAGAATTATACATCATAATCAAGTGTGATTTATCCCAGGTAGGCAAGGCTGGTTCAACATTCAAAAATCAATTAAGGTAGTCCATCATATCAACAGGCTAAGAACAAAAATCACATGATCATATCAATAGATGCAAAAAAGAAAAAAAACCCACTTGACAAAAATCCAAGACCCATTCATGATAAAAATCTTTTAAAAATTTTAAAAAACTCAGCAAGGGGTGCTTGGGTGGCTCAGGCGTTAAGCGTCTGCCTTCGGCTCGGGTCATGGTCCCGGGGTCCTGGGATCGAGCCCCACTTGGGCTCCCTGCTCGGCGGGAGGCCTGCTTCCCCCTCTCCTGCTCCCACTGCCTGTGTTCCTGCTCTCGCTGTGTGTGTGTCTCTCTCTCTGTCAATTAAATAAATAAAAAATTAAAAAAAAATAAAATAAATAAAAAAATAAATAAAAAACTCAGCAAAATTGGAATAGAGGGGGTACTTCCTCAACTTGATAAAGAACATCTACAAAAAGCCTACAATTAACATTATATTTAATGATAAGAAACTCAAAGCTTTCCTGCTAAGATCAGGAACAAGACAAGGATATCTCTCTCACCATTGCTTATCAGTATCATACTGAAAGTTCTAGCGATTCAATTAAGATAAGAAAAAAATATATTTATATTGATTGGGAAGAAAGGAATCAAACTGTCTTTGTTTACAGATGACACAACTGTCTATGCAGAAAATCTGAAAAAAAATCTATACTAACAGCAATTATGGAGGTTTGCAGGATACAAGGTTAATATACAAAAGTCAAGGGGTAAAAGAGGTCAACAGGTAAAAACCTCCCAGTGGTAAGATATGTAAGTCTTAGAGACATAATGTATAGCGTGGTGATAATAGTTAATACTATATTGCATATCTGAAAGTTATTAAGACAACAGATCTTAAAAGTTCTCATCATAAGGAAAAAAGTTTGTAACTATGTGTGGTGATGGATATTAACTAAGCTTATTGTGATAATCATTTCCCAATATATACATATATCAAATCATTATGTTGTATATCTAAAATGAATACAATATATAAATGCCAGTTATATATATGCATATATGTCAGTTATATCTCAAAAAACATCAGTGGCTTTCTTATATACCAGAAATGAACAAGCATAATTTGAAACTTGTAATTTGTAACTTAAAAACATATGGCCATTTACAATAGAAGCACAAAACTATGAAATACTTAAGTATAAATCTAACAAAACATATACAAGATCTACGGAGGAAAACTCCAAAACTTTGATGAAAAGTAACAAAGAAGTTAATACAGGGAAAGATATTCCATATTCATGAATAGGACAATGTAGTCAAGGTGTCAGTTCTTCTCAACTTAATCTGTAGATACTACACAATCCAAATCAAAATCCCAGCAAGTCATTTTATAGATATCAATAAGCTGATTCTAAAGTTTATATGGAGAGGCAAAAGACCCAGAGGAGCCAGCTCAATACTGAAGGGGAAGAACAAAGTTGGAGGACTGACACTACCTGGCTTCCAGACTTACTATAAAGCTACAGTAATCAGAGCAGTATGATACTGGCACAAGAATGGACAAGTAGATCAATGTAACAAGATAGAGACCTCGGAAATAAATCCACATAAATATCGCCCACCAAATGATATTTGACAAAGATGAATGGAGCAAAGATAGTCTTTTCAACAAATGGTGCTGGAACAATTGGACATCCTCATACAAAAAAAAAATCTAGACAACTTACACTCTTCACAAAAAAATATTTTGCAAAAAAATCATGAACCTAAATATAAAACATGAAATTAGGGAAGTTCTGGACTATAACAAGAGAAAACCTAGATGAGCTTGGGTATGGCAATGACATTTTATTTACTTTTTTAAAAACATTTTCTTGGAAATTTTCATTATTATGGCTTAAATTTCTTTTTAAAAAATAACTTTCCAGGAGCACCTGGGTGGCTCAGGTGATTAAGCATCTGACTCTCGATCTCAGCTCAACGCTTGATCTCAGGGTCGTGAGTTCAAGCCCTGCGTTGGGCTCCACGCTGGGCGTGGAGCCGACTTTAAAAAACAAAAACAACAACAACAACAACAACAAAATAACTTTCCATAAATTAAAATTCTCATTTTCACAAATACTAGCACGAAATGAAATAGTAACAGCATAACAAAAACCATGATTAACGAGGAAGTTGAATGTTTTATTATTAAACTATTTATCTTCCTACGAGGCTGTTGCTTCATTGTATAAAAACAGCACCAGGGAAGGGCAGTATATTGCAAAATTAAAGACAGTATTGCTCTTTATCTGACACTGTACAACTCACAAGCCTTTCTTCACTGCCAGGATTTCCAATGGGAAGATCATTTGTGCATTTCCACCCCAATCCAGGGCTAGATGTAAGCAAGTTACAATATTCCCTATAGCTTAGGATCACAATGTTATTCTTGAATTATGTCATTTTTATAACTAGTTTTTAACCACAGATAATTTCAGGATTCTGAATATTATAGCAGGAGCCTAGCCTAAAAATCACAGGGTGTTGCAAAAAAGATGCATATCGAATTTATCTGCAATCACTAGAAAGTTAAGCGGTGTTTTCTTCCATTAGCATTGTTGCAAGTAGTTTCTTTTTCCACTGGTATTGTTAAATGTTGGTATTTTAAGTCCTCTATGCGCCACTAATTTAAGACAACTATACTAGATTAAGGGGCTTCGTACTAGTTTATTTAGGGGTTCCATTTTCACTCCTAATAGATTTTATGTATTTTTCATATGCTTTTTCACTCATTAATTCACCCAGTTCTGAAGGATTACTGAGTGTTACCATTTTCATAACAAGATTTGTTGACAAGTCCTGGATTTTCTGCAAGAGCTTCATTAATTTCAGTTACTTCTGACAGAGGAGAATAGAGTTCACTAACAGCTTTTACACTTTCCAAAGCACCAAACTCATCTCGTTTGTTCAATTTTGTCCCAGCTTCAGGCAGACTACAGTAAACAACATCTCCCAAAGCTTCCTGTGCAAAGTTGCTGATTCCCACTGGTCCAATACCATTTTCTGTTGTTATCCAATCATGTTTGTCTGTGAATTTAGGCACGGAGAGCAGAGTGGAGCCTGTGCATGGCTTCCAGATGGTGCCAGAGCCTCAGCCCCCAGGGCACAGCCCCCATGCTCCACTGCACTGCTCCTAGCAGCATGTTCCCATGTTTGCAGGGGTATGGGGGGGTCACCGTCTGGCAATGACATTTTAGATGGAACACTGAAGGCATGATCCATGAAAGAAAGAATTGGTTAGCTGAACTATGTTAAAATTAAAAATTTCTTCACTGTGAAAGACAATGAGATTCTTTCAAGAGAATGAGACAATAAACCACAGACAGGGAGAAATTATTCACAAAAAGACACATCTGATAAAGGGCTGTTATTCAGAATATTCAAAGAACTCTTAAATTTCAACAATAATAAAACAAGCAATCTGATTTAAAAACAGGCAAATGATCTGAAAAGAAGATATACAGATGGCTAGTAAGCATAGGGAAAGAAGCTCAACATTATATGTCATCAGGGAATTGCTAATTAAAACAACAGTGAGACACCACACTACACACCTATTAGAATGGCCAAAATCCCAAACACTGACAACAGCAAATGCTGGTGAGAATGTGGAGCAACAGGAATCTGTTCATTGCTGGTGGGAATGCAAAATGATACGGCCGCTTTGGAAGACAGTTTGGTGGTTTCTTACAAAACTAAACATACTCCCACCATAAGATTCAGCAATTGCGCTCCTTGGAATTTACCCAGAACTGAAAAGTACAGTAGCCCACCCTCATCTGTGGTTTCAGTTACCCACCACCAACCATGGTCTTGAAGCAGACGATCCTCTTTCTGACATATTGTCAGAAGGTCAGTGCAGTGGTAGTCTAACTCTGTATCAGAATGCCTACGTCATTCATCTCACTTTGTCTCATTACATAGGCATTTTATCATCTCACACCATCACAAGGAGGGTGAATATGGTACACAAAGATATTTTGAGAAAGAGACAATATTCACATAACTTTTATTACAGGGTATTGTTATAATAGTTGTATTTTATTATTAGTTATTATTGTTAATCTCTTACAATGCCACATTGATAAATTAAACATGATCATAGGTATGGATGTACAGGAAAGAACATAGTGTATCTAGGACTCAGTACACTATCTGTGGTTTCAGGCGTCCACTGGGGATCTTGGAGCACGTCCCCCATGGATAAGGGAAGACTACTGTATGTCCACACAAGAATCTGCACATGTGTTTAAAAGTTTTATTTATAATTGCCCACACTTGGAGGCAACCCAAAATGTCCTTCAGTAGGTGAGTAGATAAATAAACCATGGTACATTCAGACGATGGAGTATTACTCAGAGCCAAAAAGGAATGAGCCATGGAAAGTCCTGGAGGAACCTTAAATGCATACTAGTAAGGGAAAGAAGCTAATCTTGAAAGACTGCATAGTGTATGATTCCAACTACATGACATCCTGGAAAAGACAAAACTGTGGAGACAGTAAAAAAAAAATGAGTGGTTGCCAGAGGTTGTGGGGAGGGAGGATGAATCGGTGAGGTGAAGGATTCTTAGGGCATGAAACTACTCTATATACTACAATAGTGGATACTTGTCATAATACCTTTGTCAAAACCCATAGAGTGTACAACACCAAGTCAAATCTTAATGGAAACTATGGACTTTGAATGATACTGATGTGTCAGTGTGGATTCATCGATTGTAACGAATGGACTCTGGTGGGGGATGTTGATAATATAGGAGGCCATGCATGTGTAGAGGAGGGGTATATGGGAAACCTCTGTACTTTCCATTCCATTTTGCTGTAAACCTAAAGCTGCTCTAAAAAATAAACCTATTAATTAAAAAAATCTCTTTTCTGTCATTTTAGCGGTGTTGGGGGAGAGTGTGTTGGGGGAGAGAGAAAACGTAGATACATCCAGACATCTTAGATGTCTAAATCAATATAATACATTGAAATAGAGAAGTGTGTTGAAGCCTATGGTTGGTGAGGAACACTAAGAAGAAGCTGGTTACTTTTGGTCCTGATGAAATAATTAGTGCTCTTGGTGCAAACTGAAAGCAAAGGAAGAGGTACTGAGTAAAAAGGGTCGAATGGTTTATTTAAGAAGCATAAATATCCTGGCAGTGCCAGATGCTGAGTAATGGGGAGCCCTTTTTAGGTAGACTTCAAGCAGTAAGCAGGCTTTCTGATACAGCAAAAGAGTCCCGAACCAGGAGGGAGAACATGGCCAACGTATAAGCAACAGAGGCAGAGCTCTCAAGGTAGAGAAAGAAAGCGGCGCACGTTATGAGCCCATCTCTGCTGGGTCCCAGGTCCACAGAATGCCTGCATTTCGGTGTATAACCACCAGCCAGAAGTGCAGCCTTCCTGCAAATACAGAAAGACCTCAGAGTCAGAAATAAAATACCCCCCACCCCCCAAGTGGATCTCCTAGTCAGCTGCCAGTGCTTGTTACTTTAAACAAGAATGGCTGGCAAAAGGATAGATGCATAGTTCAATTAAATATAATGGAGAGTCCAGGGGCGCCTGGGTGGCTCAGTTGGTTAAGCGACTGCCTTCGGCTCAGGTCATGATCCTGGAGTCCCGGGATCGAGTCCCACATCGGGCTTCCTGCTCGGCGGGGAGTCTGCTTCTCCCTCTGACCCTCTGACCCTCTTCCCTCTCGTGCTTTCTATCTCTCATTCTCTCTCTCTCTCAAATAAATAAATAAAATCTTTAAAAAAAAATATAATGGAGAGTCCAGAAATACATCTTTAAATTTATGGTCAGTTAATTTTTGGCAAGACGCAACCCAATGGGAAAAGAATAGTTAGTCTTTTCAACAAATTGTCCATATTCACAAGCACACTAATGAAATCATACCCCTTCATCTTGCCACACACAAAGATAAACTAAAAATAAATCATAGAGCTAAGTGTAAGGGCTAAATTTAAAATTTTTAAAGAAAATATAGGAGTAAATTTTCATGACTTTGGGTCCGGCAAAGCCTCCTTAGATATGACAACAAAAGGAAAAACAACAAAATGATCAATAAATTGGACTTCATCAAAGTTAAAACATGTAGGGGCATCAAAAAATACCTTTGAAAAAATGAAAAGACAACACACTCCCAAGAATGGAAGATATTTGCAAACCGTATTTCTGATAAGGCACCTGTGTCTAGAATATATAAACAACTCTTAGAACTCAGTAATAAAAAAATAAATAATCCAATTTTAAAATCGGCAAAATATTTGAAGAGACATTTCTCCAAAGAAGAGATAAAGATGGCCAATAACCATGTGCAAAGAGGCTAACATCATTAGTTCTTAGGGAAAAGTAAATCAAAACCACAATGATAACACTTCACACCTACTAGGATGGTTATAATAAAAAAGATGGATAGTCACAAGCATTGATGAGGTTGTAGAGAAATTGGGGCCCTCATATATTGCTGGTGGGAATGCAAAAATGATGCAGTTGCTTTGGAAAACAGCCTGGCAGTTCCTCCAGAGGTTAAATACAGAGTTATCATTTGAACCAGCAATTCCACTACTGGGCATATACCCAAGAGACATGAAATCATACGTCCAAACAAAAACTTGTTCATGAATGCTTATAGCAGTATTATGGGGCTATTATGAAATAGCCCCAAAGTAGAAATAACCCAAATATTCATCAACTGATGGATAAGCAAGATAAGTAAAATGGGGTAAATCTACATAAAATTATTTGACAATAAAAAGGAATGATATACTGACACATGCTACGACATGGATGAACCTTTAAAACATTACGCTAAGTAAAAGAAGCCAGTCACCAAAAGCTGTATATTATATGACTATATGAAATGTCCAGAAGAGGCAAGCCCATAGACATAAGAACTAGATTAGTGATTGCCCCAGGTGGGCAACTGGGAGGGGATTAAAAAAATAGGAGTGATCACCAAAGGGAACAGAGTTTCTCTTGGGGTGAAAATTAAAATGTTCTAAAATTGTGGTGATGTTTGGGGGCGCCTGAATGGCTCAGTCTGTTAAGCGTCTGTCTTCAGCTCAGGTCATGATGCCGGGGTCCTGGGATCAAGCCCCGAATCGGGCTCCCTGCTCAGTGGGGAGTCTGCATCTCCCTCTCCCCCTGCTCGTGCTCTCTCTCTCTCGCTCATTCTTTCTCAAATAAATAAATACAATCTTTAAAAAAATAAGGGCGCCTGGGTGGCTCAGTCGGTTAAGCGACTGCCTTCGGCTCAGGTCATGATCCTGGAGTCCTGGGATCGAGTCCCGCATCGGGCTCCCTGCTCAGTGGGGAGTCTGCTTCTCCCTCTGACCCTCTTCCCTCTCATGCTCTCTGTCTCTCATTCTCTCTCTCTCAAATAAATAAATAAAATCTTTAAAAAAAAAAGAAAAGAAAGTTGTGGGGATGTTTGTGCAACTCCTAATATCCTAAAAACTGTTTAATTTTACACTTTAAATGGGTGAATTTTATGGAGTTGTGTGAATTTTATTTCATTAAATCTACTTTTAAAAAACATTTTATTTTTAAGTAATCTCTATATCCAACTTGGGCTTGAGCTCACAACCCTGAGATCAAGAGTCTCATGTTCCACCAACTGAGGAAGCCAGGCGCCCCTAAAGCTACTTAAAAAAAAAAAAAAAAAGATGGTTCGAGTAATTTGAGGAAAGCTTCCAACATGAAAGAGAAAGAAGAAAACAAAGAAACAAGTAGCAAAAGTGATAGCAAAAAGGCACCCAGAGACAATTTGGAAAAAAACAGAATAACCTCAAAATAATAAGACGGCTAATAAACACAAATACTGAAGACATAAAACAAGAAGAGATTGGTTAGGGAATAGGAATGAGCTCTTGGGAATTAAAGATATTGCTTGGGGAGCCTGCCTCTCCCTCCGCCTACAGGTCCCGCTGTTTATGCTCTCTCTCTCTGACAAATAAATAAATAATATCTTTAAAAAAAAAGATATTGCTTGCTAGCCCCCTAAGAGTCAATGAAATCTTCCAGAAAGTGGAATCAACAAGACATGGATCATAGCATACAACTTAAGAATATAAACTTAAGAAAATTGGAAGAGCAATTGAGGAGATCCAACATATAGGAGTTAGAGAACAGAGCGAATAAAAGTTCAAAGTAATGCAAGAAAATTTCCCAGAACTGAAGGGCATGAGCCTCTAGGTTGGAAGCTACAACGCGGGCGCCTGGGTGGCTCAGTCGTTAAGCGTCTGCCTTCGGCTCAGGTCGTGACCCCGGGGTCCTGGGATCGAGCCCCGCGTCGGGTTCCCTGCTCGGCGGGAAGCCTGCTTCTCCCTCTCCCACTCCCCCTGCTTGTGTTCCCTCTCTCACTGTGTCTCTCTCTGTCAAATAAATAAATAAAATCTTTAAAAAAAAAATGAAAGCTACAATGTGTTCAGGATAATACATGAAAAACAATGTATATCAAGGAACATAATCACATAATCATGAAATGTAGAACACTGGGCATGTAGAGATGATCCTAAATGCTTGGAGAGAAAGAAAAAAAAAAGGCCACTCCTACAGGACTGAGAATGGGAATAGCATTAGACTTCTGACCGTAACACTAGAAGCAGGGAAACAAAGGGCTAATGCCCTCCAAATGCATGTGAATTCTCATCCTAGAATTTTATGCATACCCATATTTTCAACCAAGCAGAAAAGGGAATTTTCAGACAAACAAGGGCTCCAAATTGTTTCTAGGTACAAATCAAGAAAAAGGAAGATACAGCTTTTGGCAAAAATAGGATCCAACGCAGGAAAGTGACAGAGAATTCCCATGATGAGCTGTTTGTCAGGTTTGGAGGGTGGCCAGTCCAGACTGGGAGGAGGTGGACAAAGCATTTGTGCTCCTGGAAAACAGTCTGGCATTTGACAGATCCATTGCAGCAATTGGAAGGGAAGGAGGGGAGGACGGGAAGGAGGAAGGGAGCGAGGGAGGGAGGAGGAAAGGATGGATGGACAGACAAAAACACCTGTAGGCTCAAAGAAAACAATGCAAATGAAAAAGTGAGGCAGTTAGTAAGCCTAAGAGGAGAAAAATTACATAAAAAGAGAAACATAATCACAATTATAGTATTTGGCTCAACGAGAACTTAGCATAGTCTCAGTAATATTTATAGTGACAATTGATTTAACAAAAAATTGTGGTAGAACTCTATTTGGAAACAGAGTTTGGGAAGGGGTCTTTAAGAGAATGACCATAACATGCTATTGATACAAAATATTTGAAATAAGTGAGTCAAGAAATATCATTAGAAGCTTATTACTAACGATGGAAATACTGGAAGAAATAACGTAGAAAGACATGAAAGTTGGTTGTGTTTGGGGAGCGGGAAATGGCAAGAGATGGACAGAGACTTCTTTTTTTGGTAATATAACTTTAAAAACTATATACATTTATTATGTTTATAAAATTTAAAATTGGCTTTAAGCAACAAAGAAAAGACTTTACCAATCATGTAAACCAGTGGTCTTAAAACTTTTTTTGGTTAGAATGCTTTTTTGGGAAATCTTATGCCAAATGAAAGCACAGCTAATATATGAGAGAAGCAAGGGCAGGGCCCTCTTACGCCAGCAGCCTCTGAGACAGCTCTTAGAAGTCACTAATTCCTAAGAATAACTTAAAAGTCAGACTCTCTCTGACCCATCTAACTAACAAATCTGACAGAAGTTCTAACTTACCCTGTTATATAAAGCTGGGCTTAGAATCAAGGCCCTGGATTCCCTGCTCAGGACGCTTTCTCTTATAAGGTCCTGCTTCAAGAATTTAAAAACATAAGGGACAGAGGCATTACTGGAGGCCGGTTCATTTTTGTGGGCAGGGAAAACGTGGACACCTTTGTTCATATCGGTGTAGGAGTTAGGGGCCAGTGCAAAGGAATAAATAAGAGTTGAAGCTTTCACGGAGGTAAGAGGTAATAGGGTCAAAGGAGAAGGGAAGTTAAGAGGCTGGCATTATTATGCTAAGAGTGGCAACCAGGTATTCTCTCAATGCCCAGTTTGGTCAATCGATAAGACCTCCTCCAAGCACTGAGTTGGATTCTGGGCCAAGTCTGGGTTCAGCTGGAAGGTGTTTCTTGATTGACTGGTGACGTCTGGCCAGACAGGTGCAAGGCTGCTGTGGTAGACACGCTGCGTGTCTCCTATCCTTATCTTACTGCCATAAGCTACCATGATCCTTTTGGAGACATTGGTTACCAGCCTGAAGAAAAGGAAACTGGTGATTTTAGGAAATACCATGCAGTCAGAGCAGTGAAGCAGGAATAGTCAATGATGCTGCTGAACCAAAGGCAGTTTTCGGATGCACTGAAGATCTTCAGTTGACTCTGCTTCTTGAAGAATAGTGTGGTCTCTCCATCGCCCAAGCGTAAATGATGCATAAGAGATGAAGGCTAGCTTATACTTATCTTAAAATTCAGCAAGGGGGGGGGGCCTGGATGGCACATCAGGCTCTGTGCTCAGTGTGGAGTCTGCTTGAGATTCTCTCCTTCTCCTTCTCCCTCTCCCCCTCCCCCGGCTTGCACTCTCTCTGTCTCTAAAATAAATAAATAAAACCTTTAAAAAAAATTCAGCAAGATGTTTGTCAGTGCAAGAATTACTGCAAAAGTAGAGAACTATTCTCTCAGATCTGAGCTATCCAGTGTGGTAGCCATTAACCACGTGTAGCTACTGAGCACATGAAATGAGGCTGATGTGACTGAGGAATTGAATTTTGAATTTTAATTAGATAACACTGAAGCTGAAATTGAAACCCTCTTCCACTTTCAGATGGAGTAGATGTACTTTTCCCTATTCCTCCCGTTAAGTACAACCAAAACTCTTAGACATTATATATAAAACAAAAAGCACTGAAAGGTGGAGAGAGCGAAGCAGAGCAGCTAGGGACATCAGTACCCAAGGAATGACATAGTAGTGAGTTCCCTGGGTTTTCTTTCTGCCTCCGTGTTCCTACTTGGAGACTTGGAGCTAGAAGCCATCAGCCTGGAAATGCCAACAAGCACAGACAAAATGAGTCCCAACAAAAGCCTGCTCTCTCTAGCTAGAGGAGGAAGGAAGGGGTAGCAAGACAGCTTTTAGACCATAACTGCTCTACTCTAGCCACTTGCCACAGAGAAAACTGTGGCACCACACGGTCATCCTAAAATGCCATGCCAGCAAAGGCAAAGTGGGAGCCTAGAATTCTACCCTTGCAGGGCTGAAAGGAGGTTTTTCAACATTTCTGCTGGGGTGATTTCAGAGAACTCCAAGTAGGAAGCTGGGATTTTCATCCCGATTGGCTGGTGATGCCTTTCCCAACTTGGCAGTCTAAGTGGAAAATATGGGGAACCTGGACTTCGGTATCTGATACCTGACAGTAATGAGGCATCCCTCTCTCCCCATCACTTGGGTGGTGTCAGAGGAGGCCTCGTGCAGAGTCAGGACCGCTCAGTGGTAATGAGGCCACCCCAACATGATGTCAGTGGACACAACTTGGACAGCAGGTACTTCATCCCTGCTCAGCAGTACTAAGGAAACGTCCATGTCCCTGTGTATCAAAAGAGGCTGAGTGGGGACTTCTACCTGCACCAGGCAATAATGAGGCAGTATGTCCCTCTTCCCTTGCCGGAGCAATGCCAGCGACAGCCAGCTCAAACAGAAGATCCAAAGTCTCAGAAGTAATGCAAAATGTCCAAGTTTCAACTGAGGATCACACCAAGAATCAGGAAGATCTTTAAAAGAAATCAATAGACAACAAAATGCTGAGATATTAGACTTACCTAAGATTTTAAACCATAATAAATGCTTCAAGGAGCAACTGTGCTCTTAAAAAAATGAAGATAGAAAGCTTCAGCAAAGAAGTAGAAGATATAAAGAAGAATCAAATGGAATTTTGTGAACCCTGAAATACAAAGCTCCATGGGTGGGCTCAAGCGTAGAAAAGAGGGGGGACAGAGGAAAGAATCTGTGAACTAAAAGAACAATAGAAATTACCCATCCTGAGCAGCACAGAGAAAACGGGTGGAAGCGGTGGGTAGGAGATGAGCAGAGCCTCAGGGATAACAAAAGATGTAATACTTGCATCTTTGGAGTACTGGACGGAGAAGAGAAACAGGGCAGGGATGAAAAAGCACTCAATGAAAAATAATGGCTGAAAACTTCTCAAATTTGGCAAGAGAAGTGAACCTACATAGTCAAGAATCTGAGTGAACCATAAACAGGGTAAACCTAAAGAAATCCAAGCCAGCACACAGCATAATTAAACTTCTGAAAAGCAATCAAAGAAAATATCTTAAAAGCCACCAGAGCAAGACTAGAGGAAAAATAATTAGAATGACAACAGATTCTCATCAGAGACCATGGAGGCTGGATGGAAGTGGCATAATATTTCTCAAGGGCTGAAAGTATCAATCTAGAATACTACACCCAAATAGGATTATCCCCCAAAAAAGTATACCTAAAATATCTTTCAGGGGAAAGGAAGACATTCTCAGATGAAGGAAACCTAAGAGAATTTGTCACCAGTTGACCTTTCCTAAAAGAATGGATAAAGGGCATTTTCTTTTTTCTTTCTCTTGGGGGGAGATTTTTTTTTTTATTAACATATAATGTATTATTTGTTTCAGGGGTACAGTCTGTGATTCATCAGTCTTACACAATTCACAGCACTCACCACAGCACTTCCCTCCCCAATGTCCATCACCCAGCCACCCCATCCCTCCCACCCCCCTCTACTCCAGCAGCCCTCAGTTTGTTTCCTGAGATTAAGAGTCTCTTATGGTTTGTCTCCATCTCTGGTTTCATCTTGTTTCATTTTTCCCTCCCTTCCCCTATGATCCTCTGTCTTGTTTCTCAAATTCCACATATTAGTGAGATCATATAACTGTCTTTCTCTGATTGACTTATTTCGCTTAGCACAACACCCTCTAGTTCCATCCACATCATTGCAAATGGCAAGATTTTGGGGGTTTTTTGATGGCTGCATAATATTCCATTGTATATATATACCACCTCTTCTTTATCCATTCATCTGTTGATGGACATCTTGGCTCTTTCCATAGTTTGGCTATTGTGGACATTGCTGCTATAAACATTGGGGTGCATGGACCCCTTTGGATCACTACATTTGTATCATTGGGGTAAATACCCAGTAGTGCAATTGCTGGGTTGTAGGGTAGCTCTATTTTCAACTTCTTGAGGAAACTCCATACTGTTTTCCATATGGCTGCACCAGCTTGCATTCCCACCAACAGTGTAGGGGGGTTCCCCTTTCTCCGCATCCTCACCAACCTCTGTTGTTTCCTGACTCGTTAATTTTAGTCATTCTGACTGGTGTGAGGTGCTATCTCATTGAAGCTTTGATTTGGATTTCCCTGATGCTGAGTGATGTTGAGCACTTTTTCATGTGTCTGTTGGCCATTTGGATGTCTTCTTTGCAGAAATGTCTGCTCATGTCTTCTGCCCGTTTCTTGACTGGATTATTTGTTCATTTGCTTTATTCTTTCCATCCTTTTTCATTTGTTCTTTGGGTGTTGAGTTTAATAAGTTTAAAGGGCATTTTCTAGAAAGGAAAAGATAAAAATCCTAAGAGTATCAGGAAGAACGAGTATGGTGAGCAAAACTATCAGTAAATACAGTGGGCTCTCCTTTTCCTCTTGAGTTTTCTAAAGTAATAATGGGAACAAAAATTAGAACACTGTCTGATAGGAGTTGCAAAAGAAAAACAAGAGTTGCCATTCAAGCTGGTTTTCTCCCTTTAACAGTGGGCCATATGTATTTCATCCCAGTGTTCAATAACAATAAAATGTTTCTTCCTTTCTACAATGAATAAGCACATTTTGTCCACTAAGTTTAAGCTGCCACTTTTGGAAATGGAAAATTCTCTTACTAAGGAAAAGTTCTTTACTGATGGAAAAGAATATAATTACTGGTTAATAATACCAGCATAGTACTACTTACAAATATGCACTTTAATAGCAACGATCTTTCATTATGCTGAATTTTGCCAGCGGAAATAAAATATTAGCTAAGTACTGGGCTTTAAAGTTCATAAGTAGAATCTGGAGGAAGTATTACGAGTTTTTAAACTCCATTTAAAAAATTTGCAACTGAGGGCGCCTGGGTGGCCCAGTCGGTTAAGTGTCTGCCTTTGGCTCAGGTCATGATCCTGGGGTCCTGGGATGGAGCCCCACATCCGGCTCCCTGCTCAGTGGGGAGTCTGCTTCTCCCTCTCCCTATGCCACTCCTCCCTGCCTGTGCTCTCTCTCAAAAAAAATAAAAATCTTAAAAAAATTTTTTTGCAACTGAATAATGGGTCAGAGCATAGGAGGTTCAGAGGAAGCCAGCCATGCTGGCTACTGTTTTTCTCTTCGAGATTTGCATTTAGATTTATCAAGGGACACATAACATGCCAAGTGCGAAGAAGGAAACTTCGAAGGAATGTAGTAAGCATTTGTTTCCTCAACGCACTCCAATCACACCTAGCAATGACCACAGACAGGTTGAAGTTAGGCCTGGCTGTGCCCTTGCAACGTTCTGAGCAGAGTATTCGCCTCCTATGGAATCTGTCAAAACACTGAAGTGTCTGTTCTCAGTAATCTGTTGTCTGGCCATCGGCCCAGTTCAACAATTCACTTTAGCTGAGCAGGAAGAGAAGTCCAAGAGTAGGAAGTGAATGGAAATCTTTCAGGATTCTCTTAGGTACGAACACCCAAATGATGCATAAAATTAGAACCATTACTTTTTAAGGATATGCACATGAATATTAAGCATACACAAAGATGCTCAACCTCTTTCAAAATGAGAGGAATGTCAAAGTACATCAAGACACACATGCACGTATTTTAACTTAGTCGATGGACAAAGAGCAAAAAGGTTGATGATAATATACTGTGCAGTTGGCAAAGCAGTAAGCAAATAACTCCCATATATTTCCTTTGGGGGTATATATTGGCCTAATACCTGTTTTCAGGTCTAAGACTTGTTTTTACCCTACTTATAAGCTAAGAAGTTAGCCTGTTACTCTATCATGAATCCTGAAATAAGACAAGGGACTCCAGCATCAGGCACGCAGGACTTTTTTACTCACAGTACATTAAGCAGCATGAGCATCAGCATGTTTGCATGAATCTCCTTGCAGCCAGGTCCCACAGGGGAAGCACAGGAGACCCAGAGGGATTCTGCTGAGGTACACTGAGCCTGAGCAATCTACCCCTTTTATAGCAAACAATATGCAAGCTTGCTCTTTTTGTCTTGGAGGGAGACATTACTTCGCCCCTCGAGGTTGCTCACTGCAAACCCAACCCTGATAGTCCACGTGAAAAGTGGTCAGGGTCTTTGACAGCCATAGAAGAGTTTCTCCCAAGATCTCTGCAGGGCAATTTGGCGATAAAACTTGCAAATACACTTAACTTCCGACCTAGCAATTCCACCTCTAGGACTCGATCCTGCAGGTGCACTTGCACATGCACAAAATAATGGCTATAGAGGTTAGTTATTCCAGCATTATTTATAATAGAAAAAGATCAGAAACCAAAATGTCCATTGATACGGGACTTGGCCTGATTACAATCCACCTTCGTGATGAAATACCACATAGCATACTGAGGCATGATGAGTGCTAACTTAGATTGCCAGATGAAGAAAACAGACGCAGAAAGTATTCATAACGTTCTCCCATTTGTGTAAAAGAGCTAAAATGTGCACGTGTATGCATCTTCTTGTGCTGTGTATGCATAAAGTTTTATTTCTCTAAGGACACACAAGAAACTGTGAGTAGTGAATTGAATGGCTAGGAAAAGGAGTAGGAGACATTTTATTGTATATCCTTTTACATGTTTTGATTTTTAAACCATGTGATTATAACCATTTAAAAGATGAACCGAAAGAAAACAAATTATTTTCTGGAAATTCCACCAACCATTTTATTTATTTATTTAAGAAGATTTTATTTAAAATAAAAGTGAGAGATAGAGAGCACGAGCAGGGTGAGCGGCAGAGGCAGAGGGAGAAGCAGACTCCCCGCTGAGCAGGAAGCCTGATGAGGGGCTCGATCGTGGGACTCCAGGATCATGACCTGAGCCGAAGGCGGATGCTCAACTGACTGAGCCACCCAGGTGCCCCACATGTGTTAACGCCCAAAGGTCAGGGCATTACAGTGGTCCTCTCAGTTTAAGCATCTCACGCGGGGGGGAATCAGCTCCTGATCAGGATTTATTTTATCAACCACCACACGTATTTGATATCCCACTTAATCCACCCAACGATCCTAGTGAGGTGTATTTTGTCACCGTCTTATGCAAGAGAAGCTAGGTCACAGAACCTCACCCTGCCCTGGACTTTCTGTGTATAACCTAAAAACCCATTCTTCCCACACCTGACCCTTTGTCCCTGAGCCAGAACCCTGTCTGAGGAGGCTCCTCTCCCTTCCCTCTCGTGATAGTGCCTTCCATCAGCAGGTGGCAGTCCTGGCTGCATACGGATCCCGGAGAAACACACTGATACAAGCAGGAAATTACAAATTCCGGTATGACACGACACCAAAGGATCTGGATTCAAACTTTTAATAATAAATTGTGCCAGTAGAAGCTTTTCAAAGGCAATGATATATCAATAAATAATAGTTAAATCGAGTTCCTGAGAAAGAACCTACCACATGAGAGTATGTCAGAGCGCTGTAAATAACGGGGCGTTACTATAAAATAGCGGAAATACTGACAGTCACGATACAAGCACAGCAGACTTCAGAATTTGCCATTCATACAAATGTAAACCAGTACACAAGGAATTGGTTTTTTTGTTTTTTCTTAGTTTAGACATTGATAAACTTCTAAGTGTTGTTGCCTAGATATATACTAAATAATGGATACATTATGCTAAAAAATTCAAGGAAAAATATGTGGAATAATATAATGAAAAATATGACGCATCAGATTTTTAAAAAAGCAAAAAAGAATTGAACTTTTTACTCAGATATAAATCACTTTAAATAGGAATCATACTAATTTGAAATAAGGAATATTTTGTGTGTTTATCTATGTAGTTATATATACATCTACACCTCTAAGAAAATACGTATGGCTTAATTATTTTTTTATTCCAATGTCACTTTGAATAATCCTTGCTGTTTTACAAAGATTAGAAAAGTGTGTTTTTAAAACCAAGTTAAGACTGATACTTCAAAGCACACCAAAAAAAAAAAAAATATAGAGCATTAGATTTCATCATGGTAAGAACACCTCCGCCGTCTAAGCGGACAGGAGGAAGGGCGTTGGGCAGACCGCTCGGTGCCGGCAGTGTGTCGGCAGCGGGGGTGCAGCCGCTGGGTTCCACATATCAGCTACGCCAGCGATAGCGTACCGATGAGCGGAATGGACTGAGTTCCACGAGTAACTTAAATTTTTTGGCATAGCTAAATTAATCCCTTTTGATGTATACGAGTTTAGTATATGACAAATGTTTAAGCTTACCCCCCAAAGAATCCAATCATACCCAAGACACACACACAAAAACCACTTCTCAGTTACACATCTGCATTTCTTTAACAAAACAGTAAGGGATACAATCATAGCGAAGTCACCCACACGATACGTTATCAGCAAACTGTCTAGAACATCTCATTTAAAGATACTCAGTAAAAACATATTCACAGAACCTGCTGTGAATGGCAAGACATGGTAATTTTATAATAGAAAAACCCTGCTCATGCAGTACTCTCTACACACCAGACATCTGAAATCACACCCACATAATCACCTTGCTCACACTTTCTAGTATACTATAATATGCAAAAAGCAAAAAAAAAAAAGCAGCTTTTAACATTATATCACAATTTTGAAATGTGGGAAAAATATAAAACAAAAACCATTGTGTGAATAAAATGGTATCAGTAATATCAGAACAGTGTTATCTTTTTTTTTTTTTTACACATTATTGCACAGAGATTTCTTATCACATGTTCTTCAGTTTTTATGTCTTTTCCTAAACGTGAATAAGTGCTATGGATAAAATACAAATGTAGAAAATAACAGCAGCATGATTTGTCAAAGTTAATCCCTATAATTTAGTAAGAAAAATGGCTATAAACAAAATAAGTGCTCTTTCTAAACTGTACTAAATTTTCAAAAATATTGTTTAATGCAGTGAAGGTCCTCAAAAGCCAATTCCAATTCAAAGCAATGTTGACACCTGCCCCCCACTCCCATCAACCAGAATCTGCTAGACTTGAGTCCTTTTTAAAAAAGCTTTTTTGTTTGTTTTGGGGGTTTTTGGTGAAGACCAGAAGTTCAAGTGAAGTTAACCAACGGACTAACTTGAACAAAGCTGACCTCGACTCTCCATCAGGCCTGTCAGGAAACCAGCTCTGGGCCCCCTGGACCTCTGAAGAAGCAGAGTGTCGGGGACGGCAAGTCATTGTCTACACGTACACTGGCTGGCAACCTTCAGTCTGATCCACCATATCAGAGTTTTCCAAATCAGAGTCCTCAGCCTGTGAAGCATCTGCTCCCGAAGGCTTTGGGCACCTAAAGGGATAGCCATTGTCATCAAAGAACCTTCGGAAAGTGAATTCATAAAATGCGTGCTCAGGGTGTTTGTTATTTGGAGAGGTGAGTGTGTCCCAGGCCTTAGTGCTATCTTCACTGGCATCGTTCCAAGGGCTTTCTTCATCTACGGGGTCAAAATTTGAGGTGTCCATGGGGTGGCTGATCTTGGGGACGTAGGGGGCCGGCTGCTTCCGGATGTCACTCGAGAAGTCAATGGCCCCGAAGAATGGATGGGCCTTCAGGTCGTCGGCCCCATTCCTCCCCAGCCGGTGGTCGGCAGCGCAGCACAGTTTGGTGATGAGGTCCCGGGCCTCGGGGCTCAGCTTGACCTGGGCTGGAATGTGGAGCGTGTTCTCCCAGTTTATCACCTGAAGAGACAACAGAACCAAAGTTTTCCTTTCTTTTCACATTTTAAGGCCCATTTATGGCAGTTCTGAGATAGTGTGTGATGATGTGGCTTTTAAATAATTTTACTTTCACGATGGGAGAACAATTAGACTAGATCTAGGAGCAGCAGTTGCAAAGCTGAGCAGCTATCAAAGGCCAGAGCAGGTTAGGAGGGGGCTCACAGCCTGAGGCAGGGGGTGATGAAGCCAAACAGACCAAAAGAGACTGTATCAGAAATACAGTTCAGCAAAAGAATTTTGTGATTTCCATAAAAATGAAATAGCTGATCATCTGTGAGTCATTTCTTTAGCTTATGACAACAGATTTCTATTGAACCATCATGGTTCTCATTCAGCACTTATTATGGCCAAGAGATGGTCAACTGGGGTTTTGTTTAAAAAAAAAAAAAAGACAACCTCACAAAGAAGAATAAAGGGGATGGACCCTATGGCCTTGGCCTATGTTCGTGACGGTCAACTGCACAGACCAGCCATTGGGATATTCAGTAAATACATGTGTCATGAAGAGCATCTACTATGAAGAGAAAACCTAAGGGACTTCTCTATTATTTATACTTAGAATCAGAATAAAGCAAGGCCAAACTATCAGGCTACAGGCTGGGGTGACAGGGCATTGGTAAGGCATGCAGGCAGGTGGGCGTATGGGTGGGAGGGCTGGTTTGAACTTGAGTAGTTGTTTTAGTAAAGCTAAAACTGTAAAAGTCACAGAAGAAAACAAAGGGGAAAATCTTCATGACATTGGATTCGAAAATGATTTCTTGGATACCAAAAGCACAGGCAACAAAACAAAAAATATATAAAATGGACTTCATCAAAATTTAAAACTTTTGTGCACCAAAGGAAACTATTAACAGAATGGAAAGGTAACCCCCAGAACGGGAGAATATATTTGATCAGAGATTAACATCCAGAATATATTCTACAATTCAACAACAAAAACAACCTGATTAAAAAAGGGCTAAAGACTTGAACAGACATTCTGCAAAGATGTACAAATGTCAAATAAGCACACGAAGAGAGGCTCAATCACTATCATCAGGAAATACAAATCAAAACCACAATGAGATACCACCTCACACCCACTAGGATGACTTCTATTAGAATAACAACAACAAGTAAAATAAGTGTTGATGAGCATGTGAAGAAACTGGGCCCCTTGTGCATGGATGAGGGGAATGCAAAATCATGCAGCCACTGGGGCCAACAGTTTGGTGGTTCCTCAAAAAGTTAAACACAGAATGACCATATGATCTGGTCATCCCACTTCTGGGTACATAACCGCAAAAATAAAAGCAGGGACTCCAACAGATGCTTGTTATACGTACTCATGTTCACTCCAAAAGGTAGAAAAAGCCCAAGTGACCATCACCAGATGATGGATAAATAAATGTGCTGTACACATACACTGGTATATTCTTCAGCCTTAAAAAGGAAGGAAGTTCTGACACATGCTACAGCATGGGTGGACCTCAAAGACATTATGCTAAGTCAAATAAGCCAGTCATGAAAGGACAAATATGGTATTACACTTTCATGAGGGCTCTAGACTAGGCAACTTCACAGAGACAGAAAGTCGGAGAGAGGTTACAGAGTCTGGTGGAGGGAGGAATGGGGAGTTACTGCTTAATGGGTACAGTTTCTGTTTGGGATGATAAAAATACCTGAAAATAGGTAATGGTTATAGTTGTACAACACTGTGAATGCACTCAATGCCACTGAACTGTAAAATTAAAAATGGTTAAAATGGTAAATTTTATCACAATAAAAACATTGGGTTATTATCATGCAGGCAAATTAGAGAATGGTTCAGCAATTCAATTAGGATACAGATAATGTCAAATTCCATTTTTATTGTTACCAGAGTCTTCATTTAGGGTTTTTCTAAATAAGGTATTATTAATTTAGGGTCTAACATGGACTCTGGGACATATGGGTACTTGACAGAATTGTTAGTAAACACTTATGTTGATGGTTAAGTGCACTATTCAAAGTTCCAAAGATTTCATCAGATTCTTTATTCAATCCTTCTTAAGTAATCGAATCATTTATTTCAGAGAATAATGGCTATCATTCTCTCATTCTAAAACTAATTATTTAGCATTAAATGATTGACAGAGTAATTATTTATTTCCAATTGATATTAGAAATATGTACAACTAGCCCGACCACAGAGCTGATAATCTGCAAAGAGTAATGTAGATAGTGTATAATGTAGTATAACATCCAAAGAAATAACTGATTTCTTCAGGTCTAGTTCATCAAGTTCTCAGTATTTTTTGCAAGGGAGGCATGTGGCAGCAGAGACCAGATGTACAGCGCAGCTTTACTGCTTCTCACTGTTCACGGTTCAAGATGGCAGATGGCCAATGGTTCATGTAAAACTTCAGAAATACCTATACATCAAAACACAGGTCTAACTTTGTGGGTTTACTTGTTAAAATAAAACTTTTTCTATAGGTCATAATAATACTACTTTAAAAATATACAACTGACACTCCTACACTACTCAGAATGAAAGATCAAATGCCGACCAGAGATTCATGGGTTCATCAGACAACCACGTGTGTTTGCAGCAAGCAGATGCATGGGCTAGTTAATTCCTACCTTCAGCTGGGTTTCTGTGGGAGTAGGGGCCAAAAAGGGTGGCTGCCCCACCAGCATCTCGAAGAGAATCACGCCAACACTCCACCAGTCACAGAGCTGAGTGTATCCTGAAAGACAAAGTCTCACTCAGTTCCAACACAGGCATGTATTCTTCTCAGAGAAGAATTCTATGAAATCCTCAAATGCTAACTGACTGTTAAGGGGGAAAGCATGTTCAAGCAGCATACATGTTACGTAAAAGAAAACCAACCTACATAAAATGCGCCTCCTTGCGCCTGTGGCTCAGTATAGAAGGCTGGATGGGGCACCTGCCAGGCTGGTGCCAGTGGTCATGTATTCTCTTACTTTCTACCATTAGTCTGTGACAAACACAGGATGCTTCTGTAATAAGACTTTCTAACTTTAAAAGCCTATTGTTATTGTTAGTAACACCACTAACCAGGATTTTAAGTTCTTAAAGAACACACAGAGACATCAATTAAAATAGGACTAACTGGAAAACAGAAAGTGCTACACCTGCCAGCGAGGGCTTCCTGGGGAGGCTTGCCAAGTCAGTTTTGGAAGAAGTTGAGGAATATGGAGAAGAGGAGGGGAAAGGGGGCCCTTTGGCAAAGGAAACAACTGTCTAATAAGACACAGTATGACACACTCATTGAGCCAGGCCCTTGCTCACGGAGCTCCCAAGATAGAGGAGCTGAAGCAGGGCACCCTCTGGCTCGGTCAGACAGGGCCAGCCTCACCGAGGCGGTAGAACAGGTCCATTTTCCTTTTATTTTCTCCCACTTTTCCTTCAGAGCTCTGCAGCCCAGTCCCAGCCATGCTCCAGTCTTGATGTCACCTGATCCTGGCTAAGCCAGAACTGGGCCTTAAGGCCCGCCAGCAGTATTTGCTAGCTCTGTTCTCCCCTCACCCCACCTCCTCCCGCCCTGGCCCGGCACTGGAGGCCGCAGGGTAACTCCAACCCCTCATTCCGGGACTGTGGCACATGTCAGGGTGCTGGAGACACCTCCCACCACCCACTGGGAGAGGAAGGAGAGAATGACACCTTTCTGGGGCAGCGAGGCTGATATTCACAACCACCTCTCAAGGTAGTTACTGTTAGGCCTGTGGCTCTGAGTGGTTTAGTGATTTGCCTTGAATTTCCACAGCTAACAAAGAAAAGTGACCTGAACAGACTTGAAAGACTTGAAACAACACATGTGAAAAGACAGACCACCGATCTCTGGATTTATTGCACTGTCGCTATGAGCCCCACACTCACTGTAAGGTTTCTCTTGTACTCAATCAAATGTGTATTTGAGAGAACATCCACACAGACCAATTTTACTGAACACTTGTAATTTTATGCATACCACTGTCCCCAAATCTCACCTTCCAGCACTTCTGGACTAACAGCAGAGAACGGGAGGGAAATAATACTTGTGTTCTGGCATACTTCCTAACCAGCTGGATATGCTGCAAGCAGCTAGGAGCCTGAACATGTATGGCTTAGGCAGACTGATGAGCGTCCCTGTGCCCTCAGAGTTGTTTCTGTCAAAACCAGTTGTGGCGAGATTCTCTTGGGTTCTAGACAGAAAGCCCACACCCTATACCCAATCTAGCCCAGCCAAAGGAGGAGCTAGTGAGACAGGTCTAATGGTGTGTGTGTCCTCTTTCACCCCAGAAGCAAGGGCAGCTGCAAAACAGACGAGAGATATGCTGGAGGCTTGTTTGTTAGGGAAATAATTTCCTCTCGGGCTTCCACGAGTACAAAAATACAATGAGAACATTCAGAGTCTTGGAAAGCTGGAGCTGGAGAGACTCTGAGAGGTCATCTGGCCCCAAAGGTTTGAAGTCAAGAAGGCTGCCAGTCGTGCAGCTGGCTGTGGCCGGAAGCACGCACCTTTTCGGAGGAGCACTTCTGGCGCAATGTAATTTGGGGTCCCAACCAGGGAGTGTGCCAGACACCTCTGGTGCTGCTTCCTGGCTCTCTGCTCCAGGGTCTTCAGCCTGTCTCCACATCGACAATTAGATACGTCGTCCCAGAGGTCGCTGGGCTCCATGCTGTCCTGTCTGATGTGGCTCCCTTTCACCCAGGAATCAGGGGCAGGGAAAGAAGAGAATAAAAAACAAAGTGTATTTCCACTATTCAATGATGCAACAAATCCACAGCTTCAAAGGGGAAGGTAATTCAGTTCAGCTCCTGACATGTTATGAGAAAGAATCCTCCCCAACTGCTCTGTAGGGGTGGCCCATGATTCCTGGGTCTGAGACTCAAGTCATGAGGTAACATAAACACTAAGAACGATGGATAAAGCGATGACAGGAGCTGGGCGCAGTGTGGGGTGACAGTGTGATGCACAGGGAGAAAAGCTCAGGTAACTGTGGGGGTATCAGGCATAGCACTCTGGCCAAAGTCTATTACCTGTTTGACAAGACATGTTTCAAGATGAACATGGAAAAGCATGAGAGGATTTAAAAAATATAAACGAAAGTGACTCTAATCCCAGAAAATGGGAATGGATTAAATGATTTAGGGTTAGTTTTGAGTTAAAAAACAGAAGCATGAGGCTCAGTCGATAGAATGTGCAACTCTTGATCTCTAAGTTGTGAGTTCAAGCCCCACAATGGGTGTAGAGATTACTTAAAAAAAAAAAAAAAGAAGAAGCCCGAGCCATGGTATTAAAATAACAATTTCAAGAAACCAAGTCATAAGTAACATAATAGCCAGCAAAACTATAGAAGATGGAGTTAACCTATACTTGTACTTAGAGATACCTATAGATTCACATTAGCTAGAAGAGAGGACTCTTGGGAGGTTGTGAGACTTATTTTTTAAGGCTCATTTTATAAGGGCAGAGTGATGGTTCCCAACCAAGGTCCCATGACACCCCATAGCCTATTGTCCTAAAAATACTATAGTAAAACTTGAATCCATTAATTTAAAAAAAACCTTTTTTTTTTTTTCACATATCATAGTACTGCTTCACGGAGAAAAGGATGTCATGCCAAATTATAAAATAATGGAAAACAGATCATTTCAAAATGATCAGGAGCCACCCGGATGGGAAAGAGTTGCCTTAGATGGTTTAGTTCTGTCTAGATGTAGAAGGTGGACGTGGCTCGTCTGAGACAATACCTTTCTGGTAGTATTTGGAATTGTGCGTCCACCTGAACCCAGTGCAGAGGCCAAAGTCTGTCAGTTTGATGTGACCATCAAGATCTATCAAAATGTTGTCTGGCTTGATGTCTCGGTGAATGAAGCCCATCTTGTGGACACTCTCAATGGCCAGAGTCAACTCTGCGATATAGAACCGGGCCAGGTGCTCAGGGAAAACCTCCATCCGGATCAGCAGGCTCATCATGTCCCCCCCTGGGATGTAGTCCATCACAAAGTACAGGCTGTCCTTGTCTTGGAAGGAGTAGTAGAGTTTGACGACCCACTCGTTGTCCGCCTCAGCCAGGATGTCCCTTTCAGCCTTGACGTGGGCCACCTGATTTCGGTTCAGGACATCCTTCTTCCTCAGGGTCTTCATGGCATATAGGGCATGAGTGTCCACCTTACAAGCAAGGCACACTTCTCCAAAGGCACCGATCCCCAGGGTTTTGATTTTCACAAACATGGACTTGTCCATTTTGGCCCTTTTCAGCCTGTTGTAATTAGATTCTTTCTGGTAGAGGATCTTCCTCATCTGTTCCTGCTCAGCTTCACAGAGTCCAGCCTGCGGAGAAGAAAAACAAGGAAGTCACGTTAGAGGAGCCCGTGGTATGAAATAGGTGGGAGGGGAGACGTAAGGGTCCTAACTTAATATATAGAAATAAGAACACTGAATGGGTCCAGTATACTATAAGCAACACAACAACTGGTTTTGTTCTTTATACGCTTATGTAGACACAAATCTGGAATCTAAAGGGAAGGCAAAACAGGTGACTTTAGGCTCTAAAGGAAACCTCTATAAATAAAAATTGTAAAAAAAAAAAAAAGGGGGGGGACTGCAAAGTTCCTGGAACTCTAAGAACAATCTAATAATTTAATAGCTCAGGGGAAATGGGAACAAAGAAAAGTCGATGAAAATGCGAGAGCACAGATTTGGTTTTTAGAATTTGAAATGATTGGCTTTGTGTGATTTAAATTTACTGTAACACTTTAATTTAAATCATTTCATGAAATACCTTCTCTAGCAGATTAGTATCAACTAATGTACATTGAAAATATTATTTGCTGGGGCGCCTGGGTGGCTCAGTTGGTTAAGTGTCTGCCTTTGGCTCAGATCATGATCCCGGGGTCCTTGGACTGAGCCCCACATCGGGCTTCTTGCTCGGCAGGGAGCCTGCTTGTCCCTCTCCCTCTAGCCTCTGCCCCTCCCCCTGCTTGGGCTCTTTCTGTCTCTCTTGCAAACAAATAAATACGATCTTTAAAATATATATATATATAATTTGCTAATTATAGACTTAAAGGATAAACAGATCATTACCAGATATATTTTTCTTTATAAATCCCACCATATCAATTTATAAAACCTCAAACTTTGTTTCTACTCTTTCAAAATGTTTAAACACCAGTCACTAAAACTTGACAAATTTTGTTAACAAATAAGGACACACCATAAAAATCGATCTGAAAATCTGCCTGTTGGCTGCGTCCTGCTCTGTGCTCACTGCTCCCCTCAGAGTCAGGGAGAAGGGGCAAGGGAGCCCGAAACATCTGTCATTTCTCCAAGGTGTTCGCCCTATAACCGCACCATCGTCCTGTGAGACGAATCATTTGTAATAAAGGTGCATAAAGCAGAAACAAAAAAGGAATTCTGCTGTAATTCCCACTACCAATTTAGGAAAGAGCCAGGGCTAAATGATAAGAATATAATAAGAAATTACTTTTGCCATTTCCTGTTCCAGCTGCAACCTCCGGTTGACCTTCTGCTGGTAGGTTTTTATGACATTTTCCACATGCTGCTCCATGAAGAACTTAAACGCATACGGCGAGTAGCTCTTGATGCGAGATTCCCTCTTCTCTTCATCTCTGCTGTTTTTCCGAACAGGAACAGGAGAGGTCTGAATCTGCTTTTTATCCTTCCCCACTTTCTCCCCTTTGGCATTTTTGTGGCTCTTGTCATTCCTCTCGGCAGGCTCGGCAGCCTGGCCGCCTCGGAGGCTCTGCTCCATGCCCACACACAGGCTGTCCACGTCGTACTGCTCTGACTTACTCCGGAGCAACAAGTGCTTGGGGTACGGTGGGGGCGGGCACCTCAGGTCTGGGCTGCCATACTCCACGTCCAGCGGGTATGCACTGGCGCCCCCCAGGGGCAGAGGGTGCTCATCCTTGGAGTCCAGACTCTCCACCCCAGGGGTGGGCGCTGGCACCCAGGCCGGGTGGGAGGGCCCCACAGCCGTCTGCGGCTCGGGCCGCATCACCCTCACGCTCTTCACTGGGTGCAGGATGTGGGCGGCCGTCACAGCCGTGATGGTGTTGGGGGAGGGCATGGAAGGCTCTGTCTTGCTGGGCACTCCTGCCCGGATGGGCACAGCCACTGGCTGCTGGTGGTTGTTGAAGGAGTTGGTTCTGCTGGGGACGGGGCCTTCGGGCAGGAACGCCACGTGCTGGCGGGGTGGTGCCTCCAGGCCTGGCTTCTGAAGAGAGTCACGGCGGGACAGGGTAGAGGACTGCCACTGCTGGACAGAAGGGCTGCTCAGGTCATACAGGTCCACGTTGAGGCTGTTTCTGGAGGGTGTGATCAGACTCTGCGGGGGGCTGTCGCTCGTGAACACCTGGCCCCGGGAGCCCATCATGTGCATCTGGTGGGCCTGTTTGTGGTGCGGGTGGGGCACGTACAGCCCTGCCGCCGCTCCCGTGGGTGGAAACGCGTGGCCAGCCCCCGGCTGCACGGCTGGGCCCTTGGCAGCAAGGTTTGCATATGCTCCTGCCTCCTTGTTTTGGAAGGAGGGGCTGCGCTGGATGCCATAGCCCAGTGGCTCCCCAGGCACCAGCAGGTGTGGCCTGTAGTGGGGGCCTTGCAGTGGGAGGGCTTGGCCCCCAGGGCCGCCCACTGGGAAGGTCAACCCCGCGGCCTCCATGTTTGCAGCATAGCCTTTGGGCTGGTGCTGATGGCCGCCAGGCATGCCGTGAGTGCTTCCGGCAAAAAGAAAGTCCATGTACTGACGAGGCACCTCCTCCAGCGTGTTGCTGCCCTCATAGGCGGCTCCACTCATCTGATGGTAGGGTGGGAAAGGGTCGCCTGTTCCTTCAAAGCTTGGCCTCCGTGGCACAGGGGCTGGTGCGATGCCCTTTCCTGCGGAGGAAAGAACAAGGATGTGGCATTAGAGGGGAACCTGCTCAGTTGGCTCTGGCCCCTCTCGCTGGCGGTGTCCTTGGGGCCGACGCTGCTGCACAGGCTCTTCAATGACCCAAGGCCCTCTGGAAGGCCCTCTGACACGGGCGATCTTCTGGGTCAAAGGCTCCGCCCCACCCGAGGCCCCTCACAGGGATACCCAGCACAGCCAAGAACCTCTGCAGACATGACCTAGTGCAGAAGCACAGCCAAACAAGGACTGTTTCCTGGGCTAAGAAGATGCATCAGCAAACGCACATCAAAGGCAAACACAGAAGGAAGTCCTTACAGACACGGGCCTGCGTTTCCCTGTGGAGCTGTGCTCCAAGACAGACCCTAGGACTCTATGAATCTGGACATGGATAGCCGGCAGGCAGTTGTTTAAGGATCTTCCATCAACAAGAAAACAGGAGCCTGTGTCCTCTTAACAACAAAGATACAACTTCTCACTCAAGAGATGAAGTGGGTTTTACAAAGATCTTTCACAAAATAAGGAAAGCTCTTTTTGCTAAATATCCGAAGTCTCTTATCATGCCCAGGGACCTCAGGTAGCAAACACTGTCCCATCTGCTCCATCATCAGAGAGAAACATTCGATAGCCAGCGAGGCAGAGCATGTGGTGCTGGTGCCTCTGGCCTTTCCAAGGGGGCACTGAGGGGCTGTCCTAGTGCCACTGCCACAGCCTCCAGCCCGGAGAGGTGCCTGTCAGCCTGCTCTGTGGCAACAGTGTGAGAAAATGTGCATTTTAAAGTCAATGAAAGGGGCGCCTGGGTGGCTCAGTCGTGAAGCGTCTGCCTTCAGCTCAGGTTATGATCCCAGGGTTCTGGAATCGAGTCCCACATCGGGCTCCCTGCTCCACAGAGAGCCTGCTTCTCCTTCTCCCACTCCCCCTGCTTGTGTTCCTGCTCTTGCTATCTCTCTGTCAAATAAATAAATAAAATCTTTAAAAAAAAAAAATAAAGTCAATGAAATAAACCTCCCTTTTCAAAGACTCCCTCACAGGCCCAAGAGAGTAAAAAAGAACATTTTAGATCTCACTCTGCTGGGCTGCCTAACTTTAATATCCAGTGAGTTTTTCAATCTTCATAGAACAAAACATGTATACAACTGTCGCCCCCTGGAAAGTACCACAGGCTATTTCAGGACCCAGGTAAGTCCCGTGATCTGCCACCTGTCGCCTCCCCTGACAGGGCCCGAATGCAGAGCAGGGCAGGCCCAGCTCACCAGTAAGAGCAGTGAGGCCAACGGCCAAGAGGTAACGTGCTGACTGGGGCCACACTGGACCTCCCTTGCTGCAAACGGAGTAGTGTTTGTTGATCACCCACAGTGCTGCAGGTCTGAGCTCACCTGGCGAGGTCTGCTTAATGACTCGCACAATCTGTTCGTTCCTCGGGTCCAGGTAGCCCATCTTGCTGATGTACTCCAGAGCAGCTTCGATACTCCGGCTGCCGGTCTGCTTCAGAGCCCTGCCTGCCATCTCCTGGGAGGAAAGCACATGGATGCTTCAGTGGGCGGTATTAATGCCTGTCATCCTAAAACAAAGCCACACGGGGACTTGCGTTCCCGCCCTGCTCAGGACCGTGTGACATCCGCCCCTCTGTGCCTGCTGGGGTCCTGCAACAAGTGCTGCAGACGAGTCTCAGAATGAGCAGAGCTGGCCCCATGTCCTCCCTCAGGTGCCTCATGACAAAAGCCTCACACACACTAGACCGTAGGCTACTTAGGGTATGTCACAAACACACTGGAATTCTGAGGGTGGACCTGAAAGAATCTTAAGTTCTGCTTCTCTGTAGAAGACTTTTGTGATTGTACTGATAGATTCTGCTTTGTGGGTAAACCTAAAACTAGAACAGCTTAATGTGAAGAACGGTTGAAGTCAGAGACCCTAGCTTTAACCCCAGATGACCCCCAGGCTAACCGGGAGAAGGAGAAGGCGTGGCCTGCCCACCCCGGCCCCCCACTGGAGGAGGGGAGGGTTGCCAGAGTCATTTATAAAGAGCTTGCTCAATGCCCTGTGCTGGCTATGGTAGCTGGGAACTTGCACTTGGGCTCCTGATCTAGTGGGAGAAAGAGAAACCAGGTCCCAAAGGAACCCCTGGAGCAGTGCCCAGCACAGGACAAACCCCTAAAACGGCCTCTGGGATGAACAAGAGACAGAAGCTGGGGACCACCATGGGAGACACAGCGGACAAGGGTCAGCGATGAGGGATGAGGGTCAGAGGAGACGGATTCCTCCTGCTGAGGGAGGGGGCACCAGGCACCGTTGGTGGAAGAGATGGAGGCACGCCTGGCTGCCCAAGGACAGACCGAATTTGGGTAGATGGAGAGCCCAGGAGAGAAAAGGCATTCTTGGCAGGGGGAACAGTCGGAGCAGAGGCCGGGGGTGCAGAGAACGGGCAGAGTGGCAGGCAGCCAGCAGGGGCACTAGAGACGGCAGAGACGGAGCCACAGGCTGGGGCTAGATACCACCCGGTTCTGGAGGCTTTCCAACAGGGCACATGGGGCAGTGAGAAGACCAGTTTGGGGCAGAGAGATGGTAAGCAAGCTGGAGGCAGTCTCAGGCTGGGGAGATCAAACAGGCCAGAGCGGACGGGAGACCGGAAGGGCCAAGGTGCCTGTTGGCTGGCTCAGCAGAGCTGTGGGCAAACGGGAAGGATGGCAGAGGCCGGCCTCCTGGAGACAAGGACGCACAGGCAGAGGCTGCAAATGGGGACTCTGTGGAAGGGGGCACTGAGCACTGTGAGCGGGGGAGGGGCAAGCAAGCGGAGAGGAAGCAACAAAATGCAGAAGGGGTGGTGGTGGGAGCCGAGGGGGTGCCGAGGGCATAAGGGGTAGGAAAGCATGGCAAAGGAGATCCCGTGGCTCAGACAGGAGAGAACAGGGGTGAGGGTGCAGGAAGACCCCAGGACGATGAGAAGGAAGCTCGGGGCTGTTGTGGGCAGAAAGACTGGCTGTGCTAGCCAACGGCCACTCTGGAGAATCCGTACTCGTCCCAGACACTGAGAAGGAACCGAGCTCCCTGGCTTCCCCAACCATGCGCTTTTCCAGACTAACTCAGAACTGACCACTGTGCTGCCACCAGCCCTGGGACAGGGCATCACACACCCATGACTTTCATGAGACGAATCTGTCCATCCATATGTCTGTCTCCTCCTCTGTGGACTGGGAGAACCTGGTGGGGCCTGAATTCCACGTCACTTGTGGTTGTATCACCCACCTAACATAGCAACTGGAACAACTTCAGTGCTTAATATCCCTCTGATTACATAATGCTAAAATCCAGTTTTCCATTCCTGGCCGTATCCCCACCTTATGGTAGGACAAAGCACACTGGCTGTAACTTGTGTCTATATTCTTGGTGATGCCAGGAGACATGGCAAGATGGTGGGGGGAGGGCAGGGGGCAGGGACCGATGGCCCGAGATGGGGGGGGTGGGGACATGCTGGGTGCAGGAGGCTGCGTGGGGGCGGGGGGCGGAGCATGAAGAGGCAGCTTAGTAGGCAGAGAGAGAAATGGCGGTAAGAACAGAGCAGTGTTTTGAAAGCAGAGCTTGGACAGACAGAAAGGGCAAGTGCGTCAAATCCAGTGGGGCCATTGAGAGAGAGGTGCAGAAGCGAACACGGCGATGCCTCACCTGCAGACGGGAGGTAATCCTTCAAGCTCCCTACTTCACGGCTATGTTATGCGATGAGGTCATGTCTGCAGAGAACTCTCAACAGCTCGGAGAAAAACATGGTATAAGGCCGCATCTTATCAGGATCACCCTGGAGCAAAATATGCGCCCGTGGGAGCTGACCCTAACCACAGCAGTCTGCTCTGTCTGAAACGTGACCACCAGCTCCTGCCTCCTCCAGGGGGGACTGCCAGGCGTGCTCACTCCTTCAGCGCCTGCCGAACGGCAGCAAAGTGCTGACTCGTGGACTGACCAAGTCAAAACAAATACATTCTCAAATTCTCCCTGTTTACTGGGCACCCACGACTTCAAGATTTATACATTTACTGTGCTTTAAATCTAGGAACTTAACCAAGAACAATCAACAGGAGACCACAAATAATGACTGTGTTCACAGTGATGCTTCAAATCATAAAACCTAATCAACGCTAACGAGGCAACTTGTTTATTAAAAACCGTCAAATAATCCAGATCTTGGGACGCCTGGGTGGCTCAGTCGTTAAGCGTCTGCCTTCGGCTCGGGTCATGATCCCAGCGTCCCGGGATCAAGCCCCGCATCCGGCTCCCTGCTCGGCTGGAAGCCTGCTTCTCCCTCTCCTGCTCCCCCCTGCTTGTGTTCCCTCTCTGGCTGTCTCTTTCTCTGTCAAATAAATAAAATCTTAAAAAAAAAAAAAAATCCAGATCAGTCGAGTCTTGCCCTTGTTTGTTCCTCACCCTCATTTGGCAAATAAGTAGTTTCTATACATTAACCCTCGGAAGATGCTACTATACAGACACGTGTAGCTAGGTTCTACAGCTGAAGGAAATCCAGGATCATTTCTAAATCCACTGGGAATATGGATCCTGCCTCTCATCCAGCCTCACCATCTGCTGTGGACTGTGAACAGACCCAAGCAGACGTCAATCCAACAGCACAACCTGCTTCCTGCACAGTTGCTGAGTGTGACCTCTCTGAAGCTCCACATGACTCCGGCTGTCAGACACCAAGCCGGCAGCTTGGAGTGTCACCGTGGGAAGTGGCTCGGAACCTGCTTGGGGAGAGGTGCAGAAGAGAGGAAGGACGGCAGCCGCTGCCTCCAGCATCCCCACAGGGTGTCCAGGCGCTGGGCATGGCTGTCTGGTAGGAGAAGACATGGGCCTCTCCCCAAAGGTCAGACGCCCCTCCCGGCACAGGTCACGGGTGATGGTGGGGCCAAAGGTGCCATTACACACAGTATTTCTAAAGTACCCAAGAATGCCCAAATTCTGCCCCAGAGCTTAGGCACTTTTCCTGGATGGTATGTGCTCAGACACTGGCATATTTATGTGCATCCTGCACGGGCCAGTACACGCCAGCCCCCCATGCCCCTTTCTCCAGGAGCACACACTCATGTCCCGTCTGCCTCTGGACTGTCTCTTCCTCTTACCCGTCCCTGCGCCACCCCTGCACCCCCCCCACATATGCTCCTCTGTACCTTATACTCCTATTACTGATCTGTCCCAGGGCATCTAAAGTCTCCACTACTAGTCTAGGCGCCCAATGAGCACAGGGGCAATGTCTCCTAATTTTGATTTCCTTAGTACCTTCAGTAATAAATATCTTTGGAATCAAACTAAAAAGGCCTATCACATCCATAATAGAGAAAAGGAAAACAAAGCAAAAACTGAGGGAGAAAAGGGGTGACCTAAGAAGGCCAAAGTTAAAATGACGTGGCCGGCCCCCCCCACAAGGACCACCTCATTCACAGGAGCTGTGAAAACAAAGGGATCCTCTTCCAACCATTACTAGGACCTGACTGACATGTCACTTCTTCCCACATAGCCTTTTTTCCGTGAATACCTTCCATGGAAATGCTCTGGGGGAAGCCTTGCCCTCCAAGGCAGATCTGGGAGGAATCCGGGCTCTGAGAGTCCCTTGGCTGGTGGGCCACCTGTCCCTCCCACCCTCCTTTGTTGCTCAACAGGGCTTCCACGGAGTTCAAGGGAAACAATGAGGGGATGAACCAGGCCCTGGGAGGGCAGAGGTGCCCCCACCCAGGAGCAGCTGCAATGGCTGCTCGAGTGAACAGGGGCCCCCAGTGCCCAAGCCAGTCAGGGCAGCCAGACCTCAGCATCCACCCCCGGACCCCAACTGGGTCTGTCTGTCCCATGGCCCCTTCCACCCCACTCCCTGTCTATCTGTCTCGTCTCAAATCTCCATTTCACAAAACTGCTTACCAATTTCCAATGGACTAACGACTGATCAGCCCTTTATCAAATTCATAATGAAAATTACTGGGAGAAAAAAAATACACCCCAAGATGCAACTAACAGCTAAAAGTACCTATCACAGGGATTTGCACTTGAGAGAAGGGTGACTTTCTACCCGAAACTCGAACCTGAGAGGCTCAGAGATGTGGACATGGCAAAACAGTGGTGGCTCACAGCTCTCACAGCATGGAAGCAAAAATGAGCAGGAGCTGATATGATCGAAAGCTAATCGTGAATCCAATCTTCACTGTAAAATTTCAATGGAAACTACTTGGTTTTGACGAAAATAAAAGTAAAAATGGAAACTACCGTAAATTATCTAAATTTCTAATGAAACCGAACATGGGAACTGACAAATGATGACAAATGAGACCAAATGGACGACTCTTACCTGGAAAAGAGATCCTACCAAAGGCCCTGGAAACACTTCGGGGTTCATCCCACAGCCTCCCAGTCAGCAGCAAGGGGCAAAAGCTCACGGGCAATTGGGCGGCACCTCTCCCGGACAAGCTGCCAGGGGGATGAGAGACAGAAGCCACATCCCTGCACTCGCTAGTGACTGCCACAGGCCGCACACCACACGCCAGGCACGAGCAGAGAGCGGCAAGGGTGCCCACAGCCATGTCAGGACATGGAAGGCTGGGAAGGGGGCTGGTGCCCTCCGGCTGAGTGAAAAGCCTGTGCACAGGCAAAAATACAACTGCACAGTCAGGGGGATGGCAGGAGGCCAGCGCCAGGAGATGGAGAGGGATGAAGCTAAAGCCCGGCATTGGGCCCTAGAGCCAAGCTGAGGAGCTGGGTCACTCATCTTCCTTTCTCAAGCACGCACCATCATTTAAAAGTCCTGATCTAGAACTGGGCATGGCCAATCCAAACATAAAACCTGCTCCAGAACAGGCAGCAGGACAGCAGAGCAGTACAGAGCCTCGACGTGGAGCATGGAGCCAGGAGGCCTGGCTTCACACCTGCCCCCTGTCACGTAGCTGTGTACCCTTCGGCCAATTATTTACCTACTTTGAGCATTTGTTTCCCTCCCTGTGAAATAAGGCTAAGAGGGCTGCTCCACAGACAAAAAGAGATAATGACATGTTTCAAAACAGCACCATGTAAGGGTCTGCTCTCACAGTTCACAGAGGTATTTTAAGTGTCTCTGGTGACAAACGTAAAGACTATATTTGTAGATTTGATACAGATTCAATATTTAATCTTTCTAATACTATATGCTTACTTTTCTTACCATAATTATAAAGAGAACTGTCATGAGTTCCTTTTACCAAGTCTCAACAGACACCTCCGAGCTCTTCCAGTTCACCCAGGGCTGCCCCATAAATATTACCCCCTTCCGTGGGTGCTAGGATGGCCGTGCCCTATAGCAAGCACGTGGCCCCAGCTGAAGGGGAAGGACAGTCAGGTATCTGTTCCAGTGTCTGACACTAGAAAGAGCTGTGTGAGTGCAGGAATGACTGAATGGGACTCTGCCGGGAGATCCACAAAGGAGGAGAGGGCTGCCTGCCCAGGAGGCGGGAAGTGAGGCGGGGAGGCGGCCAGGAGGTGCTCTGGTCAGGCTGCCTCCCGCTGGGTGGGAAGATGGAGATAAAGCACAAACAAGGGCTGTACCCAAACACAGGCTGAAGAGAACGTAAAACACAACCGTTGACCACAAAAATCAAACTATTTCCCCGAGTTTTACTCTAGTACCTAATTTGCATACCTGGGAGAGCCTCTTCTATAGAAGCTGACAAAATCTTAAAGCTGTCCTACCATGTGTCTCTTATATTGTTTACCATTTACTAATTATTAACAGTCTAAAACCAAGCAATACCGTGGGTTAACAAGACTTTGATAACTTTATGCCACCTATCAACATGCACCAAGAAAATATTATATACAACTCATTCTCCTAAAGCCCTCCAGAAAGCTTCAGTTGGGATTGCTTAGTATCTCATACAAAAGTTATGCTTCTCCAGTAGGAACTCAGACACCACGTCTATAAGGCAGTCTTCTCTTCTAGACAGCCCTCCGTGCTGGGGTTGAAGCCACTGTACGAGGCATGCTAGATTTGGTATAAGCTGCCTCCAGGGTTCAAACTCACTTCCTTGGTGATTGCTCTGTGCCACCTAGTGCAATGACTCGCCCTGTGCAAACCCGACCTCCCTCTTCCAGTCCTCCCATTCAGTAAACAACATGCGATTCTCCCAGCCTTGGAAGCATCTTGACTTTGAGATTTCCTTCACATCCCACATCCAATCTAAAAGCATTTTTTTCTCAACTTTACCTAGACTAGAGTGGTAGAAGATTCTGGATGCTCTGAAGGCAAGAGCATTCCACCTTAGGTATCTCTCCCAAGAGATTTCTCCTTTTACATTTTATCAATAAACTGTTGAGAACTTAAAACTGGTTCTAGCCAAAATCAATTCTGGAAAATGGGATTTCCCCATATCTTGTCTGATATGAAAGGGACTGCAGTGAGGCAGTTTAACAAAATGGCCAAGTGGATGACGTGTGGGGCATGTAGCCAAACTGCCCTCCCGCTGCCCTGGCAGAATCTTGGGCTGCTCCACACTCCCAATTCTAGAGTGTCTCCTGGGACCAGCCAAGCCTCCACTGTAGGTCCATTCCACCTCACATCCCCTCTGTCTAGTCCAGATCCTGCCCCTCAATGAGCCTCCTACCCAGCAGCCTTGTCCAGCGACCAGCTCTCCAGCTGCCACAGGGCCCCCAAAGCCCAGCCCTGCCAGCCCTGCTGCCTACACATGGCAGAAAGCCCACCAAACAGCATGAGGAGGACCTGCAATCAGTTGTGCTACTCCTCAGCCCCAGGTGCATGGGCTCTCGGTGCCAACTCAGCCCCAGCCTGGGGAAAAGGCTGTGGTCTGGCCAGGGATGTGCCCCACCTGCCTTTGCTCTCCTGACCTGGTCACCCTCAAACGGGTGCATTTTCTCCACCACTCACAGGTCCTACAGGGCAGAGCTGTAGCAAACCTAGTGATGAGCCTATGATTTCTGACTCATAACTCACAGGAAGACAAAAGCTGGGTTCACACACTCTGTACAGCTCGATTAGTTTATGGGCATCGACGCAGGACTGAGAGTAATTGAAATTCAGTGAAGAGTTATTATGTATGAAGGAAGGAATTTCCTACGGAGGTCCCTTCCCTAACCCCTTCCTGGTAAGGAAGCATTTTTCAAATGTTAGCAAAGCCATATCCCAACATTTTAACATTCCAATTATGAATTTTGGCTAAAAAAACTAGAAATGCAGAACTCAGGCCTTGTTGGGTCTATGTGGGCCTGTGTCTCAGTCCTCAGTACACACACTACCCATTTAAGTTCAAAGTGAGAATGGAGGAGAAGAGTCTCTGGCCATCCCTTGCTGAAGACCCCATCTCTAGCCAAGATCCCCTGGCCACTTGAGCACTGCTGTCCTGGGACTCAAATACTCCCCTTTCCCCCCCAAATCAATGGGCACTTCCTCAGCCTGTCAAGGAAAAGGAAGACAGCACAGCCAGCTTTGAAATTGGGGGGTAGTCCTCTTCTTCACATCAAAAAGGAATCTGATCCAGAAGCACTCTGATTTCCTGAGCATGGAAGAGAGAAATAAGCAGTGGGGTATGTGTGAAGGGTGGCCGCAGTCAGCGGCAGCCCCAAGAGGAAAGGTGCCCGGGTGCCCATGAGGCTCCGGCCGCTCCCTGGGGTGCAGGAGGCCTCGCTGCGAAGCCCACATACTGTCGCCGGGCTGCTTCTGCACTGCATTCCGTCAACCAAATGCTTCCAGGAGTTCTTCTGGAAACCAAGTGGAACACAGTGTTTCAGTGCATCCTGCCGCCAGTTTGTCAAGCCTTAATCAGAAACACAGGCCTCGGGCGGAATGGATGTGAATCACCAGCCAGCCCAGCAGACCCGGCCTCCTACCGTTCTCTGCGCTGCACGCAGTTCCCAAAGAGAATGAAGAGCACTCTACGTGGGCTTATAAGAGCTTCCTCGTGTGTGTGCTCCAACGATGGCTGGACAAACAGAAGCAGACTCTGACTTTTAAATGTGTGTACAAGAAAAGAAAATTAATTACTACTGCACATTAGAGGCTCACAGAAACTTCAACCCCTCGTGGCGGCCTCTTAAAGGTTTGCGGGACGAAGTCACTGCACCTACACCTTATTTACACAGCAAGTGGCTCTGGGTAGAGTAACTGCTCAGCACTTTTGAGGGAAAAAAAATTTTCTTTTTTAAGATTATATTTATTTATGTGACAGAGAGAGACACGGCGAGAGAGGGAACACAAGCAGGGGGAGTGGGAGAGGGAGAAGCAGGCTTCCCGCTGAGCAGGGAGCCCGATGCGGGACTCGATCCCAGGACGCTGGGATCATGACCTGAGCCGAAGGCAGACGCTTAACAACTGAGCCACCCAGGCGCCCTAGAAAAAAATAAAATTCTTAAAGTACCTGTAGGTAAGGGAATGAAGAATAAATCTGGCCTAAAATTAAACATGAAAAATTTTCAACCCTGCCAATGATCAAAGAAACACTAATAAAATAGTACTTTATAATTAATATTAGCACTGGAATAAACCACTACAAAGATAAATGGGTTGGTGAAATTCTTCAACAGTCCCAGATTTTTGGTGGCAATATAAACCATCGTAGTCCTTTAAGATGAACGTTTGTTATTAAGTACCAGTAGTTATAAAATTTGCTTGCACCCTGATTAAATAATTTCACTTCTTGAATTTTATTCTCAGGCTATTTTTTTTTTTTTTTAAGTAATCTCCACCATCAACGTGGGGCTTGAACTCATGGCCCCAAGAGATCAAGAGTCTCATGCTCTACTACCTGAGCCAGCCAGGTGTCTCTTTCAGGCTAATTTAAAATAATATTTTAAAAATATTTTAAAAATCAATTTGTACCAAGAAGTGTCAGAATAAGATATAATAAATCAGCCCTTTAAATAGAAGGGGGTGGGACGGGAGCTGGAAGGAGCTTAAATACCCAATGATAGAATGAGTATGATAATTATAATTAATGTATTGCCCAGAACATACTAATACAGCCATAAAAATACTTTCTAGGGCCACAATTCTTTTACTTGCCAAATATTTACTAAACACCTCCTACTGTTCTCAATACTGAATATGCAGGGCGCCTGGGTGGCTCAGTTGTTGAGCGTCTGCCTTTGGCTCAGGTCATGATCCCAGAGTCCTGGGATTGAGCCCCGCATCCAGCTCCCTGCTCCATGGGAAGCCTGCTTCTCCCTCTCCCACTCCCCCTGCTTGTGTTCCCTCTCTTGCTCTATCTTTCTCTGTCAAATAAATAAATAAAATCTTAAAAAAAAAAATACTGAATATACAGCAGTGAACAAAACATGCAACCTTCAAAAGTGTAAACAACATGCAAAAATGCTTATGTACAAAATGTTATGTGTCTTAGTATCTTAACTATGTATAAATTAATTTTTTGTCTGTGAACAAGGGCTTAATTAGAACATGAGAAAAAGAGTCTGACTTAATTTTATGTTGAAATACCCATGATTTCTTTTTGTTAAAGACAGTAACAAAGTAAGAGTATTGATGCACATGCCATATTCCATTAGAATAAAACTACCTGTATCATCTAGCTACATCATTGTGGGCAGATGACAAAAATTCTTCAGATTACTGTTGAGTCCAATGAGAGAGAAAGATTTCACAAGGTAATCCCTCTAAAATACCATGGTATTGAGGGGTATTTGCTAAAATGCTAAAGATTTTTACTTTTGCTACTGTTGAGGCAGGTGAAGAGAGGTATGCACACTCCATGGAAACTTAATATAGCAAAATTCCCTCTTAGCTTTCATACATACATATGGTTTCAGGGGTCCCAGATCCTCTCTTTCTATTCATGTGTGCCTATGTCTAAAAATGAGCACCAACAACTCCTCCAACCCTGTACACACAGGCTGCAGTTCCCGTAGGAAGGTGGAGTCTATTGCTCCCCTTCAGTCATGGTTGGCCTGGGATTGGCTCCAATGGAATGAACCACAGGTGAAACTATGCCAGTTGTGTGCCTTGCCTCGCCTTCAAGAGGCCTGGCTGCTTCCATTCTTATTCTTTGGCTCTCTGTGTGGCTAGAGAGAGACCCAGCCAGCCTCAGCAGCTCCAGCCCACCCTGTTGCAGTTCCGGCATGTGGGTGATGCCATCTTGGATGCTCAACCCCCAGCTGAGCTCCCAGTGGAATGAGCCCCAAGGAACCCCAGCAGACGCCATATGGAGAAGAACTGTCCAGGAGAGGCCAGCCAACCCAGAGGATCCTCATAAATAATAAAATTATTGTTATTTTTCAGCCACCAAAAGTTCTGGGATGGTTTGTTACACAATAGATAATTGACAATTGTAACAGTGTATAATCTGAAAAAGTATGTTCACCTATTTATTTTATCTTAAACTTTGTATTTAGTTATCATAATTTGGCTGCATATTCAGCAGTAAGTACTACCTTTTTATGTGGTCTTACAATTCTGTAGGTCCTCAAATAAATATTTGGTTGGGTTAATATTTGACTACAAAATTATTATTATATCTCTAAATGTTTTTGTTCTTTTAAAGGAGTACCAAATTCTTGGCTATGACTTGTTACGATAACAGGTCCAATCTCTTTTTGAGAAAAATAAACTATTTTTTTCAGTAATGAAAGTAATAGAAAAATAAATACACAAAAACATTTTAAAGTGCTTCAGGAAAGAATGGGTGAATCTTTTTTTTTTTCCTTAAGGGAGAACTCCTGGGTCCCAACCATATGTGTGCATAGGCATGCACTTGCGTGTGCACACAGCCCACAGCCTGGGCTTACGAAAGCAGCACTGCACTGGGCTTCCCAGCCCCAAGCCTCCAACCTGCAGGCACCCCTGTGCTCTGGCAGGAAGCCCTTTGGCTCCAGCAGCACCAGGGAACAATCCAGCAGCATCCTGATCCAAGGAGTGAGAGCCAAAGCCCAAGAGAGACAGCAAGAGCTTCACAAGGCAGAATCTGCTCTGGCCCCTTCCAGAGCACCTCCCCCACCCAACAAGACAACCCTGCTTATAAGAAGGGCACCTGGGTGGCTTAGTTGCTTAAGAGACTGCCTTTGGCTCAGGTCATGATCCTGGAGTCCCGGGATGGAGTCCCACATCGGGCTCCCTGCTCAGCAAGGAGTCTGCTTCTCCCTCTGACCCTCTTCCCTCTCGTGCTCTCTATCTCTCATTCTCTCTCTCTCAAATAAACAAATAAAATCTTTAAAAAAAAATTCCTTAAAAAAAAAAAAAGGAAAGCAGGTACCCTAAAATTTGGGTAAAAAAAAAAAAAAAAAAAAAAAAAAAAAAAAAAAAGCATACACACCAAAGCACAGGGGAGTTATCATGTGCCTCATTTTTACCAAGTCTCTAAAACAACCTCTACTGCTCAAGGAAACAATGAAGGAAATCCAGATCATCACTTCCAGTGTTCTGAGTGCTTAGGGAAGCGAGAAGCCTTTGGCAGACAGCAGAGAAATGGTGCAATCCACAGGAAGCAATGATGCTGGCCCCACAGAAGACAGAATTCTAGGGAAACTTCTGGTAACCATCAGCCAGAGGGTTTGACTTCTCAAGGTCCATGTTTTCCCAGCACAAAAGAAAACCTATCACTAAGAGCACACACTTAAAGAATGAGCTGAAGGATGCCAGGTGGAGGGCGGGGCTGAGTGCAGGTAGAAGACAGATCAACAAACTTTCTGGTAGAAAGGACAAGATCATATACAGAGAAAACTTAGAAAGAACATAACGTGACCTTGAGAGTGGACAACTGAAGAGATGCTAAGAGACCCAAAGCCAGCTTTCTCAGCTCCCTCTGTTGGGGAGAGCTCAGGCTGGCTAGGACGGCACCAACCTCAGGCTTTCTCCTGTGGCTTTCTATTCCTTTCAAGATAGGTTCAGAGGTCAGGACAAGAGTCCAGAAGGAAAGGCTTGCCAAAGCTTGGGAGTTCATCTGCAAACTCAACTCTGAACTTCCACTGTTGTCTGACAGGGACAGAGGTAAAGCAGATACTAAAGATAAGGTAAGACAAAAGACCACCTGCCATTTGTCGTCAGCTGCCTAGAGGAGCATTACCCAGTGGTAAGAATTATGACAGGAGGTAATTTTGAGTTTTAATTCACACCCTTTTTTTTTTTTTTAAAGATTTTATTTATTTGACAGAGGGAGACACAGCGAGAGAGGGAACACAAGCAGGGGGAGTGGGAGAGGGAGAAGCAGGCCTCCTGCGGAGCAGGGAGCCCAATGCGGGGCTCGATCCCAGGGCCCTGGGATCTTGACCTGAGCCGAAGGCAGACGCTTATCGACTGAGCCACCCAGGCGCCCCTCAATTCACACTCTTGATGGGAATTCTACCTTTGGAGGGAAAAGGTCTCCATAAAGGAAAAGATTCAATGTCTGCCTCAACCCACGATGCCTGAGGAAGAGAAATCGTAGCAAGACAGATGATGGGGCCAGTGGTCTGTGAGCGAGGCATGTAGATGTCACTAGTGAGCAAAAGAAAACCGTGCCCGAGATGTGCGTGTTTTTTTTCTTTTTAAGATCTTATTTATTTATTTGACAGAGAGAGAGAGAGAGAGACGGCGAGAGAGGGAACACAAGCAGGGGAGCGGGAGAGGGAGAAGCAGGCTTCCCGCTGAGCAGGGAGCCCAACGTGGGGCTCAATCCCAGGGCCCTCAGACCATGACCTGAGCTGAAGGCAGGCGCTTAACGACTGAGCCACCCAGACGCCCTGTTGTGCATGTTTTTATCAAAGATACCGGTACCCATCCCTGGTCTCCAACACCCACCCCATCCTTGAAAAGGGCAAATGGATGACCGGTTCAACTCTACGAAAAACCGTCTGGCACCAAAGCTTACGCGCTGTGATGGGACTGAGTTTATGAGAGACTAGCCTGTGCCAGAACAGGGCATCAAGTTGGCCAAAAGATAAACCAGAGTCCTCAAAGCTGAAGCATGAACAGCTTAAACATGATTCTGGACAAACTGATTTCTCTGACTGGGCTCCAAGCCAATGCTGGCTCTTGAAATTAAGTCCACCAAATATATGTGGGACGACTGGCTGCTCTTCACTTCCAGACAAATGCTGCCTGTCAAGGTCTGCCCTTGTCTATGAGCCGCTTACCTGAACACAGCACATGGGCCTACTTCAGGAGCCCATGCTTTTGTCACAGAACTTGAAGCTTGTTTTCTTTGCTTTCTAAATGAGTAACTGTTTTTGTTTTACGTGTCTTCTGGGCCCTCAGTGCTGCCTCTGTCTCACTTTGCTGGGGATGGTCAGCCCATATGCATCAAGGGGAGGAGGCATATGGATGCAGTGTACACAGAGCCCTCTTCCCTGGGGTTATTTTTTTTTTTAATGTTATCAAGTAAATGGGAACATCTAGAAAGCTACAGGCTCATCAAAGAAGACAGCAATCTGCTACTTCTACAAGGACTCTTAAAACATATCATGTAATACATTAATTACAGTATAATTTATTAAAACATATAAATATCTTAGTTATGAAACATGGTAGTGAAAACTGAAACTCCCTTGTTAAGTTTTTATGTATTTCTCAGAAACAGTTACAGTGTAACTTTGAAATAGATACATATTGGGAAGTTAACTTTTAATTCACATCTCCAAGGACTTGGAAGTTCTGTAACAATTTTCATTTTCCAACAATGCTTTATTTTATTTTTTATTTTTATTTTAAGTAGACTTCACAACCAATGTGGGGCTTGAACTCACGACCCTGAGGATTAAGAACTGTATGCTCTACTGACTGAGCCAGCCAGGCGCTCCTCCATCAGTGCTTTAAAATCCACTCATTTTGTTTCAAACTTGGCTGTGACTACCAGTTATAATTTCTCTTAATTCTATGTTGCTGACAGTGAAATCTCAGGACAAGCATTGCCAAATAGTGGTGGGAATGTAAACTGATGTAGCCACTGTGGTAAACAGTATGGACCTTCCTCAAAAAATTAAAAATAAGAATACCATATGACCCAGCAATTCCACTTCTGGGTATTTATCCAAAGGAAATAAAAATACTAACTCAAAAAGCTATTTCCATCTCCATGTTTGTCCAGCATTACTTACAGTAGCCAAGACATGGAAGCATAAGTGTCCACTGATGGATGAATGGGTAAAGAAAATGTGGTATCTATATCTGCGCACGTGCGCGCGCGCACACACATACACACACACACACACACACACACACACACACACACACAGGAATATTATTCAGCCATAAAAAAGAGCCAGAGAATGACAAATACCATACAATCTCACTTATATGTAGAATCTTAGAAAAAAACAAAACAAAATAAAACCCCCAAAGCAAGCTCATAGGTACAGAAAACAGACTGGCAGTTGTCAGAGGTGAAGGGTAGGGAGTGGGTGAAGTGGGTAAAGGGGTCAAAAGGTACAAACTTCCGGTTATAAAATAAATAAGTCCTGGGCATGTAATGCACAGCATGGTGATTACAGTTAACATTGTATTGCATATTTGAAAGCTGCTAAGAGAGTAGATCCTAAAAGTTCTCATCAAGAAAAAAAATTTTGTAACTAGGCATGGTGATAGACGTTAACTAGATTATTTTTTTTATAAAGATTTTATCCATTCATTTGAGAGCAGAGACAGCACACAAGCAGGGGGAGAGGCAAAGGGAGAACGAGAAACAGGGTCCCCACAGAGCCAGCTGGGAGCCTGATGTGGGGCTTGATCCCAGCACCTGGAGATCATGACCTGAGCCGAAGGCAGACGCCTAACCATCTGAGTCACCCAGGCGCCCCAGATATTAACTAGATTTAATGTGACAATCATTTTGCAATATATACAAATATTGAATCATTGTTATATACCCTAAATTAACGTTATATGTCAATCATACCTCAATTTTTAAAAAAATCTGTGTGTACATTTTAATATATTTTTTAAAGATTTTATTTATTTGAGAGAGAGAGAGAGAGAGAGAGAGGGCACCTGCACAGGTGTGGGGGGGGGACGGGCAGAGGGAGAGGGAGAAGCAGACTCCCTGCTGAGCAGGGAGCCCTATGTGGGACTCGATGCCAAGACCCTGAGATCATGACCCAAGCCCAAGGCAGACACTTGGCGGACTGAACTGCCCAGGTGTCCCAACATTTTAATATTTTTATTATTAAATAGAATGCTGCATTTAAATTCTTCTTTGTTTTAAAGACTGTATTCATTTATTTGACAGGGAACTAGAGAGCACAAGCAGGGGAAGTAGTAGGCAGAGATAGAAGCAGGGAGCCTGATGCGGGACTCGATGGCAGGACCCCGGGATCATGACCTGAGCCAAAGGCAGATGCTCAACCGACTGAGCCACCCAGGCACCCTGCATTTAAATTCTTATTGTGCCCAATAGGGCAAGGATAGCTTTTGCCAAGTTCGGATGACAAACACGTTTCTCAGTCCCCAATTTTTCCTAGGAAGGAAGAATTCATCTATGACATTTCTTAGAGCACCAAGGAGTGAACCCAGGCCTCTGGAGAACCCAGGCCTTCGCTGCAGGCTACAGTGCCACAAAGCTCTCTCCTACTCAGGGGACAAGGCGCACACCAGGCCCAGCACAGCAGTCCAGGGCAGCCATGGCCGGAGGATACCGAGGAGCGGGTGTGGGCGCAGATGGGTGTGCGAGAGAGGCAGAGAGGGGGAGAGGGAGAGAGGGACTAATTGGTTGTGGTAGAAAAAGGGGGCCAAAACAGGATGTAATTCTACATTTGGGGGAAGACTTAAAAAAGTGTCTTCCTCTAAAATTACAAAAAGGATCAAGAGAACACATGGCTCCAGCGCTCTCCATGCCAGTAACTGTCACCAACAACTCTCAATGCCTTCAATCCTGCCAGGCTAGTCGTCTTACAAAACTTCGTAACTGGAGAAGAACAATCCTATTAGTGAGGAGACACAACTAACTATGCAGTGAAGGAACAACCCGAGACACGAACACAATGTCAGCTCCGTGTGGCAGGATCAGGGGAATTTTATATTCTTCACACACTCCCTACACTTTCCAAATCTCCTATAATGAGTTTGTATCGTTTCTGTATTCAGAAAATAAAGTCTTTGTAGAAATGCATCACCACCACCCTCTCATACATACACACGAACACCCCACTCTGGTAATGCCTGAATGCAGGCATCCCTTCTCTCCTCCTGGCCTTCCTGACTCCGGCTGGAATCCCCTCTCCCAAGACCCACCCACACACCACTGCCCTCCTTGGCCTCTGTCTCCTCCCCCTAAGCTCTAGGCCGGCATGTGGGCTGCACTCGCAATGGTTTACCACTCTGAAACGCGTCACATGGCTTCATGTCCTAGGACCTTTGCTCACGCTGCTTCCAACACTGGAATGTCAGGCCCACTCCCAGCTCCTGCTTGACAAATGCCTACACACTTCTGTAGACTCAGCTCGAGCCCTCATCTCTACCACGACACCCACCCTGATGCCCCTCTCTTCACCCTCCAACAACCACCCAGGAACACTGACTTCTCAGTCTTCTTGTATCACAGGGCCTGGTATACACTACCATGGAACTGGTATCACTGAGTTTTACTTATTGTTTTACATACTGCCTGCTCCTACTGGACAGTGGCCACATTTACCGAAAGCCCACTACTCACTCAGTCATTTACCCAAGAAATATATCTACTGAGGGCCCACCATGTACCAGGCACCATTCTAGGCCCTGGGGAGACAGATAAACAAAACTGAGGAAAATCACAAATTACAAGTGCTATGTGGAAAAATGTCAATTAAGGGTGATAGTGAGTGTGTGTGTCAGGGATACGGGGTTGCTATTTTCTAAAGGGTGTTTGAAGGCCTTTCTATTATGGGAATATGTGAACAAAGATCTGAAGGAAGGGCAGGAGTGAAGCCGAAGGTTTCTGCAGGAAGTGGGAACAGCGACTACAAAGGCCGGTAGTCTCTTACCTGCCTCTTACCTGAGGCAGGTAAGAGAGTGTTCAAGAAAAAGCAGGCTCAGTGTGGCTGAAACGGAGCAGGCAGGCCAGGACGGCGGAGACTCACAGGCTGCGATGCTACTTTGACTACGGCCGCAGGAGAACAGTACATTTTACACAAAAACTCAGTACACATGCGCCTACCCGAGCCAACTGATTCAACACCAGCTGCATGCTGCACTCTTCCATCCCTCCTCTACTTCCTGGCTTTGAGATGCTGGACACGATCCTGCAGATTCATTTCAGGATGAAAACAGGCGACAAACCATTGGGTGGGAACTCAACGCAAAGGCCATGGTAAGGACTCTGGCTTTCACCCTGAGTGAGACCAGAAGCCACACAAGAGCCCAAGATCTGCCTTCTGCTTTAAAAGGATTGCTCAGGCTACTGTGTGAGAATGGACTCTAACAGTGTGAGGGGAGATCAGTTAGAACAACAGACCTAACTGACTCCATAAGCTCTATGGCAGGCAACGGTGGGCAGGGGCTCTCCTGGGACTCCTGCCGGGCTCTCAGGAAGGTCCTCTCAGCTCCAGCAGAGCCCCTGTACTGGCTCCTGCTGCTCCAGACCACAGCTCTTGGTGGGGAGGGGTGTATCTCCTCAATGTGGGGCAGCCTCATGGGTACTGTTGGGAGAAAGACTCAAGACTGAGACAGAAACGGTGCCAGGAACTGTGCACATGGTCTCCAATCTTCACAAGAACTCCAAAATGCCAGTATTCACGTTTTATGAAAATCAGGAGACTGAGGCTCGGAATGAGTAATCATATTGCAAGTTCATGCCGTCGGTGGTTCAAACCCAAACAGTCAAAAGAAGTCCAATGTCATTAGTAATCCGAGAACTGCATTTTCTTTTTTAGAGAGAGTGAGCGAGCAAGCATGCCAGTGGGGGGTGGGTGGAGAGGGAGAGAGAAAATCTCAAGCAGACCACATGCCGAGCACAGAGCCCAATGTGGGGCTCGATCTCACAACCCTGAGATCATGACCTGAGCCAAAATCAAGACACTTAACTGACTGAGCCACCCACGTGCCCCCAGAACTGCCTTTTTAATTTAAGTTCAACTTAGTTAACATAGTGTATTATTAGTGTCAGGGGTAGAATTTAGTGTTTCTTCAGTTGCCTATAACACCCAGTGCTCCTTACATCACGTGCCCTCCTTAATACCCATCACCTGGTTACCCCATCCTCCTACCCCCTTCCCCTCCAGCAGCCCTCAGTTTGTTCCCTACAGTTAAGAGTCTCTTATGGTTTGCCTCCCTCCAGAACTGCATTTTTAAGAACTATTTCACACCCCTTAGGTTGACATATTTAAAAGGTCTGACACCACCAGTTACTGGCAAGGACAGGGAGATCTGCCCTGATAAAGCAAGGAAAGGAGTGTGAAATGGTATAACCATAGAGGAGAATACTTTGACAATATCTGGAAACTGGAAACAATCTGAATGTCTATCAACAGGATAATGGATAGATAGGTGATGATATAATTACACAATGCAATACAACTGAGCAATTAAAATAGAGCCTCTTCTATCAACAAGGATAAATCTCAAAAACATGTTGCATGAAAAAAGTAAGTTGCAAAATCATGCTGTACAGAGTTTTTTTTAATTTGTAAAACAGTACTGTGTATTGGTTATCGTATGCATGGGAATGAGAAGATGAATTCAGGATAATAGTGGCTGGGGAGGGAAGGGAGAGATCAAGGCTGGAAGAGCCCAGAGAAGCCCCACTATGTATATAATACAGTGTTTCTATAAAAGTCTATGAAACAGCACCACAATTCCTGACTTCGAGTTATATTAGAGCTGTAGTCATTAAAACAATACGGTGCATAGGCACAAAAATAGACACATAGATCAATGAAACAGAATAAGAGAACTCAAAAATAAACCCACAATTATATGATCAATTAACCTTCCACAAAGCAGGGAAAACTATACAATGGGAAAAACTCTCTTCACCAAAGGTGTTGGAAAACTGGACAGCTACATGCAAAACAATGAAACTGGACCACTTTCTGTAAGAAATACACAAAAATAAATTAAAAATGGATTAAAGACCTAAAAACCATAAAAATGCTAGAAGAGAGCTCAGGCAGTAATGTCTCTGACATCAACCATAGCAACATTTTTCTAGATACGTTTCCTAAGGCAAGGGAAACAACAACAAAAAAGGCAAACTACTGAATGGGAAAAGATATTTACAAGTGGCATACCTGATAAAGGGTTAGTGTCCAAAATATATAAAGTACTTACAAAACTCAACACTGAAAAAACAAATAATCCAATTAGAAAATAGACAGAAGGTATGAACAGACATTTCTCCAAAGACGACATACAAATAGCCAACAGACACATGAAAAGATGCTCATCATCACTTACCATCAGGAAATGCAAATCAAAACTACAATGAGCTACCACCTCACACCTGTCTGCGTGGCTAAACTCAACAACACAAGAAACAGCAGGTGTTGGCAAAGACGTGGAGAAAAAGGAACCCTCGTGCACTGCTGGTGGGGGTGCAGATCGCTATAGCTTCTGTGGAAAACAATATGGAGCTCCCTCAAAAACATCAGAGGAAGAACTACCCTGTGATCCAGTAACTGCACTACTGGGCATTTACCCAAAGAATATAAAAAAAACTAATTCAAAGGGATACATGCACCCCTATGTTTATAGCAGCATTATTTACAATGGCCAAATTATGGAAGCAGCCCAAGTGTCCATCAATGGATGAATGGATAAAGAGGTGGGGGGTGTGTGTGTGTGTATACATACACACACACACACATATACATACACACACACACACATACATACACACATACATATATACACACACATACATACATATACACACATATACACATACACATACACACACATACGTACACATACATATATACATGCATGCGTGCACACATACATATACATACACATATACCTATATATACATACATATACATACACACATACATACACATACATATATACATACAGACATATATACATGCATACATACACACACAATGGAATATTAAACCATAAAAAATGAAATTTGCCATTTGCAACGACATGGACGGAGCTAGAGGGTATTATGCTAATCGAAATCAGTCAAAGAAAGACAAACACCATATGATTTCACTCATATGTGGAATTTAAGAAACAAAACAAAGAAGCAAAGGGAAAACAGAGAGACAAATCAAGAAACAGACTCTTAATTATAGAGAACAGAGTGACGGTCACCAGAAAGAGGTGGGTGGGGGATGGGTGAAACAGGTGATGGGGATTAAGGAGTGCATGTTCATGATGTGCACCAGGTGTTGTATGGAAGTGATGAATCGCTATATTGTACACCTGAAACTAATATCACACTATGTTAACTAAATGGAATTAAAATAAAAACTTAAAAAAAAGTCTGAAACAAATGTGGGGAAATGTTCTCTTATTCCCCTTTTATAAATGTTTGAAAGATTACATCATCATCAATCATCACCAAAATACTCAATAAAACCAAGACCCAGCTTCTCTTTGTCCCATGGCCTTTCTTCACAATCCTGCCTCCCTATCCTGTACGCTCTCAGGGCCAAAAACTGAGTCATATTCATGTTTGTATCCATTGTGCTTAGCAAACAGGGACTGCTCAATGTTTGGTTAAGTAATGAACAAATGAGTAAGTGTGCAAAAGCACAGCTCTTTCATGCCTTGGTTTCCCTACCACCTTGCAAACTCTTGGGAGGCAGGAACAAGCACCATCTCACATCTGATTCGGTGCCCCGGAGACCTTTTCACAGGGTCAAATAACCCGTTCTTCCTTTGCTCCTGTCTCCTCACCCTCTCCTCTCAGGTAACTATCTGAAAATCCCTCTGGCAAATTGGTTCAAATTCTCTGTTGACAACTGGCCCAGCAAACCATGTGTAGGAACGAAATAGCTGATTAAAAGTATATCCACCTGAGTGTTGCCCACAGGGTGAAAAATTACAAATGAACGGAGTGTCCCTAAATAAATTAATGTCTATCATCCATTTAGTGAAATACAACACTTTTTTTTAAAGTGCTAGAGAGTAAAATTTTATGATATAGGAAAATGTTTATAATACACTGTTAAGTAAAAACAAACAACAAAAAATGGATAACAAAAATATATATATAGGACTTCAGCTTCTACTTGATGCATTAGCCACAACTCTCGTTACTCTGCTTAGTTTTCCATCATACTCTTATGTGACAATCACAGTGAAGAAGAAGGGATTTCAGTTCAGAACCCAACGGAGGGGCAGCCATGGACTCCATCCACATACACCCAAGTGCCTGATGGGAGCCCACAGGGCAGGGGAGGGCAGAAAAGAGGGTGCTCCGTGCAGTGCACCTGAGTCCTTGGGTCCCCACTCTGTGCAGGAGACCCTGGACCAGAAGCACCCAAATCAGAGACTACAGCACACCAGGGGGCAGATGGGAAGCACCAGAATAAAGCGGGGAGATTGAGCCAGACATGCTGAATTGACTGCGGCCCATCGTCCTCCCCTGTCCTTGAGAACAGACCTCCCAGAGCCACTGGCCATCTCGCCACTTGAGGGTCTCCCCTGGAAAAACCCCAGGGCTCCTGAGACAAGCCTCCAGAAACAGACATTTGTGGGACTGGCTCTCCGCCTGACCACCCTACAGTGAAGCTCCCATCAATAGGCCCCACCTCAGCATTTTAGTGCATCGCTCCCAAATCACTAGATACTCGAGAATGTCTCCCAAAAGTCAACACCAATCAAATAGTACCTACAATATGACGCTGTTCTTGTAAAATTTTTAAAAATCAGAGCATATACCAACATTAATGGTTAATGGTGGATACCTTGTAGTGGTGGCAGCATGATTTTCCAGAAATGCATGCCAAATACCTTATAACAGGCCCCATGGCCCTTCCTACTTCCTCTCACTTCTTCTTTGGCTACTCTTCTGAAATATCGGTCTTCCTTCAAAGACTGAAACTGACTTCTAAAGATGGTGCACATGTGTCAACTTCTGGTTGAAAGAATCTGCACATCCTCCCCACATCCTTTCCACCCCTCCATGGGTCTCAGGCACTCACCCAATGTGCACTCTGACGCTGCTGCAAACCACGAGGCTGCAGGTAATGCTTCTCGTCTCAGGGAGGAAGGTGCTTTTAACTGGTCACTGTACCCACAAGTGGCAGAGAGCCGATAAACAAAAAATCAGAAAATGCACAACTCCTCAAGCGCATTAACATTTTCTCTGAGAAACGGCTATTCTGCATGGCAAGTGCCTCTATGTGAAAGATGATTAAACTATTCTGAGTACACGCTACTGCTAAGGAGGCTCTGCCCGAGGTCAGACATTTCAAAATCTGGTGTGCTTCTTTCTGGACTGGACAATCTAGGGGCAAAATACCAGCTGGCTAGTGTAGAGTTAACAGCCTTCCAAAAATGATAGACTGCTGCCTTTATTAACATTTGCCAAAAGCTTCAGCACTTCCACTAGGAAATTTTCTACTTAAATTTTCTTTCTTTTCGTTCTTCCTCCCTTCCCTCCTTTCTTTTTTAAAGATTTTAAGTAATCTCCACACCCAACATGGGGCTCAAACTCACAACGCTGAGATTTTAAGAGTTGCACGCTGTACCGACTGGGCCAGCCTGGCGCCCCTCTAGTCAAATTTTCTACCTAACAGTGTTCCCCCCTTTCAATGCCTAGGAAACGCCATTTATGCCACCGGGCACAGCCTACAACTGTAAGATGTTGGTAGATTTTTGAAGGGAGTTTGGGCAGCATGAGGGGACAGTGCTAGCCAAGAGCACGTGCTGTGCCAGGTCCTTTACTTAAATCATTTCTTGTCCATCCCACAACCGCCCTGGGAAAAAGAGCTTTACCAGCCATGCTTCCATGATGGAAAAACTGCGACGGGAACAGATTAGCAATCTACCCAAAGTGACAAAGATAACACGGAGCGGTGTTAAGGAGAGACGCTTGTTTCGGAGTGGTGTTAAGGAGAGGAGAAGCTTGTTACAAAGCAACTATTTAAGGTATAGAGATTTTGTTCATGTCAATGACTTCATGATCTCAGCTAGAACATTTCACTCATTCAAACCGTTATTAAATCACCAAACAGTAAGAGGCCCGGTTCTAGGTATTGGGGATGCAGCAGTGACAGAGCAAAGGCCTCTGCTCATGGGAGTTCCTATACCTAAAAATTCTCATTGCTTGCTCATTTAGGCCAGTTCAACCAACCAGCTGTAGCGACAGGTAAAGTGGGGCTTTCAAGGGTTATGAGTAACTACTCACTAGAGTTAGGGAAGCTTGAGGTTAGTCCCAGTGGGACCAGCTGTCCTGGCTTGATGCCTGAGTAATACGCTCATCCTCAGGATGTGAGCAATGTGCTTGAGCCAAGACTTAGTATCATACTTTATAAAAGCAAAAATCAGTGTGTTAACTCTAAAATGCATGGGAAGAGTCGAATTTTCTGTAGACAAGACCTAAAACAGGCAGGAAAGGTAAAGATAAGGTTGTTTGAAAAGCTACACTCAAGAAGACTGTAAATGATATAAAGTCCTGACCTTTGTTTCAAGGCCCTGTAACAGAGTTCCATTTTAATGGTTTGCCTTTCACACTGATATTGGCATGCTCTTTTTATTCTCTGAAATACCCTTTTTCTTGTCCTCCCATTAAATTTGTATAGCTCATTTAAAAATGAAATAAGGAAGCAGATTTAAAAGGCTAAATAATTTAGGGGGAAAAACAGATAAAAGGGAATTATTCTAAAAAACAAGAACAGGACAATATGAGGTCTGTGACACCAGTCCCCACTCCCTGGATGGGAAGGCGTGGTGCTAGGGAATCCAGCAGCTTCCCTTCTTAGTAGTTCTCTCAAAGATGAGAGCAAACCACAGAGGACAATTAGCAATCCAACCATCTATCCTCTCAGGTCAAATGATCTATCTGAAACAAATTCCAAAATTGAGACACACCGCCAAAGAAAGTAATAACGCAGTCAGGTTAAACAAACCAAAAAAGCCAATTTGCCCTGCTGTATGGTTTGGCTTAGCTCAATACTGAAGTATGAATAAAACATAACCTTTGCTAAGGAACTGCTATGAAGGAAGTATTTTTGGATGAAAAGTATATGCTCGATGTGTATTAGAAAATTATATGCCAGGACGGTTCTACAATCACTCTTTCAGATAGCACAGAAATGCCGAGGTGGTGCGTTGAAGCAGCGCCCCTCTCAACAATGCACGCCTCAGCCACCGAGTCAGAAAGGCACTGACCATCAGCCCATCCGCGAACACAAGTTCTGCTGATTTCACTGAACGGGACAAATCTGTTTCTGCGGCCAGCATGGCTGCTATCAGCCTTAAAGTCCAATTTGAGCAACAAAAATAAACATCAAAGGGCCAAGGGAAGAATGAATATGATACTTAAAAAAAAAAAGTTAATTGAGTGGTTTTACTTTAGAGCCTCAACCACACGAACACTCCTTTCTCAGAAATTCACAAATAACGCCTAAAGTTCTTTATCCAGCTGGGAAATCTACGCTATTCTAAGATCTTGTCTGTTGTAGGACAATTTAGTTTGGAAAAAAGGTACCGAAAATGTATTTGTTGGCTGGCTGTAAACTCAGGTCTATTATGCTCACTCTAGTACCCTTGGGGTCCTAACACAGTGCCTGGCACACAGTAGGCATGCCACAACATGTGCCGAGTCAGCAATACTAGGAATTTCTTTTGAGTTTCCAATGCATGGTGTTCTAAGTAAAACTGTATAACCCTCTGGGTCCAGTAACATTTAGATTACTGTGAAAGGACCTATACCACACTTGGGCAAGAATGGCTTAGTAACACATTTCTTTACTCTTCTTCCATGATCAACTCCCTCACTCCGAGGAGTTCAGACTCAGCTGCTGGCAGGAAAAGTCCAGATCAGCCGCAGAAATAAAGGGACAGCCAGCTAGAGGATCGACAGGGCAGGCAGAAGCTGCTGCTTGTGTTGGGCGGGGTTTCACTTTGTGCTGGTTTGTTCTAACGATCAGGATCCTGCCCTGGAAGAAGCCCCGTGTTTCAGACACAGTGAGGACCAGGACTCTGGCAGAGATGAAACATGTCACTCTCTAGTGCACAATTTCCACACTTAATTAAAGACATCTAGGGGCGCCTGGGTGGCTCAGTTGTTAAGCGTCTGCCTTCGGCTCAGGTCATGATCCCAGCGTCCTGGGATCGAGCCCCGCCTCGGGCTCCCTGCTCGGCGGGAAGCCTGCTTCTCCCTTTCCCACTCCTGCTGCTTCTGTTCCCTCTCTCGCTGTGTCTCTCTCTGTCAAATAAATAATAAATAAAATCTTAAAAAAAAAAAAAAGACATCTAACAGTACTGCACGGTAACCCATACTATACACATTAACTCATCTAAAACCCAAATAAAACTTACTCCTAAATTTCTGTAAGAAGACGACAAGCAAAATATCTTTGGCTTCATTAATGCCCAACTTTAAAAATTCTCCTAGGTAGGTGTTATAAACAGAATTCAGGGGATTGTCAAGAATTAGTTTCCAGGGTGCCAGCTGGCTCAGTAGGTAGAGCATGCAACTCTTAATTTCAGGGTTGTTGGTTCAAGCCCCATGTTGGGTGTCGAGATTACCTAAAAGTAAGATCTTTTTTTGGTTTTGGTTTTTTTAAGATTATTTATTTATTTTTGTGGGGGTGGAGAAAGAGAGAGAGCATGAGCAGGGAGAGGAGCCGAGGGAGAAGCAGACTTCCCACCGAGCAGAGAGCCCCATGCAGGACGGGATCCCTCATGACCCAAGCCAAAGGCAGACGCTTAACGGACTGAGCCACCCAGGCACCCCCCAAAAATAGAATCTTTAAAAAAATTTAATTTTCTATAATCAGCAGTTTCCCTTTATATACCAGTTCATGCCTTTAAAAATGCCCAGGAAAAAGATACCTTTCTTCACATTTCACCCTTATCCTATAATCAGGAAATATCAGCACTCTGCCATAAATACTAAGATACTAAGTGCAGCCTCTCTTGTGACCTTGAGTAAAAACAAGTGTTTCTCCACACCAACATCAAGTGACTGGTTTGTGTATTTCACAGTTGAGAAATCAGCCAGATAGCGTCTTGCTTATAAAACCCTACAGAAAACCTGAAGTAACCCTCTACCATGGGCAGGGTCCAAGACTGCCTACCTTGTTTCCTGTTAAATCCAACTCCTTGAAATGAGGGACACCAGGACAAAGGACACCACCATGCCCAACCCTTGGCCATACGTGTGTTCTCAGACAGAAGACTATTAGGGCACCAGATTACTCATGAGAAAAAAAATACGTCCCACAGAATATGGCAAAACTGGAAACAAATTCATCCTCATTGTTCGTGCTTCTCTCTCTCTCAGACTTCTAAGGAATCTGAAGCATTGTGGTAGGACGTGACAAACCATTAGAAAAACCCTTAGCAGAGTGCCAGGCACCTGAACAGCAGCTAGCTGATGAAGTGAGGCACTGAGCCTGTCCCCCATCAGTCTCCCATGCAGTAAAAATTACAGTTCCACGGGGCCCCGTGTTATTGTCATTTTGTTTATACTGTGATTCACAATTTCATAAGAGCGACTTACCCTTATTTACATGTGACGTGATTCTCTGCGTCGTTATTCACAGACCACAAAATGCTTGTTTGATCCTTTCAAGGATCTCACCCTGCAGTTTGAAAGACACTTGACTAAAAATGCTGGGGCACTGTCAGCAACCACCCACCTCCCACCAAAAGGATCACTCATTTCTTCATACTAGTAACGTGAGACTTTTGAAAATGCCATCCCTTCAATTAGGTGCCATGATCCTCTTTACATCATCTCAATTCCCAGCTGCCACGTGGAAGTGGAAGTTGTCAGCTGGTCTGCTCCTACTCTTCAGGGTCGGTTTCATTTCCGCAGAGAGCGTCCGCTAATTGGTTAGCGGCTCTGCAGCCTCACAGGTCCCAAAGGTCTGTAAAACGTAAGACATCCCCTCAGACATGTGTCAGATACTTAGAATTCAAGGAGAGAGTAAAGATTTATTTGAGAAATACTGTTTATGGAGATAAACGAAGGCAAGTTTCTTCCTGATCTGGAACGGGTGACCCTATCTAGAGCACTTGGTAAGTGTGGGGTCTGCAATGAGGCTGACAGGACTTACTTCTAGGAGGGGATAAGGTGCTGACACAGAAAACCCAAACTGTGTCACAGGACCCCTGACGCTGGGCCCCGGTTGCTGGAGCACCGCCTGGTCTGGTCACGCACACACCCAGCACACTCCTGTGCACCGGCCTCTGACAGGGCTCAGGGGCGCCTTCCACAGCACCCCTGGAAACCAGCTATGTCACAAAGCAGCAGATGAAAGCTCCTCTCAGCCTTCTCAGTTCCACAAACTGAAATAACAAAAATCCGTACTTTCGCCCCCAAGTCAGAAGAGCTGATGTCTTTTGTGATGCTAAAGTGACTGGGATAAAGGGTAGTGAGCCCAAGGGGAAACTGGAAGATGACAGCTGAGACTAGCCCAGTGGGTTCTCACACTTGCTGAGCTTTTAAAACTACCAAGGCCCAGAACCCATCCAAGACCAATTAAATCAGAACCTCTGGGGCTGGGCCCCAGGCCTGTCGGGTGTGCCAGCATGAGTGAGAGAGTGAGAGAGAATGTGTGCTCACACGCACTCCCAGAGCTCCTCAGTGAGTCGAACTGCTCAGGGCTGAGAACTGTCAACTCTAGTTCATGCATTTAGCTTGAGGTTCTAGACTTCCCCCAACACACCCCTTACCTTTTTCCTCCCACTGGTGGTGGAGCTAACCTCGCTAACACCCCACCTTCAGACTGCCGTGTTAGAAAGCGCCTCCTCATATCATGTAAACACCACATGGACCTTGCTCCCACCTGCCCTAGTTCAAACCATACAGAAAAATCTTGTCCCCTTTTCCAAGTGTTTGAAGAGACGAAGTGAGCTACACTAAAGTCAAAATTGAGCTTTTTATTTAATTGTCAGGTGCCTTCAGGAATCCCGTATTTACCACCTGAGTCAGAGAAATTGAATATTCAAGCAAGCAGGGGTCAGAGAGGAGGGATGTTATAGAAACAATCAATTTAGATATGAATGTGGAGAGTTTCATTTACGTGTTTTTGAGAAACTCAAGTTGATATAAAGAGTTATTCACCCTGACAGAGAATAAAAGATCTTCATTATATTCACAAAGGGATTTTCCAGCTACTCTTCAGGGAGGTGGGAGGAACCACAATACCCTGGCTTTAAAAGAAATAATCACCTTTTCTGGGGCACATCCATTACCTTGAACATACATAAATTAAAAAATAAAATTTCCCCTTCTTACTCTTCAGCTGGAGGCTTTGCCAATGGCTGATGTCCTCTATTCCCCCCACCCAGGCACTTGCATCCCCTTCTGAGCAAACACAGGAGGCAGAGGGGCAGCAGGTTTTGAGCTTCCAAGCGCTTAGAGAGTGGGGAGTTGCCCGAGGGGAAGACAGTTCCTCCAGTCCGCACTGCAATCCCTGGCCCCAGGGCCTGAGGCAAGATGGCCCACGACCCACAGCGGCCAGGCAGCCACCTCCTCGGGGCCACCTCCGTTGCTGTCTCAGCTGAGCAGCTGCTCTGGGGCTTGGTGTTTAGGTTCCATGAGACCACACTTCTGCCCACGTCAACACTGAACCAGAGCTGTCACAGAGGGCTCAGTGGTCACCCAAAAGCCCTAGAACCCGCTTCTGTAGAAGACAGGTCATGGACTTCTCCTTTTCAAGGGTAGATAAAAACCCAAGTTTTAATGTGAAACATCCTGGCTTTTATAAGTTGGAAACTGATTTTTTTTTTTTAAACTGTAAGAACATGTGTAGGTAGAATAAAAACACCACTGCTAAAGAAAGATCCTTAGGGGCGCCTGGGTGGCTGAGTTGGTTAAGCGTCTGCCTTCGGCTCAGGTCATGACCCAGGGTCCTGGAATTGAGCCCCACGTCGGGCTCCCTGCTCAGCGGGAAGCCTGCTTCTCCCTCTGCCTCTGCCCCTGCTCATGTTCTCTCTCTCTCAAACAAATAAATAAAATTTAAAAAAAGAAAAAAGAAAGAGATCCTTAGGCTTCCAGCCCGTGACCTCTGCTATATACAGACTGGAAGCTGAGCTGCCAAGTGCGCTGACTGGCCTTTGCCTGTGGTGTGAACCTGTATTCATCTAAAATCCATGTGCGTGGCACAACCAGTGTGCCTTATGTAGTGAACTGCCATTCTTGATGGGAACCTTTGGTTCCCAAGTCTTCTGAAGTTGAGGATCAACAATGAAACAAGATCTTAAAATTCCAAAAGGATTGGAGGGAGGTCCAACTAATGACACATTTTGTGCTACTGGCTAAAAAACACAGGACTTGGGGAAAAAGAAAGCATCCTGGCATCTTGTGAGGGAGGTGTCCCCACAGCAAGGGGACCTTCACAGAGAAAAGTTAAATATTTAACTGTGAAAAATAAAACATCAATTTGAAAAATAACATGCATGGGTTTAAACACAAGAAGAAAAAGAAGTGGAATATGGAGAGAAGCAGCAGCTCATTAAATGATAAACCAAGATTACAAAATAATGTGATTCCAGTTTGTTTCTTTTCTTATAAAATCCATACATACAAAAATACTGCAGGGATAGACTCGTATCAATATATTAATGTTAAAAAAAATTTAGTTTTACCAGTGGTTGCCTTTTGGAGGTAAGGTTTCGACAGCTTTTGTTTTCTTTACCTACAGTGCCCAAAGTCTTCTACAATGAATATAGATTACCAGTTAGAATAAAATCACAACAAAATTATAAAAGTTCCCTCTTCTAAGTTGGTTGAACTTTTTTGTTTGTTTTTGGTTTTTTGTGTGTGTGTGTGTTTTAAGATTTTTTATTTATTTGACAGAGAGAGACACAGCAAGAGAGGGAACACAAGCAGGGGAAGTGGGGGAGGGAGAAGCAGGCTTCCCGCCAAGCAGGGAGCCAGATGCGGGGCTCAATCCCAGGACCCTGGGATCAGGGCCTGAGCTGAAGGCAGACACTTAACGACTGAGCCACCCAGGCGCCCCCTAAGTTGGTTGAACTTTAGTGAGGACCATTATAAGCAAGAGGACCATTATGGCAGAGAATGTCCAAAGCAAAAGCACTGCAGGGAGCTGCCCCAGGCAACGGTGTGACTGAAGATGCCCTTGCCACCGCCACCACTGACTAGCACCGTCCACGCGGTCACTTCCAATTTTCTCACACCCACATTTAAAACGGAGATAAAAGTGGAACTAATGTTCACATATGTTTTTTAACACAATAAATCTTTTCAGCATGTAACCCAAAAAAGGAGATATTTCACATTCTCTTTTTTGCATGAGGTCCTCCAAATCGGGTGTCTACTATAGATTCACATATCTCAACTCTGATAAGCCACATCTCTGGGGCTCCACAGCCATGAGTGACAAGATATACACAGCAGTAAAACCACCATCACAACAAAGATAAAGGTATCTTCATCACTCCTCAAATTTTCTGAGTGCTCCTTTCTGGTACTCCCTCCTTCTACCCCCACCCTAGTTAACCACTGATCTACCTTCTGTCACTACAAATTGGTTTATATTCTCTAAAATATTATAAAAAGAAAATCCTGTATGATCCTACTTTGTGTTTAGCTTCTTTCATGCAGTAATGATTTTGTCCACGCTGTTGTTTCCATAAGTGGTCCCACAGGTTTCTTTTAATTGAATAGTATTCCATTGTGCGGACATGCCAGGATTTATTTATCCATTCACCTGCTCATGGACATTTGGGCTGTTTATAGTTTTTGGCTATTGCAAATAAACCTGCTATGAACATTTATGCACAAGTCTTTTTGTAGACACAGGTTTTCATTTCTCTTCGAGAAATAATTATGAGAGGAATGACCGAGATGTATGGCTGGTATATGCTTAAAAAACTTTTTTACATTTCCACCAGAAGTATAAAAAAAATCCTAGCTGCTATACATTCTCACCAACACTTGGTGTTATCAGACTTTAAAATTTTATCCTTTCTAATATAGTGGTATCTCATTGTGGATTTTCACTTACATTTCCCTGATGTCTAATAATGTTGAATATTTTTACATGGGCTTATTAGCCATTCTTGTATATTCTTTTGTGAAGTGCCTGCTCAAATCTTTGCCCTTTTTAAAAAAAAATATCTTTTTAAAGTTATTTTAAGTTATTATAAAGTTTTTAAGGTTTTAAAGTTATTTATGAGAGAGAGAGATGGAGAAAGAGAGCACAGAGAGAGAGGGTGAGGGAGAGGGAGAGGGAGAAGCAGACTCCCCACTGAGCAGAGAGCCAGCCCAGTGTGGGGCTCAATCCCAGGACCCTGAGATCATGACCTGAGCCAAAAGCAGATGCTTAACTGACTGAGTCACCCAGGTGCCCCTGATCTTTGCCCATTTTTAAAGGCCTGTCATTTTATTACTGAATTGTAAGGATTCTTTATATATTCCAGAAATAAGCCCGTTGTCCAATGTATGTCTTTGGAATATTTTTTATCACATGGATTGACTTTTTGTTGTTTTAATTATGTCTTTTAAAGAGAGCAAAGATTTTTAATTTCAGAAAAGTCATATTTGTTCAGATATTATTAAAGTCAAATTTTTCTTTTATGATCCATGCTTTTTATATTAGATCTAAGAAATCTTTGCCTTTTTCAGATTGCAAAGATCTTCTCCTACGTTCTCTTTTAAAAGTTTTTATAGTCTGTATTTAGGTCTATAATCCGTTTTGATTTAATTATTGTGAATGGTGTTAAGAGTGCTGATTTTTGTCCATTAGGATATTCATTTATCCCAGGACCATTTGCTGAAAACACAAAAAAACCCTTTCCTTCCTTCCCTCAGGATCCTTGTTGAAAATGAGTTGACTATATAAATGTGGGCTCATTTCTGGACTCTGAATTCTTTTTTTTTTTTTAATAAGATTTCATTTATTTATTTCACAGAGAGAGAGAGAAGGAGCACAAGTAGGCAGAGCAGTAGGCAGAGGGAGAGGGAGAAGCAGGCTTGCCACTGAGCAGGGAGCCCAATGTAGGGCTTGATCCCAGGACCCTGGGATCATGACCCAAGATGAAGGTAGATGCTTAGCCAACTGAGCCACCCAGGCACCCCTTGGCTCTGAATTCTGTTTCATTCATCTGTGTATCTATCCTCATGAGAGTACCACACTGACTTGATTATTGTATACTCTAGAATCTACTCTCTTATAAAGTGTTAACTAGTATGAGTCTTGAAATTACATAGTTTAAGTATTCTACCTCTGTTTTCTTTAATATAGCCTTTGCTATTCTAGGTCTTTTGCAGAACATATGGATTTAGAATCAGTTTGTCAATTTCAATTAAAAAAAAAAAAAGGCCTGTTGTGGCTTTCTCAGAATTGTGATGAATCTACAGATAAGTTTGGGGAGAACTGCCATATTAACAATATTAAGTCTTCAACCCATGAACATGGTATATGACTCCATTTATTTTGATCTTCCTTAACTCATTCAGTACTGTTGTGTGTTTTACAGGTCTTGAACATATTCATATTTTATTAAATTTATCCCAAAGTATTTCATATTTCTAAATGCTACTATAAATAAAATCACTTTATTTTTTAAGTAGGCTCCATGCCCAGTGTGGAGCCCAACATGGGGGTTTAAATTCACAACCCTGAGATTAAGGCCTGAGCTGAGATCAAGAGTTGGACACTTAACTGACTAAGCCACCCAGGTGCCCCATGAAATCACATTTTAAATTTCAGTTTCCCAGTGTTAATTGCTAGAATACAGAAAACTATTGATTTTTTCCTATTGATCTTGTCTCCTGTGACCATGCTTAATTATTATGTAGGAAATTATTAGTTCTGGTAGCTTTTTAATAGATTCCTTAGGATTTCCTACAAAAGAATCGTGTCAAATGTAACTAAAGACAGTTTTACTTATTTTCCAATCTCTGTACTTTTATTTCTTTTACCCTCCTTAAGGCACTGCCCAGGACCTCCACAGAAGATGAAAGTGGACATCCATGCTTTATTACCGATCTTCGAGGCAATGTATTCAGAGTTTCACCATTAAATGTGATGCTAGCTGTAGATTTTACATAGGTGTCCTTTAGCAATTCGAGGAGTTTGCATTTATACCCAGTTTTGTTATGAATAGCTGTTGGATTCTGAAAAGTGCTTTTTTTGTATCTATGGGGATGGCTTTACTCATGGCCTTACTCTTCGTTTTGTTGACATGGTGAATTACATTAATTTTCTAATGTTAAACCAACCCTGCATGTCTGGGATAAATCTCATTTGGTCCTAATATATTTTCACTGAATGGCATTTGCTAATACTTTGGTTAGGATGTTTGCCTTTATATAGCATTTACAAAAGATACTAGAACATTGGTCTGCAGTTTTCTTATAATGGCTTTCTCAAGTCTTGATATCAGAGCAACACTGGTCTCATGAAATTAGCTGGGAACTACTCCCTACTCCTTTATTTTGTGAAAGAGTTTGGCTAGCATTACTATTACTTCTTCCTTAACTGTTTAATAGAATGCACCAGTGAAGCATGTGAGCCTATAGTTTTCTTTGTAGGAAGGATTTTTATTATGAACTGAATAGATATTGGGCTATTCAGATTTTTCTATTTCTTTGTGTTAATTTTAGTAGTTTTTTGTCTTCCAACAAATTTTTCATCTAAGTCACATTTATTGGATCATAAATTTATTGTTTATATATTCCCTTACAATCTTTTTAATGTCTTTAGGACCCATAGTAGTATCCATTCATTCCTGAAATTGGTCATTTGTTTCCTCTGTGCTTTTTTCTTTCCTTTTTTAAAAAGATTTTATTTATTTATTTGAGAGAGAGAGTGAGCATGTGTGCAAGCACGTGAGTGGGGGGAAGGGGGTGCAGAAGGAGAGGGGTAAGCAGACTTCATGCTGAGTACAGAGCCTGACATGGGACTTGATCCCACGACCCTAAGATCATGGTCTGAGCCAAAATCAAGAGTCGGATGCTCAACTGACTGGGCCACACAGGTGCCCCCTTTTTCTTTCTTTCTTACTTTTTTGGGTAAGTTTGGCTAGAAGTTTATCAATCTTACTGATCTTTTCAAAGAACCAGGTTTTGGCTTCATTGACTTTCTCTATTGTTTGTTCTTACAGTTTGTTCTCTTTGTTTCCTTTCTTCGACTTACCTTGAGTTTAATTTACTGTTCTTTTTTCTAGCTTCCCAAGCTTAGATGATTACTTTTAGACTTCTTCTCTAAATATACACTTAAAACTATGAATTTCCCTCTAAGTACTGCTTTAGCAAAATTTCACAAATTTTTATTATTCAGAACCAGTATTTTATAATTTCCTTTGTGATCTCTGAGTCATGACTTGTTTAGAAGTGAGTTGTTTAACATCTACATATTTGGGGCTTTCAAAGATTTTAACTTTTTTCTAATTTAATTTCATTGTGGTCAGAGAACATATTCTGTAAGATTTCAATCTTTGAGAAGCTATTGAGACTTCTGTCTCAACAAATGGTCTGTCTCCGTGAACATTCTATGTAAACTAGAAAAGAATGTATATTCTACATGTACTGAGTGTGATGTTTATAGATGTCAATTAAGTTAAAGTGGGTGATAATGCTGTTCAAATTCTCCTATATTCTTACTGATATATTTTTGTCTACCTATCCCATCAATTATTGAGAGGTGGGTTAAAATCTCCACATAATGATCGTGGATTTGCAGGTTGCTCCTTTAGTTCTTGCTCCATCTACTTCACTTCATATAGTTTGAAGCTTGTGTTTAAATGCATACTCACTCCCACATCTTCCTGATATATAGGCCCTTTATTATAAAGTGGTCCTCTTTGTCTCAAGTAATACTCATCCTGAAGGGTACTATCTGATATTAATATTGCCACTGCAACTATTTTATATTTATAGTTTACATGGCTTATCTTTTCCCGGACTTTTGTTTGCAGTCTATTTGTGTCCTTGTATTTAAGAAGTGTATCTTATAGACAGGATATAGTTGAATCTTGCTTTTTTATTCAGTATGACAACCTCTGCCTTTTGAGTGGAGTGCTTAATCCCTTTAAGTGAACGTAATTATTAATATGGTTTTATTTAAGCCTGCCATTCCTATTTATCTCATCTGTTTGTTCCTTTGTCCCTCCTTCCTGGCCTCCTTTCATGTTAATCAAATTTTTCTTTGTATTCCATTTTATTTATTTTTTTAAAAGATTTCATTTATTTATTTGAGAGGGAGAGCGAACAAGTGAGAGCACAAGAGTGCGGTGAGGGGGGTAAGCAGACTCCCCGATGAGCAGGGAGCTCAGTGCGGGGCTCCGTGTGGGGCTTGATCCCATGACTGGGACCATGGCCTGAGCCGAAGGCAGCCGCCTAACTGGCTGAGCCACCCAGGCACCCCTGTAATTCCATTTTAATTCCTTAATTGGCTCTCTAGCTTTAGCTCTTTGAATTCTATTTTAGGGACTACTCTATAAACTGCAATATAGATTTTTAATTTATCATAATCTACTTAAGTGTTAATTTTTAATTACATCAGAAGAAACCTAGAAACCTTGCAATAATACAATTCCATTTAACCCCTTATCCACTGTGTCCTATGTTGTTACATCGTATGTGTGATAAACCCATTACTACAGTGTAATTTTTGTTTTAAGTACTGATATATCTTTTAAAGAAATTAAGAGAAAGGAATAAATTAGTCTTTTATACTTGCTGATATTTACCATTTCTAGTGTCTTCATTCCTTCCTGTATATTCTGTATTTCTTTTACTGCAAATGCTGACAAATTTTCTCAGATTTTTGTCTCCCTGGAAATGTCTTCACTTTCATTTCTGAAGGACAGTTCTGCTACATACAGAATTCTCAGTGGATAGATTTTCTTCTTCCTTCAGCACTCTGGTAAATGAGAAAGAGTCCAGCCAGAAACAACCAGGCATTAAGAGGAAGGATCTCAGGTCTCAGACATCTCTGAATCCTCAATGCTTAGCACAGTGCATGACACCTCCTAGATGCTCAATAAACCTGCACTCAAAGAAGGACTGCAAACATTATTTGAGTTTACTTCTGGTCCTGCCAGCCATTTACTACTACTGAATGTTACTCAACTTCTAGGCAAAACTAACTTGCATGAAACAATTAAACAAGGCTCCTGGAGTAATTTCACTTTTAAAAAAATCTAACATAAGGAAAGCAGTAGAGATGTCTTCCAAAATTTATGAATAAACATGTGCTCTGCAGCATTATTTATAAGAGTAAAAAACTTGAAAGAATTTCACTGTCCAAAATTAGGGAAATTATTAAATTCTGGCAGACTCCCATGATGGCATGTAAATGTTTTAGGTTAATATTTTTACTGATATGAAGACATGCTCTGTATATAAATGTTGAGAGAAAAATATTCAGAATACAAAACAAGAAAAAGCCAGATCTGGATTTTTGATTCTTAATTCCACTACTTAGTAGGCACATTATTTACCTTGTGCCAGTAAACCTATGAGCCAGTTTTTTCATTTGTAAACGTTGACAAAAACAGAATCTTCCTTGTACGCTTGTTGGGAGGATTGATATTCACATAGTAATTGCTCAGAAATATTAATTTCATTAATAAGTAGTTCCAAAATATTAACCATGTAGTCATAAAAATTAAATTTAAAATGTTTATTTTATTGAATGTGATAATAGTATTGTGATTATGTTTTTATTCTGTTGTGTTTTTTATTTTTTTCTGTCTTTCACAGATACATTTAAATATAGGAGTATATGAGTGATAAGTGAAATGATGCCTGGTATTTGTTTTGAAAATATTCTTGATGTTATATTTGAATTAAATGTTTATCCTAAAAATTACTGCAGAGATAGATGCTATTGTACTTTCTTTTTTAAGATTTTATTTACTTAGGGGCGCCTGGGTGACTCAGTCGTTGGGTGTCTGCCTTCCGCTCAAGTCATGATCCCGGGGTCCTGGGATTGAGCCCCACGTTGGGCTCCCTGTGTTCCCTCTCTTGCTGTCTCTCTCTGGCAAATAAATAAACAAAATGGAACACAAGCAGGGGGAGTGGGAGAGGGAGAAGCAGGCTTCCCGCCGAGCAGGGAGCCCGACGTGGGGCTCGGTCCCAGGACCCCGGGATCATGACCCAAGCTGAGGCAGACACCCAATGACTGAGTTACCCACACACCCTGATGCTACTGTACTTTTAAATTTTTTCCAAAATAAAAAGTTAATCAAAACAACCATAAAAGGAAATATAATATGGTCAAATAACAATGATTATCCCTGGACAGTGGGTTGATGGGTCAATTCTACTATATGGAAATATCTTACTTTTATAAATGGCAGGGTGATGGCTATTTCTCTTTCTCTCTCTTTCAAGTTTCATGGGTGAAACTGAGAGGCTTGTAGCTTTGGGTCTGCCCCTCACTTGCTGTACAGTCTTAAACTGACCACATCACCTCTCTGGGTCTCAGTTAATTTAACTGTGTGATGAGCCATGTGGGCTAGATAATCCCTAAGACCCTGTGTAGACCTGCCATGGCTCTCTGGATGGTACTGATAAAAACAGGAATTCAGAAAAGGGAGAACCCCACATGTGCTGGAATGAATAGATGGAAAAGGCCACAAAGATGAATCATGGAAGAAGTGGGACTTGAGTGGGCAGAGCATGGCTGGGCTGGCGGAGAGTGCATTCCAGGTGGGGTAAACAGCATGAGTAAAGCCAGTGTGGGAGAAAGTCACACAGCTTGGTGGTAGCTGGTGTGCAAAGAGGCAAACATAGCTGAAACAAGCAGGATGGGCTGGTAATGAGAGAAATAATCAAGTCTGGTAAGTGGAGATCAGATGGTAGGAAGAGGAGGGGAGTGGCTACCAAGGGAGTGGCTGACCGTCACCTTGCAGGAAAAGTTCACCGGCAGAAATACTGGGTCAGGGGGACAACTAAGAAGAATCCAGGTATAGAGCAGGGTGTTAGCACTGAAAAGACATAGATGTGAAAGCTATGCAGGAGAAAAAATAGGTACTAGGGAAAGTACGCATTAATATAATGACTAAAGTAGAGATGACAGTCAAAGACAAATCACTTTACGTTCTTTCTGGTCTGCAACACAACCCATGGGGCAGGAGTAATTGTTACCCCCAGGGTATAGGTGAAGGATCATGAGGCTCAGAGAGGTAGGCTGTTAGCCCATGGTGACAGCCAGTACGACATGTGGTTATCCTCTGGTTCCTTAACAATATCTACTGACTTACTGAGATCCTTTCTTCCTCCCTAACAGAAGCCCCGGTTCTATCAGGGACAGCCATATGCCCAACTGCAGTACACATTTCCAAGGCTGCTTTAACCTCTTGTGATCAACTGACTAGGTTCTGGCCAGTGAGGTATGGAGGAAAAGCTCTTTAAGAAAGAGCCAGAGCTAGAACAGCACTTTTGCTGCCATATTCCTGCTTCTTGTACAAACTGTTGACTCTCGGGGAGGTGCCACCCGGGGCACCTGGAAATGGACACCTCTTATTAAGGAGGACAGAACTGAAAGAGAGTAGGAGCCTGGGGCCTTGATGACACTGAAGAACCACCATGTTGGCCATATCCTGCCAACTTCCAGCCTTCCTTTGTTAGGCCACTTATGGATATTAAGCTCTATAGCTGGGAATCTATCACCAGCAGCTTAATTCAATTCCCAAATCATACTCAAGAGCAAGCTTAGTCAGAACTGAAATACAGTCTGTCTGATTCTAACAGCTGGAGATATCTGTTGAGCATTCACTATTTATCCAGGACCATGTTAGATGGTCAGGGTAAGGGTGAGGGCATGGGAGAATGGTACAGAGGGAAGAGAAATTTCCTATGGTTTCCCACAACTCCAGGAAAAATAGCAGGTACACTTATGAAAATTCAATCTGTTGCACTGAAAAATAAGTCAATTATATAAAATCACAAATTTGAAAAAAATAATTATGAAAAACATATCCTTTCCAAATATACTTACTAAAGAAAAGAAAGATGAAATACAAATCAAAAACATAATGAGGGGGCGCCTGGGTGGCTCAGTCAGTTAAGCGTCTGCCTTCAGCTCAGGCCATGATCCCAGGGTCCTGGGATTGAACCCCACATTGGGCTCCCTGCTCAGTGGGGAGCCTGCTTCTCCCTCTCTCTTTGCCCTTCCCCCTGCTTGTGCTCTCTCTGTCAAATAAATAAATAAAATCTAAAAAAAAAAAACAAAGAAAAAAGAAAAAAACACAATGAGTTACCACTTCACACCAGTCACAATGGCTAAAATTAACAAGTCAGGAAATGACAGAGGTTGGCGAGGATTCAGAGAAAGGGGAACCCTCTTACGCTGCTGGTGGGAATGCAAGCTGGTGCAGCCACCCTGGGAAACAGTATGAAGGTTCCTCAAAAAGTTAAAAATAGAGCTATCCTACAACCCAGCAATTACACTACTGGCTATTTACCCAAAGGATACAAACATAGTGATTCAAAGTGGCACAAGCACCCCCATGTTTATAGCAGCAAAGTCCATAATAGCCAAACTATGGAAAGAGCCCAGATGTCCATCAACAGAGGAATGGATAAAGAAGATGTGGTGTGTGTGTGTGTGTGTGTGTGTGTGTGTGTGTATAATGGAATATTATGTAGCCATCAAAAAAATGAAATCTTACCATTTGCAATGATGTGGATGGAACTAGAAGGTATTCACTAAGTGAAATAAGTCTATCAGAGAAAGACAATTATCATCTGATTTCACTCATGTAGAATTTAAGAAACAAAACAGAGGATCACAGAGGAAGGGAGGGAAAGACAAAATAAGATGAAATCAGAGAGGGAGACAAACCATAAGAGACTCTTAACTATAGGAAACAAACTGAGGGTTGCTAGAGGGGCCGGTGGGTGGGGGGATGGGGTAATAGGATGATAGACATTAAGGAGGGCATGTGATGTGATGAGCACTAGGTGTTATATGCAACTGATGAATCACTGAACTCTACCTCTGAAACTAATAATACACTATATGTTAACTGAATTTAAATAAAATAATTTTAAAAAATACAATAAAGAAATCCAAAATGAGTAAAACATAGTATATAAAAATTGCAAGATGAACACATTTTGCATTAAACTTGAGAACTATGAACTTCTGGTAACTGAATTTTAACACCAAAATAAGCAGCAGCTGGGTAGTAACTATGTTAATGGAGGTGGCTTTTTTGTTGTTAAGTTTGAAATTTATAATAACTGTATTAAAAGTAGCTTAAAAGAGATTGTTGTTAAAGGACATAAAAGGAAGGGGCACCTGAGTGGCTCAGTTGGTTCACTGTCTGCCTTTGGCTCAGGTCATGATCCCCGAATTCCAGGATCAGCCTCACACCGGACTCCCTGCTCAGGGGGGAGGCTGCTTCTCCCTAGGCCCCCGCCGCTCCCACTGCTTGTCTCTCTCTCTCAAATAAATAAATAAAATAAAATAAAAAAATAAAGGACATAAAAAAACTCAATTTCCTTGTTGGGTTATCTGACTTCTCTTTACATCCATAAATGGGTTGGCAATGACAGAAACAGTGTAAGGAGCCCCGAAACAGACTGCAGGCAAACACAAGGCTCAGATCTTAGAGCCACTTCCCAGGGCCGACTCCATCAAGTTCAACGCAGAACTGAGGTTCCAGGCAGTAATGAATGACTCTCAACCCTGGCTGCACCTTAGTCACCATCTGAGACCCACTAGGAAGGGCTCCTACCCAGGGCCCACTCCTCACCAAATGAATTCAATCTCTGGTGCTGTGGCTTGGGTGGCAGTATTTTTTCAACACTTCCCAGGTTGGAAAACCACTGGATGCAAGAAAAGGAGGACCAAATAATGATTCCAAAACCTTCTATAGCACTTATAATATCTGCCTATACAGCACTTTTAAGGGGAAAAGCACTATACTATAGAATATATTAAAATGCTCATTAATCACCTACTAGGATTGCATGATCCATCGAACGGCCACAACCATATATATATAACAGCAAATAATCACTTAGGTAGAAAACTGCTCAGTGTGAATAATAGGTATTAGGTAAACAATATTTGTGATCTCCAGTATTTTCCACATTATGGCACATACAGAAAATATTAATAGTTGTACTGCTTGTTTGGATTAAGGGAGAAGGTTGCTCAAAGACGACGCGAGGACCCAGCTTCCTGAGGGCAGCCAGAACCAACACCTCAGCAAACTCGTAGCCTATCCTATCTAAACACCAGCCAGGGCACTCTGCTCTGCACACAAAACATTTTGGGTAACAAAGCAAGCTGAATGTCCAGATAGTGCCACTCCTGGGGTTGTTAGGGCTTGTCCTCTCCAGAGGGCAGGCCTTCCCTACCTGTCTGCCAACTACTTTCTTGCAAATCCTCTAGGACAGCAAAATCCTGTGTTGGCCAAGAGTTGTACCATGCACAAATGTAAATCACTCAGGGAAGAGAGAAAAGATGTTCCTCAAAAGATGCATTTTGGTCTTGATATACTAGACTTTGCATTGCATTTTTTTTTAAAGATTTTATTTATTTATTTGAGAGAGAATGAGAGATAGCACGAGAGGGAAGAGGGTGAGAGGGAGCAGCAGACTCTCTGCTGAGGAGGGAGCCTGATGCGGGACTCGATCCCGGGACTCCAGGATCATGACCTGAGCCGAAGGCAGTCGCTTAACCAACTGAGCCACCCAGGCAGCCTGCATTGCATTTTAAGAGGAAAATGGGTCCAATCTCAGACACTTAGAGCCCCCCTCAAAATATAAGTTTTCTGCTACTTAAAACTGAAGAACTACCCCCACTTTTTTATTACCACAAACTTATTGCCACAATTAAGAATACAAAACAAACTATTAAACTGACAAACAGATGTATTGTTTCGTAGTAGCAGTATTCATTGTTGGCAGGGTTGAAAATATAAAGGCAATTTAAAAATTTTCTAAAGAAACTTGGCAAATAAAAACTGTAAAAATGCTCTTATCATTTGTCCTAGTAATTCCATTTCTAAAATTTATTCTAAGTAAATCAGTGATATCTATAAAGATGTACATAGAAGGATGTTCATCGGACTGAGGTGATTCTAAGACCTTATGCCTATGTAAGCAAACCAAACCTAAGTCTGTAATGCCTGAAGGCTAAAAAAAATCAAAACCTAAGGACAACCAATCATAAACAGCCACCTAAGGCTTTCCCAAATAAGGTAACTGCTTAAGCTGTAGACAATCGAATAATTTTCTTGCTTTGCTTCTGCCTCTGCTCTCTGAAACAGTCTTTCCCTGAGCGACTGTCAGTGGAGTGCTCTTAACCACTTCTGGTTTGCCGCCACCAGCTGGAATCATTTTTGTTCAGATAAACTTTAAAATTGCTTCAGTTTACCTCTTAACACCAGTTATGCATAATAAATTATACTATTTGAACAATGAAATACAATACAGGCATTAAAAATGAAAATGTTTATAGCAAAACGTTTACCCCTTCATTTATACAACAGATGTTTTTGAGAGTTTGCAGTTTTAGGTACTAGAGTATGATGACCAGAACAAAGCCACTGCCTAATGAGGATTAATTCTAAAGAGAGAAATGGATATTACGTGAAATACACAACTAAACATTTAGTAACAAGTTCTGATAAATGCTATGAAAGGAAATTTCTGTAGTGAGAGAGAATAAAACAGGACGCATCTGGTTTAGACTAGGGGGTCAGAAAATGCTTTTCTGAATCCAGGACAGCAAGACAAGCCTTCAAAGAGGAGTAGGCGTTATCCAGGAAGAAGGGGCCAATGTTGAGAGATCTGAGGAAAGGCAGTAAAGCTGGTTGGGTCAGACACCAACTGCTGGAAAAGGGGTGCCACCTGAGGCTGTGGGATGGGCCTTGCCCACAGGTCAGGAGCTTCATCCCAAGTGCAGTGGAAAGGCTTCCAGATGGAAATGACAGGATTTTTCCTTTTTAGAATGATCACTCAGAGGGTTCTGTGCAGGGAACAGATGAGGAGAGGGGCCAGGAGGAGTGGCAATGTCAGCACGTTTCTATGTTTTCCAAACTTACACAATGAACACATATTTCTTTAATAACTAGGGGGGAGCTTGTGTGAGGTGGGGTGGGAGAAGGGTATGACACAAGGGTATGACGTGCTTGTGTCTTGTCAAACTAATTTTAAATATCCTACTTTAACAAAGTACACAGTTTATCTTTTGGCAAGGCCAGATTTAATTTGAAAAGTTAAAAAAAAAAAAAGGTGGTGGTGGAAGGGGGAAGATAAGGAACTGCTACACCCAAAAGCCATTGTAATACAATTTCCTGTTACATTACTGGCATTCCTAAACTTAAGTGTTTCTTTTTTCTTCTCCTCTAATGAATATTTTAGGGCAGTACCCGGTGTTTGGTGTTTGGTGTTCGGTAATACTGAAAATTCGTTCCCTTTCCAGAGGAAGGGAGGAGGAAATGTACTTGTTATCTAAACCTTTTCTACTTTTTTTCATTAGCAAAATACCTGTATTACAGAGAACTAATCCCGAGGCAGGATCTTGACACCAGGCTAAAGGAACAGCACTTCAGCGTTAACATTTCTGTAGGTCACCGTCTAGAGCTTTCCTGATGATGCCTACTGTTTGTTTAACACCTGTTAACCCGCTGCAAACATACAAAGAGGCTGAGTGGTGTTTGTGTCTGTCTCTTCCAACTTCCGACAAACCAGCGATGGCTTGTGCGCAGACCAGCACAGGGAACCGTCTGGGCAAAGTTTTCCAGGGGCACGCACAGCGCGTGCGCAAATCCCCACCACGCCGGCCGCGGGGGAGCCGCACGCGAGGCACTGCGCACACCAGGACGAGCCCGGACGCACCGCGGACGCAGCCCCCAGAGGCCTGCGCACCACGCGGCGGGTGCGACGACAGCATGACCACCTGTCAGCACAAGGCTAGGCATCAAGCATCCAGTGCCCTAGAAATACAGAACTATGGAAGTCTGAATAGGAGCAGTTCAAAAACAGGTGGGAGAATCAAGACCCTGCAGTATGAAAGAATCTGAGTCGAACCCTAACAGGTGCCCGCATCCACGCTGGGGAAGATGGATGCCGACATTACCAGCCAACATAATAATATGTTGAGGAAGCCCCCAGAACAAGCTAAGTGGAGGTGCGAGCAGGAGAAGGCCGCGCCCCGCATCTGGGGCAGGTGCACAGGGGAGGAGTGAGTGGGGCGCCCCTGGAGAGAACCAGGCGGGGCCTGTGGCCTGGAAGCGTTGAGAAAGTGCTGCCCGCCCATGGACGTGGGAGAGGACCAAGTCACGGAGAAGAAAATCCCACCAGGATGGGGTGTACATCAGCAAACACAGAAACTGGCCAGCAACACACATGGTGCAAGTTAAAGACAGAGCTCTGCATGGCCACATTAAGGGAGCACTGAAGTCTTTCCTCTCAAGTGTGTGTAACCACTATGTCTAACCAACCCTTGCTGAAGATACAAGGTCAATAAGAGCTGGGGGGTCGGGGGGAGGGTGCAGAGGAGAGTTCAAGTCACCTGCCTGACCACCCAAGCCATAGTTTCCTCTGCAATAGTGGGGGAACGACTGGAATCCATCTCAAATGCTTGCTGTGTAGTTTCAATAATGAGGCTACCGGCGCAAGTGCTTGTTGGAACAGTACTTGGCACAGGAGGCGGCTGCCAACACCAGTGTCTGTCCTTCCTCTGAGACTCACAGGCCCCAGCAGGTCTCACCCCTCTGAAGTGCTATTTCCTTTGGCAAAAGGACCTGGGTTGAGGAAAAACTTGCAGGATGGGTTAAGAAACTTGACTTTTCTGTACTTTTTGGCTTGAGAATACAAAGAAATTCACTCCCTTTTCCTATTAACCAGACTACCTTCAATTTATCTATTGCTATGACCATTATTCTCAGGAAGCCTGCCTCTGAATATACACCCTGACCATCAGCTTTGTTCTTAGGCCAAATTTGGTGTAATAAATCAATTTGTTTGTTTACATTTCTTCCTAACTTCGTTCCAATAAAGATTTAAGTCATTTAAACATTCACAATAAAGTGAGGAAAAATTGGATTAAGTCAGGATTAGGAAAATTATGCAAACATAGAAATTCAGGACTGGAAGAATGTAGCTATGACAGGCCAGAGCCCTAAAGTCTTAAGGCTGCCACAGACTTGGCACCTCTCACAGCAGATCAATGAGGGAGGCTCATGAAGGTCAGGATATGGGTTGTCCAAAGAGAAAGAGCACATGCTAATTGCTCAAGAGAAGCAAAAAACATTTCTTGGTACTCACATCTGAAAGGCAGTTCTCACCTAAGTCTTCCTCTAAGAGAAAAGTGATAAAATGCTTGGCTAGTCTGAGGAGTGCAGGAACTACCGCTGAATAGGATCCTCGCCATCACTAGGCCCCTGTGCCAGCCAGCCATCCCTGCACCGAGAAGCCCCGACTATAGTGAGCCTGCCCCAAGAGCACCCTTATACCTGTTAACCCACTGCAATTCAGTGAGATGACACAAGTCATATGCTTCCGAGAAGCAGACGCGTTACATGTATTAACGTCGCTGCAAAATCAAATTAGTGGGGTGGTTTTTTTTTTTAGCATGTTTATTTATTTGACAGAGAGAGAGAGGATGAGCAGGGGGCAGTGGGAGAGGGTTCAGGGAGCCCGATGCAGGGCTCAGTCCCAGGACCCCAGGATCATGACCTGAGCAGCAGGCTGACGCTTAACCAACTGAACCACCCACGCACCCCTAATTAGTGGTTTTTTAAAACTTTGTCAGGAAGAAAAAGAGGGAAAACCTGGTAATATGATCACTTGAAACCATTAAGAGTAAAAGAAAAAGTGAAGCTAAGTTATATGAGATAAAAGCTAAATTTAAATTATTACCTGTGTCAGTATGAATCGTATCCAAATGATAAAAAATATGACACTCATAACCAAAATACTTATCTTTCCAATTCCTTTAATCTATATTTAAAGAACAGCTCCTTCCATAAGGAATATTAATCCACTGGCCTTTTTTTTCCTGTAGAAATTTTCATTAAGTCTTTAATAACTTATGTGCAAAAATATTTTAGACACTTCATCATTTGACATATACACTATATCATTACACGGAAAATACTTAGTCTTTTACTTTTCCTGGAAATTTACATTAAAAATATTTTAATTAAAAATATACCCCAGTGGGGGCTGGAGCTCCTGGGTGGCTCAGTCAGTTAAGCGTCCGACTCTTGGTTTCAGCTCAGGTCATGATCTCAGGGTTGTGAGATTGAGCCCTGAGTTGGCTTCATGCTCAATGGGGAGAGTCTGCTGGAGATTCTCTCCCTCAACCTCTGCCCCTCCCCTCTGCACTCTCTTGTGTGCGCACACTCTCTCTCTAAAAATAAATAAATCTTTAAAAAAATACACACACACACACACACAAACACACAGGGGTGCCTGGATGGCTCAGTCAGAAGGGCATGCGACTCTTGATCTCAGGGTGTTGAGTTTGAGCCCCACATTTGTTATAGAGATTACTTAAATTAAAAAAAAAAAAGTTAAAAAAATATACCCATCCATGCTAGTTACATGGGTGTGACTCACTGGGTGAAATTCACTGAGCTGTACACTTAGGAATCATGTACTTTTCTTATGTAAATTTTATTTTAATAAAAAGTTTAAAAGAAAACACTCAAGTAAATATTTTCATTAAGTCTCAGGTCAAATAAAGTGGGAAAAAATGTATGCACATGTATATGCAATGGATAAAATAGTGCATATAAAAGTGTGTATCACCAGTAAGACCTTGAGAAAACATGGAGTTTACTGCCATCCTGATTAATATTAGGGTCAAAAATGACAAAGTACAAGAGAATAAAACTGAACCTAAATTAAAAGGCAATATAGGAGGAGACAAAGGAAAATGAAAAGCTGCAACACCAGGTACTCTCTGTACCAATTATACTGGATCTGATAATTTGCTTTATCGAAGAAACACACAACTCTAGAGGTACTATTTGATTGTTTCCACTCACATTATTCAGGTTCTCATAATGATGTTCTGACCAGGATTCTCTGAAAGCAAATGCACGCTGTATATAGACCAAAAACAGTCCAAATTGGAGGGTCAGGGTGAAGGCAGAGCTGTTTTACTTTATAGAGTAACACTATACACCAAAGTGATTATTTCAGGAGCATTCAATATGACAAATGGAGTCCCTTCTGCTAGCAATTAACATAAATTAAATGTTGATGGGAACTTCATTGGTGTCATGATCCTTAATTTTACTGTATTTGTATTTTACTGTCTTGGATACAGCACCAGCTTCATTATTTCTTGCACTGTAATTACCACTAATGGATTTTGCCATAATGAGATCCCGCCTGTATTTTGGATTATTTGCTTCACTTGTTTCTTTTTATCACAGCTGAAACACAACTGCAAAGAACACCCTGCTCTGATTGCCTCTTTTGTTTGCAAGTGATTTATAGATTTTAGGCTTTGCTGTTGGGTTTCACGTCTCTGCAATCTTACTCTAGTATTTCCCCAGGACTGCTCCTTCCTACTTTCAAAACCATCAAGTTCTGTTTGTCAAGGGATAGCACTTGGCAGCGTATTTAACTTCATATTTTCACAATGAGAAAGGTCATGCCTCTGCTGTCAGCTTCCACTGCTAAAACCACTCTGCACCACATTATTCATGATCCTGTGCTTTATAAAAGCAACTTTCAACACAACAATGCTTGCTTTACACAAGTTAATCCCAGTATATCCCAAAGTGTCAAGGAAGTGCCCTGCAAAATAGCACGATTAGTTTCACAAACATATCATCTGAGAAAAATAAATTCTCTAGTTAAATTCTATGGTAATCAAGTACAACAAGAAGGTTGAGATAGCTTTTGGAAATAAAAGAGGGCATTGTTAGCCGTTTCCTGTGACTGTGAGGCCAGGAGTAGTTAATTAGGTTATTTCTAAGAAACTACAAGTGCTCAAGCCATCTAGATGTGCTTTGAGCATGAAATTTTACTAATTTTCCAAGGCAGCAAAAATACCTACCTTATTTCCATTTTCATGCAACTGAGACTTTTAAGATGACAGATGGTAACAAAGCATTAGCTTTCAGAAGTTCTTTTATAAGGCAATTACATTTTTACCAGTTAGATTTTACTAAATACATTTTCACATGGTTGGACACTAGTTCCATTTTACATGGTCCTGCCCCTCAACCTGGGTTTTACGTGGCTATGTGAATCAACACAGGATCATAAATGTATAGCTAGAAGTTGTGTATTTATATATTATTGTTGCCACCTCCATTAATGTGTCCCTTATTCTCAAGCAACTGAGAAGTCAGACTATGTTGCCACCACTTTGATGACTTCTCAAGCTTGATCATTTCCTTAACATACTCTCCTATAACAGTATACATACTGTTTTTTAAAATAGGAGAAAGCAGAGTCTAAGGAAGAACCAAATAATGTTAATCACTCTTTCCCTTAACTAAGTAAAATGAATGCATAAGCCAGAAACAAGGGAAGTCAGTACCTTCCCCATGACAGCTCAGAATAAGACCAAATAAAACCCAGAGAAAGGACTAAGTGTGAAAGCCCTTCTCAACGTCACAAGGACAGAACAGAATTTCAGTAGAGTTCAGAAACGTCTGGATCTTGCCTGAAAAGGAAAAGCGGCCAAAAAGACCCTTCTGGAGAGAGTGTGGAAAATAATGCGATGGCACATCGGAAGGGCCTCGGGTTTTGACCTAGAAACACTTCTCTTAGACTTCAAGTGGCAAGCACAGGATCTTTGGCTTCTCAACTGTGCTCTGATGGACTACTTACTGTAACTGCCACCGCAGGAGCCTCGGGGAGGTTACACCCACCTGGTCACATCCCGCATTCACCAGTTCCTGCAGCATCTGTCGGTTCACTTCGGCAGCTGCGGAAGTGCCGGATTCGTTAGCAAAAGGCAACAGGGAGTATCTGATTTCTCTCAAAGCTTTCTGATAAGGTCCAAACTTCGGGGTAGCTCTCATCTGCTGTTGCTGCCTGGAAGCATCCTTGCCCCCCAGGACTTTGGTGGCCAGGGAAACATCGCTGTTTGGGCCCACAGGCAGCCCCTGAGCGGAAGATTTGGCCGGCTGCTTTAAGCCCTCTCGAATCTCCTGCAGTCGCTGGCGGCTATTTCCAGAGTAAGTTGTGGCAGGAAAAGTCTTTGGCCTCATTGTTAGTCCAGTTTCCTTTTACCATAAATACAATCTTCTTAAAGTGTTTTATTATTTAAAAAAAAAAAAACTGTCAACAGTATCAGTTAGTTGTAAACATACTTTCAAAACAATTTCCTTTTGAAAATCTTCTTTCCTTCAATTTTTGTAGTTCCTATAGAGAACCTAAAATTTTCCAGAGTCTTCATTTTGAAGATCATCGCTATCTGAAAAAGAAAATGGAAAGAACATACTCATTTGTGGTTTTCACATACTGTTAACAAGAGTTTTCAGAAATGGACAATGATCTTGAAAATATTCCACTTGGAAGGATTAAGAAAGAACACATCACCTCTCAGAAATGATAAAAATACCGTTCAACTCTGGTTGGCGCACATGACATCTAGGGCTGTCCCAAGATGTTTCATGTAATATGTAATCTGCAATAAAGTATATCTCTACAAGCTCATACTGACTTAGAAATATTTGACTCAGGCAAGAAGAGAGAGTAGTATTAATTGATAGCTCATTTAAAATAATTCATTATAATATAATTTCATTTTGAAATTTACAGCTTAAGTATTTAAGGATTAAACTTTCTACATGAGGTCTTGGATTTCTGGCTTATTCCTAATAACCACTCAACTCATAACCCACAACTTTGTCTCTTATCTCTGTGATTTTACTAACTCTCCCCTACCCCAGCCCTGAACCTGTGGTCCTTCCATGTCTTTGGAAATTACTCCTTATAAAGCCCTCCCAAACTTCCTAGAAGATACCACAAAACTCATCACATTAAAGGTGTCCTATATTGCAACTGAAAGCAGTTCTAGCACAATGTGCTGTAAGACTTTGAAGGTAACTACTCCCTGGTTTTTTTACAAAGTGGGGAAGTTCTTATCAGCATTGTGACCTAAATACCTTTCTTGTAGAAACTGATACTTACATGGAAGGGGACTGATAAAAGCATGTGGGTGATTTCTTTCTCAGAGTACACTATGACCATACTAACAAGTGGCTATATCAATAAGTTACTCATACGGATCACCTACTACTTCAGCATGGAAACAGCTTGTACATATAGAACTAGAGATCAGGGGCACCTGGGTGGCTCAGTCATTAAGCTTCTGCCTTCGGCTCAGGTCATGATCCCACGGTCCTGGGATCAAGCCCCACATTGAGCCCCACATCAGGCTCCCTGCTCAGTGGGAGGCCTGCTTCTCCCTCTCCCACTCCCACTCCCTCTGCTTGTGTTCCCTCTCTCGCTGTGTCTCTCTCTGTCAAATAAATAAATAAAATCTTTAAAAAAAAAGAACTAGAGATCACAAAGCCATTTTCTGATAGTGAATTATACCTACCCCAGGCCTAATTCACTGACTACTCTGTTGTTCTTGCATTCCGAAAACAAAATGGAGCCCAACCCAATACTGCCCTTAGCAGCCAGCTCTCCTGGAAGCAGGATCTAGCTCAAGTCACTTGCTGACTGGGTGACCTTGGATAAGTCTTTTAACCTCCCTCACCTTCCCTGGGTGAAACAGATTAACACCACTTGGTGAAAGGGCAGTGGTGAGCACCGAGCAAGACCATGCATGGAACTGGCTCAGTAGCACTTGGAACATAGAAGTCTTTGGTAAACCATGCTTTCTACTACTCGTGTTACTATTATTTGTGTAATTAGCTGTCATCACCAGAGCACAGATGCCCACTGGTGGCAAAAGCAAAGGCCTGCTGCACAGCCTCTGGGCTCATACCTGAAGCTCCAGTGGCCCCTCTCCCCGTCCCTCTTCTTCTGCCCTCACTAATTTCACTCCTTTTAACCCACAGAACTCTAAGAGCAAACTGTAAAGGGTAAGCATTTTGCATTTTAATGAACAAAGAAAAACCGATTCAAAAAAGAGCAGTCTTTAAAAGGACAGGGTGAAAGGCTCTGGACTTTTTGTTTCAGTAAGGAATTTTAGAACTGAAAAATGGAAATCTGCTTCACAGACTTTGTCATGCAGAAAGAAAAGTGATTGCTAATATTTATTCAGTATCTACTATGTGCCAGACTCTAAAAGAGTTCTATGTGAATTTACTTATATAGATCTATTTCATAATCATATATGACCATAAATCTGAAGCAATGACATTAAAATTTCCATTCTTTTCTTAGAGGTGGGGAGATGGAAGGTCTTAAAAGGTTCTAACTATCGTTCTCAATGAAACTGAGGGAAGATTCTATTTAGAAAGAAACAGACTAAATACATTTTTCAACATGAAATCTATATTTTAATGCACAACATCTAACATAGTAAAGTCACCGGAATGACTGTTTTAAGACACTGCAGACAGTGAACAATTAGATCCAAGAACTGCTGAGATTTCCCTTGGGCCTGGACCAGAGTGTTGGCAGGGGGCCAGAAGCCCAGAGCTCTGCTTAATTGGTGTAAAATGGGCATATTGCAACCACACTCATTTTCAGTGACTTCGTGGTCTAAGCATCTGTTTTGAAATACCTAACTTTCTAAAACCATGAATTCCCATTCCAGCAAAAATAGAGATTCTCAAGGAGCTGCCAAGCACGTATGGAGAATCCTGACTGACTCCTGACCGACTCTGGCTATGTCTGAGAAAAGGCAGGAGAATTGTATCTTTTCCTGTGGGAATTTACACAAATCACTTTGTTTCCAATCTCTAGGGTCTTTTTTCCTTTTTTTTTTTGAAAACTGAAACACACAAGACATAAATCAGCCTATCTTCACAATAAATAATCAGGGAGGGCCTCTTTGCAGGCAAAATGTATTCACCCTTCCTCTACCATCTACTCATCTATGCCCCATCCACCCACCTATCCACCTTGCAAACATTCATCAAGAGCCTACTAAGTCTCAGGCACTGCTAGTACAAACAAAAACAAATTCTGGCTTTCAGCAAGGTAAGGGTGAGGTAGCCAAATAAACAGCTTCAAAGGAAAAGAGATGCCTAAGAGAAGGGGGAAAATCATCTAACAAATGGGAGATTAAAGGAGAAAGCCAGAAAAAGCTGCAAAGTAGAGATAACTGAATCTGAGTGTAGGGAACAATGGAATTCCAGCCAACTGGAAGGGCATATGCAAAGGAGCAGAGGAACAGGCCCCACCCCTCACATTCACAACTGTGTGGCAAAGGCTTTTCCTGGAGAGTTACGTAGGGATGAGACTGTGGGAAGTGTACAGGGCTCCATCTGGAAGGACCATCAAGGCCATGTTAATTGTCTGGTCTCCTTGCAGACGGTGGCAAGTCATTGTCTGCGGTGAAGCTAAGGAGTGACGTGGCCAAAAGTGCCCTTTAGTTGAGTCTGGAAGCCAACTTCAAAAGGTGGACTGGAAGGGACAATCGCAACACACCAGGTAGATGAGGGAAGCCTGGGTGAGGTGCAGCAGTCCCAGGGAGGGAGGAGAGAGGGTTTCAGGAGCTAGTTGCACCTTGGCCAGACATCTGGGCTTAGTCTGGCCGTAGAGACATCAATGAGAGGCCCCAGCATGCGGGACATTCACCTAGCTAGGGAGCTGTCTGCTCAGCCATAGAGAGAGAGAGAGCAGTTAGGTAAGTGAGTGGAGAGCTCATATCCCTCCCAACTGGCATGACTTAGAAGAGCAGCCTCATTTTACCAACAAGTGACATTAACAGATTTAAGAGAAGGAACAAAGCTGCTTTGCACTCAGCTAAGAAAGGGCAACGGCCACAGGAGACAGTCCACACTGAAGAAAAAAGAACTGTGAGAATGCCAAACCCAAGATGTGGGGATGTCCTCTCTACCCAGCCACACCAGCAGAGAGAAGCGGAGCCGGGCACAGGTGAAACAGGCCCTGGTGGGTTGAGGCTTGAAAGCTCTCTGGAATTTACTCTAAAAACACAAAGTTGCCGAAAGCTGGGGGAAAAAATCAGTCTTTTGTGGGGACGGGGGGGAGGAATATTTTTATTTAAGTTGAACATATATTTCTTAAGGTGCACAAATCATAAGATCAATGAATGTTCACAAAGAACACACCCTTATAAAGAGCATCTAGATCAAGGAGTGTGTCATTACAACCCAGAAGCCCCCAGCCCCCCACAGACCAATGCCCCAGGGGGAATCGCCTTCACTAACTTCTAACACCAAGGATTAGTCTGACTGGTTTTTGAACTTTATATCCATGGAATGACATGGTCTGTACTCCTCATGTCTGGCTTATTCTGGTCGACACTGTTTGGTTATTCATACAGTGATATGTGCCAAGAGTTTGCTATCCTTCACTGCTGAGTAATATTCTACTGTATGAACATACTTCTTTATCCATTCTGCCACCGAAGGACATTTGGGTTATTTCCAGTTTGGGGCTTTTGCAAATTGTGCTGCCTTTCTTATGGCTTCTGGAGGCCCTGTGACTCCAGCCCCAGAGCTAGGAGTTGAGGAGTGAGTGGTCTGCTCTAAGACATTGCTTCTACCACCACAACCAATACTTTCCATGTAGTTATTGGCAGAGCTCTAGTGGTTCATGTGGTACCTTTGTGGGACTATAAAAAGGTACCCCTTCCTCAAGTAAATTGTTTGTTACTATATTATTGTACAACTCCTACCCTGGGGAGCTTTCCAGAGCTCTGTGGACAGTGGCCTGGCCCTCTCTGAAAACATACCGATGCCACATGTCACAATCCATCACAAAGACATGCACACACACGTAATATACACCCCCCAGGTGAGGGGGGCAGGTAAAGTCTGAATCACAAGGAGGGAGGGAACTGGACCTCTGAGGCAAGTGACAGAGGAGTGATGTGTACTCTCCAGAATAGGTGCATAACATGTATGCCATGTGGCTTAATCCAGGGAGGTGACTCTCTACTGCTGTACAGGTATTCCGTGAGTGGCCCAGGGTCTCCACGTAGGCTACACATGCCCTCATATAAGCGAGCATTTGTATGATGTGAGGTATGCCCTTTTACATGTAAGGCCCTTGAATAGTGTACAACCTGAACACCCATACAAGATGGCTCTGTTACTAGGTTTTAGGGAAACAGAAAATAATGACCAGCCTCTGACTTTAAGGGAGTTCACAGTTTAAGATGGGAGACAGAGAGAAGATCAATTACTTAGATAATGTGACAATAAAAGTCTACCCAAATATTATGGGGATCTGAAACAGAACAGTAGCTGGAGAACAGAGAGAAGTGAGTGGATTTAACAGCTTAAGAAATAGAACCTGTAAGGGTTGTGATGTTCACTAGAGGACTAAAAGTTTGAAAGGGGAGGCCAAGTTTCTGGTTTAGAAACCAGAGCTGATGGTAGCACCAGTCTCTGAGCCAGGACAACCACCTGGACAATGAGCATCAAGAAAGAAGCCTTGGTGGGGATGGAAGAGGGCATTTATCAGGAGGTAAGGACAGGTCTGGGGGAGGCTGTTTCAGAAGACAGCCGTTTCGGTGCAAAGGAAAAAGCAGCTGGAGCTGGCTTCCACCCCCGGCTCTGGCACTTAGTTCCATGTGATCTGGGCAAGCACTTCACCTCTCCGAGCTTCAGTTCCCTGCTGGGTAACAAGCCTTTCTCCGTCTACTTGACAGGGCTGCTCTGAAGATCACAGGTGAGACTGCATGTGAGATCATTCTCATCTGTAACGCACAACACACTGGCCAATTATTAGAATTACTAAGAAGTTCAGGACTCAGAATCCGTTAGACAAAAAAGGCTTTAATCAAGTCAAGAGACAAGACCAGGGCAAAGTCCAGACTGGCTTAGTGGGAAAGGTACCAAACTGAATGTAGAAATGTAGGTATTTCATGCTCACTCCAAATGACTCCTCTTTAAACGACTATTTGATGGCAATGCTTGAAAAGTTAAAGAATCTTCCTTTTTAAAAAAGAAAAGCACGAAGAGAGAAAAACTTAAATGATTAGACTTAACATTTGAAACGTGTGCCTGCAGCCGGGCCTGGGAGCAGTACCTGAACTTCAGGAAGCGGACTGCTTCCCAACCAGCCAGCATCAGGTTCAACCTGGATGGCCCTGGGCAACTTAAAGGCAACAAATTCTTCCTTACCTCTGGAACTTAGCAAGACTATTCTCTCTGCTGGGAACAAATACCACTCCCAGTCTGGTTCACTTATGCCTCCTACAATTCTCAGCTGAAAAATCCCCTTCGCAGAAGGACCTCCATGCCCACCTAACTTCAGAGACCCTGGTGTTCACTCACAGCCCCGTCCCAGAGTATAACGAATGACTGATGTGCCTGCTTTCGTCTTGAATCACCTCAACTGTAAGGCCTGTGGTGCAGGAGCCCGCCTGTCGGACATGCACATAGGCCCAAGCAGCATCTGTTGAATGAACACAGGAAGTCACCTAGCACTCTGGGTCCGTCCCCTCCATCCTACACCGATGACAAATCCTGCCACTGGTCTAAGGGCGGTGCGGGAGGGCACCTGGCACAAGGCTGAGCACACGGAAGGCACTCAATAAACAGCAGTGCTTCTCCTCTGAAGTGTAAGATGTGGGTCCAGGTGAAATGTTCCCCAGTGGAGTTCACACATAACTATCATATAAAGTTGCATAACACAGCATATTATTCAGTCAGAAAAATGAACGAAACTTTGACACAGGCTACAACATGGATGGACTTTGAAAATGTTATGCTAAGTGAAGTAAGTCAGACACAAAAGGACAAATACTTCACAATTCTGCTTCCATGAGGTGCCTGGAATACGCAACTTGAGACAAAGCAGAATGGAGATGGCCCCAGTCACGGGGAGCTATTATTTAGTGCGTTCAGTTTCTTTTTGGATAATGAAAAAGCTGAGTACAGATGGCAGCGATGATAGCAGTAACAATGTGAATGTACTTAAGGCAACTGAATTATACACTTATGAAAGGTTAAAATGATAAATACTATGTATTTTTTACACTCATTCAAAAACGGGGGGAAATCGTCTAACTATTCACATTTTGCTAACTAGCGTTTGAAGAATGGTTCCCTTGCTGCACACAGTGACACATGCAGAGACCAAACCTCAGAACAGGGCGCTGCCAGGAGGGCAAAGTCCCCTCACAGAGCGCAGTCTAACCTGCCGGGTGCCACGTTCGCCCTCCCAAGTACGCCGTCACCCCCACCGCCAGGAGGCCGAAACACACAACAGCGAGCAGCTTCCAAAGAGCCGCGCTCCTGAGATACTTGGGAGTTTTAAGCACTCATGTGTCCCACAAACATTCCAGTTATAAAGCCAGCCGGCACAGGTGAGCAAGACATTTCTGTGTTGATGTCTTGTATGGATGCATGAGCCCAGAAATACCAAGTGGATGAGCCCTTAAACAGAATCCAGACCAGAGGTCTCGGTTTCTTTTCTTTTTGTTTCCCCTCAACAATTTATGATGAAAATTTTCAAACATATAGAGAAGTCAAAAGAATGATTCAGACACACCCCATAAACCCACCGCTGGGGAAGTTCCTCTGCGCGGCGGGAGTAGGAGGTTACCACACACTCTTCTCATGTTCTTCCCATCTTCCACCATCACCTTGACAGAAAGCACTGGTCCTGGGACCACCACAGGTGTTGCCCTGTCTCTGTAAGTGAGTCTGTACAACAGCACCTCTGGGCAAACTGTGCTCCTGCCTGAACAGTCTGGAAAGCATGAAACTCTCCCTCAGTCCCATAAAGAATGAAAGTATTTTCTCAGCTTGAGACCTTGTATTTTAGGTTTTAGTTTGAAGACAGTTGATTTCATGGCCAAATTATGAATTTATGAAAGAATTTTTCATGAGAATACTCACCAAAGATTGCAGCTGGAAATGGGCTACTCTGACACACTACTATATCATTTTAATAAGTTCTTTCATCAAGAATTTTCTAAATATGACCCTAAGGCCTCATGAATGTGGATTTTAAAAAAGAGCATATCAAGCAAAGTAAATCTAATTTTGGAAATTCATTTGGCATCATCAATCAATTTAAATATACTTTAAAAGAAACTAGACACCAGAATTTCAAAACTATAACACAACTCACAGAACAAAAAAACCTCATTTTCAAACCTGGAACTGAGACAACTACTTAGAATAGGTGGCTCATGTAAAAATGTGAGAGCAATATTTGAAGCATCCCTTAATTTGGCCCTCTCAAACCCAATTCCAATCCTGGAAAGGGCTATCAGATGTTCATGAACTTTCATTCTAATTTCTGTTAGTGCTTCATGAACCCACACTGGATGCTAAACACACATCAAGCACCAACCACAGAATCAACCAAACCCATGTCTCTTGAGACCCACACTAATGACAAACACCGGCATTTTTTAAAACAGTATTTCTTGGACCTAAAATTCCAGTTATTATTAAAATCATATCCTTACTATAATTAACTAGCAAAGTTGAAACTAAGTCAGGCAGACAGGTCAGGCCTCCAGCCAGATGCCAAATGTCAGAATCACAAACTACCATGCTGATGTACCTCTCCAGTACTGTCCAGGCTGGGAAACCACACAACAGTGGCTCCCCCTCATAATAAGGGTCTTTGAGGAAATCAATTATTACAGTCCTCTGGGGACCCAGGAAAATTCTCCAATAAATAGTGGCAATCACAAGGTTGTAGTGGTTTAGAAGTGCCATATGCCAATACTTTGCTGGGTATTATGAGGTCTCACCCAAGTAGAATAGGGTCTCACCTCTAAATAAGCTTACAATCTAGAGGAAAAACAAACCATCACATTCTTTATTAGCTCTGCACCTGATATCTGTGGGATACATATGTATGCATTATGAACAAAGGCATAAAAAATGGAGCCAGAGAAGTCTGTACTCTAGATGACCACAGAGAATGATCAGGTTATAGACAGATTTTATTATCCATTATTTGCAGCATTCCTAACAGCAAGCAACTATATAGGATGGGTCTCCTTATCTTCAACTCCATACCCCAGTAAGGGTTTTCAGTCTTTAAGAAAGCGCTGCTTCCTTTCCCTCCAAATTTCAGACATACACCAGCTAGGGAATCAGAACACCCATCCCATTTGAGAGTCCTGCTATGGACAGAGGTAAGACTGTGACTGTCCAAAGAATCCCAGTACATGTGCCTATTTGGAGAAAATCTACCAGAGAAAGGATTGTTTCACCAAAACTGGAAAGGCTAAAAGGCTATGATTTGATGAAGGAAGTGTGAAGCTATTCTTAGAGTCTGGAACTTCCTGTGAAAAGGCTCAAACATAGAAGAGAAAAATGAATAGGCAGATAATGTTGGGGACGGGGCAGGTAAACTGTCTGGGTACATCTAATGAAAACACAGGAGTGAGACTTCTGAGGTAGGATGATGTTAATTAGGAATGAAACTTGCTGGTTCTTAGCACTCTTAATCAGGAAAACTGCTTGGAGGCAGGGAGGCCAATACTCCAGAGGCCCACTCCATTCAAGAGCCAACTTACATTCATAAAATCTTTACCATCCTTGCTAATTTAGAGGTTATAGAATCTACGTTATGCCACAAGAGAGCAATGTTAGTTAACAATAAATATAAACCACTGCTACAAAACGTGAGATTTTTCACTTGTCCTCCAGAAAAATTCCCATGAATGTCAAAGATTAGCACAAGGGCAAAAAGTATTTAATTAACTTAAACCATTTGTTACAATTAGGTTGACATGGTCTAGATGGTAAGCAATATAAGGTTTTCATATAATGAACAGTAAACATTAAGTAATGTCAAATTTCCATTCTAATTTTAGTATCACAACCATTATCTTTATTTCCAACACTACCTTGTTTGAATAACAGCTCAAAAATGAAATTATAGATCAAATAACATTAGCTTTAAAAATACTGAGAGAACAGCCGACTTAGTGAAACTGGTGGCCCAAACACCAGGAGCCATTCACAGGTGCTCTGTGTAATAAAGCCCTGGTTCATACAGCATCACCCACGCAACATATAAAGGGAATGGTGACCCCCGGACTTGTGCCACAGAGGCCCAGTTCTGTCCAGAGTAATTACTAAGCAATAGGCTTTTGTAAAAAGGAAGGAGATTCAGGGAATTTTTTGAGCTGGAAGTCCGTCACTTTAGGGATTATCAAGCCCAACCCCTTCATTCTGCTGAACAGGATATTGTGCTCCTTTTAAAGCAGATTTACAGTCAAGACAAAGTAAAAGCACTGAGTTATCTTCTCTATTTCTTCAAGTCATTTTTTTAAACGTCAGTAGGGAACACTGTTTAGAAGTTTCACATTATAACCATGAAATGAAATATAAAAGCAACTTTTCAAAAACTGTATTGGTCTGGTTTATCTAATACAAAGCAGAACACCCCCGCCCCCTCCAAAAGCTTTCCCAAATCCTTCCTATGTGTTTATGGTGAATTTATCAGCTTCAACACCTGCCCCCCCCATCCCCACCCCAACACAGAGTGGGATTTAGAAGCCTAGGGCTGGCTATTTACAACACAGCATTTAAAATAACAAGGCATCTTATTGTAAAAACATTCCCCTCCCACCAAAGGAAAGTTCCTCCCATCAACCCTGTGATTTGCTAAGGAAAGAAATATGTACAGTTCCAATTTACACTTAGGTCAAAACTATTTCCAACTAGAAGGAGAGACTAGTAGAATCCTTTCCAGTTCTAAAATTCCATGATTCTAGTAATTCAACTTAATACTTTTGCATGAGGTCTTCTGTTCAGATGCCTAGTAATTCAACTTAATACTTTTGCATGAGGTCTTCCGTTCAGATGCCATTTTAAATTGCTTTACATTTTGAGATTTATTAAATGTTTAGTAATTTTAATTTCAAAGGAATGCTGGTGTACTCATTAAACAGTGTTCTATATACCTGGATAATGAGACCAAATTTTATGAGAGGCTGAATAACATAGTGTCTTGTTAATTATAATTTAAAACAGACTTTCTTAAACAGTCTCTGCATTCTTATTTTGGAAGATTGTTCTGTTACTACCTTATTACTAAAGGAAAGAGTAAAAATAGGAAATAGTAAAAGCTAAAGGAGAAAGTAAAAGATACAAGGCAGCTTAGACTCTTGATTTAGCACTCAAAAATGGTGATCCATCATGGAGGGATTATTCCTGAGATTCAACTAACTATATGGAGCAAGATCTACTTAGTACAAATTTCCTAAAAATAAGCCACGAGTTGCTTTCTCCATTATTAAAGGAAGGCTCCTCATCTACTAATTTAAACAGAACACCTGTACAAAGACAATACACATTTTGTGACTTTCCATTCAAATTTCAGTATCTTTAAGTTTCTTAGTAAAATGTGGGCCAACTTTCCTTTAAAAATGTAACATATTTGCCGAATACTTTGGGAAGAGAGCTGTTTGGCCACTGGATTTTTATCTGCCAAATGTATAGTCTCTGGCTTAAGAGTACCGTTAAACAATTTTAAAAGTCTAGATTACTATTAAGAGCACGCTCACTTATATCCTCCATACATGTGAAAATGTAAAAGTTCTTGTTTAAGATTTTGTCATAAGAAAACTACAAATAAAGTATACTTTCACGGTTATGATTGCAAGAAAAAAAAAAAAAAACTTCTCATTCGAAGGGCTCAGAACACACAGCCAGCCAGCAGCCTAGGACACCCGGGCCCCCGGGCCGTCAGGTGAGTTTCACCCTCTTCTGGGAGGGGTCTACCTTCCCCGCCTTCCCCTGGGGTACTGGGGACTAGGAATCAAAGAACGACAGGTTTGCTCCAGGCTTGCACTCCCGCTCAACCCCGCGAGCCAGACTTCACCCCGAGAGAGATGCTCTCCCTGAAGTTCCGAAGGCAGGCTTGCGGAGAGGTGACTGGCAAAACGCGAATAAACTCAGAATCCGTAACGCCGGAGTCCGGCAGGGAAACTAACTGCACGTGAGGTTGCATCAGAAAAGACAAGCTCCAGAAAGTCGGCTAAACTAGGACGCAGGAAAGGCGTGTTATGCAACGGCCGCCGCTCTCACCGCCGCGAAGGCGTCCCTGAAGCTCGGGCTGCGACCCGCGAAGACCGGGAGGCAAACTTGGAGAGGTCGGAGCGAGCGCCGGCCCGGCACCACCGGGGGCTCTGCGGGCTGCACCGTCCGTGGCAGGCGGGTGGGGGGACGACCGCACGGCCAGCGGGGGCACGACGCCGCGGCCTGTGGGGGGACGACCGCACCGCCCGGGGCGGACGACGGCGCGGCCTCTGTGGACCGCGGTGCAGCGGGCGCGGGATCCCGACGCTGTCTGGCCCCCCAGCCGGTACGGCGCCCGGCCGGGTCTCGCGGTAAAAGCCCAGCTCCCCGGGACCGTGGAGGCAGGGTACCCCTAGCGCGGACGGCCTCTCGGGACGCCCCGCTCGCCGCCCCGGGCCGGGCCGCTCCAGCCCCGCCGGGACGCCCGGCCGCGGCCGCCCGGCGCACAACAAAGCGGCGCAGCCCCACCGGCCGGGCGCTCGCTCCCAACTTCCCCGGCTCGGCGGACTCCGGACGGCCCGCGACGACGCGCCGCCAGCGGAGGCGGCTCCTGGCCCGGGCCGGGCGGGGGCCGTGGGGGCAGGGCGCAGGGCTCCGCTCTGGACAAACTTCCTCGGCCGCCCCGCTCCCCGCCTCTCGGCCGGGCCGCCCCGCCGAGTCGGGCGCCCCTCCCGGAGCCGCGGCCCGCAGCGGCCCGAGGGTGGGCGCGGGGCGCCCTGGGGCCCCGCCGGCCCGCGGAAACTTCCAGCCGCCGCGCCTTGGCCCCTGGCCACACGCCCCCCGCCCCTGCCCCTTCACCTCCTGGGGCGCGGTCTACACCCTCCGGGGCGTCCTCGTCCGTGGCTCCGGGGCCTCGCGCGCCGGGGGACCGGGCGCCAGTGGCTGGAGCGGCTGCTGGCCCCACGGGTACAGGGGAGCCCCGGGCGGCGGCGGCGCGGGCGGCGGCTGCTCCATCTTCCCGGGGCGCTCACGCCGAGGTTCCAGCGCGCAGACCCAAGTGGGACATTCGCTACATTGTTGGCATTCCACGGGCGTCACGTGACCCCGCCTCCCGCGTCACTCTCGGCCGCATACCAGCCCGGGCGGGGCGCCTGCGGCCCTGGCTGCTCGGCTGCCGGCCCGCTCCGCCCCGCCGCCGCTTCCTGCCTCCCCGGTCGCGGCCGCCCGCGCCCGCCGCCACCTGCCCGCCGCCTCCCCGCCGACTCTTGCGGACCTTTTTGCCACTTTGTCACCCGCCCCCAGCTCCAGTATTGCCGCTTCGACTGCACCGGTATAAAAGTTGGTAACTCTGTCGTTAAAGCCACTGTTTTCTTAAGCGTCTCACACTAGCCCTGGCGAAGAAAGTAAGTTAACAGGCCTGAAGGAGCCACCAAGTTACCAAATAGGTGTCAGCTGTTAAAAGTAGGGGCAGAAGAGGACAGCTTAGTCCATGGAATCAAGTAATGAAGGACGTTCAAATGTATATCCAAAATTAGTTTTAATTTAATCAAACCCCAGTGCTGTGGAAATTTTGTTTATGAGAACTGTTTCATGATGTGCAGAACTAGATAGAAATGTGTACCAACAAGAATCTGAGTTTTGCATCTCCATTTGTGGTCTGTGGGTGTGGTACAAGGGCATATGCAGGGATTGTGCAGAGATGTGAGTAGAACTAATAGCCTGGAAGCAATCCTTAATCTACTTCTGGACTCTCCTGACATCATACTTCCTACCACCTATAGTCTGTGGCTGGTGATGGTGAGGGCTAATACTGTTTTAAAAGCCAGTCCGATTTCCTTTTTCACTAATAAGTTCTTGTGAAGTTCTTCAATTTTAATGTGAAAAGAAATGGTAATGAAGGTCATTATCTCTGGACTTTTTAACAACCTTACCAGTCCCTGGTCTGCCATCCTGTCCACTTTCGTCTAATTCCCACCCAGGCTTTCAGCCCTGCCTCCGTCTTAGCTCTTAGCTCTCGCAAGGAATGAATCTTCCTAGATCGCTCTCCTGTTTTCTCTACCCTTTGAGCTCTGGTAATTAAACCAATTATTGTGTGGCTTAGAGTTCAATTTCATTTTTCAATCTTATCCTGTGCTCTACCCAGGCATCTTGGACGATATAAGTCCCCAGTGGATATTCTGTAATTGAGTCCGTCTTGCACTCACCTGTGTACCTTTTCACTCATACACTGACCTTACTCTCTCCTCCCCAGCCCCAGGCCGGTAGGGCTGGCTGCCATTCTTCTTTGTGTGTGTTTAAAGGTCCTGCCCTTGCTGTCTTCAAAGATGTAAACATAATTAAAGAAAACATTTTTTTTGTCAAAGAAATATTGCAAATAAAAGGAATTTAGTGACTTAAAAATTTTGTATAAACCCCAATAAAATTTTGTAATTTTACTGACCATTAAAACATTGTTTGCAATAGTGAAAAATCAAGAATAACCTAAAATATCCAGCAACAGGGAATAGTAGGAAAATAAAAAGTAGATATTCAAGTGACGAAAAAGCTAAGTGAATGAACTAGCTCTATACTTTTCATAGAATAAATGATAGAATTCAAATTATAGAATGCAAAAAAAGCAAGGTGCAGAACTGTATATACACTATGATACCATATTCATAAATAAAATGCCACAGAACCTATACTAATCAATACTTTTATAAGTATAGACATGGAGACTGCAAGAAGATGCACCAAATTCATTATGGCTGTTGCCTATGTAGAAGGAAGGAGGGAAATTAAACTGAGAAGAGTAGAATGAGGACTTCAACTTTACCTCCAATATGTTATTTCTTTTATTTAAAAAGTGATGCAAAACTGTCAAAATCTTAAAATTTGTTGATTCTGGGTGAATAGGTTCAATCATGTGTGCTGTGTTATTCTTTGTGCCTTTAAAAAAACCATTTTTTTAAAGTTTTCAAATATCTCTATATATGAAACAAATTGGAAACAAGTAAATTGCTAAATAGAAGCTTGCTTGGCGGGGTGCCTGGGTGTCTCAGTCAGCTAAGCATCTGCCTTCAGCTCATGTCATGATCCCACGTCCTGGGATCAAGTCCCATATAGGGCTTTCTGCTCAGTGGGGAGCCTGCTCCTCTGTCTTCCTCTGCCTGCCACTTCCCCTGCTTGTGCACGCGCACACACTCTCTCTCTCTCTGTCAAATAAATAAATAAAATCTTTAAAAAAAAAGCTTGCTTGGCCAAATTGACACACCTATGCAGGAGAATATTATGATTAATGGTCATGTTTATTGTTATTCTGGATATGTGTTTATTGATATAGAGTCATTCATTCCTTAGGGTTTTTTGTTTTTTTATTTTTTGAGTACTGCCATGAGTCATGGGCTAAACCAGGCACTGGGGATACCATGGAGAGCAAAACCACATGATTTATCCCCTGCTGGAGCTGACAGTCTTGTAGATGTGTTTGAAGAAAAGCAAGTGGTATCCAATTTTGTAAAATAATATAAGTATATATATTTTTATTTTTAAAATATGTATACAAAATATATATTTTATAACATATAATATAGAATTTTTTAAAAATATACAGATATGGGGGTGCCTGGGTGGCTCAGTTGGTTAAGCAGCTGACTTTGGCTCAGGTAATGATCTCAGGGTCCTGGGATCCAGCCCTGCCTCTGGTTCCACACTCAGCAGGGAGTCTGCTTGTCTCTCTGCCCTTACCCTGCTCTCTCTCTCTCTCTCAAAAAAAAATCTTTTAAGTCCAGAAAAGTATGCAGCCAAATGCTGAAAGTTGTAGTTTCTGGATGTAGTCATTCTGGGTGATTTTTTTGTTTTATTTCTTTATTATTTTTTATATGTACTTGATTTTTTTATGAAGTTTTTAATTTTAATTCCAGTATAGTTAACATCAGTGTTAACATTAATTTCAGGTGTAAAATATAGTGGTTCATCAATTCTATACATTATTCAGTGCTCATCATGATAAGTGTACCCTTAATCCCCTTCACCTATTTCACCCTTCTGGGTGATTTTTGTCTCGTAGTTCTTAATACTTTTAAATAGAATAATTAACAAAAATTATGTTTAATAAGTACATCCACACAATGCATCAGCTGAGAAGAGGAGAAAAGAGAGAGAGAACACAAGTCCAGCTGAGCATAAAGCCTACAGCCGGGGCAAAGTTACAATGTATAAATTAATTAACGTATATATACATATATGTTAACTAACTTATACATATATATATATGTGTGTGTGTCCTTACTCTATACCAGCTGCTGCCCTAAACCTCTGTATTCTCATTTAATGCTCTAGATAACCATGTTATTAACCCCATTTTTCTGGAAGAGGACTTTAAAACACAGAGAGCCCCAGTAACCAAGAGCTGGGATTCAAACCTTGATAGATCTGACTCCAAAGCTTGAAATCACGGACCTCAAGAATCATGATTATAATGCACTTATAAATAAGGAAACTGAAATCAAATAATGGGCTTTGTGCAGTGAGGAAGAGGGGAATTCAAAGACGTGTCTCCAGCACGAGCCAGAGGAGAGAGAGGCTGTGGATCCACTCCCTGGCCAGTCCCCTGCAGTTATGAGGCTAGGATGTTTTAGGGGTTCTCACTGAGGATTATGCCCTAAGACTACCTACCTGCCTCCCACCCCCTCCCCAAGATTCCAATGCAAGAAACCTGATTATGGCTCAGCCTCCTTATGCCTTAGTGCCCGAAAAGCAGGCTCTAGTCTTAAAAGCCCTAAAAAACTAGATGAGCTACACTGATTTAATTTGTTTTATACCCATGTCTTTTGTTTCCTTGATTAGATCATAAATTCCACAAGAGTAGGAACCATATTCTTCCCCCGAGACTACATAAAGAACTTACCTGCTAATTCGAATATATTGCATGCACTTTAATATCTCAAATATCAAAATTTAATACCACCTTTTTCTTGAAACCAATGACTCTGGGTCCGCCAAAGAGATCTACTAGTTCATTGTTGTTCGGAGTTTTCGGTTCTGCAAACTTGTAGCAACTTCCAGAGAAAGAAAAAAAAGTGAAAAGAAAAAAAATTCAGAGAAAGGGTTAACAATATCAGCTCTATTAGTTGGGGGCTCTGTTTCAATGATGAACTCTTTTTCTAACCTTTTTTTGGTAATTGTGATAAAATATACATAATATAAAATTTATCATTTTAACTAGTTTTAAGTGTACAGTTCAGTGCCATTAAGTACTTTCACAATGTTGTACAACCATCACCACCACTCATCTCCAGAACTTTATCATCCCAAACTGAGACTCTTACCCATTAAACAAATCCCATTCCTCCTCCCCTTCTTGATGGTTTGGGGGCTTTTTTGAGGGATTTCTTTGCAGTTAGTTTTGCCTCTGTTAGGTAATCAACTCCTTTTTTTTCCCTCTGCTATCAAGATTCCAGTCTCTAGTAAAATACGATACCTTACTAATTTTCTGCTTTCAATCTACTGTTGTGTAAGAAAGATTACTTAGCTTATCAAAATTGTATGTAAAGTAAGAGCTAATAGAACTTCTCATTCCTAAAGGTCTTTCCTCTGCAAGGAAGAACTAGGGCTTTGTGATGGCTATTTCAACTGTTAAAAGGCCTTTTGCTTCTTCAGTTTCTGGACAATTTCCCAAAGGATATATATTGTAGAAAGTCAAACTTAGAGACAAGTAGATTATTATTGTTTTTAAGAGAGTAATAGATTACTAGATAGCAGATGAATGACCAGAAATGTTTTATATTTTGTAATTTTTAAAAAGCCTTTATTTAATAGGAACCTATTTAATAGATTCCACCTCTAGGTTTCTCTCCAATTCTTTTCAGTTTTGGTAAAATACACCTAACTTACAATTTACCATCTTAACCATTTTTAACTGTACAAACTTATGTTTCACAATAATGAAAATGTTTTGATACCAGAGGAGAAAATTCCCAGTATTAAGTTTTCATTCTTAAACATGGTTTCTAATATTAAATTCATGAAAGAAAAATTTTCTCTGATTTTGGTTTATTTTGTTATTTATTTCCATTTTGGAAAACAGGACCTTGTGGAGAACTGGGTAAAACTCTCTGGGGCATGTTTAGGAGAAGGTCCAGGGTCCCAGCAAGCCTTCCACGGTGGCTACCTGGCCAGTCTCTGCAGACCTGCCTTTCCAGCCCTCCAACACCATGGAGCGCAGCTTCATTCTCCACATAGCCACTCTGCTTCTCAGATGAGTAATAAAGTATGTGATTGCATAAATCAGAATTGCTCAAGAGTTTAAGAAGATTTGTTCCCAGAAGACCTCAAAGAAACACTGTCAAGATAAAAATCACATTCTGCATTTAGAGAATTCTTATGTTGACACTTTACATTATTAAGAGACGAATTGCTAAAACAAATTTTCTTTTCTTACCACATCCTCCTTTAGCTTACCTTTTATGCTGAGTGAGCTATGACAGCAACACCAGCTATTTACTTATTTCTCATTACGTTTATAGTTGGCTGCAATTTCTGTTTTATTTGCAGACTTGAGCAGCATGTTGTTATGTCTGTAACTGAAATAAAAATCCCACTGAAAAGGTCTATATGCTCCTATATGTTCTAAAACCTTCCATTCAAATTTTTAATTTATTTTTCTTTTTTTTAAAAAGATTTTATTTATTTACCTGTCAGAGAGAGAGAGAGAGAGAGAGAGAGAGAAGGGAGCACAGACGAGCAGGGGGAGCGGCAGGCAGAGAAGCAGGCTCCCCACTGAGCAAGGAGCCTGATGCAGGGCTCGAACCCAGGACCCTGGGATCATGATCTGAGCCAAAGGCAAATGCTTAACCTACTGAGCCACCCAAGTGTCCTTCAAATTTTTAATGCAGTAAACATTGGTAATACTTGCTTTAGGAAAAACTAAAAGTCTAAGGCTCAAACTCTCCTCTCCACAAAATTAATTTCAATAGCGAAATTTACATTTTCAAAGGGAAACATCTGAGCTCATCTAAATTGACAATAAATATTTAATTGGGTAATTGTAAAAGAAACATTTTCATGGTCTATTTTTAATTTAAAATTAACTACTAAATGTTTTATCCAACAGTGCTTTTAAAAAAGACTATGTATTTTGTTTTGTTGATCAGATCTAAAAAAAAATGGAGTGTGTTATAGTCAGATGCTTGATAAATGGGTTTTGATAATAAAAACTCTGATGAGATGATGATAAGGTGATTTCATATGCAGAAGTGGAAGGGGGCCAGTGACAGGCTGCCAAATTTCAAAGAGCAAAGGGAAATCTGTAAAAGTCAGGAAGCAGTCATGCAGATTGTATTTGATAGCTGGCAACTCCAGAACAAAAAGAGTTTCTTGGTTTGGGGTTGAAACTTGAAAAATATCCCAGAGCTAATACCCCTCAGAAAGAGGTGAGGGAAAGAACTAAAGTTTGAGGTAAAGATACTTGGAAGGGGAGAAGGGCAGGAGCAAAGTCATGGGAAAGCCTGGTATTTCAGGCATGCGGAGAATGGACAGAATGGAGAGAGTAGGGAGAATGTTAGAGAAATAAGGCGGTGAAGTAAACAGAGAAGTTGGGAAGACCAGATGGTATCTCTCTGTGCTTACCTACTGTCAAATTAATACTCGGGGAGGAAAGAGGAGCTGAAAGAATATTGGGGAGATATCACAGAGGGTGAGAGAAAGTTAAACTGAACTCGGGCAGAGAGAGGAGATGAGAGGATAACACTCTGGTGGAAAGCATCACAGTGGCCAGCATTCACACAACAAAAGAACGGAACAAGGTTTTTGTCTACACTGAAAGGTGACCTCAAAGAAAAACAAGATCTTGAGTTTGCCTACCTTTTCTCCCTGGTATTTTACATACACAGGAATTTTGAGTGTGTTCATGGGTAAGAAAGTTATAATTTGCATTTGAAAGTCGTACATACTCATTTCCACACTTCCAACCAATACTAGACATTTTCACATGTGTAGTTTGACAACCTTTCAAAGTCAAAGTGGTCTAAAATGGAACACATATTCACTCAAATATTTATCATGCATTTACGATATGCTAGTCTTGTCACCCTCTTCAGCAGTACCGAATTTGTTCAACACATTGGGCGCCCAGATGTGCTAGGTACCAGGGACAAAATACTGAACACAGGCATTCTCGTGGAGCTTACAAGTCTAGTGGGAGAGGTAAATAATAATGAGGTAATGCTACAAACATGGAAAATTGGGATTGTGGCTAGTACTATAAAGTAGACACAACTATTGAGATTTTATAAAAGAGGGGATGTGACCTGGCCTAAAAAATCAGGAAGCACTTTAGCTGAGATGTAAAAGATGCAAAGAAATTAACAAGATGGACAGGAAAAGCATTCTAACAGAGAGAACTACCTGTGCAAAGGCCCTGTGGGGGGAAGGAACATAAAATACCACTTTAAATGCTAAAAGAGACTATTGTTATTGGCATGCATAAGTAGGGGGTGGGAGATAAAAGGTGAGGATAGAGAGGTGGGCAGGGGTCAGGCTACATAGGGCCTTGTGTGTCACTTTAAGGATCTTAGTCTTTATACTCAGAACAATAGGAAGTCATGAAAGGGACATGATGGCATGACATGATCTGATGTGTTTCCAAAAGATCACCCTGGGGGCTGAGTGAAGGATGAGTGGGAGCTGAGAGGAAGGAGGCAAAGGCTAGTAGAGAAATGAAGTGATACAGCTCAGGCTAAGATGATAGCTTTGGAAGAGGAAGAGAGTAGATGAAATGGAGAAATAACAATGGGATCAGCTGTATGGCCCAAGGGAGAAGGAAGTGGCAATGAGGTTTCTAACTTCTCAAACTGGTGGGCGATAGTGCCTTCCATTGCACTGAGATCCTGCCTTTGGTTTTGGAGCTATCTTTTGGGGTGGAGTGGAGTGAATGGAGGTGTTATGAAGACAATTGTAGACACCCATTTGTAGCTCAGAAGAAATCTGATCAGGAGATCCAACCTTGTGAGTTGCCTGCATATACTGCAGGTGGCCACCAAAGCTGAAGGTGTAGAGGAATTTGCCCACAGGGACAGTGTAGAGAGAGAGGGGGAGGGGACTTGAATGTTGAGGAAATGCAACATTCCACGGTGAGTAGAGCAGGGTGAGCCTGCACAGGAAACAGACAAGCTGCCAGAGAGCTGGAAGTCAATGTGGTTTCCAGTCAGTGTGGTTTCACAGAAACAAAGGGAAGAGTGTTTCAGGGCAGGAGAGATCAACAAAGATGCATGCTCCTGAAAAGTCAGGTAAAATGAGAACTGAAAAATGTCCCTTGGATTTAAAGACCTGGCAGTCATTGGAACCTTAGCGGAGAGCTCCCTCTTGGGAGGCTGAAGAGAGGAGACGTTAGGCGGGAAACATTTGTGATGAGTAAGGTGGCAAAGAAACGAGGACATGAAAGTAGCTGGAGGACAATGAGGGTTCAAGGGGAGAACTTGTTTTAAATGGGAGAATTCTGCTGTTGTAATAAATTACCACACAATTAATAACTTGCAGAAGCACAAATTTGTTACTTTACCACCTTGTAGGTCTGCAGCACAGGTGAAGAATGGGATAGGAGACCCTGGCATCACCGTTCCCTTTCATTTTTAGACCAATATGGTGGCCTAAATTGGCTCCCCTCCTTTCAGTTTCATCTTTTTCCCATCCATTCTTCACAGCCTGAAGCCACATCAGTTGTCCTAATGTGCAGTCTACTCAAAAACTTCCAGGAGCTCCCCACTGCCTACCGAACAAAGCTTAGACTCTTTGATAGTTGACAAGCCCTCCAATGATGAAGTGAAAAAATGTATTTCCAGGCTTCTTTTGCGCTCTTTGACTCCGTGTGTGCATGTATGCAGGTGTGTGTACCCTAGACCTCCATGCTAACAAAATGGCTGTTTCCTGCTTGGAATCTATCTCCATGTCCTGCTCATGCTTTGCCAGGCTCGGCTGTCTACTCCCCACTTTTTCTCCTGGTTGAAATCCTACTCCCATGTGGTAGGTAGCAGAATGCCACTTCCTCACCAAGATATCCATCCCTTAATGCCTGGGGCCTGTGAATGTTACTCCACATGGCAGAAGGGACATTGCAGATGTGATTAAAGTTACAGACATTGAGATGGGGAGATTATTTTGTATTATTCAGGTGGGGCCTGGTGTAATTAAAAGGGTCCTTAAAGTGGAAGAGAACAGAAGGGAAGGTTGGATGCTACAACATGGGAGGGATTTGACCTGCAACCGGGTTTGGATACAGAGGAAGGGCCATGATCCAAGGAATGCAGTGGCCTCTAGAAGCTTTGTAAAGTCCTCGATTTATAGCCAGCAAGAAAACAGGAACCTCAGTCCTACAACCACAAAGAACTGAATTCTGCTAACAACCCAAATGGACAGGAAATAGACTCCCCCTCCTATAATCTCCAGGAAAGAATTCAACCCTGATGACATCTTGATGTTAACCATTGAGATCCATGTTGGACTTCTGGCCTCCAGAACTGTATGAGAAGACATTTTTGTTGCTTTAAGACACTAAGTCTGTGGAATTTGTTGTGGCAGCAGGAGGAAACTGATAAACCCTCCTTTAAGGGGTTTCTCCTTCACTAGACACTTTCTAATTCACTGTCTCCAAGAAGCTGTCCTTGACTGTCTGTCAGAAGTAACCGCTTTCCTTTCTTTTGAACTCCCTGCAGCACTGTGTGGGACTTCTCTCCTGAGGGGAAATGGTCTGGCATCCTGGTTATTTGCAAACTTGTCCTAATTCTCCTGTTAGACTTCTAGCTCCTTGAGGTGAGTGAGCACTCAGGATTTAGGTGCATATAGTAGCCACCACAGTATCTTAGCCCCTTGCCTAGTACATAGAAGCTGCTCAACGATTGTTTTTTATTTCTTTTGTTTTGTTTTTACATAATAAAAGAACAAATGGAAGTCCCTAGAAAGATGGCAGACATAAAATAACCATAATAAGGATACCCTTTCCCTTCTTTTTTCCCTCATGTTAGATATAATTATCTGAACTTTGAAATTAGAAGCCATTCCTTTACTATCATCAGTAGCCCCAAACCATTGTAATATTTACCATTAACAGAAAATATTATTCCCATCACATAATTAATTTCAATTAGTTATATTTCATGCTTTTCCTCAGAAGCAGACCTTGGAACTTTAAGGAGTTGATAATAAGTGAGAATGGATAAAGAGACATGTTTACCTGTAAATGGCTGCAGATAACCAAGGTATTATTTTTTTAATATTGCTGATAATAATCAGTTTACATTCACACCAAACAGGATTTGGTTAACTTATGAAGGACTAAGTCTGAATTTTAATGTTTCTTTTCCAGGATGGAATTATGAGGGCAGGAAGAGTACAATAGTGAATATAAATTATATTTAGACTTAGAAAAATGAGTTTCAAAAAAAAAATTCCCCTAGATCAAGGGACACATTCATGCCCATCTATACCAAACGAATACCATGATGATAATAGCAAGGCAGACAGAACATTTACAGACTACTAAAAATCCCAAGATATGGAGCTATAGTGTTCAAATAATCACCGTAAAAGCATAAAGCAAGATTCAGATATTAGAGATGATTGCTCCCTTGACAATGGATGCATGAATTTCACAGATCCCAGAACTAGACATCTAAGAAGTCAAGAGGAAAGGAAAATATTTTCTGAACAGTGGAAGCTACACTAAAAAATCACAACTCAGAGCTAAACTAACAGATTAATTTTACATTGAGAGATCAGAATGATGGATTTTGGGGGCACCTGGGTGGCTCAGTCGTTAAGCGGCTGCCTTCAGCTCAGGTCATGATCCTAGAGTCCTGGGATCGAGCCCCGCATCGGGCTTTCTGCTCAGTGGGAAGCCTGCTTCTCCTTCTCCCACTCTCCCTGCTTGTGTTCCCTCTCCTGCTATGTCTCCCTCTGTCAAATAAATATATAAAATCTTTAAAAAAAAAAAAAAAGAATGATGGATTTTGTTTTGACCAGGCTCTTGCTGGTTTTTAAGCATGATACCCCCACCCCCAGTATGCCTTTATTTAGCAGATAGTATACTATATATTTTTCAAAATGAATATGCGTTGAAGATCTCTGTAGCAAACATGCCACAACTCAAATACTGAACATAGTTAGCTACTGAAATCTAGAGAAATTTTAGATAAAATCTGACTAGGACAGGGAAGAAGTGGCTTGAAAACAGAGGAAGAAGCCAAGTACAATTGGAGCAGAGGCTCAGAGAACGTGCACTCAGGAGACAAAGCAGGAGGAGAGAGAAGGGCTGAGCTCCCAGCAGGAAAATAATCAAGGAACACTAGTGCTCCAGTGACAGACAGGGCTGTTGGATTGTGGTTACCCACCCCATTACTGTAGAATTGTTCTTGGCCGATTTCTCAGTTTTCCTCTCCAAATTAAGTTTTAATTACTAAATGCACTAGAAATACTGCCTGAGCCCAAGTCCTTTTTTTTTTTTTTAAGATTCTTTTTATTTCTGTGACAGAAAGACAGTGAGAGAGAGAGCACAAGCAGGAGGAGTGGGAGAGGGAGAAGCAGGCTCCCCGCTGAGCAGGGAGCCCGATGTGGGGCTCGATCCCAGGACCCTGGGATCATGACCTGAGCCAAAGGTGGACGCTTAACCGCTTAACCAACTGAGCCACACAGTCCTTTTTATTAGTGATTCCTAAAAGGAGGTCAAAAGTAAGAGAGGAGGTTCTTTGAAGTCCTCATGGAAGGTAACCAATGCGGTATCACTACGTCCCCAGGACAGTGCCGGTCCCACATGTGGTCACCATGTCTGAGCCCATTCCGATGCTGCATTTCCTCCATAACTAATAACCACTGAGTATTTGCATTTTAAAGGGAACCCAGGAGATGTAAAGCCTTTAAGAGTCAAAGGACTGAATCTCTTTAGGTGGAATTTCAAGAATTAGAAGTACTTTGTCATTCATTCATTTATCACATGTATATCGAATTCCAGGCACAGTGCTGGGCATTGAGATCATAATGGTGGTGAGCAAACTCAGACAGAACCCTGTCATCATAGAAATTACCGCTCCGAGAAGGAGGAGGTGGCCCTAAATCAAAAACAAATGCGTGATTAAAAACAGTAGTAAGTATCATATAATCTAATTCCTCTAAACTGTTGGGCACAGGAGGCAGTCAGGGCTGTTCTTCCTGAAGGAACGACATCGGAGAGCTAAGGGGTGAGTGGAAGGTAACCAGGCAAAAGGTAGGGATGGGGAGGGAGCAGCATCCCTGGCCTGGGGACTGGAGAATTTCTATATGGCGGCGGGGGCGGGGGAAGTGCTGTGCTAACCAGTGTCCTGTGAAGATGGTAGCCAGTCTACTCTTGCTGGAAGGACCCTTATTTTTTTCACCAAACAAACCCCTTCTTGGTGATGCTGATAGTGATTTAGGGACCACAAAAGTTTACTTGCAGGGGCTGAAGGAGATGTTGGTGACTTGAGTCCCTCTCATGTCCTCCTTCAGCCTCACCATGAGACAGAGGGAACTGCCAGGGCAACCTCTTTATCAGGCCCACAAAAACGTTTTAATTTTAACATCTTTTAAAATCAAAAGAAAAATATGAATGTAATGTCAGTTATCAATTATATTTGCCCTTATACACATATACAAAGAAGGGGCCCTTGAAGGCAATGGTCACACCACAGCCATGGGAAGTGTCCGAGGCAGGAGGGCACAAGGTGGGGGGGAGTTGAAAGGAAAGGTTTAGAGGGCAGGCAGGGCCAGACTTCTGGGAAGGGTAAGGATGCGGGTCTTTATCTACCTCAGAACAGTGGGCAGTCACTGAGAAGGTCTACGCTGAGGACTGACGTGATTGTAAAAAGATCGTTCTGGGCACTGTGTGGAGAGCAGATGGTGGGGCTGGTCAGGAAAGAGCTTAAGCAGTCACAGGCCTCACAGAGGTGAGAGATGAGGGCGCTTGTTCAGAGCAGGGCGAGAGGGGTTTGCTAAGGCTGCCTAACAAATACCACAGACTGGGGGGTCTTAAACAGGAATGTATTGTCTCATGGTCGGGGAGGGTAGAAATCCGAGATCAAGATGTCAATAGAGCAGGTTCCTAGTGAGGGCTGTGAGGGAGAATCTGTTCCAGGCCTCTTTACGAGCTCCTGGTAGCTTCAGGTGTTCCTTGGCTTGTTGGTGGTCATTTTCTTCCTGTGTCTTCACATGGTCTTCCTCTGTATGTGTCTGTGTTCAAATTTCCCCTTTTTATAAGGACATATAATCATACTGGACTAGGGCCCAACCTGACCACCTCACTTCAACTTGATTACCAGTACAAAGACTCTATCTCTGAATAAGGTCCCATCCTGAAGGTACTGGGGGTTAGGACTCCAACATATGAATTTTGGAGGGACACAACTCAACCCATAACGAAAAGTCAGCAAACCATGGCCCATGGACCAAATCTAGGCCACCACCTGGTTTTATGTGGGCCCTGAGCTAAGAACGGTGTTTATATTTTTAAATAGGGGGAAAAGTCAGAAAAATAATAATATTTCATGATTTATGACTATTTTTGAATCTATAGTTTGGTGTCCATGAATAAAGCTTTATGGGACCACAACCACACTCATTCATTTACATATTATCTATAGCTGCTTTTGCCCTACCCTAGAGTTGAGTAGTTGTGACAGATACCATAATGGCCTGTAAAGCCTAAATATTTGCTATCTGGCTTATTACAGGAAAAGGTGGCCAACTGTCACCCCAGAGCCACAGCAGGGGGCATGGAAAAATTGGACGGGTCCGGGGGCTGGTGAGGAGGCAAGACCGACAACATTTGGCATTGGGTTACATAGGGGATGACAAAGAGGGGGGTGTCAGCGACTCCTGCTCTTCGGGTACCTCCCCCAGATATTGCCATGGAACTCAGGATATGCAAACACCTCCACAGACCAACCAGGGTCAGTAAAATGACCCTGTGTTTGGACCTCTGTAAGAAATAAAGAACACCGGGGCCTGTGGGGGGACACATACCTCATCTAAAAGTTCACAAAGTCACTTTTTGTGAATACACAATGCTGGTGAAACAGAACACATCAGGAAACCAAGTTCAGGCTGACTTACTGGTTCACAACTCCCACTCGACTTAGAAGCCTGATGCGCAGAGTCCAGTTGGGCTTATAGGGAGAAAGGAGGAGCCTCACATCCGTTAAATCCCAGAGTTGCCTGTCCACCTCTGGGTCTAACCAACACCACGTGCATCCCACCTTTTTTCTTTCCTGAAGAAAGCTCCTTTTCACCATCTGCTCTGAGTTCCTTCATTCCCTGGGCTCACCTCTCCCTCCCTCCCTTCAGCCTGATTCAGCCTTCCTGCACCCCAGCCTGTGTGAAGCTAAAGGAGAGAGGACTAAGCCTGCCTCACCTGTGAAGAGCTCTCCTCTCGTAGGGGAGACAAAAATGGAGGCGGTTTCATCTCTGGATGAGATGAGCACACCAGGCAGGTGCAGGTGTGTGAGGAAGGCAGGTCCTCACTAGGACCAAGGCAACAAGACTCTGAACAAAGGCCTAGACAGGTGGACCAGGACGCCATTCAGAGTAAATGGGTAATTCCCAACAGCTTCCCTGCACCTCTGCCTGCCTGGTAGAACTTCCCTCCCATCCGAGATGGTACCCAGGCTGGACACAGACAGACTCCCTGGGGTAACTGATGCCCATGGGCAGCTCTGCCACCCCAGGGATACTCCTCTACCCAGAACCCACTCCCAGGCTTCTCTCTGAGTCTTGTCTCCCGATGCACTTCTGAAGCTCCTGGAAAAGAAAGGTATGAATGAATTACTAAGTGAAGGGGGGAAGGAAGGAGAGACCTTACCCTGCTACTGTCAACTGCACTATGACAGGGATTATTTTGGTCTTAGCTCATCCTCAGCACCCTAGAACAAGGCTGGCACCTAGGAGGTGATCCATGAATGTGATAGAACGATTGAAAGTAACTACTTTCTAATGGTGTGATTTCAGGTGCCCAGAAAGACTGTGTGTACGTTGCATATTTATTTATTTTCCACATGGTTTTGATCCCTAGTACTTTCACCCACTTGTTGCTCTGAAAACTTCCATCACTCTGATTTAAAAGAGCTCCCCATCCTGCCACTTCCTCCACAAAACTTTTCCTGATCCTGGATTGCAAGCCTATAACCTCTGGTCTGGGAGGCAGCTGAGTGCACTGGAAAGAGCCAGTCTTTGGAGCCAACATATCTGGTTAGTTGTGAGATCTTGACCAATTTCATCAAAACTTTTCAGAGCCTTGGTGTCCTCATTTATAAAGCAGGGATTTGTATCCTTCTCACGGTGTCATAGGATCAAATAACACAATGTATGTGAAGGCCCTGGCATATGGTAGATAGTTGTTGAATAAATAAAATTTTTATCCAAGGAAAAATTGTGAAGAGCTGGAGCTTACCAAATCTCCAAAGAGTGAAAAGAACATCCTAGATGGAAGGATAAAGCCAACAATCTTTCGGCGAGTTTTCAGCCTAATGAATAAAAGTATTAACATCAAATTGAGGGAGGGAAATGCATTTCTACAGAAGGTAATAGCACCATATGCTACCAGTTATAGCCCATAGCTGTGCTTTCTTAGAAATCATGAACAGAAAATCTAAATAAAGCATTTATGATGATTTTTAAGTAAGGCACAGTTGTGACCAACATCCTGTAGATACGGATTTGTTTTTTCATAAAACTATATTAAACTCCACATGCTGTACATGCTGGGGGAAAAAAAAACGAAGAATTTGGGGACTTTGAATGGAATTTCCCTAACTTTAGGAAGGAACGCCACAAGTCGAATATCCTAACTGGCAGCTGTGGGATTAATTCTAAGCCTTTTTAAGGCCTGACAAGTATTTTGTTTGGCAAAAGTAGAGCAATGTGTTATGGTGGATCTCTGAAACTCGGGGTTCTGATTCAGGGATAACCCTAGTTTTCCTTTAGTGCTGTTAGACAAAGAGAAGAAACATAGGATTTACGGGTTAGACTGGGAATATAAAGAAGATGACTTTGAACTTGTCAATATCCCATAATCTTACGTCGCCACCTCACTGTTTTTTTTTTTTTTTTTTGGTTTGCTTTTTTGTTTATCCAAAAAGTTAGCTGAACTGATCAAAGTCAAATCTTATCCTTTGCTAACACGCACGCACACACACATGCGCACGCACACATGCACGCAAACACTGGCCCCGTCTCAGCTGGACACAAGAGGTCAGACTGTCTGCTCACCACAGCACGTTCTGTGAGGCCACACCCTGTTTGGTCAGTTCACACGCCCAGCAGAATGTGTCACTGAAAAACTCTGAATGTCAGGAAATTGAGACTATGGGTAAAGAGAGATGGTCAAATGATTTCAATTCCTTCCTCAAGAGAAGCAATTCCTGACACCATGAGGAATGCTCAGAGGAATTTGCTCTTTCACTTCCAGGAAACCGTTCTCCTATCTACTGGGCATTATCTCAAGCACCAAATGGGCTGACCGAGGACAAACATCAGTATGAGGGGCTCAGCCCTGAAAATTCCCTGGCAGTGTTGGACATTAATTTAAGATGCAGTCATTACATGTAAGTTCTACAAAAAAGCACAACTGGCAAGACGTGGATGTATGGGGTTTCATTTGTGTGCAAAACAAGTACTTCTCTGCTGAGCTGCAAATGAACTTCATATTTGCAGTTGCCTTTGTTGCTCCGCTGCTAAATGCTAAACATAAACTTGGGCGGCACATGTTACAATATTCTTTCAAATGCCCGGGATCCCATGATAGCGTAATGTTTAGTTTCTGTAGGTGTGCTGTTTAGTAAGGTTGGATAGGACTGGATGTCAGCCAATAGCATCCATTGAGCACTTTTGTGCCAAGGACTGTGAAGAGAAGGAACAGAAAAGACTGATGGAGAGAGCCCCACCTACAAGAGAAATAATGATGGCATGCTTTTTTATGCAGCAACAGAGCAGTAAGAAGTTCAAGGTCATATGCCAACAGAGCAAGGGCTTGAGTGCTCAGAGGGTATCAAACCAAAATTCAGGGCTCAGTTGGAGTCTGAAGTTCAGATGAGTGCAGCTATGGAAAGCAAAAACGAGGCACAGAAGGGGCAACTCTGGGGGTCAGCCTGTGTGGTCTAAACTTGGTGGAAACATAATTTTTAAATAGGCTCAGAGAGCTATAGTTTCACCTTCAAAATCTAGAAGGCAGAATTAGGTATTTTTTCTTACTGTATGTTAAAATAAAACAATCTACTTCCATTGAACTGCTAAGTTATTCTCATGTAAAAAAACAAAAAAAAATTGGCTTGTGTGACGCTACACAGTTTGCTGACATTTGGTTTGAAGGCAATTTATTCTTAAACTCTGGTACTTGATAGTGATGAGACAAAAAGTAGAAATAGGTGGAATATTAATTTAAAAACTTGGGTTCAACCATGTATGCATGCCCCCCCTTTTTTGTGGAAGTGGCCTAATTGTGTGACAAGTTAATGAAATTTAACATTCTCAGCAACCAAAATATTAACTAAGTCAACATATACAAATGACACTGCCTAATCACAGGTTTTTGTGAAAGTAAAGGGGCATCTTTCATCAGGCTTCTCGAACACAGACCTGAATTTGGCAAAGCACCAAGGTGTTGAAAACCTGGAGGGTATCCTGGGCGAGGATAAAGAAAGCTCTGTTCACTTGTAATTCACCGACTGGGATGGAAACCCTCAAACAATATTTTCTATAGGTATAGTCTGGGGAGCTTGCTTAAAAAAGTTCACTCCTTACCCAGACATTCTGAGTCCAAAAGTCCATCCAAAGTGATGACTCCAGGAGTGTTCATTTTGGTTTTTACTATGGAAATTTTAAAATATTTACAAAAATAAAGAGATTAGTATAATGAACCCTCACACATCCATCACCCAGCTTTAACACATGGCAGATCTTGTTTATCTTCTTGTATCTCCCCTCCATATTATTCTGAAGTAAATCCCAGACATCATTTTTTTCTATAAATATTTCAATACTTATCTTTAAAAGATAAGGGCACTTAAAAAAAAACAATAAAAGGCACCCAAATTAGAAAGGAAGAAATAAAATTATCTTCATTTACAGATGACATATTCTAAAAATACATATGAATAAAACTATTAGTCCTAATAGATTAGTTCAGCAAAGTAAAAGGATACATGAGGAATATAAAAAAAAATCAATTTTATTTCTGTACACTAGCAATGAATAATATGAAAATGAAACTAAGAAAAAATCCATCTATAATAGAATCAAAAAGAAGAAAATATTTAGGAATAAATTTAACCAAGAAGCACAAGACTTGTATACTGAAAACTATAAAATATTGTTGAAAGAAATTAAAGAAGACCTAAATAAATGGTATGTCTGTGTTCATGGATTGGACAATTTAATACTGTTAAAATTTATCTACAGATTTAATGTGATACTGATCAAAATTCCAAATGTTTTTTCACAGAAATGGACAAGCTGACCCTAAATTTCAATGGACCAGAATAGATAAAACAATCCTCAAAAGAAAAAACAAATTTGGAAGACTCACACTTCCCAATTTCAAAACCTACTACAAAGCTACAGAAATCAAAGAGGTATGATACTGGCATAAAATAGCCATAAAATCAATAGAATTAAAATTCCAGAAACAAACCCATACCTCTATGGTCAGTTGATTTTTGATAAGGTTGTCCAGGCAATTCAATGGAGGAAAAATCGTCTTTTCAACAAATGGTGCTGGGACAACTGGATATCCACAGGTAAATCCCTACCTCACACCATATGCAAAATTTAACTCAAAAGGGATTGACAACCTAAATGTAAGAGTTAAAATGATAAAACGCTAAGAAGAAAACATAGGTGTAAATCTTCATGACCTTGGATTTGGTAACTTTTCTTAGATATGACACCAAAAGCACAACCAACAAAAGAAAAAAATTGATAAATTGGACTTTATCAAAATTAAAAGTGGGGCGCCTGGGTGGCTCAGTAGTTAAGTGTCTGCTTTCGGCTCAGGTCCTGATCCCAGGGTTCTGGGATCAAGCCCCATGTCGGGCTCCCTGCTCCGCGGAAGCCTGCTTCTCCCTCTCCCTCTGCCCCTCCCCCCTGCTAGTGCATGCTCTCTCTCTGTCTCTCTCTGACAAATAAATAAATAAATAAAATCTTTAAAAAAATATAACCATGATATGATTTTCACACCTAAAGAAGTTAACAATAATCCCTTAAAATCATCAAATAGGATCAACGTTCAAATTTCTAATTTTCTCGTTAAAAATATGGCTTTGCCCTCTGTTTGAATTAGGGTTAAAGTCTATACATTGCAGTAGGCTAATATGGCTCCGTCCCTTTTAAGCCACCCCCTGTTTTCCTTTTTGTCTTCTTTTCCCCCTTGCAATATATTTACTGAAGAAACCAGGGCAGATGTCCAGCAGAGCTTCCCACCATCTCAATTTTGCTGCTTGCATTCCTGGTGCCTTTTAACATTTTCCTATATCCCTTTTACATCATGTAAATTGGTGGTGGGACTAAGCTGCTTGATCAGGTTCAGATTTGATTTTTTGGCAAGATGAACGTAATATACTCCCATAGTTAAGCACCTAGTATCAACTTAGTATGGTTGTTTCTCCTGTGTTGCATTAGGAAATGTTGATGCTCGGTACCTAATCCATTACTGCATTAGGGGATGACACAGCGGCAATATTCTCTCATTCTATCTTCATTTATCAGTTGGAATTCTTTTATAAAGAGAAACTTCCTTGCAACAACTATTTGGTTCTCCTGAGTTTAGGTTCTAACAGGAGGGGGAGAATAAATGTTTGATCTCCCCCTTTATTTTGTCAGTTTCCAAAGGGGTAAGTTGTTTCTCTAGCATTCTGTGAAAGTTACCCAGGAGTGTTTGGTTTGTTTTTGATATCATTTGAACATACCAGGATATGTTTTGATCCATTGACATGTTTATTCTCACATTGTCCCATTTCATCCAGTGCATGCTGATTCACATTACCTCCTGAGTCCTTTTGAATAGCTTCTTTCCCTTCCTGTATGACAAGATGTTCCAGGTTCACCTTGCACATTCAGGGAAGTTCCTTTTAAACAAATCTTCTTGGTGGTTCTCCTAAGGGAGATCTAAGGACCACAGTTTAAAATACACAAACCTAGGGGCACCTGGGTGGCTCCGTCAGTTAAGCATCTGATTCTTGATTACAGGTGGGGTCATGATCTCAGGGTTGTGAGATCGAGCCCTGCACTGGGCCCTGCACAGGGCATGAAGCCTGCTTAAGATTCCCTCTCTCCCTTTCCCTCTGCCCCACCCTGCCCTCTCTCTCTCTCCCTCCCTCTAAAAAAATAAATAAATAAAAATAAAATAACAGACCTAAGTAGTTTGTCCAGCTTCAGCCCATGTTACTTATTCTTAACAAGATCATTTATGTTTTATCTAACGACATGCTTGTCTGGGCTAAGGGGGTCATGTTAGTAGTGGATGTTAGTAGTTAGTTAGTGGTATCAGTGAATACCATAGAATTATAGGGATGAAAGCTCTCATATTTATCTCTCTTTTTCTGGGGAAAAATAGATCCAAACTGGGCCTCAGCAACCCACCACACCTATGCCAGAGGAGATGGCATAGGAGATGGTGACGATGATGCTGATGATGTCAACGGTAAAAGGTACCTGTTATTCTGTGCCTGCTATGTGCCCATCGCCATGCAAAGGGCTTTAGAAACATGATTTCCCTTAAATAACTTCACATTGGCCCTTTCACATCACCCCATTTTGCAGACAAGGAAACTGAAGCTGATATAGTCTTTGTTGGCCTCTTTGCAGACACATGTCCCAGAGCAGCCTTCAGTCCCTTCAAGGCCAGTTGGGGGGAGGCCCCCACAGTGCTCCCAGCCATGTTGGAACCCCTAGCTCCATAGTTAGGCTGACCTTGGTGTTAGAAAGAGATGTTTGATATCAAAGGGTTTGAAGTGAGGATCCTCTGAGATCATTACGTTTCAGGGCGGGGGGAGGTTTATTTCAGTGTAGTTAACATACAGAGTTAGATTAGTTTCAGGTGTACAACTCTATACATCCCCCCGTGTTCATCATGATAAGTGTACCCTTTAATCCCCATCACCTATTACTTCCCCTATCCCTTTGGTAAACATCAGTTTTTCTCTATAGTTAAGAGTCTGCTTTTTGGTTTGTCTCTTTTTTATTTTGTTCATATGTTTTGTTTCTTTTTTTTTTTTTAAAGGATTTTATTTATTTATTTGAGAGAGAAAGAGGAGTAGAGGGGGAGGAAGAGGGATAAGCAGACTCCTCACTGACCACAAAACCTGTTGTGGGACTCGATCCCAGAATCCCAAGATCATGACTTGAGCTGAAACTAAGAGCCTGACACTCAACCGACTGAGCCACCCAGGCGCCCTCATAGGTTTTGTTTCTCAAAGGAATTTAAGAATGAATGAATGAATGAAATCATATGGTATTTGTTTTTTTTTTTTCGACTGGCTTATTTTGCTTAGACTTATACTCTCTAGCTCCAACCATGTTGCAAATGGTAAGATTTCATTCTTTTTAATGACTGAATAATATTCATATATATATATCTATCTCACATTTTCTTTGTCCATTTATCTATCAATAGACACTTGGGCTGCTTCCATATATTGGCTATTGTAAATAATGCTACAATAAACATAGGGGTGCATACATCATTTCAAATTAGTGTTTTCAGGGGTTTTTTTAGGTGAATACCCAGTAGTGAAATTACTGGATCATAAGGTAATTCTATTTTTAATTTTTTGAGGACCCTTCATACTGCCTTCCACAGTGGCTACACCAGTTTGCATTCCCACAGCAGTGCACAAGAGTTCCTTTTTCTCCACATCCTCGCCAACACTTGTTTCTTTTTTTTTTTTTTTTGAGATTTATTTATTTATTTTGAGAGAGAGCTCAGAGAGGTGAGGGGCAGAGGGAGAGGGAGAGAAAGAATCATGAGCAGACTTCCTGCTGAGCGTGGAGCCTGATGCAGGGCTCAATCTTACTACCCTGAGTTCCTGACCTGAGCTGAAATCAAGAATCAGACACTTAACCGACTGAGCCACCCACACACCCCTATTTCTTGTGTTGTTCATTTTAGCCATTCTGACAGGTGTGAGGTGATATCTCATTGTAGTTTTGATTTGTATTTCTCCGATGATGAGTGATGAGCATCTTTTCATGTGTCTGTTGGCCATCTGGATGTCTTCTTTGGAAAAATGTTCATGTCTTCTTGCCCATTTTTAAATTGGATTTTTTTTCCTGGTGTTGCATTCTTTATATATCTTAGATACTCACCCTTTATTGGATATGTCATTTACTAACATCTTCTCCCATTCAGTAGGTTATCTTTTAGTTTTGTTGCTTGTTTCCTTTGCTGTGCAGAAGTTTTTTATTTTGATGTAGTCCCAATAGTTTATTTTTGCTTTTGCTTCCTTTGCCTCAGGAGACATATCTAGAAAAATATTGCTACAGCCGATGTCAGAAAGACAACTCCGGTGTTCTCTTCTAAGATTTTTATGGTTTTAGATCTTTAATCCCTTTTGAATTTATTTTTGGGTATAGTGTAAGAAAGTGGTCCAGTTTCATTCTTCTGCATGTGGCTGTCCGGTTTTCCCAACACCATTTTTTGAAGAGACTGTCTTTTTCCATTGATTAATTGACCATATGATTGTGGGTTTATTTCTGACTCTCTATTCTGTTCTATTGATCTATGTGTCTGTTTTTGTGCTAGTGACATACTGTTTTCATTACCCAGCTTTGTGGTAGATCTTGAGCTCTGGGATTGTGATACCTCCAGTTTGGTTCTTCTTTTTCAAAACTGCTTTGGCAGTTCAGGGTCTTCTGTGGTTCCACACAAATTTTAGGATAATTTGTCCTAGTTCTTTTTTTTTTTTTTAAAGATTTTACACATTTGTCAGAGAGAGAGAGAGAGAGAACACAAGCAGGCAAAGGGAGAGGGAGAAGCAGACTCCCCGCTGAGCAGGGAGCCCGATGCGAGGCTCGATCCCAGGACCCTGGGACCATGACCGGAGCCGAAGGCAGACGCTTAACTGACTGAGCCACAGGCATCCCAGTTTGTTCTAGTTCTGTGTAAAATGCTGTTGGCATTTTGATAGAGATTGTATCAAATGTGTAGAATGCTTTGGGTAGTATGGACATTTGTTCTTCTGCTCTGTGAGCATGGAATATCTTTCCATTCGTTTCTGCCGTCTTCAATTTCTTTCATCCGTGTTTTATAGTTTTCAGAGGACAGGTCTTTTACCTCCTTGGTTAGGTTTATTCCTAGGTATCTAATTATTTTTGGTGCAATTGTAAATGGGACTGTTTTCTTAATTTCTCTTTCTGCTACTTCATTATTCGTGTATAGAAAGATGTCATCACATTTTAAAACAGAAGTTTGTTGGCTCAAATAACTCTTCTGTGGGTAGGAAGTATGGGGAGGTATTTTGAGGCCCAGGTACAGCCCTGCTTCCATTTCCTCAGGCTGCATCACAAGAAGAGGAGTCAGAGCCTCGGTTTTCCTGAAAGATGACAACATTCCCTGACATCTGACTACTACCAAGGAGAGGCACCCCCACAGTTTTTAAAACTCCTTCAGTATCTGTGGTCGTTACTGATTTTACCTGCCCTTTGTTTATAAAAAGCATGTTAGCAAATCAAACTTTGCTAAAACAGCTAAATAGTATATGATTCAAGCTGACAGTGCCTTTCCCCATATATGTATGCAGATGCTACGTTCATGTTGTTGAACTGAATTTGCTTCCCACAGAAATTAAATATTAAAGACAGGAAAGCAGGATGCAGTGGGTGACATCAATGAGGCAGGGAAGAAACCCTCCACCTCTACAAAAATCATTCCAAGAAATAGTGAACATGGGCTAAAAAGTATATAGGACACTCTTAACTAAAATCAAGTTTATGGGGCGCCTGGGTGGCTTAGTCGGTTAAGCATCCAACTCTTGGTTTCTGCTCAGGTCATGATCTCAAGGTCCTGGGATGGAGCCCTGGTTCCCCTCTCCCTTTCCCTCTGCTCATGCACTCTCTCTCTCTCTCTCTCTCTCTCAAATAAACAAATAAATCTTACCAAAAAATAAAATAAAATCAATCTAGGCTCAGGACATACGGGCAAATGGCAGCCAGCTGGCAGAAAGAGCTCAGAGGGCTTAAGGAATCAGGAAGTACAAGAGGAATGTTTTTTAAAGTGGAAACTGCGTTTTTCTGTTTTGCTTACCTATATTTTCTGATTTTTTTCTCAGGAGCTAATGTTGCCTCTGTGATCAGAGAACAACAGCAATAAACTTTTGGAAAAACTGAAAAGGACGTGCCAAAGGAGCTGAGGGTTCAGGCTGAAGGGGCCTACAGCCATGTCCGGGTCCCAGAGTTTGCAACTGTAGGTTCAATGCTCTTCATCCTCTGCCTTCTTAGTACATTCAAGGAGTTGAGGTGGCCAAAAAAGGTTGGGGACCTGGAAACCTCCCTGAGTAGGACTTTCTTTGTTTAATGATCAACATTGTGGTCGTGCATTTTTAAAAAACTACTGCTGCCAGGCCCTTCCCCCAGAGGCCCTGCTTCAGTGGGTCTGGGGTGGGGCCCAGATCCTATTTGGAAACTGCCCAGGTGAGAGTTACTGTTTGATGGGGATGGAGTTTCTGTTTGGGAAGATGAAGCTCTGGAGATGGACAGTGGTTGTGGTTGTACAACCTTGTCAATGTACTCAACTGCCACTGTCTTGTACACCTACAAGGAGTGGAATGGTAAAGGTTGTGTTATGTATATTTTACCACAATAAACACCCCCCCACACACACCTCCTGTGATCACTTCCTGCAGCCAGTGTGAGGACCAGGGTTGAGACTCAGGCTCACCATGTGTCAAGCCCCAGGTAAATTCCTTACAGATTTTTCTCATCCGATCCTCAGAGCAACCCTAGAGGTAGCTACTCTGAGCAACTCCATTTCATACGAAACGGAGGCTCAGAGTCCTGAAGTGGCCTAAAGTCTCACAGTTAGTAAGTGGCCAGATCCAAATCCATGTTTACAATCTCCTAAGTGGACTACAATCTCACTGCTGTTAAAACTAACCAGAGGGCGCCAATCAGCAGGGACCTTTCATCTCGAGTGACTTCAATAAAGTTACCAGGGACCTTCCTCCCCTCCTCCTCCTCCTTCTCTTCCTCCTTCTCCCTCTTCTCCTTTTTATTAAACACACTGTGTTCATCCTGAGCTTGGAACAGCTTCCAGTTGAGTTTTACAGCCGGCAAAGCAGGAGCCACTTATCATGCCTTTCTGTACCATGGGCCAAGGTTGAGCTTCACTGAAAACTATGCAATATATTTGCAATAAATCTACTTTTGTTTTGGTGCCACTGCAAATACTGAGGCTCACACCAAAAGTGAGGAATTTGAAGATTATTATTTTTAATAGCCAAGGCTGTCACCGTAACGACGACATACTAGCAAATCGCCAGGCCCAGATGGGAGGACAGTGGAACATGGAGGGAGGGAACAGAGAGGAACTGAGGCAGATGCTGCCTCTTCTGGTCTGGGTTCTTGAGCAAGTGTTGTTTTCCATCAGCCTGCACTTTGCCATCCCCCCTCCTTCCAGCTCCCTGGAATTCAGAGTGATTGTTGAATCTGGCTGGCAGAGCCCCGGGCTTGGGGGAGGTTCCAACGCTTACATGTTTCAGAAATGAATTTCAGCGGAACAGCTATCTCTCAGTCTGGCTAAGCAGGGTTTTTGCTTCTTTTTTTTTTTTAGAAATGAACTTCTTAACAGTCTGGGGAACTGGTGGATCCCTTCTCAGAATATTTTCTTTTCTTTAAGATTTTATTTATTTATTTATTTGACAGAGAGAGACAGCGAGAGAGGGAACACAAGCAGGGGGAGTGGGAGAGGGAGAAGCAGGCTTCCCGCCGAGCAGAGAGCCCGATGTGGGGCTTGATCCCAGGACCCTGGGACCATGACCTGAGCCGAGGGCAGATGCTTAACTGACTGAGCCGCCCAGGCGCCCCTCGGAGTATTTTCTAATGCATGAAATAAAATACATATGATTACAAAGGAAACCACTTTTATTGAAATACGATTATCAAGTACTTTAAAAATCCGATGATATAGTAACACATGTGTTTCTCTGCCCATGCATTAAGATCCGATGGCAGATCTAACAACTTCCACAATGAAGAAGTAGTAAGGACCATAAATGGTATTTCAAGAATAACTACAATTGTCATGTGATAGGAAAAATCTGTAATTTCTACTGGAGACAAAGACACAGGTCCTGCTAATACTACTGAGAATGCTGTGTACATTCATAAAGGAAGGAAATGCTAAATTTCAGTTAGAAGTTAGAGAAAATAAAGACATAACTTTTCCTTATCCAAGTTCACAAACCTCTTAGCTCTACCCACAGACTTTTTGGGATCTCTGAACCACAGGTTAAGAGCCCTAGACTAGTATCCCCTACACGAAGTATCCCCCACGGGAAGCCTGATAAAAGGCTTGACAAAGCATTAAGTATTAGCAGTGATCACAATATACATCACATCATTAGATTACCTTCTAATGAACCTAACCAAGGGGGTTACCTCCACAGCCACCTGTGCAGGGTGCTCCTTCCTGGTGTAAGGCTAGCTGACCGCTCCTGGACCCCCATTCTTCTATCTGCCCTAACTTTTTATCATGAGAATTTTCAAACATACAGAAAACTTAAGAGAATTGTACATTGACCACCAATATACCACTATCTGCATCAGTAGTTCTCAAATTTTAGCATACATCAGAATCACCTCAAAGGCTTGTTAAAACACACTCAGCTGGGCCTCACTCCCATAGTTTCTGATTCAGTGGGTCCGGCCTGAAAAATGTTCATTTCTAACAAGTTTCTAGGTGATGTTGAGGCTGCCAGTTCCCGTGCATCACTTTGAGAACTGCACACCCTGGTTCTACTATATTTGTGTTATCACATGTCTATCCACTTATCCACCAATTTTTTTTTTTTTAAGAGAGAGAGAGAACAGGGGAGAGGGGCAGAGGGAGAGAGAGAGAGAACCTTAAGCAGGCTCCACTCCCAGCATGGAGCCCACTGTGGGGCTCAGTCCCACAATCCTGAGATCATGACCTGAGCCGAAATCAAGAGTTGAATGCTTAACCGACTGAGCCACCCAGGCGCCCTAGATCTTCTAATTTTCTGATTCATTTCAAAGTAAGTTGCAGATACCTGGGTGATAGACATTGGGGAGGGTATGTGCTACGGTGAGCGCTGTGAATTGTGTAAGACTGTTGAATCACAGACCTGTACCTCTGAAACAAATAATACATTATATGTTAAAAAAAAAAAAGAAGAAGAAGAAGATAGCAGGAGGGGAAGAATGAAGGGGGGAAATCGGAGGGGGAGACAAATCATGGGAGACTATGGACTCTGAGAAACAAACTGAGGGTTCTAGAGGGGAGGGGGGTGGGGGAATGGGCTAGCCTGGTGATGGGTATTAAGGAGGGCAGGTTCTGCATGGAGCACTGGGTGTTATGCGCAAACAATGGATCATGGAACACTACATCAAAAACTAATGATTTAATGTATGTGATTAACATAACATAATAAAAAAATTTTTTTAAAAAGTGGAAAAAAAAAGTAAGTTGCAGTAATCAGTACATGTTATCCCTGAGCACTTTGAAGATGCATATCAACTATACTCCAGTATTTGTACATGGACTTTTTTTTTAAGTTACATCCAGTGTGGGACTTGAACCATGACCCCAAGATCAAGTCACATGCGTGGAGCCATGTCTGAGCCAGCCAGGCACCCCCTCGTGGATTTTTTTTTTAAAGTAAAATTTACATACAGTGAAATGTGAACTGTGCAGTCTTTTTCTTCCTCGAGTTTATTGAAATAGAATTTACATATAGTAAAATTTGCTCTTTATAGTATATAGTTCTATGAGTTTGACAAATACCTACAGTTAGGCACCACAATCAAGATACAGAACGTTTTCCTTGATATAAAACATTTCTTCACACCCCTACGTGGTAAACACTTTTCCCAACCTCTAGCCCCTAGCAACCACTGATCTGTTTTCTACCTAATAGTTTTGCCTTTTTCAGAGGGTCATAGAAACGGAATCACAAAACATGACACCTTTTCAGTCTGACTTCTTCACTTAGCATGCTACATTTGAGATTCAACCATATTATTAGTAATTCCTTTTATTTCTGAGCAGTACTTTACTGCTGATAACTTGCTGTTGGCTGGACAGTCTTAGAATTAAATTTGAAGTTGATTGGCACACACAACTGCATGGAAGTATTTGGAAGTAAATTTCAGATATCTAAACACCTGTCTTCATGAGGACATTGTGCGTTGGATGTCAGCTTTTATAATGATCTACACCTCACCTTCCCTGGGCCTTACTAATGTTTTCTACTCTATAACCCATGATTTCCTTAAAGTGACAATGAATTCTGGCACTCTGTTCCTTCCCTTGGTCTTCTTCTAGAAACTCTTAGGACAAGAGTCCCCCAAGATTCCATGGGCAGCCAGCAGTGTTGGGTGCATGAACTTTGGATTCCCGCCCCCCCCCCCCCCCGCCCCACATAATTATAACATTACCCTACTCTTAGGCCAAGTTCTCCTTCAGGCCAGTACAACCTTCTTTTTCTTCTTCTTTTTTTAAAGATTTTATTTATTCATTTGAGAGAGAGGGAGAAAGAGAGCACTAGCAGGGTGCGGAGGGGGAGAGGCAGAGGGAAAGGGAGAAGCAGACTCCCCGCTGAGCTCAATCCCAGGACCTGGGATCATGACCTGAGCTGAAGGCAGATGCTTAACCAACTGAGCCACCAGGCGCCCCTCTTCTTTTTTCTTTAAAGGCTCTATTTTTTAAAAAGCAGTTTTAGGTTCACAGTAAAATTGAGAGAAAGGTGCAGAGATGTCCCATATACCCCCTACCCTATGCAGGCACAGCCTTCCCCACTATCACCATCCCCACCAGAATGATACATTTGCTACAGTTGATGAACCTACACTGACACATCATAATCCCCCAAAGCCCACAGCTTACATCATGGCTCACTCTTGGTGCTGTACATTCTATGGGTCTAAATAAATGTATAATGACTGGCATCCACCATTCCAGTATTATACAGAATAGTTTCATTGCCCTAAAAATCCCCTGTGCTTTGCTTATTCATCCTTCCCACCTCCAGCAACCCCTGGCAATCTCTGATCATTTTACTGTCTCTATGGTTTTGCCTTTTCCAGAATGTCATATAGTTGGAATCACAGTATGTAGCCTCTTCAGATTGGCTTTTTTCACTTAGTAATATGCATTTAAGTTTCCTCCATGGGTTTTCAGCGTCTGATAGCTCTTTTTTTTTTTTTTTTTTAGTACTGAATAACATTCTGATGTCTGGATGTATCAGTGTTTGTTTACCCATTCACCTACTGAGAGACATCTTGGTTGCTTCTGAGTTTTGGCAATTATAAGTAAAACTGCTATAACTATCACATGCAGGTTTTCATGTGGGTACAGGTTTTCAACTCCTTTGGATAAACACTAAGAAGTGCAGTTGCTGGAGCTGACGGCAAGAGTATGTTTAATTTTTGAGAAACTACCAAGCTATCTGCCAAAGTGGCAGTACCATTTGCATTCCCACCAGCAATGAACAAGAATTCCTGTTGCTCCACATCCTTGTCAGTATTTGGTGTTGTCAGTGTTCTGGATTTTGGCCATTGTAATAGGTGCATAGTGGTATCTTGTTGTTTTGATTTGCATTTCCCTGATGACATATGTTGTGGAGCATCTTTTCATATGCTTATTTGCCAACTCTATATCTTCTTCGGTAAGGGGTCTGTTACGGTCTTTGACCCCTTTTTTAATAGTATTGTTTGTTTTCTTATTTCTGACATTCTTCTTTTTAACTTGGGAATTTTAATTCAAGTGTTTTGTTGAAAATGTCTCTCGAATAGCACTATCCAAAAAAAAATATAATGCAAATCACACACACATTTAAATATGTTCTAGTTAACCACATTAGGAAAAGGAAAAAAGGGAAATTAATTTTAACAATATATTTTATTTAACCCAAATTATTATTTTAACATGTCATCAATATTAAAAATTTATCAATGAGATATTTACTTTCTGTATTTTGTACTGAGTCTTCAAAATTTGGTGTGTATTTTAACTTGCAGCACAACTGTAACAAAATTCAGACTAGCTACATTTTGAATGTTCAAAAGTCACATGTGGCTAGTGCTACCATATTAGACATTATAAGTGTAGAAGTAGTAACCATTAACCAGGATCCCCATGACTGAGAGGAAAAAGTTGAGCTGTGGAATAATAATAATAGTAATAATAATATTTTAGAGCAGGTTTTGGTTTGCAGAGATTGCCCCAGACATTATCTCATTCAGTCCTTGTAGCAACCCTAAGAGATCATTATTTTCACCATCATCGTTTTGCAATGAGAAAATTAAGGCTCTGAGAAGTGAGAATGGCTTGCCCAACAGTGCTCTGGGAGTAGGAGGGAGTAGGTGAGACAGCCTGCCTTTTCTCCCCGGAGACATCTCATCCCCATACAACCTCCCATTAAGCAGACCCTACAATCTGGGTCACTGAGGAACATGAAAGCAAGTGAGGTTACCTCTTCAATCATTCTGGATAATGACACCCCAAGAGGGAATGTTCACATTAAAATGATAAAAGGCCAGTAGCTCTCAAAGTTCAATGCTCCTAAGAGTTTCCTATCTGAGCTTACTTTAAATGAAGATCCCTGGTCCCCAAACCCTGACATTCTTATTTCAGTAAGGCAAGAATCTACATTTTTATCAAGAGCCCCAGGATCCTGAGAGAGGTAGTCATCTACGGCCCATGAGTTTCCATACATGGCCTGCAAGGATGCACAGGATCTTGAAATAAGAGTCCTGCTTAAGAATTGACATTCATTTCAGAAAGTTGTTTGACCTCAGGCAACTGAAGAATCCCAGAAAAGTGGTATGTTCAGAAAGTGGAATACTGGAGTTATGAAACATGCTATAGAAGATTCAACGATATGTTATTTGTTATACATTGCATTAAAAAAGTTTATTAGTTAACATAACAATAAAAAAACTTAAAAAAAGACAACCCAATTATTTTTAAACCTGAAAAAAAAAGTTTATTAGATTTGCACACTTTTTTCTGTAGGATGTTGTATGTCAATGAAAAGTTTTATAGAAAAGAAGATTATCAAATAAATGTTATAGCATCATGCCTTATCTGCATGTATTTATGTGTATTTATATGTAAATGGGTATCCACATAAAATGAATGAAAAACACTAGAATATTCGCAGTGCTTACCACTACCTGACAGGTTCATGGATAATTCTTAAAATTTCTTCTTTCACCTTGATTTTTTCCCTGAATTTTGTGCAATTAACATGTGCTATGTTTGCAAAAAAAAAATGAACAATTTAAAGCAATACCTTATAAAGAGCAGTCTCGAGAGATAAGCCCAATGAATAGTCACTTCATCCTATAAATGAAGTCTTAGGAAAAGATTACTTTTGTTAGCTTTTTAAAAAACTCCATGTTTTCTCACTGGGTGTATAAATGCATACCATTCATTCTCCATATACTTGTGCCATTACTGTAAAATTGAAAACATTAGCTGTCAGGTCCTCTTCTAGGCTGGGAGCTCCTTAAAGGAGTTTTGGTCCACTGGGCACCGACAAGGTGCCAGGCACTTTGCATCTCGATGCCACTGAACCTGTTGAAGGTGATGAAGGTGCCACCACTCCAAGTTGCAGGAACCAGGGCAGGACGGGGGAACCGTCTCCAGCTCACGTGACATCAAAGCCCAGGGGTGCACCGGAGGGCCCCAAGCAGATCAGAAACCTAAGAGGTGGTATAAAACAACACTTGTTGCTTTAATAAGTAAGTGGATCTGCACCCAAGCCAAGGTTTTCTCTGTTGAAGATGGATAGCATCAATGTGCACGGATGGACAATTTCAAGGGAGCCATCCGAGTATGTGAATGTATTTACACATATGTATTTTTATATTTACAATACATATATTTTCTAGAAAGTGAAAGCATTTTTAAAGACACCCCCCCCACCCACCCCCACCCAGGGGCGCCTGGGTGGCTCAGTCATTAAGCGTCTGCCTTCGGCTCAGGTCATGATCCCAGGGTCCTTGGATCGAGCCCTGCATCGGGCTCCCTGTTCCATAGGAAGCCTGCTTCTCCCTCTCCCACTCCCCCTGCTTGTGTTCCTCTCTCGCTGTGTCTCTCTCTGTCAAATAAATAAATAAAATCTTTAAAAAGAAATAAAATAAGAAATAAAGACCCTTCCCCCAAAAAATAGTGTTTTAGGGCAATGTGTCTGGCTTCTGGCAAGTGCCGATACAGCCTTCTGTTGGGCAGGCTTTCCTTTGCTGAGGGTCCCGTCTGGCTGCCTCACTGGATAGTTCCTGGTATACCGGGAAGACCGCATTTGGGCTGGATTGGAGTCTGGCTTGTGTGGTGTTGGGCCACTTTGTCACCTAATGAGCCCCTTGGTAAAGCATTCACAAGCTACCAGGAGTCGCCCTCAGCCGAGCACCCTGGAGGGACACGGGCAGGGCACTGCCCTCTGCAGCCCCCTCAGGCCCCCCAAGTTTCCTCCTCTGAAAAAAAAAGAAGAAGTGGGAAGAACAGTGATATTTACTTCACAAGGTTTTTGCGAGACTTACCTGAAATCATTCCTGCGAAGGGCCCAGCGTAACACCCACCAGGAGGAGGCCCAAGTACTGTTGTGGTTAGCGCTGCAGCTACTGCCGCCGAAAAATATGTTATCAGTGGATGAATGAATAAAACGGAGGGAATGTTTGAACAAAGGACTTTGCCAGAAGATCTCGGCCCTGTTGCTGTCCAGCCCCCAGCTCCTAAGAGAGCAGGGAGGGGAAAGCGTGCGGGCCGTGTGAGCCCACACCCTCCGGGCTCATGCCACGCATTTCCCAGCCCATGTCTCCTCTCAGTGGCTCCCCACAAAACCCGGTGGGCTGATTTTGCAAAGCCTACCAGCAGGTTCTAGCATCCACTCCCATTTTAGCTTTCTCCTCTCCCTATCTATTTTGTGTCACCCCCCACTTGCTGGGCAGGATTCGCCTGTAGGCCAGGATCAAAGATTGTGGGAAAGGGGCCTTGATGTTCACAGGGGGCCCTACGCCCCATCTGGCAGGTGGTGTGGAAAAGTCAGTGGTGTGCAAATGGCAAACAGAGCTGGGGAGAAGAGAAAGAGGAACCCCCACAATCCTCCCACAGCGAGGGGAGCAGGCAAAGCGCACGTGAACCTCACAGGGCCACAGAAGCTGAAGGACTGGAATTACCTCAGGATAAAACAAACATAAAGAGAACAAGAAAGAATTGTGCAAAAGTGACTAAGCTGTGTCAGTCACAGCATAATTGCCAGAAAAATTCTAGGCTTTCTGATTTAAAAAAAAGAAAAGTAACTATTCCTTCCATTCTGCACAGAGGGAGGTTGCATTTCATTTAACAACAGGATACAAAAACAAACTTTAAAGAAGAAAAAAAGACACTCTAGGAAGCATGAATGAGGTCAAGCCCCACTTCCAAGGGAAGCCCTTCCTCGCTGCAGAGCGGGGAGATGGTGGAGGCTAAGATGGATTCCCCACGATGGGAGAGGAGGGGCCCTCTGGGAGGTGACCGGCTCCTCTTGGCTTGTCAAGAGGCCTTTTGTCTCAAGAAAGCTGGGCCAATGCCTTAATGCAGGAAAGTTTCAGTGGTGGAGAATTAAAGTGAGTGAAAGAGCATCTTATAGAGAGATGTGTTCTGTAGGCATGAGCCAGAATTTTATTGTGACTGACATATTCTTTTTTTTTAAACTTTTTTTTTTTAAGATTTTATTTATTTATTTGAAAGAGAGACACTGAGAGAGGGAACACAAGCAAGGGGAGTGGGAGAGGGAGAAGCAGGCTTCCCGCCGAGCAGGGAGCCCGATGTGGGGCTCGATCCCAGGACCCCGGGATCATGACCTGAGCCGAAGGCAGTCGCTTAACCAACTGAGCCACCCAGGCGCCCCTGTGACTGAGATATTCTTAGGCAGCTTTAGACATTAGTGAAACCTGAAAGAAAACGTATCTAAGAGGTCACGTTTCCAGGGAAGTATCCTCCCCTCACACAAAGGTTTTCACACATTTCTGACATTTGAATTTCAGAAATTCGTTTTTTCTTTTTTTTTTAAGATTTTATTTATTTATTTGACAGAGAGACACAGCGAGAGAGGGAACACAAGCAGGGGGAGGGGGAGAGGGAGAAGCAGGCTTCCTGCAGAGCAGGGAGCCCGACGCGGGGCTCGATCCCAGGACTCCGGGATCATAACCTGAGCCCAAGGCAAACGCTTAATGACTGAGCCACCCAGGTGCCCTGTTTTTTCTTGTTTTAAGGAAATACTTCTGCTATAGGTTGAATTGTGCCCCCACAAAAAACATATGATGAAGTCTGAACCCCTGGCACCTCAGAATATGACCTTATCTGGAAACAGGGTCTTTACAGAGGTTATTGAGTTACAATGAGGTCATGAGGGTGGTGGGCAGCTAATCCACTATGACTCGTGCTCCTGTAAAAAGGGGAGATTTGGACAAAGATGTGCACCAAGGAGAACGCCATGTAAAGCTGAAGGTGGAGATCAGGTTGATGCATCTACAAGGTAAGGAACGCCAAAGACTGCCAGCAAACCACCAGAAGCTTGGGGAGACGCCTGGCACAGATTCTCTCCCTCGCAGTCTTTAGAAGGAACCAGCCTTGCCTGTCTTGATCTTGGACTTCCAGCCTCTAGACCTGGGAGACAATGGTGGTCTGTGAGGGTGATACTTTTTTCTTGCAGCCCTAGGAAACCAATACAACTTCGTTCAATTTTGTTGTTGTAATGATAATATATGCTCATTGTAAAACATTTCAGAAAATGAGAAAAAGTACAAGGGAGAAAAACTAACGTGACCAGGGCTCCTATCACGGGAGATTTTTTTCCTGTCTGCATGCAGCAAATCCTCACGGAGATAGCCAGGTGCGGGGCTACACCCCAAGGAAGGCATGAGGCAAGACCTGTGCTCCAGGAGCCAGCAACAAGCAGAGAAGTCAATCGATAAACATGCAGCAAAAAGCCAGGGGGTGGTCAATGCTGTGCGGAAAAAGAAAATAGGAGTGGGAGTAGATGACTGGATAAGGCAGTACCATTTTAGCTTGGGAGTTCAGGAAAGGTTTCTCTGAAGAAATGGCATTGAGGGAGGAAACTTGAAGGAAAGGAGAGGGTGAGCCATGTGAATTTTTGAGAGAAAAGCATCAAGTGTGAAGATTTCTTTGGCGTGTTCAAGAAACAGTGAGAAGCTCCTGTCCTGAAAAGAAAGGACGGGAGGTCAATGAGGTAGGTGGGGTCACATTTTATTCTATTTGTGATGGGAAGTCACTGGAGGGTGAGGAAGGGACCAAGGGGTCCTGGCTGCCAAGGTTCCCCCTGGCTGCTGGGGGAGAACAGTCTGGGGGGTAAAGGGGATCCCCGGGAGACACAGCAGGAGGAGCTCCCGAGGCAGTGCAGGCAAGAGATCCCCACAGTGTTGGAACCGCACGCTGCGCGTGATCATGAGTTTAAGACTGGGGGCACCTGGATCCCTTAATA